>NW_027263536.1:406187-1006187 GCF_042370955.1 Sodiomyces alcalophilus JCM 7366 | reverse complement strand
CCTCCTTTGTAATCGAGTCGACGGTGACTCCAGCCTCGGAACTGGAACCAGCTACCACGTCCACGACAACTTCAACAACCATGGGAACACAGCCAACGACGCGCTCTCCCTCCTCACAGAGTTCCTCGTCCAAGCCCTTCTCCACCACCACCAAGAGGCCATCCCTCTCACCTATTCATCCTCTCTCGACCTCGTACCGCTCGAAAGCTTCTAATGCCGCCTATACCGGCCAAGCCAACCTCTTAACGGCTCCCTTTTCCGCCTCCACCGCCGCCTGGCTCACCCAGAATCGCTCACGACCATCTCATTTCACCGACCACGGTACCGAGTCCCCTCCTTTCTTCGGGTCATCATTAGCCCCCAAGGCCAAGATCCAAGCAACCAGCTTGCCCCAGCTCGATGGTACAGCGTGGAGCCACGGAGTTCGCTCCCAGCTTCGCTCCCAGTCGCCAGGACACGCTTCCTATCTCCACACGCAGACCGCCCGACCGGCCTCGTCACTCGGTTCCAAGCCGAATGCGCAGGCCGCGCCACCACAGCGAGACATCACACCCCCTCCTAGGAAGGTGTGGACCGTTGGGCGGCTCACGGAAGCCCTGGAGCAAAAGACCAGGGAAATGAAGATGTCGCATCAGGATCTTGTCGCGTTTACCCTCAAGTCTGTCAAGCCAGTGGAGAGGCGCATCGCGACGGGAAAAGACTGGTTTGCTGGTCTCAAGCGTGATCCGGTCCCTGTAGACGAGCCTAAAGACGATAGCATGCTGAAGATTAAGGTCAAGGTAGTTTTATTCTTTCCCTCTCTTTTCCCTTCTCCACTACTGACACCGCACAGCATCACATACGTGGCAAGAAGGATCAGCGCGTGCATCACTTCAGGGTCGTATGCATCAAGACGGACACGCCGCGCGTGCCTCAGTATCGCTTTCACCACAAGGAGATTGCCAGAAATGTCCTCACCCCCAACACCATGCTCAAGTTTGTCCCCCACATCCGGGACCTGGATCCGAGCGAGGAGCGCGAGTACAACGTGTGGCTCAAACAGCTGGAACGGATGGATGCGAGCTGCGGGTTCAAGCCCATGGGCACTCGTGAGCAGCGCGTCATTCGGACCACCAAGAAGGAGCGCACCGCCATGGTGGCCCTCTATCTACCCGACTGGCTCGAGAAGCTCGCCATCGACGGCTGCACCCGGTCCACCCTGATCCGTCATATGGTCGACACGGGGTCCGACATTGACATCACGCCGCAGCAGAAATCAAGCCTGTACCAACTCCATAGCGACAATGATCCGCTCTCGACGTCGCCCAGGGCTGGCCGGACCGCCGCCATGTTCACCGAAGCCTTTGATCGAGTTTTTCACGACGGCGCTCCCTCCGACAGGGCCATCACCCTGAAAGACATTCTGATGCTCGACAAAGGCGTCGACGACATTGTCGAGGCCAAGAAGACGGCCAAGAACGCGACCCAGGAGGATGCCGTGAAAGCCGACGACCCACAGACTTTCCTCGAGACCTACTCCATCATGGGATGCCTCATCTGCTTCAGCAACTCCTGCGAGCATGGCGACTACGGCGTGAACAACGAGAAGAGGAACTTTTCTCTTGACTGCAACGGCCAGTTGGAGCAGCCTCTGGCAAAGTCGAGGGCCGCCATGGAGAAGAGACACCGCGACGGGACGGTGACCGGGCCGTGCTACCGCGAGTGCTTCCTGACCCACGACCCCGACGAGGATCGTCATGCCGACGACGCCCGGCCCTGGACCCGTGACGAGGAAACGATGCTCAAGGCGCTCTTCTCCGTGGTGGAATGCAGCAGCAGGGTGACGTCCAAGCCCGAGTGCATGGCCGCAGAGATTCTCGATCGCAGGTGCTGGGATGTCCGCCGCCAGCTGACCAAGCTGGATGTGTTCGTCCCCGAGGACGATTCGCCCAACGCCTCGCTCCCCCAGGCCAAGGTTCTGCCTTGGTACGATCGCCATAAGAAGGTCCTCATCGGCGACTGGCAAGATCACACCAAGACTCATGACCACAAGCTGCGCGTGCTCACCGAGCCGTGCCACCACGAAGGCCCCTGCACCGTGGCCAACGGCTGCGACTGTGTGGCCAACGGTCTACTGTGCGAGCGATTCTGCCGATGTACCGTGGAGACGTGCTCTTACAAGTTTACCGGGTGTGCTTGTTCGGGCACGGGGAAGACGTGCCAGCAGAGGCAGTGCATCTGCGTACAGCTGAACCGCGAGTGCGACCCGATGCTCTGCGGCAGCTGCGGCGTGTGGGAAAGAACGCTGCCGAAGAACCGAGAGAACGATGAGCTGATGGAGACGGGGTGCCAGAACTGCTACTTGCAGAGGGGCAGGAGCAAGGCGCTTGCCCCCGGCAAAAGCCTGCTCGACGGATGCGGGTACGGGCTGTTCGCCTTGGAGGATATCGCACAGCACGAGTTTGTGATCGAGTATACGGGCGAGCTCATCATGCACGACGAAGGGGTGCGGCGCGAGGCACGGCGCGGGGAGGCGTTCGACCAGGGGTCGTTCACCTCGTACGTCTTTAGTCTCCTGGATGCCGAGGGCATCTGGGTCGATGCCGCCATCTACGGCAATCACAGCCGCTACATCAACCACGCCCAGCAGGCCTACAACCTGGAGCCCAAGATTGTGTACGTCGGCGGCGAGTACCGCATCCGCTTTACGGCCATCCGCAACATCCAGGCCGGCGAAGAGCTCTTCTTCAACTACGGAGACAGCTTCCCCAACCTGACGAAAAAGATGATCAAGGACAAGACGTCGGAAGATGACGCGCGGGCGGCCGAGGGTTCACCCACCAGAAAAGGGAAAGGGCGCGGCAGGCCCGGTGGGAAAGGCGCGGGGAAGCCGGGGAAGAGAGGGGGGAAAGGAAGGGCGCCGGGAAAGCAGGCGCCCCGGAAAGAGGCCCCTCCGGCGGCCACGGACGACTTGGTGGAACTCGCCGAATTCAGCGAACCCCTTGGGCGAAGCCGAAAGCGCAAGCGGTCGTTTCTTTATGAGGACGAGGAGGAAGAGGAAGAGGAGTATCATCCTTCCCAGGGGGAGGAGGAGGAGGAGGAGGAGGAGGAAAGAGCGGATCCGGCCAGGCCGCCAGTCGTCTCGCACCGACGGCGTGCCAGGCGAAGGGTCCGCAGTCTCAGTACCGGCTCGACGGACCTAGACGGACCAGAGCCGGTCGCGGCGCCGAGCAAGGACGGACGGCGCCGACGGCCGAACGGTTTAGCATCGAAAGCGCAGGAGCCGAGCACACCACCCCCCCGGCCTAAGAGGCGCGGTCGACCGCCCAAAGCGAAGAACGCCGCGGCGTCGCCGGACGGAGAGGCCGAAGGCGTTGCGAGTGCCGAGAAGAGGACGCCGGTGCGACGACCACCGCCCGGCCAAGGTCGCCAGCGGGGACGGGTGGCGCTCGACTCGGAGGATCCCCACGAGCAGATGATTGCGCACAGGACACGCCATCGTCCCAGGGGGACGAGGAGGCGGGTCGTGGTGGATTCGGATGACGATGACGAGGGCGACGACGACGCGGGGTCGGTGCGGCCTGGGACGGCGGACTCGGGGCTGGAGGTTGACGATAGCTACGAGTCGCAGCTGGCTGCGCCGCTGAGTGTCTCTCGATCGAATCGGCCTAGGAAGCGACCTGCGCGGTATCGAGATGGGGATGAGTACGGGTTTTAGGAAGGGTTGTATTATACGTCCCTTAGTTGCAGACCGATTCAGGGTTCTGCTGCGGCCTGGAGGTTTCTTGCCGAGTTGCATGGCAGGGATGGGTTAATCGACTGTTCAGTCGCCATACATACCGTGGATACCTCGTCTTCGTATCGTCGTCAGATAGAAGACCTGAGAGACTCGTGGCTATGCTCTAATACTAACCTTGCGGCTGCCTGTGGCCTACCATCGTTGAATTGAAGCAGCGGCGCCGATGATGCAGTCTTTGGAGGTTTTGCAAGGACATCTTATTCCTATCGTGACCAGTCTTTTACCAGTGGTGTCTCTTCTATCGCCGAGTGGACGGTGGTGGCAAAGTGAGCGGATGCAAGTTGGAAGGGCTGAGGCTGAGCCAAACATGGAGATGTTCAAGAAGTCCGGGGTGCAGAGAGCCAACACAGCGGTGTGGCAAGGAAGGCAACGTTCCGGTCAGTTCTCCGAGTCTTCTGGTATCCATTGTCCGCCAGTAGGTGAGATGGTGAGACCGACACCAAGCAGACTGGGCCTTCACGGCCCTTCGAGTCTGGACTACATCTTCTCTCAAAGGGCGAGACACTTGATTCGGCTTCAAGACATTCTCCTGCAGAAAGGTTTGGAGGCTTCTGTTCGTCTAGAAAGCTCCTAGCATACGGCCGGCGTGTCTAAGATATATATATATCTCGTGATGGTGTAGCTCATATCTGCAGCATATCAACCTTCTCAACTCCATTCTGTCAACCACATCTACAAGAGAGACGGACATTCAGCCCACAACATGGCTCGCCTCGGCCGCAGAAAGGCTGCATCCAAGAAACGAACCGGGAAGGCCAAGAGAGCCCCTCAACGCAGAGAACCACGACCCCCCAGGAAGGTCAAGCAAAAGGATCCCCTGCCGCCTAAAGACCCGCCCAAGGAAACGACTCCAGCCCCTGAACCAGCGCCAAAGCCAGACCCAGTTCCCGTCTCTGAGCCGGAGCCGAACGCATGTAATCACAAGAGTTTCCCCAAGGAATCCACCTCGTCCAACTCAGAGAAACCCGTCTTTGAGCTGGAAATCCAGTCCTACTCGGCCAGCCTTTTGCTTCGCCAGACGGTGGAGGAGTACCGCTGCAGCGCTGTAGTAAGAGACATCCATGCGGAGGTCAAGCGCCGCTTTGTCAAGCTGTACACCGACTACATCGACCCCACGGCCCCGATAGACGACCAAATCCTGCACGCCGCCCGCTTACCGCTTCACGCGAAGGAGAAGTTCCTCCGGGAGATGATGGACCTGCTCGACGAGAGCTTCTTCTTCGGAACCATGACCAAGGTGTACGGGGGCCGGGAATCGCCCCTGGTCTCCCTGGACCTGCATCCCGGCTCTGCTTCGAGTCCAACATTAGGAAAGACGGCCGTCTGGGATGCATGGCACCCTTCTCCCGAGATCACCATCTACAACAAGGTCCAATGGCCGCATTCGTACACGACCTCGTTCGTCCTCGCGGGGATGGTCGAGACGCTCCTCCACGAGATGGTGCACGCCTACCTGATGCTCTTCGTCTGCAAGTCCGACAAGTGCGAGAGGAACATACTCAACACGGTCGGCCTGACGGGCCACTCGCACACGTGGAAGGCGCTGCACGCGGTGATTGTCCGCGAAATCCGCTCTTGGGACCCCGCCGTCCTCGGGGGATTCAGGGCGGACCAATGCATCCCCGAGAAGGAGTACTGCATCACGTCCTGCGAGCAGGAGGAATGGGCGCAGATGGAGCAGCGGGACGTCAGCGCGGCGCGTGGGCTCCGGCCCAGCGTCAAGCCGGCGCGGACGCGCGTCGTGCGGTTCTCGCAAACGGGAAGGGTTGTGGTGAAGCTCGGCCCGCGGGCGAAGAAGCGGCAGGCTTGGCTGAAGAGTAGGGAGACGAGGAAGCGTAGGATGCGGAGGAAGGCGCTCGAAGGGAAGTGGAGGGGTGGCAGGGAGGATGAGGGCGGCGAAGGAGGAGAGGACGAAGGAGAGGACGAAGGAGAAGAGGAAGCCGAGGAATGAGGCTGGGTCAAGGAAGAACGAGGCTCAGGGGCAAGGGCTTTGTAGAGTAGTGCTCAGGGGCCGACATCTAGACAGGACGGACAGAGGAAAAGCGCCATGTCGTTTGGGTATTTCATTCATCAATATCCTGACCGTTGCCATCCCATCCAAGATAACTTTTGTTTTGCCCGAGTTCAAGGTAAGAATCCAAAATCGCTATGCAACGACGCATTCACCACCGGCCTCGTCAAAGGCAAATAAAAAAAATAGAATGAAAACCTCCCTCATCCATCCCGGACGTACACACCATCCTTGCACAAGACGACAACCTTTTTGAAGAAACGGCGCCACTCCAGAGGGTCGCCCTTGATCTTGACGAAGCGCACGTCCAGCAACTCCCCCTCCTCGAAATAGAGGCGGTCAATCTGCACCTCGCCGTGGAGACTCTGCTTGCGGCCGTCCAGGGCGCGCAGGCGGATGGTGGCGACGTGGTCGGAGTGGAGGTTGGGCGAGACGGGGCCCAGCGGCACGTTGAGCTGGTGGAGGGCGTCGCTGAGCATCTGGACCAGGAGCTGCGGCGGCACGTGGGAGAAGAAGCGCGTGAGCGACTCGGCCGGCACGATGTCGCGGAACTGGCGCGCCGCCTGGGTGAGGGTCAGCGGGACGCCGGGGTTCTGGGAGAATTGGCTCATGGACGGCTCGTCGGCCAGGGGGTCGGAGTACAGGCCGCGGCTGGCGGGGGCGGTATCGGAACGGAGGGCCGGCTGGGTGGAGGACACGGCGACGGAGCCGATGGAGCGCAACGCCGGGCGTTCCCAGTCCCACTCGGTGTCGGTGATGGGGACTTCCGGCTGGCTGGCCGACTGGGGCGTCATCTCGGCGCCGTCGACGTCCATGGATGAACCTCCGTGGGCGGCTTGTTGTTGTGAAGCGGTAGGCTGCTGGCTGAAATCTATGCGGAGGTTCTCCAGCATCTTGGTTGCTAGGCTCAGGGGGTCCCTGACCTTTCCGTCGGTGGTGGTGAGGGCGTTGTTCCTCGTATACCAAGGGTGCTGGCGTATCTGGGCGAAAGAGAACCTCTTGGACGTGTCGACGCTCATCATGCCGCGCAGGAGCGAAAGGGCCTGGGGCGGGATCCGTTCCCACAGGGCGTCGGTGCTGCGGCCGCTGGTCCGGACGTACTCCTGGAATTCCCAGCTACTCGACGACGGCTCGTCCCACGGGGTGTTCCCGACGAGCAGGACGAAGAGGATGACGCCGCACGACCAAATGTCGGCCAGTTCCGGGGCATACTTGATGCCATGGGGCGACTTTTTGTCGATACGGCCGCAGGCGAGGATTTCGGGGGCGATGTACGGCGGGCTCCCGCAGAGGGTGGTGCTCATCTTGCGCTGGCCCTTGTACTCGAACATGGTGGCCATGCCAAAGTCGGCCAGCTTGAGGCTCCCCGTGTCGGAGAGGAGGATGTTCTCGGGCTTGAGGTCGCGGTGGGCGACGCCCTTGGAGTGCATGAAGCTCACGCCGGCGATGAGCTGGAGAAAGTAGATGTGGGCAATGTCTTCCTGGACGCCGACGTCGGCCTCGACCTTGTCGAACAGGTCGCCGCCGTCGGCGAACTCCATGGCTATCCACCTCCAGTGGGTGTCCTCGCCAGAGGCGAACCACTCGATGATGTTGGGATGCTGGCCGATGTGGGAGTGGAGGGACACCTCCATGAGGAGCTGCTTTGCGGAAACGCGGCCATGGCGCATGGCGTAGCCCTTGTGGATGAGCTTGACGGCGAATACGGGATCATTCCGGTCTGAGGGGATGGCCTTTTTGATTCTGCGCGGGTCATACACGGTGAGCTTGGTGGTTCGACCTCATGGCCACTTACACCGCGGCGTGAGTGAGCGGCGGGGCGAGAGGCGTGGTGGAGGGACCTTACGAGGCGTAGGCTCCGCGGCCGATGGTTTTAGAAATGAGCCTAAAGGGTAGGTCACGCGGTAAGGGGTCTAATTGTGACTGGCTCATTGTGAAGACGTGTTAGCAGACGGTAGGGAGATGTCCAGATGCCTGAGTCTGGTGGTGCCTCTGATAGGTCGCGAGGCCATTACGGATGTTTGGGGCATGAAAGTTCATGTTAATAAGACGAATGCATAAACTCACCATTCTGTTGTTATCTGTGTAACAATTCAACGCGTCGGACCGCGTAACGAGGATGTGTGATGATGGTGGTGATGGTGGTGATCGTTTGGTTGGCTGAAGCCTGTGTTTTAGTGGCTTGACCTCTATAATTAGAAAATGACTAAGCATAAGTGAAGAGTAGGCGGCACGCGTACAACGTAAATGGCTTAGAATTACTCGTCATTAATGCTTACCCACTTGCCGGTACTTACAAAGTGACGGTCAAACACAAGGAACACTGTGTACAATATGCCACTCTAATGATGGATTTCTTAACGTGAGATTTTAGAAAATAGTGTACCCAAATACAGTACACAAATTAAAGCATACTGTACTTGTTAGGCAAAGTGCTAGTGGGCCTATCAGAACGGCGTCCGCCGATGACAACGACGGCGACAATTGGCCGTCCGCACTTCTCGGTCACGGTTGCCCGGCGGACTGTGGGCCAGTTGACAACGCTCAGTAAACAAGCTGAGCCAACAGCCTCCGAGGCAGGCGTTGTCGTGGGCTGGAAATCGCTACCTCGATTAAATTCTAATCAACTTTTGCCCTGAACAGTCTCTCCTGAAACACGACTTCTATATTCTTACCAGATACAAAACTAGTCATCTGCTGTTTTTCTGTTTCTCATTGTTGCCTCCCTTCTATTTTCTTCCACCGCCGGCCCCGGACGTCGTCAATAAACACCTACGAATCACCAAGGACTGCAAACCCCAGTTTTCTTTCTTCTCATCCTCCTTCGGCGTAGGAATTCTATCTGACCAATGTATGTGGCACTCGCTTCGATGTCTAAACCATTGCTAATCCGAACCTGCCAGACAACCATGGGCTATACGGAGGACAGCCAAAACGCCGCCCTTGGAAGCCACCAAGCTTCCAAGCTAGGTGCCCCGAAGAAAGGCCCCGATGCCGGTAGTGTCACCAAGAGGTCAGTGTCGTCAGCGTCTCAAGCATGGCGAGCCCCCAACCTCTACAATCGCTGACTCGAATCCCACCGAGCAGACTGCAGACCGAGCTTATGCAGCTCATGACTTCGCCCGCCCCCGGCGTCTCTGCCTTTCCCTCCGCCGATGGTGACCTTATGAGCTGGACCGCCACCATCGAAGGTCCCGAAGACACCCCCTACACGGGCTTGACCCTCAAGCTGAGCCTCGCCTTCCCCAGCAACTACCCTTACGCCCCGCCCACCGTCCTCTTCAAGACACCAATCTACCACCCCAACTTTGACTTTTCCGGCCGCATCTGTCTCGATATCCTCAAGGACAAGTGGACCGCCGCCTACAACATTCAGACTGTTCTGCTGAGTCTGCAGAGCCTGCTAGGCGAGCCCAACAAGTGAGTGTTCCTCCAACCTCGAATCGAATCCCATTAACCAAACCGTCCTTCGCTAACGTCCGAAAGCGCCTCCCCCCTGAACGGCGAGGCCGCTGAGCTCTGGGACAAGGACCCGGCCGAGTTCAAGCGCAAGGTCCTGGCCCGCCACCAAGACATTGACGACGACTGATGGACGCAGAGAAAGACTGGCACCCTGGCACTTGGGAAACTGGCGGCAGCGGGAGGCATTATACCCGATTTTCTGGAGAACTGGAGTTGTTTTGTATGCATTCATTCATCACACACGAAGTCAACGAATGGGTAGTTTGGACTCTTTCTGGGTTAGGCGACTGGCATAGGTACCAACGGACTCTTTGTTTTAGCATGATTGTTTCCCTGTTTAGTCTCCTAACGGACGGCACTGTCAATAGCGACGCCAGCACTTCTAGCGAGCCGCGTGGCATTGTGACACCCCCAGCTCATGGTACATCGTTAACAAGTCATGGTCCGCAATCACCATCACCACCAATTCCTCACCGGGCCTTGCATACGGACTCGCTGTCGGTGGCACACTAAAACAAAAGGGAAAAGGAAAAACCAAAGAGTCGTCGCATTTCGTCGGAAGAATCGAGCCTCTTTCCCATTTCCTCTCGGGGGGGAATCATGTGGTAGTGGGAAGCTAAATACCCCTGCAACTCCAATGCCGATGCCGCCCTGATAGTGTTGACCCTTTTTTTGCCAAAGAGAGAGATACCTTTTTTTATTCCATCTTACTCCTCCTCAACCACGACAGTCGGGAGACCCTTGGGGTTCTTGACGTTGACGGCCTGCACGTAGCTGTAGAGCCTCTCCTTGGCGCCCTCCTCGTCGTTTCGCCTCCGCGAGATGCGGACCCGGAGCCTGTAGGGGACGCCCTTGATGCCCTGCTCCCAGACCTTCTTGTTCAGCTGGGGGTCGAGGCGGACGTCCGAGGTGCCCTGTACTCCATGTCAGCTTCTCATCGCCGTGTAGTATGTATGTGCATGGCGTCTTTTGCTTCATTCCTCGTTCCTCGATCGTCTTTCCATTGCCATTCTTTCTTCCTTTGTTTCTTCTTTCTTTCCATGCCAATACACCAACCGTTCCCCTCGATTCGTGTGGAAAAGATTCGTGGACCTTGTAGGCGTCTCGGGTAGTGGTGGGCACGTACCATGGACTTCTGGGCGAAAAGCTTGATCTGCTTAATGGCCTGGGGGGCACGCTTCTTGAAGGTCTCGCCGTGGAGCTGCATGGTGTGAAAGGAAAAAAAAAGTCAGCATTCTTCGCCTTCTTCTTCTTCGTCGTCATCGATTCTGCCGGCCCGCGCAATCGCAGTCATGGGGTGCTGGTGTACTAACGCGCTTGTGAAGGTGGATGGTGTACTCGCGGGCGACAACGTCCGCAATGGCAGAACGCTGCTGCTTGCCGCCGGTCTTCTGCTTCGTCGACATTTTGGACGGGGTTCCTCGTTGGGTGGACGCTGAAGGAGGGGCGGAGGGCGGAGGCTTGTCGAGCGAGATGGGCGTCGTGTCGTTGTCGTTGCGATTTTGGGAGAGTGTAAATCCAAGACGAATGTGTGTGTAGGCAAAAAAACCTAGCGAGCCAATCAGCAGTGCAATAACTGCGATGTGGTGTGGATAGTGTCACGTGACCCGGTGCTCTGTACGCCCCACTCAACTTGACGCCGAGATTCCAGATTACAGGGTGGTACGTACCCACTCAGAAACATCTCCAGAGGCCTTTGATCCTCGCCCAAATTGCAGGTTGCATGCTCTGCCGCGAGCAGCATCACCATCGATTCCTGTGCCTACAGACGGTGCTTGTCACTCTCCGCTCGCTTACGATACGACAATCAGTACATTTCACTCCGAACGAACTCGATTACGTTCCCCGTACACGTCAAAACAACTCTAGCAACCAGCTACTGGCAACCATCTATCTCCTAGGCGACGCCGCCCTGTATACAGTTTGATTTACCAGGGACGGATACGGAAACTAGATGACATTGATTAGTCGATCTTCCACGAATTGACCTCGAGGGAGTCGTCTCCCAGAGCCTCTCGTTCACCTCCTATTGAATACAGCACTCAACACCATCACAACTCACGTTTGCTCCCTCACTCGACCTCAGCCATGGATGAGCAATCCAGCATGCCGGCGCCAACGCCTTCGCCCCAGCCCGAGCTTCTTCGCAATAGACTCCCAACTCTTTTCGAGGTGCTCAGCCGCCGTACGCGCCCGCCGGTCGACCTCTTTTCCTTTTACATCTACATGCGAGACCAGCAACGATCCGTTGACTACCTCGACTTTTGGTTCGTTCAGACATGACCCCCTCGAACTACCGGACCATCCAATTGACAAGCGTTTTTCTTTTCTTTTTCTTCCCCATAGGCTCGATGTCTCCCAGCACATGTCGTTATGTCGCCACTACGTTCGTGAACTCCGACGCTCCGTCCTAATCGGGACGCCCGATATGGACAAGGCCGGCTCGAAGCGATCCTCGGCCATCCTGGAGAACATTGGCGACATGAGCCACCCTGCCGCCGGCCCGTCCATGTATGCCACGGAGAAGGAGAAGGACCAGGACGCCCAAATGTCGGCCTTCCTCCGCGAGGAACAGCAGGCGCACGATTCACCCCACGAGAGCACAGGGACCAGCCATCCCAGCGGGACGTTTAGCACCCCGCAGGACCCGACGTCCGACTCGAATTCGCCCGCCCGCACCGTCTCGCGCCAGGATATCCGCGCGTCGGCCGAGAAGATTCTGTACACCTTCTTGCTCCCCGGTGCCGAGCGCGAAATCATCCTTCCCGGTAGCATCACGCAGGACGTGACTACATCGATTGAGGAGTTTGGAAGGGACGACCCGGAGGTGTTTGACGTGGCCAAGGACTACGTCTTTCAGGCCATGGAGAGGGATGCCTTTCCCGGCTTCCTCCGGATGAAAGCCCTCGGCAACTTGATTCCCCCGACGCTGATTCTGCGGCTCATCGTTGGGCTGCTTTCCATTTTTGGCGGTTTCTGGGCGGCGTTTGTGCTCATCTTCCTCGACATGGACCGACTGACGAGATGCTGGGTGCGTGGTTTTTTTACCCCTAACAAGGACGATGTTTACTAACAAGTCGTTTAGCTCATCCTCCCGTTCACTCTGGGCGTGTACTTTCTGGCATCGTACCAGTATTCGCTCGACCCGGTGTTGGCCCTCTTGGGTCTGAGCGAGTACACGCCTTTCAGCTTCTCTCGTATCCGCGAGCCGTACATCCGCAAGCTCCTCGCCAAGCGCTCCCTCATGGTCCTTGCCGTCACTGCTCTTGTCGATGCCGCTCTCTGCATCCTCTTCATCCTAGTCCCTGGCAAGAGGCTCTGAGGACTGTGCAATGGATGGTTGGACGGCTACGCATTTCTTTCTTTCTTTTTTTACGAACATTATGATGCTCCAGGGCGTTGGGGTCTTCAAGCGACGGATGTTTTGTTTTCTCGTTTGCCTTTTTCTTCCAAGGGAGCTTTCTAGTCTACGGCAGGATACCCGGGTGTATGGGAGGTTGCTGGACAGGCGGACGGGAAGTTCCAATGGAATCCCTTTTTGTTGATGCACACAGCAGTCGCCCGGGGTTGTACTCGCCGAGGCGAGATAGAGTGCGGTGCTTTCGATGTTCCCGTAGCTGAATCGCGTGTAAGTGTACTGCTTGGACACAGTTTTGGGTCGGCGAGGACTAGGCCACTTTGATCTGACTTGGCCAATGCTCCCGGAGGTCAGATGCTGGCAAATTATAATGCAGTCACGCACAATGGAATAAGTACGATGCAATCCCCGTTATCATAACGTCTTTTGTCTCATTACCGGCCCGTCCGTCTGGCGATAGAATAAAAAGGTATGTAGGGTGCAGACTGGACAAGATGCCGGCACGAACCCCTGTCTACCCAATTGACCAGTTGGAGAAGCTCTCCTCCTTCCTGTGACAGGAGAAGCTCGCCTCCTTCCTGTGACAAGGTAGAATCTACGGGCTTTTGGTTCGGGCAGCAACATGACGGGCTATCCATAACTCTCCTTCGCAACGTGGTTTCGAAGACCGCTCAGTCCTCATATGCGCCCAGAGACCACCCTTCAAGTTTGATGGAGCACAAAAGGCTACAGCTTCCGTCGGCTCGCGCGTTTCTGCTCCTCTTCCTCCTGGTCGACATCCATCGCCTCTTCATCGGGAGCGTCAGGCCCCTCCATCAAGTTACTCGCGCGCTTGTTCAGGGTCCTGCCCCTCCCACCGCGAAGACTATACAAGGTGGTCCGGGGCCCGGCCCGTCGGGAGCGTTCGCCGGCGGAGGCACCGTCCTGGGCCGAGGGAAGGCCCTTGACTTCGTTGACGAGCTGGGCGAGCTTGGCGTCGCGGGCGGCGGATTCGCGGTGGCGGCGGGCGGCGTTGGCGCGGATGTCGGCGGCTTGGGCCTCGATGTCGCCGAGGGTGGTGGTGCAGCGGTCGGACCAGGTGCGGAGCGGAGCGACGAGGTCGGGGACGGCGCCGGGGCGGAGATCGCGGAGCGGAGCGAGGGCGTTGACTTGGACGCACTGGCGTGCGGGGTCGAGGGTGGCGGTCAGGAGGCCGGCGTAGATGGCGGATGTGACGAGGGATTCCAGGGCGCGCGAGTCGGGCAGGCCCAGGGCCGACTGGAGGCGCGGGTAGGTGAGGTTGGCTCGGTCGCGGGCGAGGGTGAGGAGGGTGAGCTGGCGCAGCTTTTGGGTCTGGGCGTCGTTGAGAGGCGGCAGCGGGGGTTGTTGTTGTTGTTGTTGTTGCTGCTGTGAGGGCTGGTGGTAGTCGGCGTAGGTGCCGTAGGAGAAGAGCTGGAGGAGGGCGAGGTGCGGGGCAAACTCGGGCGACTGGGCGAGGGACTGGATCTGGGGGGTGTAGAGGAGTTCGGTGAATAGGAAAGTGTTGGGATGGGATGTGGCACGGGTGACGAGGTCGGCGGCTGCTCGGGGCGAGGTGGCAGACTTGGTGAGGGCGAGGAAGGGCTGGAGGGAGGTTAGTCTGTAGAGTAGGGTCGGAGTGGAATGTAGGGCGGTGTACCTCGAGGGCATTCAAAGCTTTTGTCTGCTCCATCTTGATGGACCAGACGGGGGGGATGACACGATGCGAGAGTATATGCCAAGGTGGGTGACCAGCTGGATGGACGGAGGGGTCGTTGCCAGGGTATCAGGTCGGGTGGCGGGCGAAGACGGGCAACCGGGATTCTTCTTGTTGATTGACTTTTGTTTTTGTATTCTTTGGACCGTATTGAGCTTTGCCAAGAATTTCAAAAGGTTGAATCTCTATCCGCGTGGTTGATTGTTTGTAGGGAGGTTCGTGAAGTTGGTCGGAAGCTGCCGAGAGCTGTCAAGCATCAACGCTGCTGAATCAGCAATGGAAGGACACAGTGAGACGTGTCTGAACTATTTTATGATACTGTGCTGTGCTGTGCTAAGGCAGGATCAATGACGGCCCGGAAGAACAGACTAGAAGCGCCTGACTAAGGTAAAAGGTACGGTACCTGTAGCGAGCGGGATCTTATCTGGCCTCACCCTACCCTACCCGCTCGAGTACCTTGGTAATTGAGACTAACTCACTTCCGAGCTAGGTCCGGACACTAGTTCTCGGATTACGGGATTACGAGTATTACAGGAACCGGGTTGAACGTCACTTGACTAGCTACGGGTCTGACCACCTGTGTTTCTGTAAATAACCATTCGTGAGAGGCGGACGTTGTCAAACGTTGACTCGGGTCTTTGGTAAAAGCACGCGCGTCTATGATTGGCGATCGGTGAGGGTAAGGTGATGATGGGCGGCGCCACGGCTGGACATGACCGTAACGGCGCGGACAGAGGACGTTGTATGTACGACCGCAAGTCTGACTATTCGTACAATGTCCTGGGTATTGTTTTCGTTTGCAACACAGAGGAGACACAATGGGCAGGCAAACAATGTGATTTAGTACAGATATGATGGTTGGCGCAATACAACTGTGTGTTCGGTCCATGGTACACGTTGATCACGAGTGAAACAGGCCGAAAGGTGTTCGGAATGAACGCGACCGCGACAGGTTTCGGCAATTGGAAACTATGCATGGGATTGATGGAATTATAGGAAACCCGTGGGGCCAAGACATGAGGAGAACCAGAATAATAAAGTAAAATAATTATAAATAGGAAGAAAATAAAAACGAAAAAAGGAGGAAGAGAAACGAAATAAAGGAAGATTATAAATGCGATATTCTCAAAACCAAACTATAAAGAGTGAAACAAGATTATGTCTTTTCAACGAAACGATTCAATACCTACTTCGTAACTGGCCTCTTGCTGTCCCGTCTCCTTTTGGTCTCACACTTCCCGTCACATCATCGGATCCTGGCGGTCCGTGAGGTCTCGGAATGAAAACCACTGTACTCCGTACATGCGGAGTAAGTACAACGTAATTCATAGACAATATATTCCGCCAGGATTGCTGTGTATCTCTACCAAAGGGTGCATCTGTAAGGGTGCATCTGTACTTGTACGATAATAATTACCTACCCAACTTGGAGTGCAGTTACAGATGATACCACGTACATGTACTTGAGATTGATCTCATGTACGGATACAAACGTCTAGCGCTAGGACGTGCTAGTACGTGTCATGTTCGGAGTATCCGTACAAAGGTCGAGTAATTCCAGTGGGGGCTGTACTTCTCCCCACCCACACGGCCCACGGGTACAACGTACAACGTACTCCCAGGTCCGGCTTTGCCATTTGCGGGACAAGAGCGACCGTTTTCTCGTCTTGCCTTTTTTTGTCATGCATCTTCATCTTCTCCCCTCTTCCCTCATTGAACCCTTTCTTTTTTGACTCGTGTGTCGGGCTTCTTTTTTGTACACATTTCCCCTTTTCGATTCCTCGTCTCCTCAGAAGCTGGTCTTTTGGGATTTCCAACGCCTATCTACTCTCATCCATCGCCATCCTCCCGACACATACGGATCGTGATCGTCTCGCCTCGTCCCTGATCATCCGGGCAGTGCGCATACACTACAACTATCATGCATAGCTCCGATCCCAGATAGCATCTGCAGCTTCAGTCTCACTCTATTTTGACGATTCAAAACGTGCAACGAGAAAGGAACAGGATAGGTGGAGATTGGTGGAAAGAGGAAGAGGAAGAGAGGAAGAGAGAAAGAGAAAAGGATACGATATAGCCCTGCGCCCTTGGACTATCATCCCTTATTGAGACGACGACCGACCGCCATGGCGCCTGCGTATCTCAAAATACCCACAAAGGGCGACGATGAGGAGGGGGGGAGGTCTTCAACGGCCCACATGGCCACTACCACCCTCAAGGTGGACGGAATGACGTGAGTTGCCTTGCTGTCCCTTTGTGCGATCGTTCGTGGTGATCGTTTCGCTGACGCCGGCGCAGATGTGGCGCCTGTACCTCTGCCGTCGAATCCGGCCTCAAAGGCGTCGACGGCGTCGGAAACGTCTCCGTCAGCCTCGTCATGGAGCGCGCCGTCGTGCTACACGATCCCCAGCGCATCTCGGCCGAGGAGATCCAAGAGCGCATCGAAGATCGCGGTTTCGACGCCGAGGTTCTTGCCACCGACCTCCCTTCTCCCATCCACAACCGCCATGCCGTCGACGGACAGGCGTTTCTTGATGACGAAGACGACGACGACGACGAAGCATACGAAGATAAGGAGAATACCATCATGTCGACGACCGTTGCCATTGAAGGAATGACTTGTGGCGCTTGTACGTCCGCCGTGGAGGGTGGCTTCAAAGACGTTCCCGGCGTCACCAGTTTCAGCATTTCCCTGCTTTCGGAGAGGGCCGTCATTGAACACGATTCGAGTTTTTTCTCTGCCGATCAGATTGTCGAGACCATCGAAGATCGAGGATTCGGTGCCACCATAGTCGAGTCGCAAAAGGTTCGACCAGAGTCGGAGAGGAGAGCCAAGGGGTCCAAATCAAAATCGGGAGGTGGCTTGCGGAGTTCCGTCGCCACCACCACCGTTGCCATTGAAGGCATGACCTGTGGCGCCTGCACCTCGGCCGTTGAGGGCGCCTTCAACGGCGTCGACGGCGTGCTGCGCTTCAACATCAGCTTGCTGGCCGAGCGCGCCGTCATCACCCACGACACCACAAAGCTCCCCGCCGAAAAGATCGCCGACCTCATCGAGGACCGCGGCTTCGGCGCCGACGTCCTGTCCACCCAGTCCGACATGGCCACCCAGTCCACCAACACGTCGACCGCCCAGTTCAAGCTCTACGGCGACCTGGACGGCCCGTCGGCCCTCGCCCTCGAGGCCAAGATCCAGGCGCTGACGGGCGTCCAGTCCGCCAAGATGAACGCCGCCGGCTCGCGCCTCACCGTCGTCCACGTGCCGCACGTCATCGGCCTGCGCCTCATCGTCGAGACCATCGAGGCCGAGGGGCTCAATGCCCTCGTCGCCGACAACGACGACAACAATGCCCAGCTCGAGTCCCTCGCCAAGACGAGGGAGATCAACGAATGGCGCTCCGCCTTCCGCGTCTCCCTCGCCTTTGCCATTCCCGTCTTTATCATCAACATGATGCTCCCCATGTTCCCCGCCATCGACTTTGGCGCCTTTGAAATCATCCAGGGCCTCTTCCTCGGCGATTGCATCTGTTTGGTCCTCACCATCCCCGTCCAGTTTGGCGTCGGCAAGCGTTTCTACGTGTCCTCGTGGAAATCCATCAAGCACGGGTCTCCGACCATGGACGTCCTCATTGTCATTGGCACCTCGTGCGCCTTCTTCTTCAGCGCCGGCGCCATGCTCGTGTCCCTCTTCTTCCCCCCGCACACCCAGCCGGCCACCATATTCGACACGAGCACCATGTTGATCACCTTTATCACCCTGGGCCGCTTCCTGGAAAACCGCGCCAAGGGCCAGACCTCCAAGGCCCTGTCGCGCCTCATGTCCCTGGCGCCCTCCATGGCCACCATCTATGCCGACCCCATCGCGGCAGAAAAAGCGGCCGAGAGCTGGGATGCCGCCCCGGGTACCTCGGAACCGAAGACGACGGCGACGGCCCACGAGGGCGGGGCGTCGGCCGCCGAAGAGAGAATCATCCCCACCGAACTCATCCAAGTAGGAGACATCGTCATCCTGCGGCCTGGCGACAAGATCCCCGCCGACGGCATGCTCGTCCGCGGCGAGACGTACATCGACGAGAGCATGGTCACCGGCGAGGCCATGCCCGTGCAGAAGAAGAAGGGCAGCTACCTCATCGGCGGTACCGTCAACGGCCACGGCCGCGTCGACTTTCGCGTCACGCGCGCCGGTCGGGACACCCAGCTCAGCCAGATTGTCAGGCTCGTCCAGGAGGCCCAGACGACCCGCGCGCCCATCCAGCGCCTGGCCGACACCATCTCGGGCTATTTCGTCCCCATCATCCTCGTGCTGGGCTTCGCCACCTTTTCCGTCTGGATCATCCTCAGCCACGTGCTCAAGCAGCCGCCCGAGCTGTTCCTGCGCGAGGCCAGTGGCGGCAAGGTCATGGTCTGCGTGAGGCTCTGCATCTCCGTCATCGTCTTCGCCTGCCCGTGCGCCCTCGGCCTCGCCACCCCGACCGCCGTCATGGTCGGCACCGGCGTCGGCGCCGAGTCGGGTATCCTCGTCAAGGGCGGCGCCGCCCTGGAGACCACCACGCGCGTGACCCAGATCGTGCTGGACAAGACGGGCACCATCACCCACGGCAAGATGAGCGTGGCCAAGGCCCGCCTCGTCCCCTCCTGGCAGGAGACCGAGTGGCAGCGTCGCATGTGGTGGACCATCGTCGGCCTCGCCGAGATGGGAAGCGAGCACCCCGTGGGCCGGGCAGTCCTCGCCGCGGCCAAGGCCGAGCTCGGCATGGACACGGAGGGCACCATCGACGGCAGCGTGGGCGAGTTCAACGCCATGGTCGGCAAGGGCATCAACGCGCTCGTGGAGCCGGCGTCGAGCGCCGAGCGGATCCGATACCGCGTCCTCGTGGGCAACGTCCGGTTCCTGCGCGAGAACGGCGTCGACGTCCCCGACGACGCCATCCAGGCGTCGGAGGAAATCAACAGCAAGACCGCCAAGGGCAAGGCCGCGGGCGCGTCGGCCGGCACCACCAACATCTTCGTCGCCGTCGACGGCAAGTACACCGGCCACCTCTGCCTGTCGGACACCATCAAGGAGGGCGCGGCGGCGACCATCGCGGTGCTCCGCCGCATGAAAGTCAAGACGGCCATGGTGACGGGCGACCAGCGGTCCACGGCGGTCG
This sequence comes from Sodiomyces alcalophilus JCM 7366, assembly GCF_042370955.1. Classification (NCBI taxonomy): domain Eukaryota; kingdom Fungi; phylum Ascomycota; class Sordariomycetes; order Glomerellales; family Plectosphaerellaceae; genus Sodiomyces; species Sodiomyces alcalophilus. The sequence continues at coordinate 986,714 of NW_027263536.1, read as the reverse complement.
CCGTCGCCACCGCCATCGGCATACCGCCCGAAGACGTCTACGCCGGCGTGTCCCCGGACCAGAAGCAGGCCATCATCCGCCAGCTCCAGGACCAGGGCGAGGTGGTCGGCATGGTGGGCGACGGCATCAACGACTCGCCGGCGCTCGCGACCGCCGACGTCGGCATCGCCATGGCCAGCGGCACTGACGTGGCCGTCGAGGCCGCCGACGTGGTGCTCATGCGCCCCACGGACCTGATGGACGTGCCGGCCTCGCTGCACCTCGCCCGCACCATCTTTACGCGCATCAAGCTCAACTTCGCCTGGGCGTGTCTGTACAACGTCGTCGGTCTGCCGTTCGCCATGGGCATCTTCCTGCCGCTCGGCCTCCACCTGCACCCCATGGCGGCGGGCGCCGCCATGGCGCTGAGCAGTGTTAGCGTCGTGGTCAGCAGTCTCCTGCTCAAGCTGTGGACGCGGCCTGCGTATATGAACGATGCGCTTGTGGAGGAGCGTGGCGGCGTGGCGCGGCGCAGGGGCTTCGGGTTTGTCGATAGGGTGACGGATGTGATGGACCAGTTACGGGGCCGCAGGAAGGACGCCGCCGGGTATGTCCCGCTTGAGGAGATGGAGAGGGAGGTATGAGGAAGATGTTGCAGTTCATATTGTTGTCTTCTTTGTCTTGATTTCTTGTATATGTTTGTCATTTTCCGCTATTCATTGCGTCTTGGATATCTATCGCGTCTTCACACAGCGTTGCGTGTCCGTACATAGATTCAACCATGAAATGATCTCACTCGTACCGAGACTGCCTCTGTAATGGTGATGGTCGTCCCTACGCGTGTCGGGGCTCATCGCATGTCGTGAATTGGTTCGAGTTGATCAAATTACATTGACTCCTTCGTTCGTATCTCGCACTCGACTGATGTTGGCCGCGACGGACCATAGTCTATCCCATATACACCCCGACCTAATTCAACCAAACGCCACTGCTTATGCCAAAGACATGACAAGGACAGACCAGCAATAAGAGAATGAGAAAGAAGGGAAACAGAAGGGATCACGTATACGTCTGACTGATAAGCTGACTCCCGCAGACGTATCCCCTCTCCTGTTCGTTCTGCCCAAGCATCCTGCTCCACCTCCTCACCTCGTCAAGCGTCACGTTTCGCTCCCGCAACTCCCACGCCAGACGATCCATAGCCGTCCCACCCCCGTCCGCGACAACATCAGCCATGGCCGGCGGCGCGTCAAGCTGCGGAACAGAAGGGCCAAGCAACATCGGCACACCCAGGTCGCCGACGTTTTTGTTTCTGTGTTTCGACAGGATGGTAAAGCGCACGCCGACCTCGGTGACGGAAACGACGATGCTGATGGCGATGAGGATGATGATGATCCAGGTGAGGTGGCTCATGTTGTGGTCGGCGACCGAGTCGGAGAGGATGGAGGCCAGGTCGAGAAAGTCGCGGCAGCGCTCGTTGAGGACCTTGGTGCGGGTGTCGATCTCGAGGTACTCGCGGATGGCGTCGTAGAGGGGGTGTAGCGTGGGCTCCGAGTCCCAGAAGAAGTTGGGCACGTCGAGGATGTTGGAGGCTAGACTGCGTTAGTGGTGGAAAGGGGGAAAGAAAAAGGAAGGGAAGCATACAGAGGTTGATGTCGACTCGACTGGTAAACAGACGGCCCGTAATCTTGACAATCTCGGCCCGGGTCATGCCCAGCTCCCCCGTCAGGGCGAGGCGCTTGGGCACGTGCTGGGCGTCCTGCATGGTCCCGTTGAGGCGCTCCTCGAAGAAGCACAGCTTGGTGCTCTGGGCGATGGCGTGGCTGATGGTCAGCTTGATCATGTGGTCGCTGCGCGGCAGCAGGGTGATCATGTCGTTGAAGATGCGCGGGCGCTTAATGTCGGCGCTGTATTCAAAGTTGAACTCTTCCGTCTCAAACTCGTCCTCCTCCAGCGGGCGCGTCAGCAGGCTCTGGCCGGCGTCGTTCTCGGCAAAGGTCAGGTCGGCCAGTATGTCCTTCTCCTGGCGCTCGGTGAGGTTCCAGAAGACCACGACGCCGTACGAGAACAGGAAGACCTCGGCGAACGCCTTGGCGTCTGAAGCAATTTGACTCATGGGCGAGAGATAACGTCCATCCGTGTTCTGGTCTCCCTGGGGCGAGTCGGACGGATCGCTGGGTCTCTCCCCTCCAGACACGTCGGTATCCCGAGGAGTGTCGTGGCCATTGGCGGCGGCGCCAGCACCGTCTCTTCCATCTTCGCCATTGCCGTTACCGTCACGGGCATCATTACCATTACCATTACCATTACCGTTGCCATTATCGCCGCTATGATTATCACCATCCCCGCTGCTAAACGCATTATCCTCAAAGTAACCCTCGTGGTGATCTCGTCGCTCGCTGCGCTCCATGGCCAAGTCGATCAGGGTCTTCCCGCTTCCCGGGGGTTTCAGTATCGGCCGGCTTCGCACCCTGAAGCCATCGCTGCCGGGGAGGAGCGGCAGGGAATACACGGCGTAGAGGCAATCGTCGTACAGCTTGGTCTTGACGCCGTGTTTCTTCCGCAGGAACTCGCTGGTGGCTTTCATCTTGTAGGACTGCGCCGTGCAGTAGGCCGTCAGGCGGGCAATCTTCTCCTTGCGCTCAAACTTGGGCAGCCTCTCGGCGTAGCTCTTTCCGCGGACGCCGCCTTTCTTCTTTAGAATCTCGAGCTCGTCGTCGTTCAACGGGCGGATGTCGTCGTCTTCCACGCGTTTCGTCGGCGTCTTGGCGGCGTCGCTGTCGGGTTCTTCCTCGTCGGAGCTTCTCCTCTCGTGGATCGTCTCGGGCAACAGCACCAGTTTCTGGCTAATCTTGGATGTCCTCGACGGGATGTTCTGCTGGCCGGTACGCGATTGGGTGTGGGGGAGACCGGCTCCCACGCCCGTCAGGGAATTGGCACGCCGTGGGCGCGTCGGAGGAGGCGGCCTGGGATCATGGCGGGGCTGGCCCGAGGGTATGTCGGAGGCGTATTGGAGGATATTGTCGACGGACATGAAGCGCATCGGTGGCTGATCGGGACCTCGGGAACCTGTGCCTCGGCGTTGAAGGGCCGGTCGCAGAGGGGGCCGTTGTCGGGAATCTGTCACCTGGAAACACCATTAACAAAAGAGATCAAAAGACTGCTGACTCTCTGATCATACAAGGACAGACGGCGCTCGTTTTTGTGCCGGCATGGTTCCAGTCAAGTCGTGGAAGACCAGCAGTTCGCAGGCTGAAATCGGAGGAGGCGAGTCTGAAGAGGGTAATAACAACTCGGGTGGCTTTGGAGGGAGATGTGAGCAGGCAGATGACAGAGAATATTGGTCAAGAGCGTCTGTGGTCAATGACCAGCCCACGATACGATGCGTGCAGAGTTGAGGTTGAAGAGCCTACGAAGTAGGCTCCTAGAAGTTAGAGTAATTACCAGCTGTGCGGATGCGTTGTATGGGGTACTTGGTGACATGCGCTAGCGTACGAAGGTACTTCGTCAGTACATTAGATACCTAGGTATCCGTGCGCTATTCCTACTTCGTACGTCATGACCTCATCGTGTTTACACTGGTTTAGTAATCACGATATCAGAGGTACCTAGGTACGTACTTCGTAGACCCTCTCATGAAAGTGTGGCGTGGTACTTGGTGCTTCATATGCATCGTGTCATTCATCGTCTGTCCAGCTAAACGCCTTATGACCATGAGAAGAAGAAACCCAAAGTCTCAGACTAAGCTGCCCCGAAAGCAAATCATAGATGAGGAAAAGAGACGAAGAGGGAAAAGGAAGAAAGAATGTCGTCCAAACACATAAATCATAAAGATGGAGGCCCCCCCTTTTCTCTCTCACTCTCACTCTTTCACAGAACCACGACCTGGTCGGTCGCCCGCCGCCCGCCACCCTCATCCGCAAGCCTTGTAGAGCTCTTCTTCGTCCGCCAGTCCCGTCATGTAACTCTCATGCATCGTCTCCGTCGCCCTCATCACAGTCAAGGCAAACGACGCCACAATTATGAGCAGAATGCCAGACTGCTTCAGCCGTGAGCATGTCATGTGTGACAACGCGACGCCGACAAGCATCTGAACGACCAACAGAAACAGGAGCTTCGCGGCAGTCCTGTATGCCGAGTCCGCCTTCTGTTTGCACAAGATAACGTCAGCATCCGGGAAAGAAGCATATGTGGGAAATGGAGCAGTGGAGTGAAAAAACGCGACAGACGTCCCGGCCATCATACCTCAACCTCGTCGAGCACCTTTGTCCAGAACACGCTCAGACGCTCCTCCCCGCGGTGCCGCTGGATAATGGCCTCGATCCGGCTGGCCGGAATCGAGAGCGACCGCCTCCGCTCCCACTTCTTGCTGATCCTCCTCGCCAGCTGCGCCACCCGCACCTTGCGCTCCCTCCCCGGGCTGCCGACGGCCATGTCCGACACCCGCGCCTCGGTCGCCTCGGCCAGGTCCAGGTACACGAAGCGCCGGCGCTGAAAGTGCCGCAACACCGTCTCGGCCGTCGCCGGGGAACGCATCGGCAGCCGCTGGTAGATGAACACGTTCTCTTCCGCGGACAGGTTGAGCGGGTTCGGCGGCGGTCGCGTGGTCGTCGCCGAGGACGATATTGTCGGCGCCTGCATGAGGGGATTGTACGGCTGCGACTGCGGCGATGGGGTGGTCGGCGTAGGGTAGCTGGAGAACATGGATAGCGGTGGCGGTTGTGGCGGCATGCGAAACTGCGGCTGCGCATGTGGAGATATGGGCGGGAAGGACGGCGCGCTGTAGGTGCGCGTGGCACGAGTCCGAGGCGGATTACTCGTCGACATGTCTCGCAACTTGGCGGGCTGCTCCCTAGAAAAAGGATATGCTCGTGGCGAAAAGAGTGCGGTCCTAGCGTCCAGGGAATTCGCGAAATAGGCGCCAGGATTGTTGAGAATATGAGGCTGGAGAGAGATGGCGAGATCCTGACGTGGAGAGCCGCCGACGGGGCCAAGACACATAGAAGAGAAGCGCCGAGTACTCTGCGTAATGGGCTCTGTGGTCTCAACAGTGTTGTTCTCCGTCCCGTTCCTTTGCGAATATCCAGGTTGTGAGTGGACCGACTGACTGAACGCTACGGAATGTGGTGAAGAGTGGTCGAAACGCGTGCCTGTATTGTCGTCCAAGAGTGAGTTGCCCAGGAGAGGCATAGTGAAGGAAGACTGCGGAACAAGGACGAGACGGGCTAGGGTCTTAGATATCACAAGACGCAAGTGCAGGCGGAGGTGGTGGTGGAGGCGGAGACCAGAAGAAAGCAGATCATATACAAAAGATACAAAGCTAAGGAGTTTGGGGAAGTGACCGCGGGACCTTGGGAGAAACTGCGCGATCGGGGGGTAACGGGAGGGTAACAGGATGCAGAGCCTCCGAAGGGTGACATTGAACGAGCCATTATCACCCCAATCTCTCCCTCTCTCTCTCCCCTCTGTGTGTGTCTCTCTCTGTCTCACCCCTCTCATACATCTCCCTCCTACCCCGCCGCACTCTTGGCAGTGAACACAGCCGAGAGGACAAGCTTCACATCGCCATGCTGATAGGAGCCCAACCGCAGGGTTGCGTTGGCAGGTCCCCACAGGAGCTCCAAGGGAATCATGGATGATCCGGCCGACGAGCGAAGACATGGGTCAAGCTTTGCACAGCTGTCAATACTTTGCCTGTTGCGGTTGCTGGGCCCGGCATATGCATGTCGTGAAGCTCCCAACATGGCGGCTCTCATGTGCTGATCAGGAATAGCCTCCATCTTTTCCCCCCTCCCCTGCTGTAACGTCATCAAATACGTACGATGAAACATGAACTGACATACCCCGCACCGTTAAAACACCAGGTCGGGGTGGAAAGAAATCATGGTATCTTCACCCCCATAAGCCAAGGTAGGTAGACTTTGAAAGTGGGACAAAGTGTCTGTGTATCCGCTGGACCCAGGGACATGGGCCCGACCGTGCCCATCCGAGGCGAAGCCTCAGGCTGCGAAGAGCGACTGAGAGCGAGAAGTAGGATGGGCAGTGCTTGCTGATCGGATCGCCATTGATCTCCAAGGGGGAAAACTAGCGAGCATAGAAAGCAGAAGCTCAACCACGCGCGGCGCACGCACCACTTTCACTATGGCGTGGCATTTCCAGCGCGGCCGTTTCTGCCGCTGGGCCCTGCTGCTAAGCCCAGTCCAGCAAGTAAGACTGCCCACCCAAGCTTCGCCCATGGCGTGGCCATAGTGAGCGTCGTCCCGCTTCCGAAATAAATAGAGAGATGCAAAAAATAGCTTGGTAGCTTGGCTAGTATCGGAAACCAGGCTGTGGAGGTGGTTGCTGGCCCCAGCCCTGCGGAGCCTGGCCGTGAGGTGGAGGAGGGGGCTGTTGGCCACCTCGGTTCGCCATACCCATGACATCCGGCCTGTTCTCCAGGGGCTGAGCAAAGCTGCAAATGTTACAGACCACATCGACATGACCTTTCATGGACAGTGGTAGAACGGGCTGTTGGAACACAGATGGGTCAGCTCGCGCCATTCTAATCGCGAAGTGGATTCCGGGGGGTCAGGAAGGGGAAGGTTGGGGGGGGAAGGTCCCAAAGGAGGAGGCAAATATGGGGAGGTGGCGAAAAGTCATTGCGGGCTCTCACATCCTGGGCGAAAATATATCGCCCAAGGATGCAAATGGAACAGAAATGGGGAGAACCAGGCCAACATACAATCCAGCAAAAGGTGAACCAGGGATGGCTCTTGATGACATGGCCCGCCATATTGCCGCAGTTATAACACTGGCAGACGATTCCTTCGTATCCATCAACGTTTTTGCGAAACGTGTGCTCACCGCACACGAAAAAGAAGAACATGGCGACGGTTTTCCTTGGGAAGCCGTATCAGAGATATCCGGATGCTACACTCTTCGAATATAAGCCCCACAGGAACCGGCCAAACAAGCCCCCTTGAATCGCCTATCTGTCCTCAAGATTGTGGCTCGGGCCCAATATAGGGAAGTATAGACGAAAAGAGATCGGTCTTTGGGCGTTCGGTCACTCAATCGAGTGACGGGACGCGTACGAAAGGTAAGCTTCGGAACGGGAAGAGGACAGCTGGCCGATAGGCGAAAGTCTACGGGACCGAGACCCGAGATAGGAATAGCAAAGTCGAGGAGTCGAGTCGAGTCAAGCCGAGGTCGAGTCGAATCGATTCGTGGTGAGAGCGCGGGCACTGCGCTACGGAGCTCAAATTGTGCAGGACGGAGGTGATGGACGGAGGTTGAAGTTGAGGTTGACGGAGAAAGTGTCAAGAGTGGGTGCCAAGAGGGTTCGTGCAGTATACCCCCCTACTTCTCCGATTGGTTGCTGGAGTGGTGGAAGTACAATGTACAGTGACTTTCGGCACTTTGTGTTTTCGTAAACGCGAGTGGCAGTGCACCAGAAAGTGTCTTTTGGGTACCCTTTCTTTGTTCTATTTTCTTTCTTTTTTTTTCTTTGTTTGGTCTTGTTGCTTATAATTACATACAAGGTCATTAACTTCGAAAATTATAGTTAAGACAAACGCATCAACTACGAGTCTACGAAGTAAACACTCAGTGATCACCGAGGACATGTACACATGTACTGGAAATCGGCGGTACTGTCACCTGACTCTCGCAGTGTACCCGGAGCTACCCCAAGCTTCACCCCACATTTGCCACAGTGGCTCTCCTATCTTAGCTACGACCCAGGAAGCTTTCCAATTGGTCCAACTCTCCCCACAGCATCTTACATAATAACCTGTAAGCTTCTGAAACATCGTGACGCGAATTTTTACGCGCAAAAGCGACTTGATCAAATCCTCGTCTCTCTCGCAGATCGTTTCGACAGCCTCCCTGCATTTTTCACCCCCGCTCCCTGCCACCGCCTGTATTCCGATCACGCGCACTGTACTATTCGAATGCTGTCACGCACTGCTGAGTCGGCATCACTTGCACAGCCTCAAGCCGACAAGCCCAATAATAATAGATCAAGCCAATAAGCCGTGAAGCGGGACGCTTCTACACTACTGTAGCGAGCCGTGCCCTTTCTGCGCCGTGGATCGACGAGGAGCCCACGTTTACGACGCGCATGGCTTCAGCCACTCGCTAACCAGCCGAAAGAAAACGACCCCCTCGCGCCCGTTACCCATTACCCCTCGAACTCGACTCGTATTCGTCACAATGCTCTACGACCTCAACATTCAATGGTCGCCAAGTCAGGACCCCGCGATCCTCGAGCACACCCTTGCCTTCAGCGCGGCATTGGGCTACAACGTCGTCGCCCTGAACCATTCCCTCTCTGGTCCCGTCCCCCCCCAAGTCGTCAATCCCCTCCCCAAGTTCCAAGACGACAATGACGACCACCAACACCAACAACCCCCCCACCCTCACAGTAGCACCACCGCCAAGCCACCACAGGGACCCGTGACCTCGTCTACTCCCACGCCGCGGCGGAAACTACCCAGAGTCCTTCACCGCGCAACCGTCACCCTCACCGACCCCTCCCAGAACTACCGCCTCGCCGCCGTCGCCGCGGCATACGACATCCTAGCCGTCCGCCCCACAACAGAGAAGGCCTTCTCGACCGCCTGCCTCTCCCTCCCCGAAGCCTCCCTCATCTCCCTCGACCTCACCACCCGCTTCCCCTTCTTCTTCCGCCCCAAGCCGTGCATGGCGGCCGTGGCGCGCGGCGTGCGCTTCGAGATATGCTATTCCCAGGTCCTGCTGGGCCCGCCGCCCGCCGGCAGCGCGTCAGCGGGCCCCGACGCGGCCCGCGCCCGCGCCAACTTCATCTCCAACCTGACGGGCCTCGTGCGCGCCACCAAGGGCCGCGGCTTCGTCATCAGCTCCGAAGCCGCCTCCGCCATGGGCCTCCGCGGGCCGGCCGACGTGGTCAACCTCATGGCCGTCTGGGGGCTGGCGCCGAACAGGGGGAACGAGGCCCTGGGTGCCAACCCGCGCGCTGTCGTGGTCAACGAAGGGCTCAAGAGGAGTTCGTACAAGGGCGTGGTGAATATCGTCGAGGTGGGTGGGCGGGAGGGCGATGTCGTCCATGGGAAGCAGAGGCAGAATCAAAAGGAAGGTCGGAAACAGCAGCAGGGTGGCCAGATGGCCGGGGGGTTGAAGGGTGCTCAGAAGCGCAAAAACGAGGATGTGAATAGTAGTCCTCTGGCGCAACAGCAAGAACAAGCACAGCCACAGCAGCAGCAACAGAAGCTAAGCAAGCGGCAGGCCAAGAAGCTGCGTCTGGCACCAAAGGCAGACGCCGAGACCTGACATTAAGATATGAAATCGGTTTTGTCGCATCATGCGAAGCTGATCAGAGTGGAATGCCATTCGACCATGATACCCCATAACATAAAACAACTGGATTTGATTCTCTTCGCATGCAGGGCCGAAGGGCTGAGAATTGGAAAGGAAGGGGAAAGAAAAAAGAGTACTCCTCGCGGGAAATTATATACACTTGCATTGGCGCGGAGTAGGCGCCACATATTCAGAGACAAAAGAATATTTATAGAGAATAAACAAGTCGTGGGTGTTAGAATCCCCATCGACATCGCCAATGCGCTTCGCAAACTTCTCATACTTCTCATGGGGTACAGACTGACAGTCCCTGACCAGTAGAAAGCGGTCCATCTACCATACAGCATTGTCGTATCTTGCCAACGGGAATTGAACCGTTTGTCTCCCCTCATCAACCTCCCTCTACATCTCGCCGAACCAGAGACCTTTCTGTCACCCTGCATCGATCAGGGAGCCAGTGTCTCGCGCGCCCGCAAATTCGCCGGCCGCGGCAGAAGGTTGCCAAGGGATAAACGAGTTTCGAGCGTGACCCCGTCGAGGTCGATGTCGATGACGGGCTGGTCTGGGATGACGGCAGGAGGGGTAACATCTGCAGCTGGGGGAAGGGTCACCTCGACGGCGGGAGGCGGGGTGACCGCGGACGCCGGAGGCGGTATGGAGGGGCTCTCAGTGGGAAGCGATTCAACCGAGGTTTGGGATGGGCTGGGCACTGTCTGTTCGGGCTGTTCCGACTCCTGGGGTTGCTCGGTCTCCTGGGGCTGCTCGGGTTGTTCGGGAACTTGGATACGTCAGTAACCTAAACCTGCACACCAAGGGAGTACGCGTGAAAAGACTTACCATCCTCGGGCGGAAGAAGGCTCTCCAGGGGTGGCAGGATCTCTTCGGGTGGGGAAGAGGGAGGAACCTCTTCAGGTGGGGGAATATTCTCGGCGGGAATATCGTCAGGGGGCGAGATGGCCTCGGGGGGCGTGAGCGATGGGAGTGCATCCACGGGAGGCGGTACAACCTCGCTAGGAATGGCTTCGGGGGGAGGGATATCCTCCACAGGTAGACTGGCGTCAGGAGGAGGGATATCCTCCACAGGTAGACTGGCGTCAGGGGGAAGGATATCCTCCACAGGTGGACTGGCTTCAGGAGGAGGGAAATCCTCCGCAGGCGGGATGTCTTCCGGGGGAGGAATGCCCTCCAGCGGTGGAAGCGCCTCCTCCAGTGGCGGCGGGACGGCCTCGGGAGGAGGGAAGACGGGTTGGTTCGGCAGCGGGACGGGAATGACGCCGCCCACCCCTCCGTCACCGACGGGCGTGTCAAGAACCGGCGGCACCTCGAGAACAGGACAAGGCTGCATCATAGTAATGGTGTGCGTTATCGTGGCCGCCGGCGCATGTATGGTGACGGGTTCGACGTTGGCACCCACGGTGATGGTCTGGCGAATCGTTTCGGTGACTGTAAGTGCATTGATCTCGTGGCCATGGTCGATCGGGGCGAGGTTTTCTGCGGCAACATTTCTCTCCCTCAAGATGGCGACTCGCTGTTTGCTGCGGCCAAACGCTGCTGCCTAGGTGTAGGGTCAGATGGCATGTCTCCAGGTCTGGGATACCTTAGGAAACAACTCACCTGCGCAGACGCCAGCAGGCCCGCCACGACAAGAAACTGAGGGTGCTTCATGGTAGTTTCGCCGCAAGTGTTCTCCTGGTAGTCGTTGGGCAGCGTTTGAGTCTAGGTGATCAGTTCCTATGTACAACGTATCTGGAGCAATCAAGTTGTAAAGTGCCTCAACAGACCAGCCGTCGGCGATGAGACAAGAGGGCGAAAGGGAAAGAATCGAAAGTAATCGGCAGTAAAAGAGCGAAAGAAACGCGACAGTCGCAGACTGCTCGGATTAGAGGCACTGGTCAAGAAAACGAAAGAAGACAAAGCAGAGCAGACATGATCTCAAGGGTAAAAAACTAAGCGCGAGATGGTTGACGGCACCAGCACACAACAAGAAACGAAAAAAACGGCAGCAAAGGGGAAAGGGTTGGCCTCTTGAGGTCCGAGGAGAAGATGGAACGATCACATTCGGTCGAAGAATAGGCGCAAGCAGATATTGATAGTGGGGGCCACCGGCATGGTCAACGGTAAATCGGATAAAAGGACGACCTTCTTCGGGAGATTCAAGACGGTGTGCAACAAGGGGATGGGTATAATCTGAAGATGTGGATGGCTTGGCATCATGTCTGAGGCAAGTGAAGCTTGGGACGATGGTCTAGTGCGGCTTGGGCCTCTTTTGCGTCCGGGGTTTCAGTGTCTCGGGGCTTCGAGACCCAGTCGTTGTAAAGTGGACTGGATCTATCCCGCCGGGTGTCAGGGACCCCGGGACTCGCGACTCTATATCAGCCAAGTTAAGCTGGGAAGCTCCTATTCCCATCGGGATGAGCCAAGCAGGAGGTGTTCTTCCGCGATGATGTACCATGGTCCGTAGATGGAAAAGCAGTGAGATCCGATGACAAACAAGTAAGGACATATGGTCAAAGAAAGGAAAACAAAGGAGGCCATATGTCGGTGGTAATGGACTTCTACTTCGTAAGCTCTAGGCGCAGTTGGAAGCAAGACGGGACAGCCAGTTCCATCCATACGTTGAAGGTTTTGAAGCAGCGTCGAAACGTTGCAGCCTCCTGACAAATCCTACCAGGGGTCGAAACAGTGCCCTGAAACGGATGCCCCACCGCTCTCAGACAACACCCAATAGGAATTTTCTCAAGTCCGTGTGGGGTCCGTTCTGACCTCCGCACAGGTAAAAGTACCGGTACTTCACGTACATATGTACACGTAGACTCGATTTCGCACGTCAGTGACAGCTTTAATTTGTCTTTTAAACAAAGACCGTGGTTACGAAGTAAGAATCTTCATCGATAACCACGAGAGATACTGTGTCTGGAGATATCAGAGACAATAGAGTGTGGAATGAGCAAATGAGGGGATAAGGAAGTACGTTGTACCTATCCCACAAATCATGAGCCGCACGGCCTTGGCACAGACCTCGACCTCGTTCAGGACCTGGACCTGACCTGGTCGCAGGCACGGCAACCCATTTGAGAGAAGAGCCGGGAAGTATAAGAAGACAGAAAAGGGAAGAGGCAGATTGGACATGAATCGAACTGATGACCTCCATCTCAGTCCTCGACTTGTTGGGGAATTGAATTGACATCTCTGGGCATTAATTGGTGTGATACTTCTCTTTCCTTTACCTGAGTAAAGCAGCAGCATGGAAGACATCACCTCGGCGGCCTTCTGTCAGTCAAAAGCTACGTACGATGCTAGATGGTCGCCATTCGACTCCGACTGGACCCTGTATCGATGCTTTCACCCAGCACTCGGGACGAGGACCACGGCAGCGGTGCAAAAAAGGGCTTACAACCTTCCGCTCGTCAATTATCTCCATGCCAATATTCCGCAGTTCCAATATGTGTGTGTCCAACGTGTCTAACGGCTACTAATTACGTTGTACGTTGTACTTCTTTTCCTCCGGCTCCCGCACGCCAAGGCCCAAGCGTCGACGCAGCCACCTCCGTCATAATTCTGCGAACAATCAAAGTACTCTATACATTTCATCGGTAACAAATTCTGTGCACAAAAAAGTATACAGTACAACCGCAGATCCGCACCGTCCGTCCCAATCGAGCAATTCGATGACGACAGTCGAGAAGCCCAACGTCCATCGAGTTCCTGTTCCTCGTCAACATCTCCATTCAACGGTCAATTTGATCAACGGTCGACTTGGATGACGACGATGTGTTACTTGGCAGCTTCCCGTTCCTTGGTGTTCTACCGGTTGAAGGCCCCCTCCATTCAAATGGGCTCCGCTCCATTATCTCCAACCTCCATGTAGAAAACAATACCAACCCTTTAGAACCTGTTCTGATTTTCCGTCTGCTCGAATTTGTGTGGTCTTCGCTTTTCCAACTCGCCATTCCACCATGATCGATTTCTCTATACTCTTGGAAAACGCCCTCGCCCTGGATGGCTACTACCTGACCGTCACAGCCCTGGTTACCCTCGTCTACCAGCTCCTTTTCTTCGCCATTGCCTTCATCTTTGATTGCAACAAGCTTACCGGTACGCAAATCAAAGAGAGGCACCACAAGCACATACCCCGGCTGACCTTGTCCATGCAGACTTCGCAGGGGGCTCCAATTTCATTGTCCTTGCCATCGTCACCTTGGCCCTCGATGGCACGTGGCATACTCGCCAGATCGTAGCCTCCATCCTCCTCGTCGTATGGGCCGCCCGTCTGTCAGGCTTTCTCCTCTTCCGCATCCTCAGGACCGGGAAGGACGACCATGGCGGCCATCATCGCGTCCCGTTCCTCCCGTGCCTCGGCGGCTGGCTTTTCCAGATGATCTGGGTCTGGACTGTCTCCCTGCCCGTTACCGTCCTCAACTCGCCAGCCGTCGCACGCTTCTCGCAGCCCCCCTTTGGAGGTGGCTGCGATATCGCCGGGGTGGTCCTGTACACTGTCGGGTTGGTCATCGAGTCGGTTAGCGACGCCCAGAAATATCGGTTCCATGCTCGTCATCAGGGGCGCGAGACCGTATGCGACACGGGTCTCTTCTACCTTTCCCGTCATCCCAACTACTTTGGCGAGATACTCATTCAGTTCTGTGCGTTATTTTCCGTCCCGGCAGCAAGACACCGTCTTCATGTACTGGATTGTGTCGTAGCTAACACCTTTTTTTCCAGCCATATACATGGTTGCCATCTCGGCTGCCGATACTCGCTATGTGAGCAATCAAGCTTCGCATGCTCTGTATGCCACGATTCTCGGTCCTGTCGTCCTCACAACGCTGATTCTCTTCGTCTCGGGCCTGCCACTTCTGGAACGACCCAATGCCAAGGAGAGGTTCGAGGAGGACAACGACTGGGAAGCATACAGCTGCTATCTTCAACGGACGAGCATACTATTCCCATTTCCTCCGCGATTATACGAAAATGTGCCGACACTCGTCAAGCGCACCCTATTTCTCGAATTCCCCATGTACGTCTTCGACCCGGCCAGGCATGCCGATGTCGGGCTTGGGGAGGGCCGTGGCGGAAAAGATGCCGCTCGTGGGGCGGTGGGAGACCTGAAGAGCACAACGGGTCCCTCTCACGGCATAAACGATGAAGAGAAGGGACTCCAACCAAGTCCTTGACAAACGACAAATGACGTATGACGAGCATAAGCTATACATTGCATATAGATTGATGAGTAAACGAATGGAATGAAGTATATGATTATTTGGTTGTTCCCCCTTGTAACGTCCCTCTCGCAAATACACCCGCTCCAATAAAGGAACAGCGACTCGGAGTCAAGGCACCACAACACTTGACGGTGTGCATCTCATTCCGTAGAAAGGCAGACTTGGCCAACTCCACTCATCTCCCCGCTTGAGCAGGACGTTGGGGAAAAAAGACAGGGGAGGATAATGATGGAGGGAGTAGAGATTTACTTCAAGCCGAAGTAAAGGGGATCCAAGAAGAGAATGTTTCTCCCTTTGCACCTCAACCGCTCAGCTCGCAAGCGCCGACGACTGGTCCACCTGCACGATCCGCCTCGGAAGACGGCAGGGGCTCATCATTAGGCTGGTCCAACACTTCCTGGGTTTCGCGGTAATGGGTCTCGGGCAAGTCGGCCGAGGAGCCAGCAGAAGACGAAGTGCCGGCGGACGCAGAGCGAAAACCGCCGCTCATATTGCTTTCGGCGTGGGTTTCGGAGCCCTCCGGGATGGGCACCATGGCGGACTTGGTCCAAATGTGTACGGCCTTGGACCAATCTAGACCTTCAATGCAGCCTCCCTTGACGGAGACGACGTCCTTGCTCTGTGGCAAGTGTGGGACATTTCGTGTTAGGAGCTGGCCTGCGCTGTCATGACGTTTATGCAGTGACCAGTGATGTGGGAAGGGCAAGGGGTGAGAAGAGTAAGAAAGGAGACGAGTAGATCAAACATACGGGTGTGGCATGAACGAGGCGGGTGCCGCAGTTTCGACAGAAGTAGCTATTCAGGGGATGATCCAGTCAGGACAGGCTTTAATAGTCGTTGCCGCACACCAAGCAGAACATGTCGTAGGCCGGGGCACTGGATCGCTGGACGTGGCTTACCAGTAAAGGGTATGTCCTGATGCCGTGGGTCGTCTAGATAACAGGCGTGTCAACTCTGTTTAAATTGATTGCCGCTCGGCTCGCATCTCACCAGGACTTGAGACACCGCAAACCGTATACTACAATCTCACGACATGAGCGGCAGGAGAACAATCAGGATACACTCACGCATAGACACTCAATAAATCCATATCAGGCAGCTTGAAACGAGGAAAGATGGCGCTGGTGCCGAATGCGGAACTGGCCTGTCTACGGCACGAGCTGCAGTGGCAGATATAGAGGGCAAGGGGTTTGGGGAGCGGCGTCTTGAAGGCGACTTGGCCGCATTGGCATCGGGCGTCCATGATTTCTTGATACTTCTCTCTTTGGCCTCATAGAGCTCTGGCTCTGCGTCTGGCCAGTAAACACGACAAAAGGGGATGAAGAAGATTATCCGTACATCCTCACCGCATCAAGTCAGGGCATAAATACATATTCCTGGGTTGTCATTGGCACAGGTGTAAGAGTCACAACCAGCTCACAGCTTACAAAAGTTGTATCAGTAATACAGTACTCAGTACTTCATGTTACTGCTTATTCGTACTTCCGTGCGGCCATCCGCAGCCTGGACAACCAAGTCAAGGCGAAGTTCTCCAGTGCGATCAGTCCGTGGACAGACAAGGTAGGGAATTGACCAATGACGGCGGCCAATTCATCATAAGTACCCTTTCACAGAAACAACTCAAGTTTGTTGGCTAACTGGTGCGAGGGTACATATTCGTACATTATTGGGAAGGTACGTGTCGTGACTCATTTGTCAGCAGATGTCCCTTCATAATATAATCCATTACACTACGTAGACACATCGTGAGGGGTCAATTGCTCCGTAGATCTGGATTGTTGGAGCACGATCCCATCACGAACATCACTAATCGCCCAATGAACACCATTCAACGTCATGCCGAAATAAAAATGTCTATTAGTAAAGATGTCTAGATTTCACGAACCAACAGTTCCGAGGTCGGAATACAATCAAGTGAGAGAGGCCGAGAATGGCAGCCAAGCCGCCGATATGTGAGGGGAAATCCACAAATTCCCATCTTCAATGTAGTGTATCAATGGGAACCAACAACAACTGCCTCATATAATTTTATTACTCCTCCTTTCCATATAGATTATAATTATCACTAGCTTCCCCCTCTCCTACGGACGAACTCTCCATCACAAGCGTTAAGCAAGGCAGAGAAACAACAACATTACAACAACATTACAACAACAACAACAACAACAACAACAACAACAGAAAAAAACATCACGAAAACAACAACGGACCAAGACAAAATGGCCTTCTCCCTCACCCAAACCCTCCTCGCCTCCTCCCCAGAGGACTACACCCGTGCCACCACATCCCCCTTCCTCACCTCCGCCGCCGCCGGCACCACCTCGAAATCCCTCCTCAGCCGCTGGCTCGCCAACGACCGCCTCTACATCCACGCCTACGTCCGCGGCACCGGCCGCCTCCTCTCCTTCCTCACCGTCCCCGACCTCGCCCCTCCCTCCTCCTCCTCCCCGAACCCCGACCCAGCCACCCGCCTCCTCGACTGGCTCGTCGACGCCCTCGTCAACGTGCGCCGCGAGGAGAACTTCTTCCTCGAGACCGCCGCCCGCTACAACCTCTCCCTCGACCTCCCCACCACTTCCTCCACCGGCGACCACACCGCCCCCACCGTCCCGGACGACCAGAAACTACAAGGCCTCCGCCGCTGGGAATCCCTCTTCGGCTCCGTCGCCCCCGGTCCCGCCGGCCAACCCCTCCCCTGGCTCGAAGCCGCCGTCCTCTACTGGGGCACCGAGATCTGCTACCTCGACGCCTGGTCCGGCGTCAAGGCCCGCCTGACCCCGCGCGCCGACCCGTCGCAGGACGCCGACGGTGGCGCCCTCCGCACCCAGTTCCTCCACAACTGGACCAACGACGAGTTTGCCAGGTTCGTCCACCGCCTCGCCGCCATCATCGACGATGCCGTGGCCGAGCTGGTCGCGTCGGGCGGCGAGGGGGTCAAGGCCCAGTTGCTGGAGCGGGTGAAGCCCGTGTGGCGGGACGTTCTTTTGGCCGAGGAGTCCTTCTGGCCCGCCGAGTCGGAGTAATTCCAATTCTTTAATTTTTATTCTCCGCCAGAGGCAGCATCAACTGGGTGAATTTATATTCAAAGGAAAAAGAATTGTAGCCATAATTTCTCATCGAATATGAAAAAAGGAGAAATCAGATCCTCAAGACAAACAAACACCTTGGAACGCCAGACTCGCTTTGCCTATTTACTCCTATGTGCCTTTTTTTTTTTTTTTTTTTTTTTTTAAGGTCCCCCTACGACATGCCGCATGTTGCTCTGCTAGCATTCCCGTCTTCTGTTGCACCTTCTATTCCCAGTCCTTACAACTTCCCAACTGGTCATCTACCGTCTGAGCACCAGTCTTCCAACCTTCTCGCCCCTGTCATGATGGGACGGTCCACGAACCTCCAAAACACGTCGGCCACCCACACGATGCAGGGCCACATGATAACGATGCCCAGGATCCACACCAGCGTCTGCTGCGTCGGCGTGTCCGCCCCAATGAGCCCCTTGAGTCCACTCGCCACGGGCCCTGAGCGGAAGTGCTTGCTCCCCGGGTTCCCGCTCGCCGCCGTGGACGCGGCGCGACCGATGACGCGGCCCTGGACCATGTTGAGAATGGGCCCGTGGACGATGTACAAAGCGTAACTGATGCGGCCGAGGTATTGCAGCACGTTGTTCTCCAGGCATCTCTGCAAAAGGTCGACCTGAGTGATGGTCCAGACGAGTCCTATGGCCGACAAGGAAAACCAGAATTTCTGCGGTCCGCGCTCGTCCTGCTCGATGGAGGAGAAGGGTTCGGGGGTCTTGGCGAGGAGGAAGTGGATGCCCGGAGTCCGTTCGGCGTTTTCGTTGGGCCAACCCGCGATGAACCACCACAGGAGAACGACGGCGGTATAGAGTACCGTCTTCATGACGGACCGGACTTTTATATTGGCGTTGGCGTGGTCATTACCGTTGTCGCTGGCGTTGTTTTTTTGCCGGGGCTTCCATTCCACGAATTTCGTCAGAGTCAAAGGCTTGTCCGCTTGCTTGAGGTGAAGCTCGGCTATCAGGCTGCCGCCGATGAACTCAAAAGCGGCCCAGCGACCACAGCCGAGACAGTATAACATGATGGAGACCAAAGCGGCAAGGCGGAGTGGGCGCCGCATGGGCGACACGACCAGGAGGACCATGAAGAGCAGCATCGAGTGGATAAACTCGATGGGTATGGTCCAGAGGTGGATGTCGTAGGTGGGGCGGAGGTCGTAGTCCCAGGACCACGGCCAGGTGATGCTGCGGAACAGCGCATGCCACCAGTCTTCCAACTGCTCGTAGAAGCTCGGCAGGGGTTCGTAGAGGAATCCACTATAGATGAGGAGGAGGATAATAAAGGTCGATACGACACATGGGCCGAAAAGACGGATGGGTCGGCGGAAGGCGGATGAGGCCAAGATGGCCTGGCAACGCTCCACATCGCGGGCGTGCAGTGCCTTGAGGGGTTTGTAGGAGAGGACGAAGCCGGAGATGACGAAGAATACGTGGATCATGGGCCGGCCCGAGAAGATGAGGCGAACAAAAGGAAGCTGGAGGGCGGCGGACGATGTCTTGTTCAAACCCCATGACGGGACAAAGTAGTCGTGGTTGTCCTCGGTGTAGTGGCAGATGGACACGATCAGCGAGGCCACCCCGCGGAGGCCATCGATGTATGATGTCGCATGCAGGCGCAGGGCCTTGGGGTGATGCTCGTGGCGGAGCTGGTCAACGAGGAAGCTCGGGAGCAGGGCGATGAGCGCATTGGTTATCCACCTCGACCGCATGGCCGATATAGCCCTGCGCGCGGAGCTGAGCGTGTCAGTATACAGCATGGAAATGATGTGCATGATGTACATGATGTATGAACAGCATATGTCGACAGTGGGGGAAGCAGGAGGCCGGGAGAAGTGGCCCAAGATGCTGGATATCAAGTCTGCCTGCAGGTGGTATGACGTACCTAGGTAGGGGAGAATGAATACGGGGTTACCAACGAGGGTACTACTTAAAGTTCGATCTAAGGAGGTAGGACAGGTCCCCGGTGTCAGGTAGGAGCTGTCGGGGGTGAGGATGGAGCTTGTAGAGTAGCTTGTTCATATAACGATGTTTCCACGCACCTACTCCGTAGCATGAGCATAGAGGAGGTGACAAGGAAAAAAAGGAACGAGAAGAGTGGATGAGAGGATAAAGATGCAAAGGAGACAGAACGACAACAGTAACGATGAGAGAAGTGGCCGATTCAAGCGACGCGATGGACTGGTCTCCTTGGCTTTGAGTGCTCAGAGACGGAAAAGCGATAATATATCTAAGGAAAATACATTACCACATCTCGTGCTTACCATAGAAAATGTATGGGTATCGAATGGAATCTACCTACCCTCATATACCTGCTAACACGCAGGGAGAGCTACGAGTATATGAATAGGTAGGAAATTCGACAACCCTACCCAGCAGTCCAGTATGAGTAACTCCCCGACGGTTAGGACAAGGGAACGGCAAGGGGGTTTTATCAACATGAACTCGGGGGATGGTTCCATCCATGTCTCACTCCCGGATACACGGCGGGTTGCTGGCATGGAATGAGACCCTTGGTTCGCGTTTCCGCATTCCCCAGGACGCGTGCGCCCTTGTTAGCTCAATTAGGGCGAAAGACGAGCAAGATTTGGCGACCTTGGCAAAAGGGCCAAGACGAAAGGAGGGTGAGCGAGGACCAACGAGCGTTCACACCGGGGAAGGGGGAGGAATCGGAGAGGAATCGGAGAGGAATCGAGGGACCAATATATGACACGGAGGTGCCAATGCGAATGACTTGGTACCTTGTATACGGTACAGAGTGGTCGTGGTTTCCCCCCCGGGAAAGATGGAGCAAACTTCAGTGAAGCGGCAGGAACGATGCGGGTGCTTCGGGTGCTGACATCATAAGGCCACTGCTTGAGTTGAAGAGCTCGGTCAGGCACCCTCGAGCGCCTTGTAAGGTACCTAATAACTGGAGGTACCTTGAGTGGCAGTCGCGGGTACATCTGAGACATGGTAAAATAGCTTGATAGATGGTTCAAGGCAAAAGTACATGTGGTGGTGAAGCAGGTAACCATTGTTTATCTGTCGCTCTAAACAGCTGACGGTACGTGTAGGTATAACAAGGCGAGTATTCAACACGAATACCGGCCCCCGTTCATCCATCTTAGCAAGCCGCCGTTGAATTATTTGCCAAGTCCCACGAGGCTCCTCGTGAGTCTCGTTGTCGTTTCCGCATTCCTCGGGTGGCTCGAATGCACGTCTGATTTGCTGGCGCCGGAATTTTGAATGCTGCTGTCATGTAAGCGATGGACAAGAACCCCTTGCGTTGTACATGTGTAGCCGTAAAAGGCTCCATGTGGCTTACTGTCCATGGAGGGATATATGTGTTCTGAGTTCACGTCTGGGCCATGAGAGCCTTGAATGTATTGTTTGTTGCTCACCATCGAACCAAGTCGATTCACTGACCCCTCGGTCTTCTCCAGCTCAACAAGTCTTCGACCGAGAATGGTGCCGCGTTACCATAGCCCGCGCGGGCCTCAACCAGAGCTTATGCCGTAGGGTGCAGCGCTCATCACTCGTCCCCGTGACCCCATACCCATACCTCGGAGTCACCGACTTGTTCACGTCAAACTTGGGTGCATACACTTCCCAGTACGTGTCGACCTCTTCTCTGTTGGCAAGGTCGACGTGCTTCAGCTTCTTGGGAACAAAAATACCTGCGTCCCGGCGAAGCCTCCAGCGGATCCTGTTCATCCTCTCGCTCATCGCGTCTGGGACGTCGACACAGAGGAAGAGGAGCGCCCGAACACTCAGGGAACATATGCCCCCAAACGCCAAAGCAAAACAGCGTATGGCAGGCCAAACGAATTGGACCACCGGCAGTAGAACTTGGTACATCATGTATTGGAGAAGAACGGTGCTTGGTCGCCATAGCCGAGGGTAGCAGCATGCGGCGGCCAATATACCCAGAAGGATGCTGACATTGAGCCAAAAGAGTGTACGCTCGTCCATGCCGTTTCTACGATAGTAGTCTAGCACTGTGGTAAAGCAAGCGGGAAACTTGGTCGAGGTCAAGGTTGTCATATCTCTGATTCACCCTTGGTTAGTATATCGGCGAGATTCGAACATGATACCGTGCTGAAGTGCTCACCTTGCGTATGTACTGTGAAGACGAAATTCCCGGTTGAACTCATGTCCGAAGCAAGGACTACTCTTGGCCAAGTGAGAGTCGACGTCAAGGTTGATCGCCTAGTCGATGCTGTACGCGAGGCAAGCTGTGTTGTTGGTGAGAACTGGCCACGAGAGAGAGCTCAGGATGACCTCATATATACCGCAGCATAGCCAACATAGATAATGGAAGTGAATGGAGGAGGTGAATTCTAAAACACGAGGCACAGCTCCAGATGAAGCCGGTGACCTCTTCAGAGTGTTGCTTATGAGTATTGTGGCCCGTTGCGCTGTCATGTATGGCCCGGGAGCTCGTGATTCACTGGTAGAAAGCCAAGAGAACTTGAATGGCGTGCAAAAGCCGGTGCCAATGGATTGACCATGGTATACTCTGTAAACCTAATTGCATAGTTCCGGTGATGTCTTGCGCCGCAACTATCACCGGAATCTCGAATAGGGGAACACGTAGTCCAGTATCGCTGTCGGCTGTCGGCCACATTGGTTGCATCGCTGACAAGACAGCATGTGCTGATCGTGTTATAGATAGACGGGCCGGGGGTTAAGAGTTAAGTAGTTCGGTCCCTTGGTGAAGGGCGTGACAGGCGACTGGGAAAGAAAGATTGTTAACAGCTGAACTCGGGACATTGATATGATCGCATGTAGGTAGGTATAAACGAACCCCGAGAACGCCATGTCCCACGGTCGCAGCTGAAACCAAGAGACAACTCACATCATGCCCATCCATTTGCCTCAGTATACGAACGGAACCGATGGCAACGTTGTAGAAACGTGGCCACAAGAGCCGGCAGTACATCCCAGACAGCGCCCCAACCCATCGTAGGCTGCCTTGGTAAGCTTCGGCATCACTGCGCTCCCCGTAGGTGCCGAGTGGCGGCCAACAGCGACTACTGCCAGTGTCAACCCGATTTCATATACGGGGAACTCCGCCGCTGACAGCGAGTCGCGACCTCTTCGCCGCATCCTTCTCCAACTCAATGTTGCGAGGCAGCTCAAAGTCGCCGCGCGAGGCAAACCAGAAGAACACCTCCGGCTCCGGCAGCTGTTGCTGTTGCTGTGGCTGCTGCTGCTGCTGCTGCTGTTGCGGCCGTCCCTGGCTATCCGTCATCACGACATCGCCCTCGCCGTCGCCCTCCCCCTCCTCGTCCTCTTCATCCTCGCTCTCCTCCGGGTCCTCCACCGGCCTCTTCAGACCCGTCCGCACCTTCTCGATCCCCTCCTCCCTTTCCTTGCGCGTGTACCCGTCCCCCGCCTCCTCGAGCACGTATTGCTGCACGCGTCCCTGCGTCCACTCTCGTATGTCGTCCCACACGGCCTGGAGCCTCCGCAGCCCGTCCCCCCCGCCGGACGCCGCGCCGGACGCGCGCACTTCTCGCGTCTTCTCCAGGCCGCGCTCCACGTGCTCCTCGACCTCGGGCTCTCGCTTCTTGCGTAGCAGCGTCAGGAGGACGTTCTCCTGCGTGCGGCCGGGGAAGTTGACGGCGGGATGGATCGAGGTGTGGGCGAAGGGGACGGCATTCTCGGTGAGCACGTCGAGCAGGGATTGGAGGTTGCGGAGGAGAATGTGGTATTGTGCTTGGAGAGACGATCTGCGAAATAGCCGTTAGCAAAAGAAAAAGTAAGGGGGCGGCATCTCGCCATCCACGTGGATATATTTACGCACGGGGGAGGAAGCGGATTGCTCTTGACAATGTCGGCCTTGAAGCTCTGAATACTGTTGGACAGTTGGTACAGACGATGACGCGTCTGCTCGATGGACCTGGTCTCGTCGTCGGTGAGACCTAGCACGTTGACCGGATTCCGCGAGCCGTATGTCATGTTATCAATCGGTGTTACGAACGGAGGTTATCCCAGCTCGTGTCGGAAGTATTGCGTCGGGAGGGTGTCGTCTCGAGGATTCGTAAAAGCAGAATGCTGCTGGCTGGTGAAAGGGCGCAGGTGCTCTGAAGGGAGTGTATGAGGTTGGGTTGCTTCAATTGGTATGCAAGTAATGGGGAAGAAAGGCGATGAAGAGATTGAGATGAATGCGGTGAATTGGGTCGAGTTTTCGATGAGGTCGAGAAGTGGCAGGGACGAGTTTGGTTTGGTGCAGAGCTGATGATTCTCACCGAGTTCACCTCGGAGCGAGGGGATGTGGGGTAAGTATTACTCAAGCTAATTGTGGTTGCTCACCGAAACACATTCGGTGTACTGAGTACAATGCAAGGTCAGGTCCGGATCCTGGGCACGACCATGTATCTCTAGCCACCCACAAATCCCGGTTGATTAATGGTGGGTTGTATCATTACCCCATATCCTGGAGCAGTCCCGCTCCAGCCGCATAATAGAGAGAAGCTAACGTGGTTGAGGTCCAGTTTGGGGAACAGAGGTGGGTGGGCATCACGTATCACTGGTGAGATCTAACGCCGGTAATTCTGGAGACGACCGGGTGCGGCTCTGCGCCAATACCCAACGTCGGGTGAGGTGGTGATATTGAGAAAGCCATGCTACATTCTTATAGTGAAAAGGAAAAGAACAGTATAAAAATAGGTAATTTATTTTACAGAGAACTGAATGTTTCGTAATATGAACAAAACACAGACACCTAAAACCTTTTCTCTTATACTTTTCCCCCATCCCGCCCTGTCTACCTGGACCATGGACAGGCAGAGTGCTTGTGAAGACCAATTTAAAAGCACTTACAATGTAGTTTGCCTGGAATCTTTTTCCAGGTCGTTTTGGTACCGATCCCCCTTCCCAAGCCGAAGCACTCATGTATATAATGCGGCTATATCGACATGATGCAAGAATCATGCAGCATGACATGGAAATGCACGACCAGGCATGTAGAGCCCAAGAAACAAGACATGAAAACAAAAAGTAGAAGCTTGGCTGTTCTCCATGCCAATGCTACCGAATCAAAACGCGCGCTCGGATGCAGCATTGGGATATCACAGCACAAATTCGCGAAAATTCCAAGTCATATAGGCGTTCAAACACGTGGAGACCCGCAAAGGGATCGAAAGCCGACTTCGAAAAAAGCTCGAGGACTTACTGGTTATGAGAACCAGCTTGATCGACCAAGATGGTGGAGCCGATGGTCGCTCGCGGGATTTCCCGGCCGTATTGGTCCACAGGGGGGTACCGAGCGCGGCGCTCCAGGTCGTCAAGGGGAATCTGAGAGCGGATATACCTGAAGAAGAGTTAGCGCCGTCAAAGCATCAGCACCTCCAAGGGACCGGTGTAACAAGAAGGAAGGGACAAAGAAAACGTACTTGACTCGTCCATCATCATCAGGGTTAAAGTCCCAGCTGGTAAAGGCGCCCTTGGTAAGAGCGGACCAGACCAGTCGACGTTTGCGCTGTGAGAGCAAGACCTCTTGGGTAATGGCGTCCAAGTCCCACCGCTCCGCGGCCTCGGCGTTGAATTCAGCCAACTTCTGGATGGCCTCCTTCTCTTGCTCCGTCTCAGCAGCCTTGGCCGAGATCTTGGCCAGGTCCACCAGCTCGAGGGGGTCGTTCGCCAGGTTGAAGAGCTGGACGCCATCCGTGGGGCAGGTGATGTACTTCCAGGGACCGCGCCTGATCATCATGAGCGGGCTGATGGTGCCCTCGCCCGTGTACTCGGCGAACACGGTGTCATGACCCTCCCTGCCCTCCAGGTGCGGGAGCAGGGAGATGCCGTCCATGGGAAGGCCGGCGGCAGGCTTGGTGCCCACGAGGTCGCACATGGTAGGGAGGAGGTCCAGGGTCGAGACGTTCTGGGATACGCGGCGAGGCTCAAACTGGCTAGGGTGGTGGATGAAGAGCGGCACGCGCACCGAAGACTCAAAGTAGCTCATCTTGTACCTGATCATCCCGTCAGCCCAAAACAGAAACATTCAATGTTTCAGCAATTAGAAGGCTTTCCCGCACTTACCAGAGCCCGCGCTCTCCCAGCATGTCGCCGTGGTCGCCGCTAAAGACAACGATGGTGTTTTCGTCGAGCCGGCACTGCTTCAGAACGTCCAGCAGGCGACCGACGCAGTCATCTACGTAGCTGACAGAGCCATAGTAGGCCCGCTTCGCCTGTTTGATCTGCTCGTCGGTAAAGTCCTTGTCCCACAGATCGCACACCTTCAGGAGGCGCTTGCTGTGGGGATCCTGTTCCTCCTTGGGAATTCGGACCTTGGGCAGCTCAATATCCACACCCTCGTAAAGATCCCAGTACTTCTGCTCAATGGTGTACGGGTCATGCGGGTGAGTGAGGGAAACCTGTGCCGTTCAATCAGCATACCACAACCACGTAAAGGCACGGAACAGACCAGTAGAAAGACACCAAAAAAGACGTCAAGCTGCCGAGCTGCCGGAGAATGCCTAAGAAGAAGACACCTTGTGTGTTTATGCACGTACAGTCAGACAGAAAGGGCGCGAGTCGGGCCCCTCACGAACATGGTCGTAGAGAAACTGAGTAGACTTGTACATCACCTCCTCGTCATAGTCCAACTGGTTGCTACGGACGCAGACACCAGCCTGGAGAATGGAGCTGGCGTTGTGGTACCATTCCAGGCGCGTGTCGGGCTGGTCCCAGTTGACGGCCCATCCAAAGTCGCCCGGGTAAATGTCGCTGGTCAGGCGGGTCTCGTAGCCATGAAGCTGGTCGCCGATGAAGTGCATCTTGCCGGCAAGGGCGGTGTGGTACCCGTGGAGGCGGAGATAATGGGCATAGGTGGGGACGTCACTGGAGATCTGGCTAGCATTGTCATAAGCCCCGATCTTCATGGGCAGGAGACCCGAGATCATACTCATGCGCGAAGGGGCACACAAGGGAGACGGACAATAAGCCGAGTCGAACTGGACCGACTTGGCCGCGAGGGCATCCAGATTGGGCGTCTTGATCTGGGAGTCTGGGTTGTAGGCCTTGAGCTGGGGGGCAGCAAGCTGATCGGCCATGATGTAGAGGATGTTTGGTTTCTTCCCTCCGGCCGAACCTTGGTTCTGCACGGGCCTGGAGGCCGTGGTCACGGGGGAAGAGGGGAGGGAGTTGAGATCCGGCGCCATCTTCGATGTGTGAGAGGTGGGACGCAGGAGTGACTTGGTTTGGCAGTCACACCAGACGCTTGAAAGGATAGGAGCAGATGGATGTATGGGTAGTTGTAATAAGTAGTGAGACCAGTAAGTATAGGGCAAGTCGGCACAACTCAGGGGTGGCGTAATAAAGTCTCCGAGACTGATGGAAGAGTCCGAAGGATAAGTAGCGAGTGAGGGATATGTATGTGTGAGAGGGAGAAATGATCAATCCAGCGCTGTCGTTGTCGATGCTGGATGAAGAGGAGAGTTTGAAGGAGACAAGAGTGAAAATAATGAAAACAAGAGGAGACGACTCGCCTTCTTGAAGTGTCCTCGAGGCGGGGCTATTACACAATGTAAGAGGGATAGAAGATAGCGGGGAGAGGTGAAAAGGGGGGGGGTTTGGCCCTCAGATGTTGACTAGTTTAGCTGACTTGGAACCCTCTAGGCGAAGCAGACGAGGATAGATGTGTAATACGCTGGTCAAGAAAGCAAACGAGGATGCCTAGAAAGAGGGAATCCGGGGGAGAGAAGAGAAAATAGCCGGTTTGCTTTGACATGACTGGCGGTCATGGCCATGTGGACTCTCTCTCGTCTGGAGGGTGTAGAGGGGGAGATGACGGTTTATTTTACGTGGGCCCGGCCTGCCTCACCGGATAGCAGTAATTCGGGCTAGGGGCAAAATCTCGCATCTCTACGCTTATGCACTTGCATTTGTTAAGGTTCGTATTCGACTAGTTGCATTCTCGGTGTCGAGCTCCTGAAGGAAGCGAGGGGGAAGGATCAAAGAAAAAAAAAAAAAAAAAAGAGAAAAAAAAAAAAAAGAATTAGTCACATGAGATGGGGTGATTTTGGGGGTTGGCGCCAGTCGATTCTGTCACATGACTAAATGGGTTATGTAAATATAGTTGTACTGGTACGGCTACGCAGCGCGGATTTGGGACTCCGAGCTCCTGGGCTATTAGCCACTAGAGCTGGTGTGGCTTATGGATAAAACAGGCTACTGGAAGGGGATTCCTATTAGTTGTATTTAGCCGAGGTATAGCCTATATATAGCTTAGCCTCCTATGAGCCTGAGGTGTGGAATTAAGGTAATCTATCGTATCTCTATAGCTCGGTTCGGTTAATTATAGCTTCTTGTTATAGTTATAAGCCCGGGTAGTAGCAGTATACTAGTAACTTCTACTAATCGTAAAGACCGTTCCGAGTTATGATTCCTTTATCTCTTTCCTATATTTATTTTATCCCCTGTCCACTTCTGTTATATATCACCTGCTCCCTTGCACCTATACCTCGCTTACTTTTCCGTTTTTAAGCACTATGGCCTATACCCTGGAGATCGACTACGCGGTTAACGCTTCGGATATGCCTAAGCTTATATACTCGAATTATTAGATCGATTAGTACTCTGTAGTTAGAGGCGCGGCTCGCACGCTGGAAATATAGTATATAATCGATCCGGATAAGCCTAATTAGTCTAACGATATCCTGCCAGAGCTTAATCCTATTTCCGAGCATAAGATCCGCGAGCGTCTTATAACCCGTAGCGGCGAAGTCGTTAAGTAATTATCCGATAATAAGGTTAAAGCAGCTCTGCTTAGGGCACTATAGTCCTCGGATTTAAAGAGAAAGGAATACTAACCCCTTACTAGGAAGCTTAAAACGATCCTGTCTCTGATCCGGAAGACTAGTAACGTTACTGGTTTCGAGATGGCTGTCTTTAAAGCTATCTCGGTAATACGGGCAGAGCCGCTTATATCCACGGTCCGCGAGGGTCGTTATACTATTCGCTAGCTGCTTAAAGCTCTTAAGGACGCCTACGCTCCTAGCGAGCTTACTATCCTATCGACTATCCAGAACGATTACCGATCTATTCTACGCGATGCCTAACGCGGAAATACTAAGCCGGAGGCTTAGTACGAAGCTTGGATCCGTTAATTATCGCGCGCCAGAAACTATAGATAGAAGGAGGTAGACGAGATTTTAGTAATCCGCGAGTTTATACTAGCTATATATCGCTTTACGCCCTAGTGGTCCTTTACTAAGCTGCTTAAATTAGGCGATTATCGTAGGAAGAATATCTAGCTAGAGATCCTTAACTATAGCTAGTCCTTTATCGATTTTATCCACGATTCGAAGTCGAACGCCTATAACGGCTTAGTAGTATATACTATACTTAGCGGCCGTTCCGATTAACTAAAGGATAGCGGATAAGGGGGTCGGCGGTCCTACGAATACCCCTATTAGCGCTTATACCGTTAGAAGCCTATATATTATAACTATTTAAAATACGCGCTTACCGGTAGCTGCCCGGACCCGAAGGTTAAGCTAGATAAGGCCCGGTGCGATAAGATCCGAGTAGAATACTAAAAGTTATACTGGAAGTAGCTCCGTGAAAACTAAGTAAAGTTAGGCTAGACCGCTAGAGCGGATTTATCGAAAAGCAGTAACTCTCCTACCTATCCAGGTTATATCGTCGCGGTCATTTTAGATCCCGATATAATCTACGGAGAGCACTAAGCTACGTAGGTTTTTATTACTATAACGCCTAGCTTATATCCGCTCTTAAAGAGCACTTTACTTAATAACTACGGAGCTACCTATCTAGTAAACTCGTTTAACCTCCTCGAGCCCGGTATATTCGTCCTATCTAATAGCGAATATATCGAGGCCGGCATAACTTTCTTTCTGATCTTAGGCTATAGTACCCGAGTGCTATAAGGGATTTTTAATAGCGCTAGAGGAGCTCCGAAGGTGGATTTAACGCTAAAAAAGGTAGCTGTTATTAAAGGGTTTTACACGAATATAGTCTCTAAGGCTCTGCTATAAAGGGTTAGGATTTAGGTCTAAGGGTACGATTACTCCCTGCGCTACGGAACTCCTAAAAAGAGCGAGATTTTATTAAAGATAAGCCGTTAATATAACCTTACCTTCCTTAAATATAAGCCCCTTTCTTCGTACTTTTTTTCTTCCTATTTAGGCCCTAAAAGCTAGGGGGTGATACCGATCCGTATAGACCCTATCTAGCTGCTTATAGTAGTAGCTTACTAACTAAGGCCACGCTTTCGTCCCTCTTACGACCCCCCACGTCCCTATATCGATATCGAGAATCTATGGTATCTAAGGGCAGGTTATCTTAGCCTAGAGGCGCTCCGCGCGCTGGTTAGGAACGCCCGAAACGTGTAGATTTCTAGAACCGAGCGGTATAACTATAAGACCTATAGGATAACCTACTAAACTCGGGTTATCTTACGCCGGAAGTCAGAGAATCGCTTACCACGCCCCTTTTAGCGCGTCCTATAGGATATTAGGGACTTTCTAAGCGGCTATAACGGAGATAGGTGGGCCGTTTTCTTTAGGGATAAATATAGCGGTTAGACCTTCGTTATAACGTTACCGTCTAGGATAGTAGACGAGGTGTTCCGCGTTCTCTTTAGCTTCGAGAGGTGGGTTAAGAGATAGTTTTAGGTTATGATTTATAAACTACGCTCCGATAATAAGCCTAGCCTGCTGTCTTTAGGTAAAAAGTCGCGTTATAGGCACTAAAGCGGAGTGGAGGGTATAGACCTGGAAACGACCCCCCTTTATACTCACGAACCGAATAGCGGTATCGAACGCCTTATTAAGGAGATTACGGATAAAATAAACGCTATGCTTAATAGCGCTAGTCTTTTAGTAAAGATATAGCCGGAAGCGTTAAAAGTAGTAGTATACCTATATAATATAAGCCTATTATAGCGGCTTAAGTAGAAATCCCTAGTCGAATTCCTTTATATCTGGTTTAGGTATAAAGCTCCGATTCCGATTAAAGAGTATACTACCGACCTGCGCCCGGATTAAAGCAGCGTCCACGCCTACGGGTGCCGTGTATATTTATTAATCCGCGATAAGGAGGCAGGTAAAGATAAAAGGAGATTTAAGGTTAGCCCTAAGGCCTATATCGGGTATCTTATAGGCTATATAGCTTATAATATCTACCGGATTTAGGTTCCGCTACTAAATAAGGTGATTTCTATACATAACGTGAGTTTTAACGAGTAGATCTTCTATAAGTAAGATATAGAAAGCTCGGAGGCGCTGCCTATAAAGGAGATTTCCGAGTAGATCGTATAAATCGAGGAAAAAGACTTATTAGATAATTACTGGATCTTATAAGTGGACCCTTCTAGTATTTCCGAGTCCTATTCTACGAGCTCGGGGGTGGTAGACACGTATATATAGGCAGCTCTATCCGGAAAACAGAGCGACTTAGCTACTATTAAGAGTAGTATATTATCTTCTACCGCCTAGTATACACCGACCCAGTTTAGTCTTTAGACCCCTTAACCTTCCCCGGAACTAACGTAATTCTAGGAAGTTAAAAGCAGCTTATCTATAGCTACGGCGATTGGTTCTGACCTTTCCGAGGTCCTGATCCTATAGGCTCCTACGGTCCTGGCGCCGTATATATTAGACCCAGGCCTTTCTCCCGAACCTTATCCGGACGGTTATAACCCGGAACCAGCTCTTAAACCGACTTTAGAGCTGGACTTATAGGTTTATAGGCCTTATTTCCCTAATAAGGCAGTATCTAAGCCGAGTTAGGGACAGGAGGAGAGCCTAACCCCGACCCCTTTAACTAAGTTAATTACCTTTACGGCACCGAAGCCTATATATACCGCGAAACGGCGGGTAGCGCCTTAGCCGCCGCTAAGCGGTCCCCCGCGTAGAAGTTCCAGAATCGCGTAACTAAGGGCTAAGGGTAAAGCTATAAGGATAAATCCACGGACTTATATAATAGAACTAGACGAGGATCTAGTCCTCGCGGGATAATAGTATTTTTTTACCTTTCTAATACCTAATTAGCTTAGAGAGGAAATTATAGCTAATCCCGCTAGCGTTCTAACGCTTTATTTAGTGTTTTTAGCGGCTACTAAGGGTAAATAGGCAGAGACTTCTTCCTTTTTATTAGAGCCTAAAAGCGATAACCCTATATATCGCGATAACCTTAAGACTCCGCCGAGGCACTAAAGAGACCTTTACTTATATCCTATAGGCTTATAATTTAAAGAAGTAGCTTATCGGGAAGTGAATAAGCTGCTTAAAAAGAAAACGTAGCGAGAGATCCCATAGAACCAGGCTATTATAAGGCTAATTCCCCTAATATAGGTGTTTATATACGTTTTTAATAAGGAGGGTATTTTAGAGCGATATAAATCGCGCCTTATTATTTAAGGAGACTTATAGGTAAGCTCTATAATCGAGGGCACCTATACTACCACGCTTATTTCTTAGTCTTTCCGCGTAGTAATGGCTCTAGTAGCATAGTTCGATCTAGAAATTAAGTAGTTCGACGTCGTTAACGCTTTTATTAACGCCGAAAGAAGTAAAGACGGCGAGCCTATTATCTATTAGTTACCGGATAGCTTTAAGAAGCCCGAGACTAGCTTAGAGCTCAATAAAGCCTTATACGGCCTACGCGATTCTCTTTTTCTATAGTATAAGGACCTTACTGCTATACTCGAATCTATTAGTTTAGTTTATAGTAAGGAAGAACTATGCCTATTCTTTTTAGAAGCTCGCGATACCTTTATAGTATTCTTTATAAACGATATTCTATTCCTTTATTATCGGGACCGCCTATACGTAGCTTTTATAGCTATTAAGGGATTAAAAGATAAATATAAGCTCTCTAAGAAAGGGGACGTAGAGTGGTTTCTTAGTATACGTATTATCCGAGACCGACCTAACCAAAAGATCTTCTTATCGCACGAGTTATATATAGAAAAGATCGTAGCTCGCTTTAACTAGGTAGATCGGAATATATATCCTAGTATACTAATCCCTGCTATAAAGCTTATAAAGCGGGAGGACTAGGCTATACTATAGGAGATTAAGGCTTTTTAGGAGAAGGTTAGCTTATTACTTTATATAGCAGTGATGCTATAGCTAGACGTCGCGTTTTCTGCTTCCTCGCTTTTTAGGTTCCTAACTAACCCGTTAAAAGAGTATTAAGACGCCGTGGAATAAGCTATTCGTTACTTATACGTAACGCGGGACTTAATGATTTAGTATAGTATGGATTCGAGCTACGTAACGTAGGCTATAGTAATTATAAGCGACGTATCCTTTATTAATAACCTCGAAACCCGGCGTTCCTTATAAGGCTATCTTATTAGCCTATTCGGCGGTTTAGTGGTTTAGAAAGCCTTAAGATAATCGACTATCACGACTTCTTTAACGGAAGCTAAGCTGCTCGCTTTATAGGAAACTATAAAAGAGACTATAAGCTTAAAACGGCTATTTATAGAAATACGGTTTAACCCCGGGACCCCCTAGGAAATAGCCTATAATAACTGCTAGACGATTCGACTTATAGTGGAAGAGCGCGCCCGAATTAAGACTAGGCTTCGTTATATTAATATTTAAAGCTTATAGATACGTTAAGAGTATAAGAAGGGAGCTTTTTAAATCGTTTACTTACTAACCGCCGAGATACCGGTAGACGGGCTTACGAAGGCCCTTAGTTATTAAAAGTTCGAGTAATTTAAAGTATATCTTAACCTAATTAGCGGGCGATAATTAGGAATTTAGAGTAGCGTAGTAACGGATAGGATTTTATCGGCTAAAGCCGGAACGGATAACTAAACTACCTTAATAATACTTAAATAATAATATTATAACCTCCCTTAATAGTAATATTATTACCCTTAGGGGTACCCTTAATAATAGCGGCCTTATCGGCCCGCGCCTCCTCTCTACTAGCTTAGTTCTGCTTATTTAGAGTAAAGGGGGTAATACTATAAGAGGCCCCGCTAACCCGGCTTTTACGAGCCTTATCCACTATACCGAAAATATCCTTAATAGCGGTTATTAAATAGTGTTTAATCCTCTTTTTAGGATTAGTACTAACGGCCGCTACCGTACCGGCTCCTAGAGTAATAGGAGCCTAGTGGGCCGGCTCGAAAATCTCGGGATACTCGGGGCACTTAAGCAGATCCTAGAATAGGCGTAGGGCTAGGCGTAGATAGTTAAAAAGCTATAAAAATCAGAAGATAGCTTCTTAACTATAGTCTAGGAGCGAACTTATAGTATTATTAACACTAACGTTAACCTCTTTAGCTACCTCCTTCTTAGCGATAGCGGCGCGGCGGGCTATAGGGACTATAACTAAGGGGCTATGCTTATTAGCTTCTGCTTAGCTTTATTCGATAAAATAACGCTTACTATAGGTGGTATTTATACCCGCCTAAGAAACACTTCTTATAGCGCTTAGTAATACTATATACGGAGACACACCGAATAAATTTATTATAGCCGGCGATCCAGGCCTTAACACACCCTTCGTAGGGCGTATTAAACTTTTCTCCTACAAAGTCGGGAGGGGGGTTCTTAGCCGAAAATCGCTCCTTAGGAGCGGTTACCGAGCTACTAAAGCCCTTGGCGGCGATATCGGGGTTAGCGGCGGCGGTGGAGGTGGCGGCGGCGGAGGAGTTAGCGGCGGCGGCGGTATTAGCGGTATCTTTAGCGGCCTTACGGGTATTCTTCTATAGCTCGATTAGTAAAAAGTACTCGACTCTTTTACTAATAATTAACTTACTTTAACGGGCTTAGAGACCTAACCTAACTTAACGGTAGTATTCTTAGTGGCCTTTTTAGCCGGGGTATTATTTTTCTTAGGAGCCTATCCCTATTAGCACTTATATAGCTCTTCTAACCGTTTTCGAGCTCGGCTTACTATAACGAGAGAATAGAATAAAAAAATAAGAGCTAGGGAAGTGAAAAAATAAAAAAATATCGTTAAAAACCGTTAAAAATCGTTAACAAGAAGGTTATTTAACTAAAAGAACTCGATTTCGGCTACCGGGCTACAAAAATTATATATAGCGAGCCGCCTACTAACCTCTAGCTTATATTACTCTTAGGTTACTATTCTAGGCTACCTATTTGCTTTATTCTAATTATCCCTTTTTATTTCTTTTATATTATTTTTATATCTCTTTTAAACCTGTTTTCCTTTATAGTCTTCTATTAAACGGCTCTTTAAAGCTATTTTGACTATAGTATAATTCTAGCCTGGGTATATTCTAAGTGTTTTTAAATAAACAGCTCGAAATAGGGGGTGTGTTATATAACTAAATAGGTTATATAAATATAGTTATACTAGTACGGCTACGCAGCGCGGATTTAGGACTCCAAGCTCCTAGGCTATTAGCCACTAGAGCTAGTGTGGCTTATGGATAAAACAGGCTACTAGAAGGGGATTCCTATTAGTTGTATTTAGCCGAGGCATAGCCTATATATAGCTTAGCCTCCTACGAGCCTAAGGTATGGAATCAAGGCAATCTATCGTATCTCTATAGCTCGGTTCGGTTGATCACAGCTTCTTATCACAGATTCAATGGCGTTTTCCCGAGCAGTGATGGCGACACCGCCTATCGCTCTCGCCCTTACTCAGTCAGTAGCGCAAGTTATCCCGTTGGTCAATGCGTCGTTGTTCTCTGGACTGACAAAGTACCAAGATACGAATACTGTAGGCTCAGTATTTTGGCCTTCGTTTTTCGACTTCGCAACACCCTTATACTGATTACCAAGGACTTGGCCCCTATCTGCTTCTCTCGTCTTGTTGCTGCGGTCAGTAGTGAAATCCGTTGCGAAGAAAAATGTGCGTTGCGTCGGACGTACAAATTACCTACTGTACAAACCTGCAGGGACATGGCTCGAAGAACGTGAACCCAGCACTTCGCCTAGCCCCACATCCCATGCTGACTTACCTAATCGGGAATGACCGGGTTACCCTGATATGCACCAAAGAGAGTGTGTCCACATTAAACATCCGAAACGCCCCGCCCGGCTGCATTCATCCCTGCATGCCGCAGGGACGACATCTTGGCATCCCTTTCACGGGTGGGTTCCTGCTTCGACCCACGAACTAATATCGTGGTGCCGCCAGACCTACACGTGTAGTGTCTCAACAACAAAGGGTCGTGGGCGAAGAGCCTATCGTTTCGATGCATTGCCATCGTCGTTCTTACATGTCCAGTCCAGTGACCATTCGATGACTAAGTTGCACCAATCATGACACATACGTTATTCATTTCCAGTCTCCGACCTGGGACGTTCGCGAGACCACCCTCGAGAGTCGACCTTCACCACCCCGCCTTCTGGGTATTACCCCGGATTAATTACCTAGTCAACGGATAGTACCTACTCCGTCTGCCGTGGACAAGAAAGACTAGGAAACGCAATGCGCATCACCGCCGACCTAAGCCAGCGTGCCAGGAGCCGGCAGCGCCATCGCACGCCACAGGCACGAGTCAGCTCGACCCTCTGTCCTTTCAACATCAACACATTGCAAAGTCCTTCAAACCTCGCGTCATAAGCATTAGGGCGTTGATCGTCGCAAACGCAAACCTTTCGCACATGATAAGACGCCATCGATATACAATGATAGCGAAGCTCGTCATCTCGATTCAACATAGGAATACGAAATAAAATGGAGAGGCAGTGGTTATCTGATGCTAATCCCTCTTTTCAATGCTCTAGCGTCGACTTGACCTGCGCTACATCGTCCCCAGATGCTGCGCCGTCAATTTTCCTTGGATCACCTCATAGCACGCCATCCCGGGTTTCCCGATACGGTCCATTCCGCCCATATAAGCTCAACGCCGCATCGAAGCCCACCGTGATAAGATAAGCACACGTCCTCCGTCGAGGTCTTTTTCTCATACACTTTCACTTTCCTCCTCGCCGTTCAACAGAACGGGATATCACACATGCCGCTTTCATCACCGCCAACATTGACATGGACTGGGAGTCTGCTGCGCCGACATGCCAACCCAACACCAACACACCGCTTTACCGCTGACGCCAAATCGATCATAGAATGGGGCGAGGGCCATGAACAGCCCTGCTAACTCACTGGCGTGCATCCTGCTTGTGCCGTTGCACCAATGAGCGAGAGGACGACAAGTCGCAACGGCCACAGACAGCGCCCCAGAATTTGTTGCGACCATTCTTCTATAATACTGTCCCAACCTCCCGTCTCAGAAGAGGTACCACGGTTCCATCCGCAAGGAGTTCATTCAGTGTTTATTAACCAAGGTCCGGGACCCCCCTGAAGCAACACGTGAATGTGTTACGCATTCGACACCAGCCACCTCCGCTATCCCGACAGCTTTCACGCGCAGCATGAACCATGGAGATACTCGCTTTGCAGCACGAGCTTTTGCAGTAGCATTGCTTGGTGATCGGTCTTCTGGGACTTACTTGTCCCAATATCCATGTCATGGCGATATTCAATTTAAATTGGATGTGGTGATGTTCTTGAATAATTTCGACATCATCTGGTCCGCCGAGTCATTCTGGGCCACGAGCGAGCATATCTTCCCGTCATCGAACTCGATATTCACCAAGTCCAACGATATATGCGAAAAAGGACGATGCCAAAGGTCTGGTGCTGATTTTTCCAGCCTTTCCGCCTCGGATAATGCCAGTGCCCCCTGTTGCCATACACGATACGCCAGAGAGTACTGAGCTTGGTAAGAAAATCATGAAATGTACAAGTGAGATTCTCACCCCGGAGCTCATCTACCAATGAGATCCAGCACCTGAACGTACGAAGTATATACAACGAATCTGTTCGGCGCCAGGGATCCAAAACGGAACCTACTCGCCAACTCCGTAGCTCCGTACCCGACTAAAGAAGAACGGCTTATCGTTTTTCAGTCCAAATTCAGCCCAGTCGTCAGTAAGCTTGTTGTAGCTGTGAAACCCTTTCCACACGAGCTTGTTGTTACGAGTACCTCGGCCGGCGCTTCGTAGTAAGAGGTCCATCCGGTACATGTACTTGGGCCCGACGCCCTCCGTCTCGATGAACAGCTCGCCCTCGGCGTCCTTGGGAGGGACCGGACCGTCAGGGTGGTCGAGCATCGACGACAGACGCCACCGGCCGCGAAGCCCATGCTGGACGACGATCGAAGGGAGGTGCGGCGCGGCACCCCCCCGGTGCTGCGCGAGGAGGTCCTTGGTCAAGTGGTGGACGACATCGCCCGGTTCCGCAGTGGTGAGGAGACTGATGACGGTGCCGTCCCGGAAAAAGCGCAGGTACCGGTAGTACGTGATGATATGGACGGGAGTGTTCCAGGTGATCTGGTTTGTCGAGGCCTGGCCGGACCGGATATAGTTGACGGTGCTAATGTAGCAGCCGTTGAAGCGGATACGCGGCCGCTGGCGGAACATGCGTTGCCACGAGCCGTACTCTGGGTACAGCGATACGGTGATGGCGAGGTTCTCTTCTCGCCGGCGACGGGCCAGCTCTTCCATGGTCACAAACTCGCCCTCCTCTCCCAATCCACTTTCGTCCGGGAGTGGCTCCCACGTCACCCCCGCCTGCCAGTGATAGTGCATCCCCTGGAAGCCGAATTCCCGGCCCAGACACACGCACCTCCAGATCTGGTCGTCCGCCGCGACGATGTAGGCAAAGCGCTTGCAGACGAGCGATAGTCGGGCAAAGTCTCCGACGTCGGAGACGGCCAGGTCCGTCAGGATTTGAGAGAGAACCTCCTGCGGGACATCAGCGATGGGGCAGGGGGGTGGCGGGTCACCTTCGACGGGAGGCGGCGCAGATGCGATGGAGAGATCCGAGAAGCTCGCTACCAAATCCTTGATGGACTGCGGCTGCTCGGCCTCTACATTCTGGGCGCCGCTGGACCCCTTGGTTGCTGGTTCGGTGGAACCTGGCTGGGAGCTTGGACCGGATGGCTTTCGGAGGGGTCCCGGAAAGTGCTTCTTCCTGTATACCATGTCCACATGGCTGTCCATCTATTATAGAGTGGACACGTCAGATGCACGCCTGAGATGCATGCAGCAGGGATAAAGGACTCACTCTGAATGCCTTTCGGTAGAGCTTCAGACTATCCCCCAAACTTCCAACAGCTTCCTTTTCCACGGCCGCTTCAAAATGGTCCAGTGCCGAGACGGGCTCTTTGTCATCTAGAGTACTGGGGTGCGCCAGAGTCCTGCCCGACGACGATGTGCCAGCCGGTTCGTCGAAAGTACGAGTCCGTACATAGTCTTCATTTGAATCGTCATGGTCCAAGTGGGATGCGGACGCGGACGCCTTGGGTGCTTCTAACCGCGGCGCTGGCGCTGGCGCTGGTTGCGAAGACGAGACAGCTGTGGCGTGAAGCGACGTCCTCTTTTCAGACCGATCCCCCTGTTTCTTGGCTTGAAGCTCGGAGCGCCATTGCTGACGGAACGAGGCTAGCTCCGAGTCGAGTTTGGGATCGGCTTCCATGTTGATATGCTCGGTCTAAAGATGCTCAAAGTGAACTCGGGATGAGCTCAGAGGAACGGGGACGACAGTTCTCGGAATGTCATGAGATGTCCCCAGTAGGTGGAATATGAATGCTTCAGATAGACATTGTTGCAACCGAGGGATTCCCCCAAGAAGATGGGCGCAAGCGAATACCTGTGGGAGATGAAGTCGTAGACTCAGCCAACCTAGGCGACAGTACGAATAAGTGTACGGTGAAATGGGTGCATCGGAGCGTGAGGTACAAGTGACGGGATTCAGATTCAGTGTACTTCATAAGAGGGGCGACAGAGGCAACTTGACCGTTGGAGTCAGGATTACTAAGCTAGGCCATCTGACCAATTGGAGGTTATCGGAGCTGGTGACATCAGTTTGTACTCCTCCCATTTGCCATTGGGTCTCCGGTAGGAAAAAAGGCCTCGGTATTTTCGACTTCTTTAAATTAGTGGCACACATTACCTCTCGATGACGAAGGGCGCCACCCCAGTAACTTCATCGCCTCGTGCTCTCGCCATCGATTTTCCTTTCCCTTCTATCGAATACCCCATCTCCGTGGCCGAAACCAGCCATCGAACCTCCAACTGAGCCCGGAGGGGTTCTCCTTTTTGGCTTCTCCTGTTCCTGCCTAGTTATCGGACCATGCGGCCTTGGTCGCCATGACCATGACATTCCGGGTTACGGAAGGCTATCTCAAGGACACGTTCGGCCGGGACGGTTCTCTCAACATGTTGCCTGTTTCACCGACGAAAAAAGAGACCGGGGCGAGGGTAGAAGATGATCTCACGGCGCCCCAAAAGATGTTTTCTGCCATGTCGGGCAGTTTCCTCACCTCGCTCCTCAGTACGTTCCTACGTTCCCTTTGCAGTTGTTGCCGTTTCGTTTGGTTTGGGGGAATCATGACCGCGAACAGGCAATCTTTGGCTAACACCGAATCCACCAGTGACCCCGCTCGATGTCGTTCGAGTCCGATGGCAATCCCAACCTGTGCATACGGGCAATTCGACCGGCTTCTCCCCGACCGTCCTCACTACGAAAAACCTAAACGCGATACCCTCCACCAACATCGGGGTGACAGCCTGCTGCCGAGAGGTCTTCTTCATGAACAACAATGCCGAGTACTGCGTCGCAATGCCGCCCCGGTCGGGCGCGGTGGCGGCAGCAGCCACGCCAGCAGCAGAATGCGCCGTGGAGGAGATGGAACGGAGGACGATCAGCTCGACGATGGATGGGCTCAGAAAGATTGCGCGGAACGAAGGGCTCCGGAGCCTGTGGAGGGGTCTGTCGCCGACCTTGGTCATGGCCGTCCCTGCCAACATCATCTACTTCACCGGCTACGACTGGCTTCGGTACAACTCGAAGAGTCCGATTGCGCATCGGTTCGGGGACGATTCGGCTCCGCTAATCGCCGGGTCCGTTGCGCGCGTGCTAGCCGTCGGCGCAGTTAGCCCGATTGAACTCTTCCGCACTCGACTCCAGGCGACAGCGGGTTCCTCGACCACCGGCCACCTCGCGACTACATTCCGCGAGGTTCAGGACATGGTCAGCGCCCATGGTTACAGATCCCTATGGAGGGGTCTGACGCTGACTCTGTGGAGAGACGTGCCCTTTTCCGGGATCTACTGGTGGGGCTACGAGAAGGTCCGGAGGAGGCTGACTGCGATGAGAGAATCGGAGGCCGGCTTGCTGCACAACCTGGCAGGCCGGGGCAAACACGCGGATACTTTCGTCGACAGTTTCATCGCGGGTGCTGTGTCGGGGTCGATTGCAGCCATAATCACGATGCCCTTCGACGTGGGCAAGACACGGATCCAAGTACACCGGGGAACATCGACGGCGGAAAACTCTGCCCGGAACGCCGTTGCAGAGGGGAGAAACATGACGCGCTTTCTATGGCACATCTTCCACACGGAGGGTATCCGGGGTCTCTGGAAAGGCTGGATACCGCGGACGTTGAAGGTCGCGCCCGCATGCGCCATTATGATCAGCAGCTACGAGGTTGGCAAGAAGGCGTTTCGATCCATGAACGCAAAAGCGAGAGAGGACAACGAGCATCAATGAGTTTCAAGAGGGCGGAGAGCAGAGCGGCATACAGGCTGCTTTTGCCATGATTCTACTGATTTGTGATTGAGCATTGTCTGGCGTTGTGGCAGGCCTGCTATCCTTTCATATGACTGGGCCGGGATACAATTGGAGTTTGGCGAGACAATGGCATTGCGATAAAAAGGAGTGAGAAATTGGGAAGAGTATAATAATTGCTGTATTATATGATTAGATTTTCGGTTACAAAGCCTCTCCGTTCTTGATAGGGCAGCCTCTATATTTAATGGCAGTTCCAGTATCTGTAGCTAGATGTGGGGTTTAAACGCGAAATGATGGTCTCGGTGAGACGCGTTAATGACGTGCACACCGCGCTCTTCTTCGGTCTTAGTGTTCGCTTCTTCAAGGCGACGGGACGCGTTTTCTTCGACCAGGGTTCTCACTCCGTACTCGGACCACAGCTCTGTTCCTGTATCACCTCTTGGCATCCTGACTGGCGTAAAGCATTGCATTGCATGTCTCTTCACGGCCAATCTGTTAACATTCGACACCTTCCCAAGCACTACTTCGTCCCCCGGCTTCTGACCTCTTCCTATCGTCTCCCACGGCATTCTCCATCTATTCGGCGGCCACCTAATCGTACCTCCCCTGTCTACTACCCGAGTGAAAAGTTAGGCGATAGCTTGACCTTGAGGCGCACCTTTGGATTCTGCAGCAAGATGTCGACCCTGAAGCGCAAGGCCAGCAATGAGCAGACCTCTGATTCCAAAAAGGCCAAGCAGAATGGCAGCATCACGTCCTTCTTCAGCACGACAGTCACGCCCAAGAACTCGGAACCCTCTGCGAAGACCGCGGCAGCGTTTGACAAGGAAAAGTGGGCGGCCAGTCTAACAGACGAGCAGAGGCAGCTCCTACAGCTCGAAATCGACACGTTGCACGAGAGCTGGCTGGCCCTGCTCAAGGACGATATTGTTACCAAGGAGTTCCTCGACCTGAAGCGCTTTCTCCACCGTGAAATGAGCAATGGAAGGCGGTGGTTCCCGCCCAAGGAGGACGTGTATTCCTGGTATGTCGTGTCTTGTTTCCACCCCGCCGTCTTCTTCTTCGACGCAGTATGGCCAGATGTGCTGACGGGACTCCCACCGCTTCGCCCTCTAGGTCGCGCCACTGTCCGTTCGACAAGGTAAAGGTGGTCATTCTCGGGCAGGATCCATACCACAACGACAACCAAGCCCACGGCCTAGCCTTCTCCGTCCGCCCTCCCACGCCCGCCCCGCCGTCTCTCCGAAACATCTACATCGCGCTGCAGAAGGACTACCCGACCTTTACCCCCCCTCCCGAGAGGCGCGGCCTCCTGACGCCGTGGGCCGACCGCGGCGTGCTCCTCCTCAACGCGTGCCTCACGGTCCGCGCCCACGAGGCCAACTCGCACTCTAACCGGGGGTGGGAGCGCTTCACGCAGCGCGTGATTGAGCTCGCCGCCGCCCGCCGCTCCAAGGGCGTCGTCTTCATCGCCTGGGGCTCCCCCGCCGCCCGCCGCGTCGTCAAAATCGACCAGACCCGCCACCTCGTCCTCAAGAGCGTGCACCCTAGCCCGCTGAGCGCCTCCCGCGGCTTCTTCGACTGCGGCCACTTCCGGAAGGCCAATGAGTGGCTGATCCAGAGGTACGGGGCCAAGGCCGAGATTGATTGGGACCTTGGAGGCGGGGGCGGCAGCACTCTTATGGTGAAGAAGGTGGAGGTTGAAACGGAGCTGGCGAAGACGGCTGTTGCGGAGAAGGAAGTGGAGGAGAAGGATGGCAAAGTAGAGGAGGGTAAAAAGAGGACGGTGGAAGTGGTAAAGGTCGGGGTGCATGTGGAGGCGGAGGAAGTCAAGGTTACTGCATGATTTCATGGCCCTTTTGTTTCCATTTTTCATAGCTATGTTTTTATCTCGGAGTTCTCTGCATCTGGCAGGGTGTTGGAGTTTCGTGTCTCTTTCCACGGGACGGGGCTCAATATCTCGGTGGCTAGGGAACTGTGTTCATATGCGACCTGCGAGGTTCTGAACGTCATAGCGAACATCAAGTAAATGATAGATTGGCTGTTTTTGAACATGTAGATGTCCGCAGTTCTCCCTCATCCACCACGCTATGAAACAGGTAAAAAAGCGCTTTTCTTGCAATATCGGCATGCATACCACGGGCCCGCAACCTCTCTTGGCCGTACCGATCATCTCTACTCCGTGTGCTTGAGC
The DNA here is from genome assembly GCF_042370955.1 of Sodiomyces alcalophilus JCM 7366. Classification (NCBI taxonomy): domain Eukaryota; kingdom Fungi; phylum Ascomycota; class Sordariomycetes; order Glomerellales; family Plectosphaerellaceae; genus Sodiomyces; species Sodiomyces alcalophilus. The sequence goes on along the minus strand of NW_027263536.1, from coordinate 943,405 downwards.
GGTAACAGTTGCACATGGATTATATCCACGTCTTTGCCTTGGAAGCATCCCAGCTGGGGTTAGACCCAGCAGTACGGTTATAAAGCATCGCCAACCAGACAGGCCTAGCAGCATGATGCCGGGCTATGGAGTCAACAGATAGTTGAAGCCCAATAGTCGGTGTTCAGGAAAACATGCTCCGCCTGTGCACACGCAGATGTATGGAGAAGCGAGCAATCAGGGAGACGATGCGCAGCATATCAGGCCCACGGACGAGGAAGTCCGCAACAACTATACCCATCTAGTACGCACCATGCCGATGGCAGGCGATGCACGCAAAACAAGACAGGCCGCAGATGACGTCGTAGCAGGTTGACCCCAGGCATGGATGATGGTTCCACGTCGGGTATCGATGGCACCGCCTGGTTGGATGCCAGCTCACAATTCGCGATGCAGGCCCGACATCCAATCCACTATTACATCAGGCAGTGTCGCCGGTTTGGTCCAGTGGAAGACTTGCAGAGGGGTGACGGGATTTGGGGAATTTCTCGGCTACATTGGCAGACGTCGAAATTCTGGTAAAGCCAACAGATCCAGTCCAGATGGGATGCCTCCTAGGCGCTGTTCTGGCAAACCGACACCGAAGTCCGTTGGGGGCTGGTGGGAAGACGGGAAATTTATGGGGCTCACCGGCTGGAGCCGTCGCACCGGACACGGGTGTTGGATAAAACGGCAGATTTACTTTGTAGGTACGAAGTATGCGAGGAACATAAGGTATTCCCAGTGTTCATCTACTTAGTATGGATGAAGTCGTTGTAAAGCAATGGTGCTAATTGGTGGTTGCCGTTGGGATACGCCATCCAACGGTCTGGCGCCGGTCTGAGAAGTCCTCATTTAAGTGTGACAACCGGGTCAGTGGTTCGTTCCACTCGGGTTAGTGCATTTTGTGTCTTGGATGTACCGAGGAGCTAACAGAAGTACCGTGACAGTACACTGCCGTCAACTTATACCTACCTACCTACGAGGTTTTCCCGTTCAATGGGCTATCTGTCTGACTCTACCATTAACCATGTAATACCGATTGTCTACCTCGATTCGATGGATGTACAAAGTATGCTAACCTCCGAGCAGCCATTGAAACAAGAGAGGGCTGACGGGAGGTACCACTCCTGAACCCCTCTTTCCTCGACGCTATTCCTATTTGAGCCCTATATGGGCGCAAAGAATCAAGTATCCGTACCTTTCAGCGTCTCATCAAAGGTATCCGTACTTGGTTGCTTTTCCAGGTGCTTTCACCACGATAAATGGGTAGCCAAGATACCCCTGGCCCTCCTCTGTCGAATCAAACTACCGTCAGGTACGGTATTACATTGTACCCCTTCTCCCCTTGACCCCTGAATGTGACAATCAGGCCCATGCCATCCACAGAAACCTCGCCAGCGAGCGCGTCTGGCTCTTTCCTTTTTGTTCCTCTGTTCAGTTCATCGCGAGTCCCTCCTCCCTCCTCCTTTTTTTTACTTCTTCCTTTCTGCCCTCCCCCTCTTTTTACTTTACGCACTCACTCCTTAGGTATTGATTCCTTGCCTGAACAACCTGTCCGGTCGTTTTCTTTCTGATACCCTTCGGCAGCCCTGGCCGTGCTTCTTTTCTTTCTATCCGTTACTTTTCCACTCTCTTTCGCGTAGAGAGTCGTCGTACGCCAACAACTATCTTCAATTGACTTGAACATCCTTTTTCTGTCACTCTTACTCTCATCTCACTCTTGCCCTAGAACGCGCGTGTCTGCGTTGCTTCTCCTACATCGCCATCGCGAATATTACACCCGTTGCCAATACCAGAACATTACCTTACTACTATTAATCTTCACCCAGAGTGCGCTACTCTTACATCGCCAGCATTCACCTAATCGGCATTGGGTAATCCAGAACATTGCGCACTATCGAATTACTGCAAAGCATCGTCACCCGCTATTCTCTTCCGATCACTCGTGTGATTCGATTCGGTATCTTTAGACAAACATACTCGATATTCCAGACGAATCAGTTGCATTGAGCCTCCAAGGCATTGCGTGAATATGTCGAGCTTCTTCTCTCGCCTGAAGGGCAGTGGCGGGGGCGCGAAGTTGAAGTCCAAAAAGGGTGGTGCTCTCGACCAACTCGCAGACCAGCTGCCCCCCAAGCCGCTCTGGGAAGATGCCTACGCCAGGACCAGCGTCGAACCCGAGGAGATCCAGGAGCTGATCAGACGATGCACCGAGGAACTCAAGGGACGAGGTATGTTCTATAGATGTCACATACTTGTTTTTGACTATAATCTTGACTTCTACACCTAACGGAGACTGACCAATGGCTCACTACCTATTTACAGCCCTCGATCACCCCTTCCTGCTACTACCTTTCCGCCCTACATCCGATCCCAGCGCCGTGCGCACCTTTATCCGTCACTTCTTCGACAGCAACCATGGCCTCCGAGGCGATGCACTGGCACAGGAACTTCGCATGACCGAGCCAATGGTATGTTAGGGTCGGACGCGACGAATTTGAATTTTCACCGCCAAACCCCAAGAGCATGGGCTAATTTTCTGCTTTTTCTCCTTTCGTCATTAGGTTATTGCGGGCGTGACAAAATGGTGCTGGAGCAGACTTCAGGGTGGTGTAGTCGGATGGGATGCCTACGAGCTGTTCAAAGTCGGCGAACATGGTATGTGCTCTTATGTCTCACCGATCTGGCGGGTTGTCTCGGGAAAGACTTGAACTAACGAAAGCGTGCCTGGACTGCAGATTCCAACATGGCCCGGGATTCCTTCAAAACATTCATTCCTCTAAGTGTCGACAACGGCGCGCGATCATGTATTATTTTCGACTTTTTCGATCTCTTGGCAGCCATTGCCGCTCACGGCAAGATGAATGGCATGGGTGGCCGCAAGCTCTCTCGGATGGCCGCATGGTGGGCGTTCGAACACAAAGACACGGGTAGCGGCTTCGAGGGTGGCTATAACGCATGGCAAAAGTGAGTTGTACTCAGCTCCCAGCCATGCCGGCATGCATATACATACACAGATCCCCGGAACTAACCCACAAGCAGGGCCGCCGATGCCTCGAGCCACCTCTTTTTCGCCTATCTGAGGTCACTTGCTCCTCAGTCCTCCCAAAGCACCATCTCCATGTTACCCATGTCGCTGCAGAAACTCGTACAGGAAACCGAGTATCCCCCACAGAAGCCGGCTCTCATGCAGACCTCGACCAACAAGGTGATCATGATCGTTGACACGGTTTCGCCAACTCCCTTCGCCTTGTTACGCCGCGCAAGCCACTTCCAGTTTCGAGACGAGGATCGCGCTTTACAAGAATTTTCCGAGTTCGAGGATCCCGTCCAAGCCCTTGCCCAGGAATGCCGCCGTGTGCTCAAGGCCATCTCTTCCGCCAACCAGTCGCAAGTCTCCAGCTCAAAACACTCTACTAGCCTACGCGACGCCTCCTGGTCACGCTTCGAGGACATCGGCTTCGCAAGCGCGCTTGAAGAGGAAGACGACGACGACGATATCACGACGGCCATTAGAAAACCCCAGGGCCTAAGGACGACCCCGCTCTCCGGCGGAACCACCGATCTCGCACGACCTACTACGCCATCCTGGGCCGACTTCCTCTCGTCTGGCTTTGTGGATGAGAAGGTGAACAGCCAGACCAGCCATTTGCTGCCGCCGGACAAGGTCCTCCCCCCGATTGACATGAACATCCGGCAGAAAAGCTCCCAGTCGCACAGGCCTCGATTGGAATCCGATCGCCACCTCGAGCCGGGCGAACTCGCCAGCATCACCCGCTTTGACCTCGACGACGCTTTCTGGTGGGTTTGGATGAGCAGCCTGGCCCCCGAGGAGACCCCCGACAGGAAATCCGCTTTCGGACGCTGCGCTGTCATCGAGACGGTCATCAAGACGGGCCGATGGCTCGTCATGGAGGAAATGGTTCTAGGAGCCGCGCCCGAGCCTCAGGAAGGCGCCTACATTGCCGAGAAGAAGGGCTTTTTCAGCTGGACGAGGCGCAACAAGGGGGTCAACCGCCGCAAGTCGACGGGCAAACAAGCCCTGGATAAAACCAAGCTCGAGCCCAATTTCCTGGGTGCCAGCAAAACCAGCATTGGGCCCGACCAGCAAGCCCGTATCGCCGCCGCAGCGGCCCAGTTGCAGGCCAGGCAAAATGAGGAGCAGCAGGCCCGCCAACAGGAACAGAGGCATCCGGAGCGCAGGGGCCGCGCAGACGCCGATCTGATGAAGGACAAAACCAACAGCGTACTGACTCTGCAGCCTGTTATCATGAAAGAGGCGTCGCCCGCCATGAAGTGGGCCAGCAAATACGACAAGGATGCCATTCGCGAGGCGTACCTGTCCAACTCCGACGCCGGCCGTGGCATGAGCATGACGGGATCGGCGCCGCCCAACATCACCAGCAGCAGCAGCACGCACTTGGCCTCGAACGGCCACTCCAACGGTTACGAACAGCAGCCCCAAGTGCCTCCCAAGGCGTCCCCCGTCGCGTCGCAGGCTGTGCCCGTGCCAGTCGGGCAGCCGGCGGCGGCGGCTGCCGTCACGCAAGAGGCCGAGGACGCAGATGTAGTGGAACAGCCTCTCGTTTCGGAAAAGGAGGTGGAGGCACCCCAAGATTCCCATCCATCGGACCGACCAGATGCCGCCGCCGGACCTGTTCCCGCACCGCTACCCAAGGACCCCGTAGAGCCGGCGCGCAGTGGCATGGCGACCCCCGAGCCCGACGACAGCCATGACAGCAAGCTGAAAAAGAAGATGCAAAAGGAGAATAAGGCCGCTGGGGGCCTCAGAAAACTCTTTAGCCGCAGGAATCGAAACTCGAAGCTTCCGGAAAACGCCTCGGCAGACCTCCAGACCATGCTCCAGCAGCACCACGACAGGTCAGCACAGGCGACTCCAGAGCCAGCCGCTGCGCCGGCATCGGTGCCCGAAGCCTCTGAGCCGGAGCCTCAGCCGCAGCCTGCGCCCCAACCCGAACCTGAACCTGTTCGATCTCCCGAGCCAGAGGCGGCCATTCCCTCACCGCGCCCGACCGGTGATAACCTGTCGCGTGTGGACACGGATGACGCCGACGAGACCCGCCGAGAATTCTCCCGCTTCGACCAGGGTCCTCTTGTCGATCAACCTGCTTTTGTCCCCGAGGACGACGATTCCGACAATGCGGTGCCACCGCCCATCGCGCGCCGCAATCGTGGACCGGAGACACGCGCGCCGGAGCCGAAGCCTGAGGTTCTGCCCGTGTTAAAGAAAGTGCCAGCGCCTGCTCCGGCGCCTCCCAAGCCTCAGCTCACTCCTGCGCAGGACCGATGGGCCCAGATTAGGAAGAACGCCGCAGAGCGGGCTGCGCAGCGGCAGAACGAGATGAAGAGTGCGGCCACTCCTAGCACGACCACCCCTCCAGCAGATGGTGACGACGAAACGAGTGGCGAAGAGAGTAAGTTGGACCCTGGGACCAGGTTGCGCGGAGCTTGCAGAACGTGGACTGACTCCTCACACTTGTAGCAATCGAATCGCGTGTCGCTCGGATCAAGGCTCGTGTTGCCGAGCTGACGGGTAACATGGAGGGCAGCACTGGTCCCGTGCCTGGGGGCATCAGTCCTGCTGGTTCCCCGGCTCAGCCGCACTGAACGGACGCCGGCCAAAGTATCTTGTCCGCATGGCCGTTGCCTTCAAGGCCTCGCGAGGCTCGTCTTGAGAGACGGGCTCTGGACTCCCTCGTACTGTATCCCCGACTTTTCTAATTTCTCTTCTCCCTTCCCTTTAGCCGGAAGTTTTCTTTTGAATTTTTGAATGTATTTTTTTTCTTCTCTGCTTCCCTTCTCGGTCTCCCGCACTATGATACCCGCTAAGGAGGGCAAGCCTGTGCGAACACACCTACACCGTCGTCAATCAAGTCGTTTCTTCGATACCATCGGGTTTTCCTTATAGGTCTTTTACCGCGCAGTGTTGGCATGCCTTCAAGTCGCTGGTCTTTCCTGTCCCGTGAGGTGAAGACATTCGATTTGATCCTTAATATACCAAGCAATCTTTCTTCCACTTGACCCCGTGAGCTTGAACAAGACAGATGGCGATTTGCAGACGAGCTAAGCTGACCTGTGCTGTGCTTGGCCTCGAGGAGCCAGCCACCGCTGGGAATCTGTTGGGAGGTGGGAACTCTGGTAAAAGGAGAAAACAAATCAGTAGAACCATCGACCGACCGTATTCACTTTTATTCAACTGTTTCTTGACATGATTTCTAAGTCGTCTCGGACCCCGGCCTTCATCCTCAAGCTGTCTTCAAAGTCCATTGGCGCACGTTATAAGTTCCAACCCTGCAGAGTAGATTGGCTGCCATGGATCTTCACCGTCAACTAACACGAGAAAACTAGACATTTCCCATTTCCACTGCTCCGTCAGCATAAGACAGATATGCGCTTGATGCAAAGTGTGTGTTCGTATGTTCCTCCTCGTTCGTCCTCGTGATATCTCCTTTTCTAGCCCACTTTCTCGCAGACGGTTCTCACGATACGTTGACGCTCTACATCCTCCTCCCTCTGTATTGTGTCTGCGGCGCCTCGCTTCGACTTGATCATAATCTCATTCCTTGGTATGCTTCTTCTTAGGCCTCCACCATGCGGGATAGCCTTGTGTACTACATAAACAAAAAGAAAACGCCAGTACCCCCAAAGCCGTCGCACAAGGGGAACTGTCGTGGCATTCCTTCTCCTTAGTGGCCGAAACCGCCCGCCAGCCAATTGTTGATCTCGGGGTTATTGGGACCGGGGAACAGGCCCTGGTTCTCCTGTGGCTGCTGCTGCTGTTGCTGTTGTTGTGGCGGTGGCGGAGGTTGCTGCGCTGGTGCCGTGGGTGCGGGTGCGGGTGCGGGTGCTTGTTGTCCCTGTGCTCCCGAGGCCTGCTGCTGCTGCAGCTGTTGACGTCTCGTCTCCTCCTCTCTCCGACGGCGCTGCTGAATCTGCTGTCTGTAGTAGAGGAGCAGGACGAGGCAGAGTGCCAAGAAGACGATGATGAGACCCTCAGTGAGGTCGTCGTCGCCCAAGATGTCGCCATCGCCGCCGGGGATGGTGTTTTCGTCGTAAATGTCCTCGTAGTAGCCGCCGCCGTCGTCGTCGTCGTAGTAGTTGGCTGTGTCTTTCATAAAGTTGGCAATCCATTCACTCAACGACCAGTCTTTGTTGGGTTCTAGGAGACCATGTTAGCCTGGACCGAGCAGTAACGAGACGAGCGGGAGGCCTTGCAAAGGAGAAACCCCAAGTACGACAAAGAGAGAAATGGGAATTGGCGGAATGGGAAACAATCAGCAAAGCACATACTAGGCTCGTCTTGAATAGAATGAATGGGTCCGTGGGTGAAGGTGTTCCATGCACTCTTCAGACGCAACCTGAGCAGACTCAAGGTCACGGGCAGGTATGCCTCCTCGTTAATGGCCAACGCTTGATCATAGAACCTCTTAGCCAAGTGATAGTCCTGCGTTAGGCCAATCCCGTTCTCATGCATCCATCCCAGGTTCCACAGGGCTTGCGCACTCTGGGAGTAATCCGAAGCAGCGGTATAGCACTGGATGGCCTTGCTCGTATCCGGCTCGGTGCCTACTCCGTAGTAGTAGTAGTCTCCCATCTTGACCTGCGAGTCGACGTTGTATTGCCGGGACGAGCGGGTCCAGTACATGAGGGCCAAGGTCGGGTTATCCAGAATGCCGGGCTGGTCGTCGGTCTCGGCGCCAGAGCGCAAGAGGTCGGGTAGCCTCAGCCTCGACTTCAGAGGGTCCAGCAGGTAGGCGGCGTTGTTCTGGGCCCGTTCGTACCCCTGCTCGGCCGTCAAGACGTACTGGAGAAAGGCGAGCTCGACATCGCCCGCCTCGTAGGCTTGGTTGGCCTCGGCCCAGGTAGAGACGAGGGGTTCCGCCTTCTCGGCCACGCTCTTGTAGTAGTTGAGGGCTACGGAGCACGTCTTGTCCCTGCCGACGCCGTGGAAGCTCATCTCGGCGAGATAGTAGTTGGCCTCGATCAGGTTGTACCGGGCGGCTAGTTCGAAGTAGTTGCTAGCTATACGAACATCCTCGAGGCCGCCCTGGTCTAGGTAGAGGACGCCCATCTCGACCTGGGCCGGGCCGTAATCCTGCTCCGCGGCCGCCTTGAAGAGGTCCATGGCCAGTCGGATATTTTTGGGGGCTTTGCCGTAGCCATGCAGCTTCATGAGGCCCATGCCGTACTGGGACTGCGGGTCCCCGTGGGAGATGCCGCGGGTGAACCAGCGATGTGCCTGCTCCAAGCTCTGCTCGACGCCGTCGCCTCGCAAGTACATGCGTCCGATGTAGCCGGCGGAACGGCCGGCGACCTTCTCGATGCCCGGCTTGTGGTTCTCAATGACACGGCCGTCCTTCCTCCAGTACCGCTTCGCTACCATGAAAAAGTACTTCCTTGCCAAGTCCAGGTTCCTCTTCATGCCCCTCTGGCCTTCGTAGTAGATTCTTCCCAGATTGAAGGACGCCTTTACGTCTCCCCTCTGGGACATGAGATCCAAGTACTCGATGACGTCGTCAATAGCGGCGTTGGCATCGGAGTTTGGCCCGGCTCGGATGGCGTTCATACCGGCACTGGCAGCGCTGGCACCTTCGCCGTAAACACCACCGTCCTCGTCGGCAATGCGATATGCCTCGGGGACCCAGGCCATGCCGCCCGGCGGGCCCGAGCGGTACCACTGGATAGCCTTGTCCGCCACCTGCTTGTAATACCTCGTGGCCTGCTCACAATTCTTGGGTGTCGAGATGCCACTGTGGTGGCGGTATCCAATGGCCATCTGCGCCCTGGTAACCCCCTGGAGCGCGGCGAAGGTGTAGTAGATCATGGCCTTGGCCTGGTCTGGGGCCACGGCGTTCCCGAGTCCCGTCGAGTAGAACACGCCGACCATGTATTGGGCCGTGGAGTTGCCATGGTCGCTGGCAAGCGTCTTGAAGTGGTTGAAGGCGGCTTTCAAATTTCTTGGGTGGGAGTATGTCCCATAAAAGTTCATGTTAGCTAGGATGTAATGGGCATCCGAGTTGTTTTGCAGCGCGGCCTGCTCGAGCAGGCGAACTGCTTCGGACAATGGTCCGCGAATCGGTTGCTTCTTTTCGGTCGGGGGGGTGCTGATGGTGAAGGACGGGAGGGCATTCAAAGCGAGCTCAAGCACGTTATCGAGGACGGAGCGGGGTCGTCGCGGCTTCTTGAGGGCTTGGGGGGGGACATTGCGAAGTTCGTGAAGAGCCGCCTCGACCAAGTCGGCACCTGTTCAGCGTAAGTAACTTGCATATGCCCTTTCGTAGAATCTGCCAACGGCCATACCGGGCTGCGGAACGGGTTCGTGGTGTTGTTCTGCGACAACTTCAACCTGGAGCTGTGCCGTAGGTTCGTCCTTGTTGTTCCCAGTCTCAATCTCATCTTGATGCGCAAGGATCTTCTGCGTATCGGTACCCAAAGCAAAGACGGCCTGCAAGAGCACTGGGGCGTGTGGTGATGGACCTGGTCAGCTTGGCTTGGCCCATGTCGCATGTTGAGAAAGGGGAGGGTTAAAGCTTACGGAAAAGCCAGAGGGTGCAGGCTTTCATGCTGGGCAAATTCTATCTCCCAGAAAGCTGTAGAAAGACTGGCGACATGATATTGTCACGATGCAAACAGTGCAAGATGAAGAGTCGACAGGTTTTGCTGCGCTGTTGTGGTTGTGACGCCATCCGAACAGCTGTCCATGGCCGAAGCTCCACGTCGACGATAAGGAGCTCGCGCGAAACGAGGTTTGGTTTAGAGGGGTGCCTTGGTACTGTGATATCTGTCTAGCCCATATACTGTGCAATCGCGAGTTTCATTCGGCGGCTTATTATTCCGCACCGAGCCCGACATTACGATGTCTGTGCGGGTGTGGTTAGCATACGAAGAGCTACGAGTCCTGCGTCGGTACTGGACGTCACGACACTACTCGGGTTATTGTCTTGTAGTGACTTGGACTACTGAAAAATAGAGTGGTATATTCCTAAGAGTTACTCAGTATACCGAGCCGTCCATTCGTAGTACCCTCAGGGCACCGATGACTGGTCAGACTGAGAAGGCTTGGAACTTTATGTTGAGCTGTACCTCTGACCTGGATCTGGTCAGACAAACTCACTGATCGAGCTCTGAGTGTACTTCGTAGGTAGTTGGTAATTTGGAGAAAGCATGTGCTAGCAGCCCGACGCTCAACAGGGAAGCCCATCTCAGTCCATCTCAACTGCGGTACAACATGATACCATCACCGTCAATAAATGAGATTCTGGCAGAGATATCGTCTGCTCAAAATGCGAGATTCAAGGCGACAGCTGGACCCTTCAAGGGTGGATCGAACATTATCTACGGAATCCAATCCGATCGCGGGAGCCGCTGGTGCCTTCGCATACCGCGAGACGTTGACGCTGGCGGACTTGCTGCCAGGGGGGCACGTCTTTTACGACGTCTAAAGCAGCAACAGCCAACACTCCAAGTCCCAGCCGTCATCTACACCTCGGAGCGTTATACGGTGCTGGAGTATGTTGACGGAAATGCTTTGGGGTCTTGGAACACGCGGCTATTGACGAGGGAGCGTCGTCTGGTACTTCTCGACCACTTGGCATCGTTCCTGTTCTCCCTATGGACATTAGATATTCCACCTGTCGATGCTCTGGGTCAGTTGAATTTTCCAACTTGTGGTGTATTAAATACTGCTAAGACTTGACGATCAGCAGAACGCAGGATAACCTACCGGGAATGGCTCCTAAAGGAGGTGGACAGAGGACTTCGTCGCACGCTGCAAGGGAGCTCATCTTGGGGTAACCCAACGCATTATCTCTATCGCCGGTCTAAGATTGACGAGCTTATACCTTATCCCGATAATGGGCGTCCTGTAGTAAAGCATGGAGACTTGAATGCGTGGAATATTATCGTGTGTGACAAGGGACTATCTGGGTAAGTCTAACAGTCCTCCTAACACTCGTAACATACCTAATCAGAGTGGCAGTGTCATCGATTGGGATACAGCCAAGTTAACTCCCGCTCCGTCTGCCATCCAACACCCGCTCTTTCTCGCAGACATCCCTGGATGGCGAAACGATAATGTTCCTGAGGACATGACGTTCGAAGAAGACCGAGCATACCTGGAACATGCCATCGGAATGCTAGATGCGCGTCTTGGAAGCCCGCACCGGATTGAGTACCTCCTTCGCACCTCTTTCGAGCGGCAGTTCCTAGAGTTATCCCTTCATAACCGGCGGATCAATGAGCAGTACATCAAGAGGAGGTTCGATCCCAGAAAGTGGAGTAGGAAATTGGCACTCGATCAGCTGGATGATTTTCTTTCTGGTCACGAATCAATGCAGTCTCTCCCGGCTGTAGTAGAGCTGCGGAACAATCTAAACCAGAACACCGAAGTGTAGATTATACAGACTAGACCTTGCAGTTTTCGTGCTCCTCTGCCCTGGGAACGACTGGCACGCACGCTTGGTCCGGCTCAGCCATCGAAGTGGCCCGGGTTCGTATGAAGCTCGCGGCCTCGCCGACTGGCCCGTCGACAATCAGTACGTAGTCAATTGGCGTGTTCTTACTTAGTACGGTCCTGTTCTTCTTCCACCGTCTTTATTAGCGGGGTACTCAGTACACGGGAAGTGGAGTAGTGGGGCTTACTGTCCCTCTCCTACTGAGTACACAACCAGCTCACTCAACCTTCCACAAGACTTTCTGAAAATCTCATGAAGCACGACCCGAAGATTTGAGCCGTTTCATTTATTTCCAGGGATTTGAGGGCCACTCTTTTTATTTTATTTTATTTTACTGAGAAAGGTATGTAACTCTAAGAACTTCTCATAGGACTTAGACATCCTACATTTCTCCCAGAAGCCCTAAATGTTAGACAACTTTGCCAGTGGCGGATTCAGATGCCAGTATTCATACCGCTTACTAACGAAGCAGCAGTGAATTCGACCATGTACCTCCTCTCACCTATAGCTGCGCACCGCTTCTCAGGGCCCGAGGTCTATGTTCTCGACATTCACCGCGTTGGCGCCGGGCTGGCGGCCATAACATCAGACCAAAAGCTCGCCCTCTTCAACCCAGCAAAACTCGAACAAGGCCCCATCTCGCTGCTTCCGACGAACCACGGAAATCTGAGGTGCCTGAAGCCTTTCGACGGGCTAAACTCGGTCGTGTCAACCGCCGGAGAGGACGGCTCGGCTTCAATATGGGACCTCAGACAAGACCCATTGAAGGCTCAGGTCCTACGCTTTGAAGGTAGGCTCCTCTCTTGGAGTACTCTTGCAGGGCTTGGGGCTAAGGGAACACCGCAGCGACGGAGGCTCCCATCTTGTCATTGGCATGTGAGCCGAATAGTCATGCCATGGCTGTAGGCACAGAACTACACGACCATGCAGCATCCATTCTGCTCTGGTACGTCTTGCACTTTTCATCGCAATCCCTGTCTTCCCCCTTTGACCCTTCTCACTCGCCACCAGGGACGTTCGAGGCACGCCGGACAAACGCATCCAGTACACCCAAGTTCACAGCGACGACGTGACAGAGCTGCGCTTCCACCCGTCCGAGGGCCCCAACATACTCCTTTCCGGCTCCACCGATGGCCTGGTCAACATCTACGACACCCGTATCACTGACGAGGATGAGGTGATCGTTCAGACCCTCAATCACGGCTCGGTGCACCATGCCGGCTTCCTGAGTGCCACCGAAGTCTACGCGCTGTCGCACGACGAGAAGTTTTCCGTCTTCAACCTCGACGAGACGTACGAGAAGGGGACCCCCGTGGCCGACTTTGGTGACGTCCGCAGCGAGCTGGAGTGTCAGTATGTGTCCAACGTGACGACCAAAGTAGATGGAAGCGGTGCTATCATCGGCGTCGGATCCCAGGAGTAAGTCTGATCCACTCGCTCACATCTTTCTTTCCTTCTTTTTCTTTTGTTTCCTGCGTACGAGGACAGCAACCGCTAACTGTAATGTCGTTCCAAGTCGCCAAATATTCCAGCTGGTGTTCCTTACCAGGGGCAACGGTCCCAACACCTGGGTGTTTGACAAGGCGTCGAGCGTCGCGTTGCCAGGTGGCCACGGCGAGGAGATAGTTCGGGCCTTTTGCTTCTATGATGACGAGCAGGTCGTGTTCACCGCTGGAGAGGATGGCCATGTCAAAGCTTGGAGGCCGAGTTGAACCACTGAAGATACCCCACCTAACGTTTAACGTACCCCTTATTATGATCAATGGTGCAATGCAAGAAGAGCAGAGCAGTGCCTCCATCACCATCCACTTGTGGTATTTTCCAAACTTGGGTATCATTTCATATGCCTCGGCCGGGTATGTCTGCCGTGGTACGTCTGCTCCTCGCCATCTCCGCACCACCTATCCAAACTTGTCGTGCTTCCCTTTAATTCTCACCATCAACAACTGCTCATGATAATCCCCCTCCCTCCTTGCCCTCTTCAACCGTTTCACCTCATCGTCGTCCAGTTTTCGACCAGCCGCCTCTTCCAGCTGTTTCCGCGTAATCTTTTCCTTTGCTTTTTCTTCCTTGGCCGTCTTGATCTTCGGCTTGAACCGCGCCTGCATGCGGATCCGGAACGTGGTGTTGAATGAAATGTCATCCGCGTCGCCGACGACATCCGCCGCCGATGCCTTGGCGGTTGCCGGTGTTTCGCGAATGCGGAAAAAGGTGTCGCGCAGGGTCTGTATCTGGAACGTTCCCGGTGTGTCTGGTGTGCGGATTATGTCGAAGGATTCGAGAGCTGTGACGGCTTCTGACGAGGCAGACAACGCGCCGTCCTTGTCGCAGCTGAGGAACCTGCCGAGTTGTCTTGTGTCAATTGGGTGTTTTGGCGGCAAAAAAGATGGGAAGAGAGGGAGAGGGAGACGAACTTTCCATGGTGGCCCTTTAACCGAAACTGCTCGGTCCCGGCGACCTTGTTGGCGACCCAGACCTGGCGCACGTCATGCGGCTCTGTCGTCTCCGGGTTCCCATCCACTATGTTCTCGATCGGCAGCGTGAAGACGTTGCCGCGGGCGTCGCTGGCTAGGGCCGACGGCGTTTCCGTCGGAAGCACAATCATGATGGGGCCGACAATGTCGGTGACGGCCTCGGCGGATACCCAGCTGTCGTCATCCTCCTGTTCTGGGCGGGCGGCGACCTCGCGTCCGGCTGAGCTGGTCGACGGGTGGGCGGACGATGCGGCGGTATCGACGTCGGCGGCGGGGCGCTTTCTCTTCTTCGGTTTCTTGTCCCCTTTGAAGGTCAATGGTTTCACCATGTTCGGTTCTCCGATTCGTTAGCGTGGAAATCGAGGTAGAAAGAGGTTACGACACGGTCGATGGCGGGAGGCGGCGGATTCTAGAGTTGGCCGAGTGCAGGTTGCGAGGTCAGGTCAGACATTGAGGTACGAGGTAAGGATGCCTAGCTCCAATGAATTATGTAAGCAGGCCTAACGAATCTCCACCTTTATAGTGGCCCGTGCTTTACCCCTCCCCCGCAACCTCGCCCCACAACCTCCCCCCTGACAGATGCAGGTGCAGTGAAAGCCATCCACTGGAACGCAATCTGCGGGCCGTGATGGTTACCCACCCGTGTCCCACTCGGCGCGCAGCGGCCGCCCGGCACCTGATTGAGCTTCTCGAACCCCTCGTCTCCAACGAATCGGACCAGAAAGAACAACAAGGGAGAAGTAATCCCCACAATCACCCTTACGACCACCACATACACGGATTGATCCCCGCAATCAAGGCTCTTTTGCCCACCCTACACGCCGACCGCCCACTCTTTGCGGCTTTCCATGATGGACAGGTGCATGACCCGCTGGGCGCCGGCGCCTACGCTTTTTGTAATGACCTCATAGGCCCGCTGCTGTTATCCTTGGCGAACGACGAGTCGCCCAAGGGCAATGAGGACATGGTTCGTGCGATAACGCCGGCAACCTTCCCAACACGTCCCATCATCGTCCACGCCGGCGCCCAACCGAACAATTCACCCCACGCAGGCACGCTCGTCGTCTTCTGCTATGCCTTCTCACTGGCACGGGCTCTGCTCGCGCGGGTACAGCAAGCCAACTCTCAGAATGCGCCAGGCCCCAAGATTTCAGTCGAGATCACCTTTGTAGACACGGCGCCTGTCGAGAATGAAGGATGCCAGGTCGACGGGGTTCGGTTCCAACGCTCACACAGAGACACCCCCGGCGCGCTGGCCACCCACATGGCGGATTATAGCGAGGTCCTTCGTCTCCTCTCGGCGTGGTCCGGCATCCCCTTTCGGACTACATTCCAGGCCGATTTCTTTGCCCACCCGGCTGTCCCGTCCCTGCTGGCCTATCTCGTGGACCGTCGGGGTCGTCTGGGCGCACAGCTATCTCCCAAGTCTCATGCCCTAGCTCTCCGGGCGGCGTGTCCCGTTCCGAGTTGTGCCTTGGCAGAAAAGCACGGCCTGTTGAACCAGTATGCCCCTGGCCATATATCCTTTTACTGCCCCCACCACGGCTACCATGGCATCTCCCTCTCTCAACCGGATGAGGTAGTCCGTCTCGAAGCGAACGCCCCAGCACGTAACCTGATCCGATCCATGCTTCACCTCCTCGACCAAGATACCCACCACGTACGCATCACGGGCGCCGATTATGCAGGCACCTATCAAGAAGCGCTCCTGTACCGCCCCCTTGCAGAATGGTCTGCTTCGACGGGGCTCGCCACTGGTCGGACGCCGCACATCCTATACGCACCGCAAGTTGTTGACTGGAGCGGCGCCAAGCTTTCGAAGCAACTGTACGTCCGCGAAGGTGGCTATGCAGCGATGGAGCTCCTGGGTACAGACGGGCTCCGTAGTTATGCGCGCCTCAAGTCCAGGTTTGGCGACGAAGGGCTGGTCCGCATCTGGAGCGAGGTGGAGAAGTGGGTAGCAGATCCGCGTAAACTCTTCCGTGCCGGCTTCTCTGTCGAATACATGCAGGCGGTCCTGGATGCAGAAGGCAACGGCGATGGAAAGGGCGTAGTCTCGTCGAATTAGAAGATCCGCTTCATCCTTTCCGCTCGGCTCTCCTCCTCTCCCCATCGATCGTTCCACAAGGGCTGTTTCAAGTACAACCATCCCATGGGAGCGCCCATTTTCCACCGGCTCTTCATCTCGTCGAGTCCAATGGGTTGACTGAGCTCAAACAGCTCCTCGATGGGATATCCGTACTTTGACTGCTTCAAGCCGGCATTGAAATCGGCGTTCCCGATCCCAAACGGTTCCTCGGGCACTGTGCCGGGCGTGCGACGGATGTTGGGGGGAATCGTGGCAATATGGCTAGCAGGAAATGGTCAATCACCTGTCCTTATTGCTTACCCAGTAATAACCTACGTGATCGCCGCACGCCCCGTTCCTTTCCCCCCTCTCGTCTCGTAGAGCCACAAGCGCTCGACCCCATCGCGTAGCCTATACTTTCGGTATTCGTGGTTTTTCTGTTGACTGACAATGTTGCTCAGGTGGATGGGCTGGATAGCGAGGATAACATCGGTGAGGACACGGTCTGAGGTGGCCGATGCGCCGGGGGCGGCCCGAGTCGAGTTGCTGGTGGCCGTCCTAGCTGGTGCGCTGCGCTTAAAGCGGGTTGGTGAGAGAGTAGTTTGTTTGTACAATCGGGTAGGCTGCGAGCCACGTGCTGGCGCCATTGTTTTGAGTGCCGTCGTCGGGTACGGACGAGTATATGGAGCGTGTAATGGCTTGGGTTGATGAACGCGGTACTACAACGCGTCGCTGCGACGTACTTCGTAGTCGTCTACGAATAGGTACCTAGCTTGATCATGTCGCATGATCACGTGATATACGACCTGCCTGTTCCAGCTGTCGGAACTTTGTTGTTCCATCCTTTGACGCTATAATCCGTTCAGTTCGTTCGTATTCGTACGGCCTGGTCTCTCCGGCGGTAGCCGCCGGAGGCAAGGGAATGCGGGGTGCGGCAGCTATTTTAAGAGTGTTCTACGCCGATCAGCTCCTCGCGCTCCGCTTGGTATTTCCCCGGAAGCTTACTTCAAGATAAAAGTATTGTAAACATTTATCCTTTTTATCTTCTCGGTCGACAAATCGTCCATGCCATATTCCTTGACATCTCACGTCCTACTTACAAGTTAACATCACTAAACCGAATTCGGATAACATGACGACAGACTCCCATGTGGCCCAAGCTGTGACGGTATCACTTAATGACCTGAAGGATGGTGAGGTGAAGCCTTGGCCATATTACGGCCCAAAAAAGACGATTCGCGCATAGCTGACGCGACATGTGCTCTTAAGGAACTGTGCCGTTGGAAACTCTTCAGGAGGCCTTCGGTCCCGATTCGCTCGGCATCTTGATAGTAAAAGATGTCCCGCCGGAGTTTTCGCATCTACGACGTCAGACACTCTCCTATGCCTCTTATCTGGGCAACCTACCTCCAGCCGAGCTAGGTACGATAATGATTAGTAGTCTTAACCGACTTGCTGGACGAAACAGGCAGGGCTGACGGTCGAGTAGCAAAGCTGGAGAATCCCAAAGCAAAGTATCTAACAGGCTGGTCGCTGGGCAAGGAGCAGTTGAAGAACGGCCAGGCAGACACGTTCAAGGGCTCGTACTACGCCAACTGCGCCTTCTACGTCGACCCGTCGCTGGACTGCGCCAAGCCGACGGCCGAGTTCTCGGCGGACAACTTCCCCGAGTACCTGTCGCCCAACGTATGGCCGGATGAATCGGTGCTGCCCGGGTTTAAGCCGAGCCTGGAGTCTCTCTGCCGACTGATTATCGACACAGCGGTGTACGTGGCAAGGGCGTGCGACCGATTCGCCGAGCGCGACATTCCCGGGTACCCCAAGGGCTACTTGGAACACGTCGTGAGTACGAGCAGTACGACCAAAGCGCGACTGCTGCACTACTATCCCCAGCCAAAGGGAGAAACAGGAAAACCGAAAGAGGAGGAGGAGGAGGATGATTGGTGCGCAACGCATCTGGACCACGGATGTCTAACGGGGCTGACGTCGGCCATGTTCATCGACGAGCAGCGGACGTCGCCTGCCGTGCCGGGCCCGGGGGATCTCCCGTCGTCGAAGACGGGGGCGAGCCTGCCGCCGCTGGAGGAGCTGGCGGCGAGCCCGGACCCGCAGGCCGGGCTGTACATCAAATCGCGGACGGGGGAGACGGTGCAGGTCAAGATCCCGCGCGACTGCATCGCGTTTCAGACAGGCGAGGCGCTGGAGAAGATTACGGGGGGCCGGTTCAAGGCGGTGCCGCACTTTGTGCGGGGCGTGCGGGCGTCGGTGAGCGATGGACGGATTGCGCGGAATACGCTGGCGGTGTTCACGCAGCCGAACCTGGGGGAGGAGGTGGATATTGAGCAGCACATTACGTTTGGCGAGTTTGCCCGGGGAGTGGTGGCCAAGAATACACGGTAGGAGTTGTGTTGCGGCCTAAGAGCCAGGTTCGGGCGCCTGGGTCCAGGGGTTCGGCTGATGCGCCATAGACAACTGCCTTTAACACCTAAGTTGTCAGGGCACGAATCAATACTGACCAACGCGGTCGATAAGTGCTGAGGATGTGCGCATAGGACACTCTAGAGGCTTGCACATTCATCCTTGAAACAACCGTCGAAGTTCATCGTCATACGACTGCTTGTCAGCCATTTTTTGGCGAACAACCCGATCCGAGTCCCTGCACCAGAACCTCGAAAGGAATCCTTCGGCCTCAAGGGAAAGCAAGTTCGGTGGATATAAGTGGGTTTCAAGAAGCAAGTACATAGCATTCACCGATGATAGGCAATGCCAGAACCACACTCCCTTGGACTCCCACATATCGTGCATGGCTTTTGAAAGAACAATACGGTGTTGTACCTTGCCTTTCATCGCTTGCTCTTCTTCCTCGAACACGTGCATAAACTCTTGCCGTACCTCGTCGAATTGGTCAAACTTTTCGCCTTTGATTTCGTCGACAGAACAGCCAGTCAGCCAGTACGGCACGTCGAGCATTTCCGAGGGAAGAGCGCATATCCACTCGAGGTCTATTAACCCCGTGACATTCCAGTGTCTGTCAACCAAGATATTACTCGCGTGAAAGTCAGTAAGCTGGAGGAAGAACGGGCCATTGCGGAGCCCTCGATTGATGTAAACGTGAGACAGCACCCGGAGCAGGGTCTTGACAGCCATCTGGCCACGGCAGTCGCCCTCGTCGTAAATGGCGTTCGGCTGACTGAGAAAGCGCTGGTCGTGAAAGGTGAGCATGTCTGATACGAAGGCATCAGTGCAGCTGAATACGCCGTTCCTTGGAATGGTCCTGGCCGCGCCGTCATTTTCCAGAATCATCATGGAGCAGGAGAGAGGCCGATTCGTCAGCGTGATGACGCCGCTACTATGAAACTCGAAAGATCCGATGCGCGACTGGGGAATGCGCGCGAGAGAAAGAAATATCTTCGATATACCCCTGAACAGCCTCTGTCTCTGTGCTTTATCTTCTCGGTGTATGTGGAACGTCTCTGAAAGCATCTGGCCTGTCTCGGGGCCCAGGTATTCCAACAATAGATACGGCGAACGTGTCTCACGGCTCGGTGGGTTACTTATATACTGGGAGAGTAAGGGAGATGGGAAGAAGCTGCGGACGAAGCACCAGAACTGTCGGTACATACGAGGGAAGAATGGCATGTGGTTGGCATGGGTGAACTAAATGATGAGCGAGGATGCATGGACTGCGCGGACGCAAGGACTGGGCAGACAAGGAAAACGTACGTGGCGGCCGTCAGAGAATCCAAAGCCAAATAGATGGGGAGAGCGAATGTCTGGGCAATTTTCTTCCACCCATATATGGGCTCCTACTTCACAGCCCAACTTCTCGTCCACACTGCCAGGGTATCTGGCTTCAGCGAGCTTATGCGGCATAGGACATCGGAAGACGACCTGCCTGGATGAGTGGGAGGTTTTCACATGGACGAAGACGCAGAGGTTAAAGCCGCCTCGGATCCATTGGTGTGACGGAAGCACAGTGCACTTGTCTTTCGTGCCTAGGGCAAGGTGGTGTTTGACGAGAGCTTCGATGGAGCGTCTGTCTTCCCAGACTTCTTGATAGAGTTTGTCTGTCGCGGGACCGTACGAAGCCCAATTGATGATATTCTTTTCTTCCTCGATGGCCGATTCGATCGTGATGGGGGCCCGGCCAATGAGCTCTAGTGTCGGAGGCATGGCGAGACGTGTATTCGTACGAAGTAGAGGTGACTGTTGAATGGGGCGGTGGTATTACGCAGGCACAAGATATTAGGAGTTGCTTATGTAACATCCGGGGAAATGTTAACCCTGGCGGAAAACCATAGCAAAGACATGGATACTTCGTAGATAGGTACTTCGTACAGACCAGACGAAGCCGATAACACCACACCGCCTCGAAGCCGGCTTATCCTGATCTTGAGATATCCATCCGTCTCTAGGATGTCCTGAAGAGTCCTTCAGTATGGGTCGTGTGCATCCACTCGACATGACAGTGGTCAGATATATCACCGCTAAATGGATCGATGAGAGGACGATAATCTACAGTCAGCAAAAGTTCCGGCAAGTGGTAAGGTTGGGATGCTTTGTAACTTTTGGTGACGTCTGCCAAAGCGACCGGTAATCCCCAAATGTTTCAAAGTATTCAGCCTTAAGATTTACCGAGACTTTTGCGGAGTCACTGTACTGGGCGAATCCTAATGTCACTGTCACCTCAACCCCGCCCCGGGTCTGATGTAAGTGTCGTACCACGTACAGTAAATCAACGAGGAAATTCGTCATCATCCGGGTTCACTTCTTCCTGTCAACTACTTAAGGGAATCAGATCATCAGATCCTCAAAACCCCGTCTCACATACACCTCACCTCACCTGGAATCAACGCCGCACATCTAATCACGACACATCATACTGAACAAGATGGCCTTGCCGCCCAAGTTCGCCGGGCACAAGCTCATTTTCGTCCCTGCGGACAGCAGACCGCCCGCAGCGTCGGCCGACATCCCCTTCCAGCCGCACACGCTCGAGTTCTACCTGGACTACGTCTGCCCGTTCTCGGGCAAATTCTACCGCACGTTCGAGGACCTGGTGCCGAAGATCCGGCAGCACCCGGGCTGGGCGCAGGGGATCCAGGTCATCTTCCGGCAGCAGATCCAGCCGTGGCACCCGTCGTCCGTGCTCACGCACGAGGCGGCGCTGGCGGTGCTGCGCGTGGCGCCGGCCAAGTTCTTTGACTTTAGCGCCGAGCTGTTCCGCGCGCAGGAGGCCTTCTTCGACGTCAACGTCGTCAACGAGCCGCGCAACGACACCTACGCCCGCCTGGCCAAGATTGCGGGCCAGGTCGGCGTCGACGAGGATGCGGTGCTCAAGCTCCTGACCATCCCCGACAAGCCCGGCCCGGACGGCGGGCTCAATGTCGGCAACGGGGTCACGGCGGACGTCAAGCTCGCGGTCAAGATGGCGCGCTTTACGCCTGTCCATGTGACTCCCACGGTCGTTTTCGATGGCGTCATGCAAAGCGATATCGACTCGTCTTGGACTGTGGACCAGTGGATGGAGTGGTTGGAAAAGAACATCACTTAGATAGGGTGGGTGGTGGATGATGATCGAGTAAGTCAGTTGAGTGGAGGTAATGGAATGGATGAGCCGGTCTTTTGGGAGAGTCGAGTGTTGCTCCTCGAATATGTTATACTTGAGCAGCCTTTTTCCGTCTGTAGTCTACAAATGCTCGGAGGGTAGGTAGTCATAATGATGTGTCCTGAGATGGGTATCTTGGCTGTTTGTGCCGCTCATCGACGTGTCTTTTTACTACTCGATACCTTTCCATGAGTGAGGTACGTACCTAGCTGGCAGTATCATGGTGAGTAGCTGGGTTGTAAGGGTAGATCAGTTCGATGAGATTCATCATGACAAGTCATTCGGGTATCTCGTTCGTATCCAAGCTGCATCCCTCACTGAAAACAGAAGCCTGTGAAGCAAACTGGCGGACCTCGGCGGGATTGATGCGCAGTTCCAGGCAGGAAGCGAGATAACACTGTTCTTTTTCGACTGCAGACTCGGCGCTGGCAGGAAGAAGTGAACAAAGCTGATGGACGACGTTGACGGTGGTGGAGCGCTGCTTCGCGGGGCCGACGACGGTGAAAGGCTTACCTGACTTTTCAGTCGGGACTCGGTCGCTTTCTGGATGCACAGGGTTTAAACTGGTGGCTCTGGAATACACTCCTCTTCCACTGAAATCTGTTTTTCAATTCCTCGTTTCACACCGATACCCGTCGAAGATGAATGTCGAGGATGAAATGGAGATGCTGGAAGAAAAGGTGGCTCGTATGGGATATAACGAAATTCCATTATCGAAATTCCAAAACCTCGATATCCAAGTATACTCTCTAGTAGCATAGTCGAAAGGAACGGTGCGTGAGGCGGACGAACCTGGGTCCACGCCATTTCAACTTCACAACCTCACCTCTCGCGGATCAATGCCGCGCCCGCAGTCAATAATGGCCCTTTTCAGGATATCGGTCACACCACCCCCTGGGCTAGCATCGTCCAGGTCGATAAACTTCTTCGTCCGCTCTACCACACGACGGCAGCCTTTTTCTTCACAGCTGAAAAGCAGAACACACAGTCTGGTCTCACAGTTGAGACAGTCAAGACCATATTCCGTCAACTCGTCTAAGAAGCCTCCGACCTTGACATCATTACGGACACCCCCGCCCTCGGCCGCGGCACAGCGTGAGCTGAATCCATCTCTCTTATTACTGTACAAGTCAGCCATTCACTGACATTGGCCATTCCCCTTCCCCCAGTCATCCCTGAGCAGATACTCATCTATCATGCCGGCACGACTCGCATCGTCTTCCTCGCCTTTTGGAAGATCACCTCCATCTTCGTCTGCGCCTTCTTCGTCCTCGTGGCAGCTCCAAACTACATTCGTTCCGAGGATAAGTCTTACCTTCAAGCTGCCGGACGTAAGCTGACTTCCTTTGTCCTCATTATCATCCCTCTCGTCTCCCTTCTCACGCATTCAGCAGTGGCCGCCTGCGGCATGATCCCTTTGGTCTACATAGCCTACACCACCGGGCCCTTCGTCAGCTTCATCTACCTTCGCCTGCCCCCCTCGGCCCGCACATCCCGGCAGCACCTCGAGCGCTTCATCCGGTCCGGACTCCCGCCGTCCACCCAGCTTCAGGTGCTCACCATGGGCCTCGCCGGCCGGCCCCGCACCGCTCTCGTCTCCCTGGCCGACTTCAAGCCCGTCACCGAGCGCTGGGGCCTCGTCAACTACGCCCGTGATGTGTCTCGCCTCTCGGCCGCCCGGAAATGGCACCAGTACCGCCCTGTCGCCAAGTTTGCCATCCGCGCCCCGAACGCAAAGGATGTCCGCGAGGCCTGGGTATGGGATACAATCCGGCCGCTCCTGGGCAAGACCCAACGACAGAGGACGTGACATGTCTGCACACTGCCTTTCCTTTTCCCTCTTTTCTATTGATTGTCTCTGGTTTCATGGGCGAGTAAGATACCCCGCCGAGCCGACTGGGTTCTAGGTGTATAACAAAAGCAAGGGGCAAGGGGCATTCGACGACCGCCTGTATTAATCTGTATAACAATTTTGGCCGCCGGATCCCGAACCTATCTATATACGATGAAGCTAGACGAAAATGACCTCTTCTGATTACACCATCTTTCTCTCCCCGTCACAATGGCCTGCTCCAATCCAGTCTTCCCGCGGAGAAACAATTCTGCCACCACCATTATTACACCCTTTCTTGGACCACTGTCCATCTCAACCTGCATTTCCCTTCCCACGCGAACCATCACATGTCCCCCCTGTTCACCTTTCCTTCTTTTCTCTCTTTCCTTCTTTTCCCTGCCAAGTGCGCGCAACTAGGTGGTCACGACCCCGTACCAGATCATCCCCATGACAGCGCCCGTAAGAATGACCACTGGCGGGCTTATATTGAACCAGTAACCGCCAAAGAAGCTCGTGGCCGTCACGACGACCCACCACGGCTGTAGAGCAAGACTCGTCCCCTGCTCGTACCCCTCATCGATATACCCAATCTGCCACAGCCGGTACACGGCGGTGTAGATCAACCCGACGGCGCTGGCATTGAGCCCACGCACGGCGGACTTGACCCAGGACCAGCCGCGGATGGCGCTCCAGATGCCCATGGTGCCGTGGACCAAGATCAGGCCCGGGGCGAAGATGCCGAGCCACGCGATCACGGCCCCCGCGGCGCTGTGCTGGCCGGCGTTGGCGGCGGTCAGGGCGCCCAGGTAGGCGGCAAAGTTGAAGTTGGGGCCGGGGAAGGCCTGGATGATGGCCAGGCCGAGCAGGAAGTCGCGGGCCGACACCCACCCTTCGGCGACGATGTACTCGCGCAGCAGCGGGATGACGACGGGCCCGCCGCCGAAGATGATGGTGCCGGCGAGGTACATGTTGGCGTAGAGGGCGAAGAGGCGCGGGGTGGGGCGGGGCAGGGCGCCGCGGAGGGCCATGATGGCGGCGAAGGAGACGAAGAAGACGATGACGATGGCGAGGCCTGATTTCCACGTCACGGCGAGGCGGCGGCCGGGCGGGATGACGCGGGGTTCCGTCTCTGCGGTGGACGAGGTGCCCGAGCGGTCGATTTCGTTGCCGCCAGGCCCGTTATTCTCCGCGTTGTCGTTGTTTCCTTTGGCGTCCGCGGTCGATTGGGTTGCGCTACCGTTCGCCGGTTGCTCTCCCATTTGGATACCGCCGTCGCCCTGCCCTTCCTCGACAGCCGTCTGTCCGGCCGCGTCGCGCGATCGGCGCCTGGCCAGCTTCTCCTTGCCGAGGCGGACGACCTTGTTGACGGGCCTGTGGACCCAGCGGGCGTCCCAGATGACGGCGACGATGGCGGCGACGACCATGATGACGGGGAAGTACCACAGGGCGTTGTACAGCATGCCGGCGCAGGCGCCGAAGAAGACGAGGAGGCGGGTGACGGTGTCGGTGGCGGCTTTGTCGGAGAGCTGGACGGCGGCGAGGGCGACGATGCCGACGGTGGCGGCGTTGAGGCCGGAGAGGAGGGCGTAGACGGCGCGGGGCAGGTTTTCGTCAATGTTGGAGACGCCGAGGGCCAAGGCGTACATTCCAATGGCGCCGGGGAGACTGCGGGCCAGGGTCAGCAGATGGAAGGAAGGGCAAGGCTATGGTTTGGGTTTACCTCCACAACAGAAAACCTAGGACAGCGGGGATGAAGCCGTCGTGGAGAAGGTTGATGCAGTAGTGCATCTTGGTACTCCCTGGGCCGGAAAGGGCCTGGCAGACGCTGAAGAGTTCTTGGTACTACAGAGCAGACGAGCAAGTCAGTATTCGAAATAGCGGGGGGAGGGGGAAGAGGGAATCACTTACCATCTGCTCATCGATCCATTGCAACTTTTTGACGTATTTGTCGTGGAACTGCAAAGTGCGAAGACCGTCAGCGATCCATCCATTGTGGCTATATGTCGAAGGAAGAGAAGGGAACAGGCAAGATGCAGCAGGGTAACAACGAAGGCCGGTATAGAAAGTCGGAAGTAAAAATGAATAAAGTCCCGACTGTAGAATGAGAGGCCATCCATATGCCCCCGAAATCCGGGCTCGTATCGGCAGAACGCCGCCCCGGCGCCGGAAGACACGCGACACCGGACCCCGACCACTGGACCCGGGAGACAGAACCGCCATCGCTATCCAGAGAGCAAGAAATAGCAGACGAAAATAATAAAAATAAAAAGAACAAGGGACAAGACTCACAATCTTGAAATGCACAGGCGGCCCCCCAAAGGAGGTGAAACCCATGTACCAGCTCTGGCGGAGCGTCGTCCACAGCCGGCCCAGGATGTCATCGAACCCAGGAAGCGGTTTCGAGCGTCGGATCATGACGGGCAGTTGCGTTTCTCCTTCGATTTTGTGATTGCCGTCGATCTTTTTTGCTTCCGTCCGCAAGTTGGCCAAAGTGTGAGACTGGACCGAGTGGCGTCTGTTTTGTGCCAATTGCGTGATTTCGGTGTGTCGGTGTAGTGCGTCGGTGTAACAAGCCCAGGACGGGTTGGTGATCAAACCCAGGCCCTTTCGGAATGAAGTGATTCGGTATTTCGGCGTCTTGCCACTTTTCAACCTTTTCCGACCACTGACCACCAATGTGTCGTGCGTTTGGTGATGGTGTTGCTCGTCGGGTGGTGGTGGTGTCGTTGTCGTGTGGTCGTTCGGCGTCGTCGCGCACTTTTAAAAGCCGCGGTCTCTCTCTATTATTACTAGCTATGTAATCTACCTACGTCCCACACTTCTTGATGCTCCACTGAATCGCCGTCCTGTCCCAAAACCAACGAGTTGTCTGTTGAATCAAGAGGCAACTTTCACTTGCGAGACGGCAAGTTCTCTCCCGTCTTATATAGGGATATGCCTTATAAGGTACGTACCTTCATACCCAGGCTGTCTGTACACTACTAAGTACGTACCCCCGGCAGTGGGCCGTCACCGAGAATCCCGCCTACCAATTCCACCGTCCAATTCACCCCACGTGCTCTTGCGACATGTCACTGACCTGCTCTGATTGGCGATGCACGATACAGTGATATTGAAGCTACCTGATTAGGGGGTCAGGGGTATTTTACAGAATTCTCACCGTCCTCGCCTTCACACGTGCACGCATGTCGACCATCATCATTGTCTGTCTAAAAAGGTCCAACAGTAAAACCAAACGATATTCGATATTCGAAGCCCCCTATTCGAGCCCGTCCTTCCTGGTTCCTATTATCCTTCCATTGTTTCTTTTCTGTTCACCCAACACCATAACTAACGCCTTGAAACTCCACGCCTGCCTTTGCCCAACGAGACCTGCTAGCTCCTTGACTGAGAGGATGCCGCTTTTTTTTTCCCCTTATACCCTCGTCCGTCCCCTACCATATTTGCGTACATTATACATATATCATTGTGCCAGTGAGAAAGGACAATACCAGCCACTCATGGACCCCAGCGTGTGGGAGCCTTGGCCAGTGTTTCACCCACTCGAACACGCTAAACAATTAGACGCGATGGCCGGATTTTGCCGTGGTGCCCCAAGTAGCGGCCTAGCATCGTTCCCATGTCGCCACGCCCTCGCGACGACCGGTCGAAACGACGTCGCATCCTAACGAGCCCGCCTCGCCCCTGAACTGTCGTCGTAGTCCCAGCTACGCTTGAGCCCGCCCTCGTACACGCTTGCGACAGACTCCTGCCACATAGCCGGCGTGACAAATCCGCGGACCGGTGGTGCCGAGTACTGCGGCTGGTGTTGCTGGTGCTGGTGCTGCGCCATCGGCTGTGATCCGACCGGCATGCCTTGCATGTTCTGCAACGTTGTCGCGCCGCCTTGACCGCTGCCTGGGGAGACGTTGGCGTTGGCGTTGAGCGAAGCGCCCTGCGACGACATGTTTGTTGTTGCCGCATGTGACTGCACCTGAGCGCCCCCAAACGAAGCGTTCCATTGACTAAATCCCCTCCGTCAGTCACCAGTTCTGATCCAACGCTGCCCACTACCTAGGCCAAGGGGGGTTGACTCACTCAAAGATGCGCTGCGGGTTCCATGCCGGCGGTGTTTCCATCGCCGCCGGCATGTCCGCCCCTTGCGGGACTTGGTTCGGCATCACGACGATCGACTGCACGGTCGGTGAGGTCCTGTTAGCATCCGCCGGACCGGCTGAGATGGGTGGTGTGAGTGGGTAACTGGTGTAGCTGACTTGTTGATCATGCGCAGGCATGTCCTGCGTATCGAGCCCGTGCCCGAGAGTCCCGGTCCGATTCGACCCCGGCTTGTAGTCTCCCTGGGCCGGCGGGGTCCCCGAGTGATCCGACACATGCGGACTCCCGTAAGGGAAGCTTGGCTTGAGAACGAACGGCTTCCTAATGTCGGCCGAGAAGGCTTCGCGCACAGCATCCACCTGCTTCTGTACCTCGGCCATCGGCCATACCGCCATGGCCTTTTCGAGAACCCGCATATGCCGCGTGAAGTACTCGCGCGCATCGCTATTCAGATCGGGGTCGGGAGAAGTAATCGCCACCTGTACGCCGGGTGGACCCATATTCGTCAGCGGCCCTTCTTTCGTCCTCCTTCACAACCAGTCACTTACCAGATGAAGCACGATGCACGTCAACCCACAATAGATGGTAAAGCTGAAGCCGCGTTGCATGCATTGCAAACCCGTATAGCCAAACGACTCCAAGACAGCCTCTTGCAGCCGACAGAGAGCCTTGGCCGACGTGTAACAAATCATCATGTGGTGGTTCCACCGGCCATCTGCGCCATTGGGATCCGCAAACGCCAGCTGCGGTCGATGGAGCAGGATGAGCGTCAGGTAGTAGTACGAGTGCATGTTGCCGATAAACGGAGACGGGAGCCACGGCGGCGATCCGTCCGCCGGGAAGGTGACGGCCAAGTCGGGGGCGAGTTCGTTGAGCCATTCCGTCAGGACAGGACCCAGCTGCACAAGCTCCGGATCAGCCCCCCAGGCCTTCTTCTTCTTGATGCGGCCATACGCCGAGTTGAGCTTGCTGACGTTTGACACTATCCGGGTAAAGTAGGTGAAGTTCCGGGCTATCTGGTACTCCGATTCGTCCCCGTCGGCTACGGCCTGGGGAATACTCAAGTCGACCGTGTCCAAGTCGACTGCCAAGTCGGTACGTCCTGTTTACTGTCAGCCAGGTAATCGGGGGAAAAGGGGGGATTAATAATAATCAAGGGAACAAAAGAAGAGAGAACCGACCTTGAGGAGACCCTATCATGACCTCGCAGACAAAGATGGTCTGCCAAATCTGACGCTTTAGTTGACATTCCGTTGGACTCGAGCTGCACGACTGTCCCGCCTGATGATCCGCGTAATGCTCGTCCAATCCCAGGTCTTTGCCCATCTGCACGCACTGCACGATGGACATCCACGATCGGTAGTAATACCCGCGCTTGGGCGCTGCCTCCCTCGCCTTGAGCATGATCAGGAGCGCTTGTAGCGTGCTTAGCCGCGGCACGTCCATGAACGAGTCGGCGTGCTCTGTGGTGATGCCATGAGTCAGCCTGTGCATTTCCACTGAGGAAGAACGGGGAAAAGATAGAAGTTGTGTGAAAAAGACTCACTTGATGCTAGAGCGAGCCACTGCTGTCCGAGAGCAGGATCGTCCGCCAAACGTCCCCCAACGGCAAAAACCGCTTCAAGGACCAAAGGCGACATGTTATCGCGATCCGTATTCCACTGCTGGTAAAAAAGCGTCCTCGAGAGGACGGGCACGTACGGATGCACATGGGTGAAATACAAGTCGAAGTAGTGATTCGCGGTTTCGTCGTCGGGCATGAGCTCGGGCGGTATCCGAATCTTCGAACCGGGGGCCGAAACCAGGGGAGGGAGGGCGGTCCTATAATCGTCCGTGTCCTCGACGGCAGGCTCTTCTTCACGCCGGAAGGAAGCTTTATTCCTGAGATACGGAGCTGCATTGAGATGTTAGCCAACGAAGCTCAACCCAAAAAGAGAGAAAAAGAGAAAACCGACCTGTTCCCGCTGCATCCATTTTGAGGGACCCCAACAGGTCGGCGAGATCTTGCTGCTGGTACGTGTCGTCGGAAGAGTATGTCTCGGGGGGAGAGCTGCCCTTGGAACTTTGTTGATGCGGCGGACTCGGCATGTGCTGCTGGGCCGCCGGCGTATATTGTTGCGGCGCCCCCATGACCGGGACAGAGGTGGGCGCTGTTGTGTAAGGGGTTGAGTAGGGAAGGGTTTGCGGTGCCATGGACATGGGCGCTTGGTAATGCACGGGCTGGTAGACATGGTGCCCTGGCGTATAGGTAGGTTGGTTCGCGTACATGGTAGGTCCCGGCTTGGGTACACCGGATACCATGTGCGGTTGGTGTTGGACGGGCATGACGCGGAAGCTGTCCTGCAACGGGGCCGTGGCGGAGAAGTCGGTGGCAGTGGCGGTAGACGTGGCGGTAGCGGTCGTGGTAGTGGTAGGGGTGGAAGAGGTGTCGTACGTGGTCGTGTCGGATGTGCCGTCATACTGTCCCTTGGGGCGCACACATGGGAGCTTGAGTCGCATGCACGAAGTGCACGGCCAGACGTTTGTCGTCGCTGAATCGCATTTGATCTTTCTCCTCCGACACCCCTCGCATGCCCTCATGACTGGTACACGTATTATCAGTTCCCGAGCTCCGCACACTGACGATCGCGAAGGGGCGGCTGGGTGGTGTGAAGGAGGCTTTGTATACCTTTGAGCCGCTTGTGGCGGTTGTGCTCATCAACGAAGACATAATCTGCAGCAGGAACCCTCGATTAGTCGGAGTGACCGGGCATATGGACGACGGGATGTAAAGAGTTGGTCGCGCACTCTTCTGAGGTTCCCTCTGGGGGTACTGTTGTGGCGCGAAGGAGAAGGAGCTCATCTGGGAGCTTTGCGGCAGGATGCGCCGCTCCGTAGGATCGTTGGACATGGCGCGTAGTAGTATCGCCCGATGAACGGCGCAGTCTTGGACGCGACAGTGAATCGAATGGCCGGGTCACATTCAAGGCAATGTCTCGGTCGACCGACTGGGTTGGAGAAACGCTCGGTTTGGGTGAAATGAGGATGAGGACTGGGACGACTTGGCTATGCCGACAGAGAAGGCGAGGTGATAGACGGGTCGAGAGGTAAATGTCCAGCGGTATTGTGCCCAGCGGTTGTGTGTATGTGTGTGGATGGAGGTGAAGTCGAAGGCGCCGGAATGGGGTAATGGCTCGGTGGGCAAAGAGGTTTTGGAGTAGGTAAGTAGGTACGTTGCACACCCTTGACGATTAACCGGGGTGTCAGTTTCGCGAGTCCAATTTCTGGCGGTGACGCCCCTGGTTAGAACGCCACTGGGACGTTGTTCCTCTCACCCGCAGATGTCGTCCAGCACAGGGCAGCGCACGGACGAGGATGTATGGGCTAGGGCAGGGGTAGGGATGGGGAGGGGATTGGGGGTGGACAAAAAGGAGGGGGAACCCTCCCAAGACTCCCAAGACCTGGGCTGGCTAGTCGCTATTAGTCCAGCAGCAGCAGGCAAGCTGGCCAACAAGCAGATAGATAATGGTGGGGAGGGCAGCAGTCGATATGAAGGTGCCTGTATCGCCGTATCGGTAGATATAATGTGTATGTACGAATACGTCGTAATACGACGCCTGTCTCTCTGGGGGAGTATCCACTACCGCACACTAATCAGGGCGAATGATATGACGGAAGACGGCGAAATGTGAGGGGATCCCCGACGTGATGCTGGCCGCCGACGGTTACTCGTGTGATCCGGTGAGTGTAAACGTGAGGCGTCAACGGCGATGTCGAGAGCGAAGGTGGCTGACGGTTGAAGCTCCCGCAGTTTGGATCGTCCGCCACAAAATAAATAAAACTGAGAAAAAAAAAAGGATGGAGTGACGCGTTTCGAGGGCGTCGTCGTAGGTCGTAGAAAGAGAGGGGGGAGATGTCGCAATACCAAGTGACGGAAGCGAAGCGAGGGGGGGCGAGTGGTTATTATTGTACATGCAGCAGCTCGGCGGCTGACCCGAGGTATGGACTCAAGATGGCTTGGTCGGATAGCCAGCTACCTGAATTAGGCGATGCTGGTTGCACGACATATGAGGGCGGGTGTATGTAGGTCGACAACGGCCGAGACCGAGTAGGACGGTGTTGCAGTGTGTAGTGATGGAGGAAGGAGAGGGTAACGAAGGCTTACATGGAACGTACTTGATGGGAGGCACAGCTTCTGACGATGGTATCGTGAAGTACTCGGTACCGACTAATTACTCAGTAGGAGTGCACCAGACTCATTGTACAACGTGTCTGGGTACCTAATTTACCTAGATCGAGTAGTACCTAGTACTTGTGATTCTTCGGTACCTACGGTAGGTATCATATCCTTTCGTAGAGGAAAGCCCTGAGTGCCGAGACCATTCAGTACACTAAGTCGCTAGTAGCGTGGCTACTGCCCTAAGACCAGGGGTCGCATGGTCGCATGGGGTTCATATGAGATGTGTTGATGCCGTTGATGCCACAGAGCCTAGAGTTACATGTGTGGACTGTATTCTGTACTTTGGTTTCGTACAACGTGAGTACAGTCGTGTGCATGTCTCGCATCATTTCCCCTTCCGTCGATGACAAGTCCCAGGGCATAAGCAATAATTAGTAGCAGATTAGAGCATTGCTACTTTACAGGAACCCAATCTCTTGTCCATCTGTGACATGATAATCATTTCACAAGATGCCTGCCGGCCCGACCAAAAGGCTTGGGCTGGGAATACCATCCAGCCATTCCAAGTAATCTTAGCATGACAATCTTGGCCGTCTTGTCATGTGCGGAAAGTACCGTAGGCGCGCATGTCAGGTTGGGCTGGCGCCTATGATGGCCCTATGGCAGCCCGTGTGCCCTAATTAATCCTTTCTTGCTATCAGGGTTACAACGGGCCAAAAGAAATCAGAGGACAGCAGAAGAACACTGTCGTGCATCGATCGGCGACGCAGCTATGTACAGAGCGGGCCTCTGCATCGCCGAACGAGAAAATGCGTTTCTGCGACCCTGTTAGTCAACCAGACAGTCGCCGACTCGACTCCACTCCTTCGATTGTTCTCTTCCCGAGACTCCTTTATTAATCCGATAATGTCGACAAGATTGAGAGATTATATGAATCGCCAAGTTTGCTCTCCTTTGAGTTGAGGTGATTGAAGGGGATTCTTCCGCCACCTCTAGAGGCTGGGATTCCGGCAAGTACCACCTACAGAGATCTCCGTCACCAGCACCTTATTCCTAGCCCTTCCTCCAGACGCAGCAGACTAGACCTGCAGGTCCCAAGCACCCCAAACTCGACAAAAACGAATTGCCGTCGAAAGCCGTGCGAGAAGAAGATGCATCGTACCTAGGCGGCGGAGATGACGGTGCTCCATTTGTCAAGCATATCGACGAGGTCGAAAGCTTTGCCCCAGGATGGCAGCCAGGGGCCCCACAGAACGCGTGGATGCGACTCTAGGTACGACCATACGTGGCGGTCCAGTGGAAATCAAAGCCGATAAACTGCAAATGCTGGTGCTGGGAGCTGCTGGGTCCACTTGGATCGCCTGATATGCAGCCAGGCCCATCTTGCCGAAATGGGGCCGGGCGGGTTGAGGTTGAAGAGTTGAAGAGGGGGAAGAACCCGGAGACAGGGGGTTTCTTTTTTGCGACAGCTGTGGTTCTTGTCTCGTCGCCCAGTGCACATCACATGTCAGATTCACCCCTGGTCCGATATACAGTAAATTATTCTTCGATACATGTGAAAAGAAATGCGTCGTGGGAATCCTGACCAAGACCAGGTTACATATAATATCCAAATTCAATATCTCCAAGCCAGCCATCTTTCATCGAGTCGTCGAGGAGATGGTACCAACCGCTGCACCTTACCGAGTGCCTCTAACCGAGGGGCTTTTTTTTTCTTTCTTTTCTCGAGTCCAAGAAGAGGACTTCGTGGGGACCTGCCCATGGGGACCCCTCCATCCTGCCGCGCATCTCTGGTGGAGCTGCTACACTGGTCGTTTCAGACGAAGAAGCACTTCTCCCGCCTGTCCTAGTACTAGGTCCTGCAGCAAGTGGCGTCTTTTTTGATGCTCTATCAGATCCAATGGCCTAGCCTCGAAGCCTGTCTAATATATTTTCTTCGGTCTCGCGTTCTGACATCCCGTCAACCCGTACCCGGACCATGTGGCCGTTCCTGTCACGCGCGGCTGGTTCCATAGACCCTTGCACTACAGGAAGCCCATGAGAGCCAACAAGCCACTGAATTACGGATATACGAGTACAACGTACGTTTTTCTGTACAACGTATATAATTACGAAGTACAACGTATGTACTCGGCGTGTGTGTGTGGCGTGTGTCATTCTCGTTGGCAGGGAGTTCAGGGTCCGAGCCCAGGTAGGTAAGGTCAATGTACAACGTACATACATAGGTACGTTGTACAATATCTACCGGCAAACTGGTCTCCGCTCGGACTAATTGGACTCCATCGCGCTAATGGCTTTTGTACCGAGTGCGTTGTACCGAGCACGAGTCTCAAACCCGTCCTTCCCGTCGCGTATTGCTTTTCTTCCTGCTGGTGAATGATATCATCTAGCTAATTGTCCAGTACACTATTGCGGGAGCCGCGGCTGCGCCGCCTGGGCTTCGGATCTCCAACCCGCTCCCGCCGTTCATCCGGATTTTGAGTCTCGCAAGTGCGTTGTAGGTAGGACATGGCTCGGTTGTATACGAAGTAGGTAGGTTGTAAACGAGGTTCTTTTAAGGTTACCCAAGCTCAATCGTGGGTTACATGCATCGAACCGTCTTCGGTTCGTTTTCCAGAACCGTACTTTGTACATATTTGCGGCGTCCCAAGCCCTATATGCTGCCTATCCCTTGTTGTTATTATTATTCTCTTTATCTCTCTTTGTCTCACCCGGGCGATCGGGCAGATCTGCTTTCCCGCTGGTAGGTTTTTCCCTTTCCAGAAGTCACGCCGACAACGACGTGGCGCGCCCGGTGACCTATTCTTGTCCGCATCATCGCCTAAACCGGTTGCAGACAGACGGCCGTCCATGGTTCTGGGGCTATATTCATGCGAGGAAGCTTGATTCTAGAAAGCCCAGGGATGCTTCCATGCATCCAGATCTATATGTACTTGGCCTCCTCAACCGCAACGTGTTTTACCGCCGCAGTTATTACTCTGACTGCCGGCAGACACTACGCTTGGCGGACTGGGGATGGCTCGTATTTACGATTGCACGGCTGCCGGGACCCAGCGCATGAAACATGGAAATGAAGATATTGAATGAACATATTGCGTATCGCACTATCGAAACCGAGGTCCATTGAGAGCAAGGGGCCAATTTGCCGTCGCAATGCGGATAATTATGCCACCCTACTGGCATCGTCAACCACATGTAAAT
The DNA here is from genome assembly GCF_042370955.1 of Sodiomyces alcalophilus JCM 7366. Taxonomy (NCBI): domain Eukaryota; kingdom Fungi; phylum Ascomycota; class Sordariomycetes; order Glomerellales; family Plectosphaerellaceae; genus Sodiomyces; species Sodiomyces alcalophilus. The sequence goes on along the minus strand of NW_027263536.1, from coordinate 908,471 downwards.
CCGCATGATGGGGCTGTCCATGTAAAATGAATTATTGATCTGGGCTTGCCTTCTAATCTAATGGAAGGTAGTCCTTATACTGTCCATGGGTAAAGTAAAGTCTTTGTAATTTTCTGCCGTGACCGCCGTCATGAATAGGTATTTCCGTGAAGACGTACAGAGGCTCCTTGCCTCTTATCTAGTGATTAGTCATTCACGCAGACTCTATCGCCTCGCTGACTAATATTCCACCTGCGGGGGAGGGGTTATTAGATCCAACGGCATCCAGAAATCTCCCAACGCCACACGAGTCCAATCCAGTTTACATACGAACGCACCGAGTTGCACATCAAATCCGGACCTCCAAAGCGATCGACAAGAGTTGAAAAACACCATCTTACTTATTGTCCAGCTAGCATACAGCGGCAGCCATGGACGGAACAGTCGAAAACGCGAACCCAACCGTCCTCAGCCTTGCCGACCTTCCGACAAGGCAAAATAAGAAGAAGAGCACGGGAAGAAAAGGCGTAGAACATCAATACGATCACATCATACTGGCCAGGCCCGATTATATCTCTCCGCTTTACGGCACTGACGACGTGGCCTGGTTCGACGATCCCTTGGATGGCGCAGGCGATCTGACGCGAGAACCCATCGATGAGCAAGAAATCTATGGTAAGCCGCAGTCCATCAGTTGGTTCCTTATCAGATGTGCAATTGCAGCGGCACAAAGAATGGGCTGGCTGGAAACCCCTCCCCGACGGACAGTTGACTCACATTTCGGCAGATTTGATATCGACCATCTCGGATCCAGAACACCCGCTCTCCTTGGGCCAACTAGCAGTCGTCAACCTGCCGCACATCTACATCAACCCCCCGCCATCCACGCCGCTGGAGCCGGATACGCTGGTGACAGTCCGGGTTGAGGTGACACCAACCATCACCCACTGCTCTCTTGCCACCGTCATCGGCCTGGGCATCCGGGTCCGCCTAGAGCAAGCCTTGCCGCCCAACTACCGCGTCGACGTGCGGATGAAGGAGAATGCCCACGCCCAAGACGACCAGGTCAATAAGCAGCTCGCGGACAAAGAACGCGTCGCCGCGGCCATGGAGAATGAGACCCTGAGGGGCGTCTTGGACAAGATGCTCGAAACTTGCGTCTGATTGTCTTTTGACTGGATTCTTGCGCCGCGTTCTAGTCGCTTTCCGAAGTCTCTTCGTGCGCTGTCACGACGCCGATTTTTCAGGTGGCAGATTGAACAACACGATCCAGTCCGTGATGGGATGGGTGACCCAGATGCCTCCTGTCCTAGCTAAACGACAAGCCCTCGATCATAACAACCAAGCTTGGTGGCGGCGATTTGTTCTTGCAGCATACAACGGAACTGGGAAGATTGCAGTACCCGTCATTTGTTCTGCACATCGGCTATCCGCGATCGATGCAGACCTTGGCTAGCCAGAGGCCATGGTTTGCCAACTGCCTAATTTGGTCGTTCGGGAGAACTCCAGCTGTGGACATGACGCTGTCTACTTGAGGTAGTATCTCGCTCGGTGTCAACTCATGCCCAGCCATCCTTATCCTTCTTGCTCTATGTAACGATGGACCTCTGGCGATATCGACAGTAAAGCCGTATTCGACACAAGTTACCCCTGCACCTGGAGGCGAATTCGATACAGTGGAACATGGACGACAAAGATGAAGGCAGCCGTCTAAAGCCACTGCTATTTTTACACCGGTTTGTTTCACAACATCCATGTCAGACGTCGCATTTGCCGTCGCAAGCCCCGCCGTTCTGCGCCACCGAACTACGACCGACGCTTACCATTTTCTCCGCTATCGCCGAAGGATTCCTGGGGCGTGCGCCATCCGGGGATAATGGAACATGACAGGTTCACAACTCGGGTAGTTATACTCTGAGGATACTCCCAAGGTATGACAGCGCAGGGAATACTGGGGACGGATCTATGGCCGTTGCAGAGGAGGAAGACGCCGTACTCCATACCTATACCGTACGTCGAACTACGTAGTCTGCTTGATAGGAACAAACCAGCTTGGGTTCACTCTTAGCTACCACAAGGAAATAAAGATTCGTGTGGTATGGACCGTATCCTCGAGGACACTCATCTCACGACACACGATACGACGGATGACGAACCAGCCTGCTCCATGATCTCTTGACACCCATCATTTCCCGCAAATTTCACGCCGGACTTCTTTGGCGGCCTTGAAATTATCTAGATATACATTCCGCTCGTCTTACTTGCCAGGTGCTCCTAAAAACCCCGTACCTACGCCCCAAAGGATGTCTTCCGGCTGTCCACTTCCCCGGTGCTTTTCTAGTGGTTCAATACTAAAATCAAGAACAGACGTTCTGTCCCCCAAACGACTTGATAACCCGCCCTGGCACACAATGTGCGGAAATCAAGACTTCTTCCAGTACCATCATCCGTACATGACGATTGCCGATCAAGTGATCAGGCGTTCACACCGAGTAGGAGTACATGTCACGATTTCTTCCTCTTCCGCTCGTCGAAACCAACACATTGCCAACCCCTTTTATTTCTGCCCGAAACTAGTCGCCAAGGGTCCCATTCTCCTTGAGAGTCTGGTAGAACTCCGGCTCCAAAAAGGTGGCGATGCTGACGTCCTCGCTGAGCCCCTTCCTCCTCCGCGTCTTGAGGACAAAGTCGCGCGCCGTGGCCTGGGCGTTGGCGGGCTGGAGCGGGCGGAGCACGACGTTCTTGTCGAGCGGGTCGCCGGGCACGATGCTCCAGCTGTCGAACACGAGACTCACCATGGCGGACCCTTGCGTCTGGATCCGGAGGGCCGTCTCGAACCCGAACGAGTCGATGACGGGGAGGAGCCCGTTCACCCTGTACAGCGGCGTGCCGGGGATGGGCCCGTCGGACAACACGTGCCCGCGGCGGCGGGCCAGCGCTGTGTATACCTCGGTAGCCGAGTCCTCGGGACCGGTCACTGAGATGGAATACTGCGGTTCCATTAGGCGCGGGGACGCCATCAGGAACGAGGAGTAACACGCGCGTCGCGAGGTGGGGATGATCTGGCCACCGCCGCGGAAGATGGCCTCGGATGCTAGTGTCACGTCTGTGACTCTGAACTTTGTATTTCGGATGGCTAGGCAGAACAAGTTAGCCCTGATCGTGACACACGATGGGGGTCGAGTCTGCTGACTTGGACGAACTGGGTCATCTCGTGGACTGGGGGTACTTACGTTCTTCACAGAGAGGGCCTTCCCTGGTGGCCCAGCTGAACCCTTGGCGGATTGTCTCCTTGACGCTTGCCAAGAGTTTCTTGTCGACCTGCTGCGTTGTGAGCGAGCTGCGCATAGTATGAGGGAGCCAGGAGAAGAGGGAAACAAGAAAAGAAAAAGAGAAAAAAGAAAGGGGAGCGAACCTCGGACGGTAGAGTGTCGTCCTGCAAAATGTTGGGACCCGTCTCATCAGGACCAAATGCCCATATGCTCCTGGCGGCCAGCTTGTCCCACCCATAGTTCTCTTCGAAATAATTGGCCGTCTTACGGATGGGATCACGAATCCGGACCTTCCCCGACTCAATGTCCTCCGAGATGCCCTTGTCGAGCTGCTCGGCAATCATTGTGATGCGGTTCTTCTTGTTGGGCGTGATGGCGTAGCACTTGGTCGCCGACTGCTCCACCACCGTCTCACAGAACCTGGTGACCGGGTCGGAGACCCTGATCTCCATGTCGGCGTAGAGCCGCCTCAGGTCGTGCAGCACGCAGTCCATGTACAGCTCGCCCGTGCCCAGGATGACGTGCTCGCCCGACTCTTCCACCTTGGTGACGATGAGCGGGTAGCTCTTCTGGATCTTGCGCAGGCCGTCGAGCATCTTGGGCAGCTCGGACGGGTTGACGGGCTCGACGGCCACCTTGAGGACGGGCTCGGTGAAGTGCGCGATGGGCTTGAAGATGTAGGCGTCCTCGTCGTCGTCCAGCTTGGGCGCCACAATCGTCGCCGTCTTGACTATGGAGTTATCCACTCCGCCGAGGAGGACCCAATTGCCGGCCGGCACGCCGTCGGTCGGGATGTTGTACCTCGTTTCGGCAATGTAGACGTCTTGGATGGTTGCCGTGACCATGTCTTCCTCGTCGTCCAGCGAATAGCCCTCGCCGAGCACGCGGACCTGCATGCCCGGGCGTGCGGTGCCGCTGAGAACGCGACCGAACGAGTTGAAGCTCTTGGCGTCGGTCGTGTTGAAGAGTTTCGTAATGTGGACCACCAGGGGCCCGTCTTGGTCGCAGGACTTCATGCTCTCGGCCACCTTGGTGTCGAGCGGCCCTGTGTAGTACTTCTGAATCCATTTCTCTGCTCCTTCGTTCGGCGAGGGGATGTGTTGTATGACCATGTCGACGAAACCTGTGGACGGACCAAAGAACTGCTCACAAACGAGCTTCAGTAGGACGTGGGCGTCCGACTTGTACTGCGACGGTTTGAGTGAAATGCCGAGCGTGGCCAAAACCTTTTTCAGATCCTCGGGGCTGTCGCTGATGGCATGCGTAAAGATCTTGTAAATGGGCTCCAGAACGAAGTGAACAAAGGATCGATTGGCGCCTTCGTCCACCGGCTTCCTGCTGAAGGTTCGCTTCCTGGGGTTGAAATAGACATCCCCCCATAGCCTCCTCGCAAAGTCTTCGGCATTGATGTTCCCATAGGTGTTGGCGTACATGCCGGCGAAGGACTGCAGAGTGAAGCACCACCCCTTGCTGGTGCAGGCGAAGAGGACGTTGCCCTTTTCGGGACTCAGACGTCTGGACTCCCCCTTGCCAGGGATGGTGTTCTCGATGACCGTGTTGACTTCCTCAATCACATGCTTGAGCTTGAAATACGCATCCTTGGGCGGCAGTTTCAGTTCGAGAATCAACCGGTCCATCTTGTTGACGATCAGGGTCATGGGAATGTCTTCGAGCACGGCGTGCCGGATGATTTGCTCCGTGTTGACCTGAACGCCCTCCACAACGTCGACGACCAGGCAGATGCCGTCGACTAGCCTGAGACTGGCCGCCACTTCATCCACGAAATTGACGTGGCCGGGCGTGTCGATGATGTTGAGGAGATGCGACTTGCCCTTGGTGCTCTGCAGGACCAGACTCATGGGCGCCGCCTTGGTGGACAGGCCCCGGTCGCGCTCGGTGATTTGGATATCTGTGTACCGCAGTTGCTCCTCTTTCTTCTTCCCTGTCCTCCGCTCTAACCTTTCCGAGAAGTCGTGTGTTTCGAAGACGAGCATATCCATGAAGGCTGTTTTGCCATGGTGCAGGTGGCCAGCCAGGGCGATGTTGCGGGTTTGTTCGGGGAAATTCATCAAATCTGTCAAAAAGCTGCGCTCGAAGAAGACAGGAGGTAGATCGGCTTCTTCGATATTGAACTTCTTCTGTTCGATCGGGGCGATAATGGGCTCGGTGAGCAGCTGCTCGTCCTCCTCTTGAACCAACACTTCCACCTCTTCTCCGTATACTTGCTGCGCCGTGGGATAGTATTGCTTGTCCTCGTGGAGGATGATCGCATTTGAAGGGGCTTCATCTGGAAGGAAGATTAAATGTCAGACCAAAGCTTCAAAAGCTTGGAGTTCTTCTCGAGTTGGGCCGTCTCTGGCGACACATACCGTCTACCTCCATGAGTTCCTGGCCAGTGACGCCGGGCGCTTCGCTCGCCTCATCCCCGTATACATAGTCTGCCGCATCGATTCCCCTCTCGGAGGCTTCCTCGGAGCCGGCCTCCTCGCCGATGAAATTACCGAACCTGGAGAGCACATGTTAGAGGGCGGACAGGCTACCATGACCAGAGACTGGAACCCATTCGCATACTCATCGTATAGGTCATCCATATTGACTTGGGAGAGCTGCGACTGGTAATTCTCGACTAGACCACGTTATGCGTGGATGACCTTCTAAGCTTGTCGTCGCGAAACGGCCTGGTGAACCTATGATGTCGACGCAGATTCGCAACAAAGTTCTTCTGCATGGGACGCGAGGCTGTCGCAGCTCAAGGCCTTGGATTGCTGTGTGGGTCCAAGGCTGAAAAGTACATTCGGTACTGATTGGTGAGATGTTCCGGTTGCAACGCTTGGACCACCTTGGAGTGGCTTTCATCTTTTTGACCGGAGAAGATGGATCGCCACACTAACGCCACGCCGGTGGCTCGCCCGCGGGAACGGGTTCAGGGGGAGTACCGGTAGGTACATGTACTCGACCCCACGTCCCTTTTCCCCTCCGAAAGGCGGAATGCTCACAACAAAAGAACTTGCACAAGAGCTCAACAACAAAAACTGGCGGTGTCGGTGATTCAGGCGACATTTTACTCGAGACATACCCTTTTCCGATCCTTTGTTAGCTCTTAATTCCCCCACATATTCCTTCAAGATGGCCAACCTTCCCTCTGTTTATATCGTCTCGGCTGCGAGAACCCCGGTGGGCTCGTTTCTAGGGTGTGTATCCTCTCTTCGTCTTCTTTCTTCTTCTCCTCCCTCTGCTTCTCCCTCTGCTTCTCCCTCTGCTTCTCCCTCTGCTTCTCCCTCTGCTTCTCCCTCTGCTTCTCCCTCTGCTTCTCCCTCTGCTTCTCCCTCGCATCGTTATTGCCTTGGACGACTCTGCTAACAGGTCCTCGTCAATAGCTCTCTTTCCAGCCAGACTGCCACCCAGCTCGGTGCCCATGCCATCAAAGGTACACAACAGTGATGCCCTTCCCTAATCTCACTCTCGGCTTCTCTCCAGCCCAAACGAAACCAGAGCTCACCACCATCTGCAGCTGCCGTTCAACGTGTCCCCCAGATCAAGGCCGAAAACGTCGAGGAGGTTTTCTTCGGAAATGTTCTCTCTGCCAAGTACGCTGCCCATCCCCCCCCCGAATTCAAGAACCCCGTCCTCAGCCAGTGACGCCCAAAGCTGACCCCTACAAGTCTTGGACAGGCTCCCGCTCGCCAGTGTGCCCTAGGCGCTGGTCTCTCCGAGGGCGTCGTCGCCACCACCGTCAACAAGGTCTGTGCCTCGGGCCTCAAGGCCATCATCCTCGGCGCCCAGACCATCATGACCGGCAACGCCTCCATCGTCGTCGCCGGCGGTACCGAGTCCATGTCCAACACCCCGCACTACCTCCCCGTCCTCCGCAACGGTGCCAAGTACGGCGACCAGACCCTCGTCGACGGCGTCCTCAAGGACGGCCTCACCGACGCCTACGGCAAGAAGGAGCACATGGGCCTGCAGGGCGAGCTCTGCGCCCAGGAACACGGCATCACCCGCGAGCAGCAGGACGACTACGCCATCAGCACCTACCAGCGCGCCCAGGCCGCCACCGAGGCCGGCGTCTTCGCCGCCGAGATTGCCCCCATCGAGGTCCCCGGCGGCCGCGGCAAGCCCGCCGTCACCGTCGACCGCGACGACGAGGTGAAGAACCTCAACGCCGACAAGCTCCGCGCCATGCGCCCCGCCTTCGTCCCCAACGGCGGCACCATCACCGCCCCCAACGCCGCCCCGATCAACGACGGCGCCGCCGCCCTCGTCCTCATGTCCGAGGCCAAGGTCAAGGAACTCGGCGTCACCCCTCTGGCCAAGATCCGCGGCTGGGCCGACGCCGCCCGCGAGCCCCAGCGCTTCACCATCGCCCCGGCCCTCGCCATCCCCAAGGCCATCGCCCACGCCGGCCTGTCCGCCGACGACGTCGACTACTACGAGATCAACGAGGCCTTCTCCGTCGTCGCCCTCGCCAACATCAAGATCCTCGGCCTCGACCCGGCCAAGGTCAACGTCTTTGGTGGCTCCGTCGCCATTGGCCACCCTCTCGGCTGCTCCGGCGCTCGCATCGCCACCACCTTGACCACCGTCCTCCGCGAGAAGAAGGGCAAGATTGGTGTCGCCGGCATTTGCAACGGTGGCGGCGGTGCCTCGGCCCTCGTCATCGAGAACCTGCAATGATTCGAGCTCCACCAGCACCTGCTTGGTTAAAGCATGTCGAAGGAACGGTAACATGACCGACCTCGTCATGTCGTCCAGCTCGTGGTATTCCCAGTAATTTGGTCCAGTACATGGGCCCCAAGGGGGATGGATGTAAATGATGCAACGATGATATGGCGCATGAAGATGACTGCCCCGAAACGTCGTTCTAATTTAGAGATCACGCAGCAGTAGACTGCTGCGATCCCTTTTAATAGACACATGCCCTTTTAGTGTATCGAACAGAGAGAGTATGGTCAAGATGCCTACCGAACACGTACTATACACTGCATTCACTAGACACGCCATATCCACTGTTCACGCAAAGAAACAACGTAGCAAGCCCCAAGTATTATTATACACAAACGCCTCTCAACTCCTCAGAATCGTGCCATCTCAGGGTTCATGACGGCCCTGTCTTCTGTGCCATGCCGCCTAGCTCCTGAACGGTAGTCCAGACGATGGCTAGGGGAAAACGCCGTGAAGACCGGTTTACCTCCCATGAGGTAGCTTTAGAAAAAGAAAACAATGCGGAGTGAAGTAAGTAGGTACAAGAATGATTCCCGCCAGAAGGGGGAACAACACGCGAAGCTTCAACCAAAGCACATCTTCCCAATAAACCCAAAATCAAAGCTAAGCACAGCCTTATACACGCCGTTGCCCACTGCCAGGTATGCCATGACATGACCTGCAAGGCATCCCCGTATCCAGTGATGGAACGCCGAACATGGATATAGGGGCTTCGAATAAGGTCATGGCATTGAAAACCCTCGCCTTACTGCGCGTTTACCTCCATTCCCAGGCAACCCACTTCATTTCCCTTCTCTTCCCCTGTGCCCAGTCGAATAGGCTGTGATTGACAGTTATCGCTGCTGTCCCATGGGCAACCGAACGAGACTGCGTGCCTCGATCTTGGCTGCTCATTACGTGGTATCCATAGCGTCATCATCGCGAGCCGGCGGCGGAACACCATCCTCGATCCAACGAACCCATTGGTCGTTGATCTTCTCCACGTCGGCGCGGTTCATATCCTTCATCCATTTGCTGTTGAGGACGTACTTCTCCCGCATCCATTGCTTGCGCCTGTTTTGATGCGCCTTGATGACCAGAGCGCGCCGAGCCCGCGCTTCGTCGTCGTTGGGCGACTGGTCGTAGACGAAACACTCCGACGTGCCTTCCTTATATACCATCTTGAGCGAGTTTAGGCAGATCTTATGCGCCAAACCCTCCACAAACGCAAGCGGTTTTGGAATATGGCTCTCGTCCGACTTGTCTTCGCCGGCAGGGAGGTTCCGTGCCAGCACCGTCTTTTGGAGCCGCGATCGGGGAACGCCTTCGGTCGGCTCGACCGACATGTACGAGGAGATGTAATATTGCCATCGCTCCTTCTGCTTCAGCTCGTCCATGTAAAACGTCGTCTCCTCCCGCTGGAGCCAACGGACGCGCGCCTCGGACGAACCGGGGTACTGAAGGTCAAGCGCACGTCAGTTATACATGCGGGCAGAAACACATCTGGAAATCGGAATGAACTTACCCAGCTGATGACGAACATCTCACCGTCCTTTACGCACTTCTCGGCAAACTTTCTAGCCGCAAGCTCCGTGTGCCAGTTCGTCTCGTTCTCCCGATTGTTCAAGTAGTGCTGGATGAGATCCGAACTCTTCTCCTTGGAGTCAGCCGAGCTGCAAGTCAACGCCAGTCGGCACAGTATCCTAAGCAGGTCCTGAATGGTGTAGAGCTTCCAGCCGTTCCGCAAGTAGTAGTGGCGCAGGACGTCCTGATACCGAACCTCGTCGATTTCTCCAGTGATGTATTCCTCGATCAGCTCCACGGCCTTGGACCAGTACGTGGACGCATCATCCTCAGGCGTGAAGTAGTTCATCGGGTTCTCCGTCAACCCAATGTCTCGGGCGGCCCGGGGACGGCTCAGACGGGCGACCTCGGCGGCGACATCTTCGGAGCTCTCCTTGACGTCTTTGAGTCTCTTATACAGACTTTGGAAGACACTGAAGAAGACGTAGATGGTTTGGTTGCAGAAGAAGTTGTACCAAGGCCGCGCAAAAGACCCGTCGGCCCTCAGTTCGCCGTCGGCTCCGAGGACCGACTCGTCACCCGTCGTGACCACGGGTTGGGGAACCGTCGAGAGCCAGCGCTCATGGGATGCGGCGGGACCACGGTTCTCGCCCGGGGCGTCGGGCATCTCCTCTTCGTTAGCAGAGCTAACATCGGGCGTCGTCTCCTTGCTACCAGAGGCCGCACTGTCGTCTTTCTGGCTGCGAGGCTTGGCGCTGTTGCGGCCCGGGTCAAGAACGCCGCGGAGGAGATCGCCCTTCTTGCCATTGCGGCGAGTCCGACCGTTGGTAAGCTCGGCAGGCACCGCCTCCTCCGCCTCATCCTCATCCGAGTCCTGGACTTTGGGAAGCTGGCCGTCATACTCTTCTTCTGGAATGTCAAAGTACGCAGGAATGAAAGTCTCGAAGAAATCGGCGATGCGCTCTTTTTCGGGAATGCTGTGCTGGCCGCTATTGACCGTGTACAGCATCATGAAGCGCAAAAGTTCGACAAGGACCTTCTTGTCATCGAAATTCCAGACGAACTGATGACGGGGTGCCTTTCCGGTGATGCTGCGCTGCCGCCTTTGCTCCTCGTGCTTCGTCTTGATGGCGTCCACCAGATGTTTCGCCGAAAGAGTCCGCTTGTCATTCTGCTTCACCTGGATACCCATGTGATCGAGACTCTTGAGGTGCATGTGCTCGGTCTGGGTGTGCCACACTTTCTCCCATTCACGCTGTGAGACATTAGCAACATGCATGCAAAAGGAACAGTTAAGGTGTCGGAACCAACCTGAGAGAAGCGCCATTCCTCGTCCTTCTGTTTCATTCTTGCCAGAACAACCGGCACGACGTTGAGTGGAAAGGCGAACAAGTCGTTCACGACCTCCGGACCCTTCTCAACACCGTAGATCTTCTTGCAGACTCGCTTCAGAATGGGGACGGAGGAACCACGAAGGGCACTTGGCATCTCGAATGCCTCACGTTCAGCCGGAGTCATGACACTAATCTGCTGGGCAACAGGTTCAAGGAGCTGGATGCACTTGATGTTCGCCTCAATATTGTAGTCGTAGTCGTGGCGTTCCTCTTCAATCCGGTGTAGGCCTTCCTCGAAGATGTTCTTGCGGTGCGCGACGAAACCGGAGTCTTCGGACGCCCAAGTCGGATGGGACGCCCAATCGTCGTTCAGTACCGAATTGCACAGCTCGTCGCGGCCGCTGCAGGGCTTAAGACGCTCCTGAGACAAAGTCAACATGACACTCCAGGGCAGCACCAAGCTTCTGGTTTACTTACACGCTTAGGAAGGAGCCTGTAGCTAGGGCCGTAGCCGCGACAGTTACTCAGAGAGACCTTGCCACTGGGTGGTGCCGGCCGGTTGTCGACTACTTCCGTTGTGTGGTCCACGCCCAGGAACATCCGCCAGAAGTTCAGGAGCTCGGCGTTTGCCGCCAGAAAAACAGCGCCCTTCTGATACACAGTCTGGCGGTCGATGATGTTCTGGCTGAAGAGGTTGCAAATCTTGAGGAATTCGTTGAACGACGTCTTGTTGCCAAGGAACTTCTTGACACGCTCGAAAAAGGCAATCTCCTCCTGGTGAGTAGTGGTCACAGTCAGAGGCCCCATGGGCTCGGGTAGGATGGGGGTCAAGGACGGCTCTATGGTCGGCGCATCGGCGGCGAGAGGCTTGTGGGCGAGCTTGGCTCGCTTGTTGGTGGCGGCGGTTACTGGAGGCCCTGGGACGACGCGGCTATTCGCAGCAGCGGAAGATTCGGCGAGAGCGGGCACAGGAGCGGGCGTCTGCTTATCGGCCCGGCCCCTCTTCTTGCTGTTGTCCTTGCTGGCGCTCGCGGGCGGGGCGAAGCTGCCAAGAGGCGGCATCTTGTGGCCATCCCGGATAGCCGGCTGGGGAGTCAGGTTCATGGCTGCTGCAGTAGGAGGTTCGTCGTTGGGTCGAACCGGGGTGCCTTTAGCTTGACCAGCGGACTCGGGGAGAAATTGCTTGAAATCTTCCAACAGATCTGGTGCGCTATGGAAGAGGGTGGTGACTTGGGCGTAGACCTCCTGGATTGGCTTTTGCTCCCGCTGATACGTCTGCAATATCTCCAGGAATTGCTTATAGATTTCAGGTTTGTCCTGAAATCGGTTCTACGGGTGGTTAGCCCTTTAGTACGAAAGGCTCAAGGTGGTGGTTTTTGGGTGTATTTTGGAATCGTGGCATTCAGGAAGCTTGAAACCGCTGAAATGTGCAAAAGGCAAGAGTGAAAAGGTAACTGATGGAGCGACAACTGACCTTGATCTTGTTCACGTAGCTTATAGCGTGGTTAAACTCAACAGGCCCACGGCGCTCGAGGGCCCCTCCCTGCTGCGCGTTGTTGCCGTTCATCCCAGGCCCGGCACCGGGGGTTGGTGTGTGTGTGGTACGGGGAGGTTGCGCGGCCGGACCGGGGGCCCCAACGGGTGGCTGATTTACCATGCGCGGTGGATGTCCTGGGCCATGGTTGTCGAAAGGCGCACCGAGCGCCTGGGCGTGGTTGTTGAACACTCCGCTGTTCTGCACCGGTGTGCTAAAGGTGGCCTCGGGGCTTTCAACGCCGTGTTGGGGTGGTTGCTGCGGCCAGTTGCCACCGCGTTGAGCGAAAAGAGGTTGCCCAGGTCCGGGATGAGGGTGCGGCCCATCGGCAGGATTTCCCCTGCCTGCAATGGACTGGACGGTAGTTCCCATCGGCGTCGTGACCCGAATCGTATTCGGGTCACTTCCTGTACCGCACTCAATCCGATAACCCGGGGGCAGAAAAGTGTTGAAGCCCTGTATTAAGTTGGGGTGGCCGGCAAAAAGCTCCGATACTCGGTTGATCACCCCTGGAGTGTCGATGCTGCAACAAAGTCAGCTGGGACGGTTGTGACGTGACGCGATACCAGGGCTTACGCTTGGCTTTTAAAATCTTTCATAATGTCTAGAAACCTGTTGTAGACATCGGCCTGATCGTGAAACTGGACCTTAACTTGATCAAGATACGTAAGGGCATCCTGCAATTACATGGGTCAGTTACCGAATGGGCTTATCGCAAAACGGTGTCTGTATTCGTTTTTCGCCAGAATCGAGGCCGATGGATGCAGGTTGTCATGGTCGTAATCAGGAACATGGAGAAACACTGCACTCACATTCAGTATCGGCTGTTGCCCCTGGGCCAGACCTCCAGGGCCTTGGCCTTGATTATTGTGCATTTGATTGGGAGGTTGGCCGCCCTGCGGCCCTCCGCCGTTGCTGGCACCGGCGCCACCATTGCCGCCCGGCCCAGCGCCGCCAGGAAAGTGCCCCTGCTGTAGTGCCTGATGAGGTTCTCTCTGTTGAAGCAGGGCCCCAAAGCCTGGCGGGGGGCCACCTGGCTGGACCGTAGTATTGTTCGGAGGGTTCGTGGCGTGGGGGATCGGGGCGAACATCTGGTGTTGGGACGGGTTGTTCGGCTCGCCGTGTTGGGGAGGGCGGTTAGGGTTGGGCTGAAGCGGCCCCCCGAAGTTGGCCGCGGGTCCTGAAGGCGCGCCAAGAGGCATCGGAGGACCGGAGGAGCCGTGGTTCGCGAGCAAACCACCTGGACTATGGATGGTGTGGATGGCCCCGGGAAGTCTCGACGCGACAGGCTGATGGATGGGTATCGAGCCGGCGTTGCTGTGATGTGGAGGAGGACCGGACTGAAACCCTTCCCGTTGACGCCTTTCTTCTTGGTCTCGTTCTCTCCTTTCGAGTTCCTCAGCGGCTTGGACTAGGCGGCGACGATTGTCAGCCTCGCGCTCGAACACGTCTGCGTCGTCCATGTTCTCTGCGCTCATTCTCGGGTAGCTCGAACGCCTATGCCAACAAGGAGCATGTCAGAAATCTGATCCCGTCCTAGTAGCGACAGGGATTGTTTTCGCGAAAGCCAGGATGCGATCCCGGCGATCGCGCCCCCGGGGGAAGCGTTGGCTTCGTCTCGCAAAACCGAGCGCAAGGGATCCAGCGAAACCAACTTACAAACTAAAGAGTTTGTTGCTTCTGCGCCTCTACATGAGAAGACGACTTCTTTCGCTTTCGGTAAAAGAGAGTTGAAAGCGCTAGCGTTCTCGATGGATCGGATTTATCGGCGGAGAAGCTTTCAGGATTGTGGGCGAGCTCTGACGAAATTTGGGGAGGGAGGGGGAAGGAAAGTGACGAGGCCGGATTGCCTTGCCCTGCTTGTACATGCGAATATGGAAACCCCTGTGGCATCGAGTCGGCAAGACTTCGGAGATCGCATAAAAGTAAAAGCGCCTTGGTTTTCTTTATCAGTTCCTTATCGATTGGATGAGATGTGCTCATTGGTCGTCATAGTAATGTGTGGGCTTGGCACTAGCGCAAGGCTGTGTCGATGTTCCTGGCTCCTCCGCTCCCAAAAAAGCAAGGAAGCTTCAAGGGAAAATAGGAACAGACGCAGGACAAAATCATAGAGCTGGATGGCTAGAGTCTGCCGGTGCTTTGTTTACCAACTGTCTCGAAGAATTCATCGATACTGATGTTGTCCATCTTATCGGTGCTCCCATACACCAATGCCTTATGCTAATCAACACTGGAAATGGAAACGGCATCGGAAAACAAGTACCTATTCGTACTGTTATTCCGATTACGGAGTATAGTCGAAGAACCCGTTATACATTCTAGAACCTGCCTACCAGGTATAACGCGATCAATACTTGCGGATAACAACGCCTATACCGACTAAAAATGTAAGCTGTCTGAAAGAAACGCGTGTCGGTAGGTAGTTATAATCCCAGATCCACAAGTAATGGCCATCGACGGTACAATATCTCAGCAAAGAATGTGACGTATTCTGTGGTGGCTGATTGCTAAGAAGCCGTCGAGATTTCGCCAAATAAACTGTACCCTGACAACATGTATCACTTCGTTATTCTTACTGGTATCGCGATCACGCTCGTACTGTTGTCCGTGTTGCTATCGCTGTCACTCTGAAACCAACTATATAGTTCCATTGTCAGAAAAACCAAGTATTACAGTTGCAGTAACCGGCCTCGTCAAAATAAGCAATTCCGAACGCCACCGTACTAAATCAGATATAAAAGGGTATTCTTATAGAGTCAGGACGTCCTAAATCGTACCAGCCTACAATATTCATGGTCTTTGGGCGTAATTATGGACACCCTTGATGATCCACTAGTATCGTTAGTTTCTGTACAATGAAAGGCTGAGGTAAAACGATGGAAATGCCAAGTACTCACGAGCTCGCCGTTCGCGACAGTTCTGGCCACGCTGACAACCTCAATATTGTCGGGTTGGATCTGCGAGCAGTCAATAGGCCGCCCAACCAAACAACATCACCCAAGCCTCGCAGGCAGCGAAGCCACTTACATATCTGGTGCCATCTCTGGATTCCCACCACACCTCTCTGCCGCCGCCGATTGTCTTGATCTTCTCGTTCTCCCTCCACGGACTCTGCGGTACCAAGTGTGCCTCGACGAAGCGACGGAGGTTGCGCGTGGCTCGCTCACGACCATCATCGCCCTCATACGCATCAACGCCCAGGTTATTATAATCATACGGGTTTTCCCAGGGCTTCCGGGGCAATGCCTCGACGGCGGAATTGAGCGGAGCCAGTACCGTGGTATTCTTGCTGGAGTCGTCTAGTCGCAGCGTGACAGGTTCGATATCTTGCGCGAGCCCGGCGAAAATATTAATGCTCTTGTCGCGGCTCATGACGTCTGATAGGATAACGGCACCGTGACCCGGCGGGTGATCCAGGTCGGAGTTCGAATCGGAGGGAGGAGGCATGGGAGGCAGATTGAGGGGCTTCTGTTGTTCGCTGCGGCGAGCGATGGGAGACTCGCCGATGGGCTGTAAGGGCAAGTAGATAAGTTGGCTTGCAACTATGGATGAAGAAGCTAGTAGGACGAGCGTTTTGAAGCCCTTCATTCTCAAAGATTTTGATATTCGCTTCCGTCGCCGATACTTAGAGATTGATAATGTGCTCCTGTTGGTGTTTCATCCAGCATCCCACGAATGTCGTCATGAAACCCCACATCATATGACCTGTAGCACAGCCACATACAGCCACACATAACCAGCCACTGGTGGAAATGTGGTAAAACTGTCACACAACTTCAAGAGTAGGTAACTCGGTTCTCTATGGCTGCCACGAACCGATAACATACTGACCATACTGCTATCCACAGTAGCCTAGCAAAAAAAAGTACACCTGGTGTATTGAATTGTGGTAATGGAAATTATGAGGGGAGTTGGATTACTTCGTACTTTGTAAATCACGGGAATAAAGCATCCTGAGACGGTACGTCATACTCCGTGGTCCGGCTCACCTGTATCCGTCTGTACATTAGTCGACTCGTATCCGTAGACTGGTTTGCCTAGCTACTCAGTACCTTCTCGATAACCCAAGGGTCGCAGGGTTCCGCGATGTTGCCCAGAATAGCTCCTTCATTGTTCTACACGGAGACCTCTAAAATTGATGGGAGACGGTGGCTTCAACATTCAGACTTTCAGAAGAATATAACTTGGACGCGAGCGGATGACGTCTGAAACGATCACATGCAAAGGGGCAGAAGCAGGGACAAGAGGCGGTACTCTTGGAGCTAGAGCGGTTCGTAATAAGCGCGTGTTTATTACCCACAAGGCGTTTTGAGGAAATCAGCTGACTCTTGTCCGGGTGACATGACAGCCTGGTAATCACATGCTAAAAGCTAGGTACAATCAACCAGGTGGCAGGTGGTGCGGAGTTCGGCTAATGCGGGTCTGGTAATACATGATTACATAAGTACGTTGTACATCCGAGGAATGCACCTCTTTGACAATGAATTGGATTGAAACCTACCAACTGCATTGGCGTTCTGGTTCCGGGTCTGACTTGCTTGGATCAATGTCAGGGTCTTTTAGACATACGAAGTAAAGTGCCCGTAAAATGCTGCTGGGACCGTAGAAACTCGTCACCAAGTACGTTGTACCTGCTCAACTTGCGGCGAGCAAGTTGCAGTTGGCCCACATTAAGGCGTTGGGACTTTGCAATGACTAAACCGAGAGAATCATACCTAAAGACAAGTAAATAAGGAGATAATACCTATAATCCGAGCTATAGTGCAATGATCTTGAGCTTTACAAAAGATAGATCATCGCATTGTTCGAAGAATGACAACATCGTCCATCGTGTAATCCATCCGGTAACGTAATGATCTCCCCAGCTCCCTGGTGCCATGACAATTGCATCGCGGGGGATTGGCTGGATTGAGTAGCGCCCCGGCAAAGTCACATAACCGAAAACGGCATTCAGGCAGTTCCCCAGGTGGCGTCAGTTGCTCAGCAATGGTGGCAAGCCGACCCCGGACGGGGGTCCACGTTCCGCCCCACTATTGTGGGGCAAGCTCACGCCGCAGGCCCTCTTCCCGCAACGCGGAATCTGAAGAGTCGCGCAGAGGACGAAGTAGCTAGACCTCGGCTCGGTCCACAAGCACGACTCGCCATCAGTTGTTTTCTGACCCCGATACATATACGGCGAGGTATATGTTCATGTTCCTCGGCGATCAGACTTGTTGCATTCCAAGCTGGGCCGTTCCACCTCTCTTAAAGCTCTCCTCCCTACTTCCAAGCTTACTCTTTGAATCTTCCTTTCCACACACTCAACTCTCACCCCCCTCCCATTATTACTCCCTCTCTTCCTCCTTTACTCCCCTCCCCGACCATCTAATCCTCGCTTTCACATCAAAATCAATATGGCGCCCAGAGTTATTGTCGTCGGCGGTGGCTGTAAGTGTCTTCCAACAGTCCTAATGTCGATTCGGCCTTTGGCATGCTCAAGGCCGCGTGTCCTCCACTCTAAAGGCCGAACTGGCTTTGCTGACTTCTTCACCAGTGTCCGGCCTGAGCGCTGCCCACACCATCTACCTCGCTGGAGGAAACGTCGTTGTACTAGACAAGCAAGGTGAGTTTCGGAATCGCAGTTCCTGGTCGGCGTTTCCTGCGCAATCTTGGGCCCTCAGTAGTCACATGTGAAAGCATTGCTGACAGTCCCCACCCAAGGTTTCTTCGGCGGCAACTCCACAAAGGCCACCTCCGGCATCAACGGCGCCTTGACGCAAACCCAAGTCGAACAGGGCATTCCCGACAGCGTCAAGCTATTTTACGAAGATACTCTCAAGTCCGCCCGTGATAAGGCTAGACCCGACCTGATTAAGGTGCTCACATACAAGTCCGCGTCGGCTGTGGAGTGGTTGCAGGAAGTCTTTAACCTCGATCTTACCCTCGTTTCCCGGTTAGGGTATGTAGCATCTCCTATTCACATATTCGTCATCTTTTCCGTCTAACCATTCTCCGACAGTGGTCACTCCCAACCCCGAACGCACCGCGGCCATGACGCCAAATTCCCGGGCATGGCCATCACCTACGCCCTGATGCAGAGGCTTGAGGACTTGGCCGAGAACGAGCCGCACCGTGTCCAAATCATCAAGAAGGCGCGCGTCACCGGTCTCAACAAAGACGGCAATACTATCACTGGCGTCAAGTACGAGTACAATGGCGAGGAGCTGTCTCTCGACGGCCCCGTCGTCCTGGCTACCGGTGGTTACGCCGCCGATTTCAGCGACACCTCGCTGCTGAAGCAGCATAGGCCCGATACCTACGGCCTTGCTACGACAAACGGTGCCCACGCCACCGGCGATGGCCAGAAGATGGTCATGGCCATCGGCGGCAATGCGATCGACATGGACAAGGTTCAGGTCCACCCAACTGGCATCGTCGACCCCAAGGATCCGGGCTCGAAGTGGAAGTTCCTCGCTGCCGAGGCCCTGCGTGGCGAGGGCGGTATCCTTCTCAATGCCGACGGCGACCGTTTCTGCGACGAGCTGGGTCACCGCGACTACGTCTCCGGCATGATGTGGGACGAGAAGGACAAGAACAAGTTCCCTATCCGTCTCGTTCTCAACTCCAAGGCCTCCAACGTCCTCGACTTCCACACCCGCCACTACTCCGGCCGTGGCCTCATGAAGAAGATGACCGGCCACGAGCTCGCCAAGGAGATTGGCTGCACGCCCGAGCACCTCCAAAAGTCATTCCAGACCTACAATGCCATCGCCGAGGGCAAGCAGAAGGACCCGTGGGGCAAGAAGTTCTTCCACAACGTGCCGTTCGACATTAACGACGACTTCCACGTTTCCCTCATGGAGCCCGTGCTGCACTTCACCATGGGCGGTATCGAGATCAACGACAAGGCCCAGGTGCTGAACAGCGAGACGAAGCCGTTCGATGGTCTCTTCGCCTGCGGTGAGCTTGCTGGTGGCGTGCACGGCGCCAACCGGCTGGGCGGTTCGTCCCTGTTGGGCTGCGTCGTCTACGGCCGTGTGGCTGGTGACTCGGCCAGCAACTACCTGTTCCAGAAGGCCCTTAGCGGCAGCGCGGGTGCCGCAGCTCGCGTGGGCCAGATCTCCTTGCACCTGGACCCATCTCAGCCCGGCCGCGTGACCGTCGACTGGTCCGGTGCCAGCGGCTCTGGTTCCGGCGCCGTCCCTCAGCAGCAGACCTCGTCCTCCACGGGACCCGTCCCCCAGGGGGCCGACAAGCCCACTGACCCCAAGAAGTTCACGATCCCCGACAAGGAGTTCACCATGGAGGAAGTCGCCAAGCACAACACCAAGGAAGACCTCTGGGTCGTGGTGAAGGGTGTCGTGCTGGACCTTACCGACTGGCTGGACGAGCACCCCGGCGGTCCCCAGGCTATTCTGAACTTCATGGGCCGTGACGCCACCGAGGAGTTTGAGATGCTACACGACGACGAGGTGATTCCCAAGTACTCTCCGAACCAGGTCATTGGCCGCGTCAAGGGCCAAACACCAACCCTCGAGATTTAAGTCGAAATTGGGAGGCGGATGGATGATTTGGGACAGCATGAAGTTTGGTACAAAAGGGCTATAAAGATACCTGGCAATGAGTGAAACAAGAGAAAGTCAGCGCGCATAGGATGCTCTGAACGGATGTATTGGTATAGGGTTACGTGATGATAATTTTCTCAAGTTTTTGGTCAAGCATTTTGTTATTATCGAACTGTTCCTCGATTTGGTCATTATAAACTACCAGACTGCTTCGTCAATCACTATCAATATGCGGCAGCGTGTGCCAGGGTTTCCTGGCGACACTTTGAAGAGGTCATCTCATCTTCCTACCTGTTATTATCCAAGAAAGGCCTTCAAAATACCCCTCCCAGACCGACGTCGCTCACCGTGATACTTATCCATTGACAACAGTGTGTTCTAGACAAGTGTTCTAGTGACTTCTCGGAACTCAATAACGCTTTACAGCTTCTAGTCTGTTCCGATGCGGCGGGTTGCACTTTTAGGGGAGGGCTATTTCGTTGCCATACGGACACTTGTGTGCCGTAACTCGTCTTAGGTTCCCGAAGCGAGTGAGTCGGTAACTTAAGCATAGAGGGCCGGAGCGAGCGGCTAAGGAAGTGCCGAGTAGGCTAACGAAGCCAAGAGGATACACTATAACATAGACTACAGCGTGCAAGTGCAAATTCGTGTAGGTTCTGAACTTCCCTGGCATGATTACCTGTCGGTCTAAAGAGAAATCGACCCAGATCAACGGGTAAAACAATACTATTCCAAGTCATTGGTACCTGGTAACTTTGAAGGTTGCTTGTTTTGCACTTCCCTCCTTCCATTGATGTCTTTCGACTTTTTGCGGCCAACTTCAAACGGCGGCTACCAAGGGAGAGATGGTGGAGAATAGACTGCATTTCTATGGGTCCCAACAGGCAACTTGTGAAAAGCTGAAATCTGCATCATGGGCGGGAGGAATAAATTTTGGAAAAAAACTTGTCGGAATTTGATGCCGAGCCGTGGCCGAGGAACACGTTGAACCCCGAGTTGAACAGGTCCGAGCCAAGGCCCGACATGTGCTCAGGTACCTGATTAGGTATTGTGGTCGCCTGTCAAAAGTAGCTACTATCGCCAGGTTTCCCTCTTGGCTTGAGTTTCGTTCTCTCTTCTTCATGTCTGACCGGCAACTGCCATTCATGGACTTGCTTCCTTTCCGACACTGATATGGCAGATGTTCGGCATGTGTAAAATCTGAAACCACGGTCAGGCCAGTGCTGCGCAAGCACGCGGTACGTTCGAGGCACAGGCTTTTCTCAAGCCGGCGTGACGGGAGCCAAAGGGAACGGATAGCGAGCTCCATCGGACAGGTTGACGGCATTAGGGTTGGCTTCAGAGTCCGCCACCCATTTCCTCCAACGTATCGACTTGCAGATGCCACTGGGCATGGGACGGAAGCATGGCTGGCAGCGCTAGGGACATGAGCATCCCAGCTCAGGAACAGTATCCCTGACCGCCAGGCACGGCGCCGTACTTATTGTCGCGGTCTGTCTCCTGCATCGACAGACGGGTTCTACTGTAGGAAGTGAGCGTGCCGAAAAGTCGCTCGACCAGGGCAGTAGGCCCGGTATCCGTATCCGAGGCGAGTTTTGCTGAGGCGCCTGTAGTCGCGAAGCTCATCTCCAGGCCCCTGTCGGAACAGTCACATCACTAGCAGTCGGTGTGTCCCGTGGATTGCCGTCTCATCCCGCTGTTACGAATAAGACGCGGTCGCGAAAGTGATTGTCTTCTTTACGAATATTGGGGAAGTAAGTACAGAATTTAGAGGGCAAACTCGCAGCCAACCAGGCAGATAGGTACCGAATTGCCTACGAATACCTCTGGCCCTGGCCTCTTTCCCCGCAAAGAACCGACAATGGCCGTATCCACTGAATGGTACGAATATTTGCGTACCTGGTTGACCTGGAAGATTCTCTCACCACACAGTGCGATGTAAGCTCGATTCCTGCAAGGCTCAATGATACGACGTATAGCACTAGACTTGCAAACCTTTCGACCACCTAAACCACTAAAGCGTGGAGGGAGGGACGCTATTAGGTACAACGTACAGTGGTTTGTATGCCTAACGCAGATGGGACAAGAGGCGTTGGCTTCTCGTTACAGCGCACCTTTTGATTCGCAGAGGCAAGCCGTCGCATGGCCTGGCTGGCACTTGAAGGTCAAGGGGGGCCCCCTGACATTGATTTCCTTTCCCCTCTTTCCCCAGGGACGGACCTGCCGGTCAGTCACCGGTAGGCACTGCGCTGGGGCTGTCATCAAACTATTCGTGGGGAAGGCTTCGGGTGTGGCCAATCCCGAGCGCGGATGCTCCAGGCGGTCGCTCAGTCAGCGGACTCGAAAGAAAGTCTCGACACTTGGTCTTTCACCAAGTGCAAGTACAAAGTACAAAGTACTTCCTGGGTAGTCAGTCCCTCATTGTACAAATGACCGTACCGTACGTCTGTTTTGTAATCGATAT
The DNA here is from genome assembly GCF_042370955.1 of Sodiomyces alcalophilus JCM 7366. Classification (NCBI taxonomy): domain Eukaryota; kingdom Fungi; phylum Ascomycota; class Sordariomycetes; order Glomerellales; family Plectosphaerellaceae; genus Sodiomyces; species Sodiomyces alcalophilus. The sequence continues at coordinate 886,119 of NW_027263536.1, read as the reverse complement.
ATTTCTTTGCAATGACAATTCGAATAGAATAGCAAGTCGGTGCCGATAAGTACTCCCTGGGTTCTAGCTTTTACAAAGGTGCTTTGGAACAGAACTGCCGTCTTTCTTAGGTAAACCGAGTCCAATAATCACTCCCAAACGTACGAGTCCTAGTACTGTTCGACAGGCTGATACAAGCTTCGCCTGGGTACACTAGGCGGCCAAGTACGAAGTACTTCTGCACTGTGAAACCATGGTCTACAAGACGAGTTCGTACAGTGTACATACGTTGTACATACGACTGTAAACCGTCCGTCCACTCGTGTCCTGGCCTGCGGGCTAGGCCCATAAGAAACCAAGACTGACACTAACAGTCCAAGGGCCCATTCCATTCCTGTCTGTACCACTACCCACACCTTCGTCCAGTCCATCACTTTTTTGTTTCCAACTTCCTCACTTGTAATCGGTCGGTCAGACCCTTGATCTGCCAGTCAGTCAAATGGTTGTCAATCGAAAGCGACGACCCCAACCCTCGGCCATTACTCTTGTCCCTGGAGATCTCGACTAAACCCGCTACCCGAACACCCTGGATCGACAACGCCAGCCTTTCTCGCCATGGCGATTGCCATGGGCTGGCAGAAGCCGGACAATGTAGCCGGCTCGTCAGCCCCGGCCATCATGGTCGGCCTCTTCGTTGCTTCCGGCGGCCTTCTCTTTGGTTATGACACAGGGTAAGCTGACGCCGACGCCCTTGCCGATGGTCCTTATTACCCTCGGCATGTTCGATATTAGTCTTCTGCCGTGGCAGGCAGAGGCAGGAGAAGCGAAGAGATGAGATGAGACGAGACGAAGAAAGAGGAGGACGAGTGCGACGTTGGGATCATGGGAAGCCGCAAGTGGCATGACTGCTCCGGGACTCTGTGTGCTGACTTGCTTTTCATATAGAACGATCAACGGCATTCTCGCCATGACAGCCTTTCGACGGGACTTTGCGACCCACGAACCGGACGCCAACGGCAATCACATCATCACTCCCGACCAGTCTTCTATCATCGTCGCTATTCTCAGCGCCGGCACCGCTCTCGGTGCCCTCCTCGGTGCCCCTTGCGCCGACTCGATTGGCCGTCGTCTGTCTCTCATTCTTTCCGTCGGCGTATTCTGCTTTGGCGGCATATTCCAAGTCTGTGCGACAAACATCCCCATGCTCCTGGTTGGGAGGTAAGCCGTCTTCTTCTTTACATTCTGTCTTTCTCCCCTACTTGTTCAGATCCGCGTGTACTGACTGCTTTCCCGCTTAGATTCTTCGCCGGTGTCGGCGTTGGCGCCATCTCCCTCCTCGTCCCATTATACCAATCCGAAATGGCTCCCAAATGGATACGAGGCACTCTCGTCTGCGCCTACCAGCTCTCCATCACCATCGGACTCCTCGCAGCCTCGACCGTGAACATCTTGACCGAGCACATGACGTCGGCAGCTGCCTACCGGATACCCCTCGGCTTGCAACTGGTCTGGGCTGTTGTTCTCTCGGCCGGCCTGCTCATCCTGCCCGAAACGCCTCGCTACCTAGTCAAACGAGGTAAGCCGGAGGCGGCAGGCCTCTCCCTTAGCCGGCTGCGGCGCCTCGATATCACCCACCCAGCCCTCATCGACGAGCTGCAGGAGATTGTGGCGAACCACGAGTACGAGCTCTCCTTGGGTCCGGACACCTACAAAGACGTCTTTTGCGGCTCTCCTCACCTGGGCCGCCGTACGCTCACCGGCTGCGGGTTGCAGATGCTACAGCAGCTGACGGGCATCAACTTTATCATGTACTACAGCACCACCTTCTTCGATGGCGTCCAGATCGAAGACCCTTACCTGAAATCTCTCATCCTCCATATTATCAACGTTGTCTCGACGATTCCCGGCCTCTTGGTCATTGAAACCTGGGGCCGGCGAAAGCTGCTCATGGTCGGTGCCATCGGCATGGCCATCTGCCAGCTCTTAATCGCATCCTTTTCCGCCGCCGCCGGCGACCACCTCGCCAAAGCCGCTCAGCTCATCCTCATCGTCTTTTGCGCCATCAATATCTTCTTCTTCGCAGCATCATGGGGTCCTGTGGCTTGGGTCGTAACGTCTGAGATATATCCCCTCAAGATCCGCGCCAAAGCCATGTCCATCTCCACCTTCTCCAACTGGATCCTCAATTTCGCCATTGCTTATGGCACGCCGTACATGGTGGACACTGGACCGGGATACGGCAACATTGGACCCAAGATCTTCTTCCTCTGGGGTGCCTTCTGTATCCTCGCTGTCCTTTTCGTCTGGTGCATGGTGTACGAGACGAGCAAAGTGAGCCTGGAACAAATCGACGAAATGTACGAGCGTGTCGATTACGCGTGGAACAGCACGCGCTTCGAACCCAGCTGGAGCTTCCAACAGATTATGGACGAAGGCTGGTCGCCGAGTGGGCAACCACCGGGGGGGAACGAGTTGCAGCCCACGGAATCGACTTCCACGACGCAGTCCGACCCGGGCTTGGCAACAGCAGCAAGCACAACAGGGAATTCCGAGTCCTCTGCCTCTTCGTCAGAAAACAACAAGACGATACCGCAGATGAGTCATGTCGACTTTAGCTACTAATTGTTCCCCAATCCCTATCTCTATCTTGTTCGTGTTTCTTATATATGGCCCTCGTTTTGTGTTATGAGCGACGGAGTTTACCGAAGTGACGGAGTTTTACGGCGTCAGCTCGTGGGAACAATGGGATTGGGTGTCTGTTGACGCTGGGTGGGAATTTGGGGTTTTTCAACATACACCAGCGGGCCAGCCCGAACCGCCAGATCACGCGGGATATATTGGATTGGCCTTTTGTTGGGCGAGGCGCTCGCGATACCGCCCCATCTTCGGCCGTCATGTGCGAGACATGGGTTATTGCTATTCAGGGGCACCGCCGAATTCGTGTAACAACACACGCAATGGGATGACGGACAGGGACAATACTGGTGTTTCGCAAACGGGGGAACGAAAACAACGTTGGTATAATGCCCAGGCTATCCATTTTGGTTTGAATAGAAGAATAAAATGTCTTCACAGTCATGGAACCGTCACGACCTTTGTGCATGTAGACTTGAGGTCATGAAGCAAAGAACTCGGTGCTGCATTTTCCTAATCTGCAGAACGTCCTTGGGGAATGTCCGAGGCTTCACCTTCAGCAGAGTCAAATGCCTGTTGCGGGATAGACCCAGACGGTGCTGGCTAGTTATGGTGGACGAGGAAGCCTCTCGCGACTCTTGTTTTCTTTCAGAATCCGTCGCTGGTTACGGCTCTTAGTCCAACGTGGTTCAAACAAGGCGGAGGAAACTTGACGTTCTTTGTGACTGGAAAGCCCTGGACGAGGACGATGCCAATAGAGATGGATAGCTATTTTGTGGTCGTTTGCTCGAGCCAACGTGACGTCTGGGCAGACGAGATGCGTCCTTGAGCTTGAATCTTCCAGCACTTGCGATGATGTTACGGCCCAACTACTTAACGCGACGTCGGCGGCACTCGATGAATGTCTCGAATTGTTTCCTTGATTATACTATACTCGTATCATTATCCTCCATCTACTGCGACAAATAAACACCAACGATCTCGGCACCTACGCCTCTCCTAAGTCTCCGAGGCTACGGAAATCGGACTCGGGCGAGGTTCGAGACACATCGATTTGGTGCTTGTTGTTCTCGAGGACCGGCGACTAGACAAGACACAAGAGTGAGAGAAGATAAACACTGCACGAGGAGGAGGAGGAGGAGGGAGCGACAGTCCAGGGTTGCCACCGAATGGGAATTCTCCGGGCCCTTGACGAGAAAATCTTTTACCTGGTTGTCCGCTTCAATCTTGTCGACTTGAACAGTAGCGGAGATTACACGGAAATCACCGGCGCTGTCGACTTATTTCTCACAATGGCAGGTTTCGGCGGCGCAGAGGCCTTCTGGAAGCTATTGAATATGGGGCGGGAGGCCCTAAAGCCGCCTGGGCCATGGCGGTGGATTCCCCCAGAGGAGAAGAGAGAGCTGCTAGGAGCTGACTTTCAGGACATCAACGATGATACTCAGGGGAATGCTGCGGAGGGAGGGGCAGGGAGTGGTGTCAAGGCAACGGAGCCATGCGTTGGCTGTCTGAGCAGTCGGGAGCCCGAGTTCAAGCTCCCATGTGGCCATTGGTGGTGTGCCGTATGCCTGCGGGACTGTATCCGGGTGGGACTGCGAAGCCCGGCCATGTGGCCGCCGAGGTGCTGTAGGCCGCTGACCGAAGAGGTCGTGGCCTGGGTGCGGTGTCCCGGGTGGGTAGAGATCTGGCGGCAGGTCCGCGAGGAGGAGACTACCCCGGCCAACCAACGCGTGTACTGCTCGCAGGGTCGCTGTGCTGACTTTATTCCGACACGGGGGTACGCACGCAGGCAGTGGTATCGCGGGAAAGGTGGCACCGACAACGGCGGGGACGATGGCGGTGCCGACTCTCGGAATTCCCAGGCGACGTCGGGCGGCGGCGACCTGGTCGAGTGCCTAGCTTGCGGAGAGCGGACGTGTCGCAAATGCAGAGCTGCGGCGCATCCTGGTCGACCCTGCACAATCGAAGAGGAGGACGAGATGCTGATGGACCTCATGGACAAGAACAATTTTTGCAGCTGCCCAGAATGCCATCGGATTGTGGAGCTGCGGGACGGCTGCAACCATGTCAAGTATGCGTGTGACGATGATGACCCCTTCCACTCTCATGTTGAGTCAAGACGATGGTCCGGACTGAGAAAGCTGACTTGACTGGCACCAGATGCGAGTGCGGGCAGGACTGGTGCTTCATATGCGGCGAGGTCTGGTCCGGGAGACATTCATGCCCGATGTACGGAATGCACCACACGCGCAAGCCTGCTCGACAGAGGCGACACCGGTTCCGACAGGGGCGGACGGAGGCGGAACACCGGCCGCGTCAGTCATCGGGCGAGGGAGGAGTCATTTTGGGGGACGCTGAGGAAGAAGCCCACAGACTTCACCCCCACCTGCACCTCTGGGGCCAAGAGAATCGGGTCGCGTGGGCAATACATCAGGCCCGACTGAGGCCGAATCCCCTGCCTCCCGCGGTGTTCCGGGGCCAGCATCAACCGTGGGGCGCAGAGCGGCGGAACCAGGGCCCTAATGGGGAAAGACGAGGATGGTGAGCCCGGGTACGAAGTGAGAAACCAGGATAGAAACCGAGATGGCGCATGCTGCCTCGCGGTAGGGAATGAAGTCAACCATAAGCATTGCTTGAGAGAGGGCAGGTGTGGGTGTTCGGCATTGGAGGTCTTTTATAGAGGAGTTGCGCAACAAGTGTGAATAGAGAAGGGGGAGATGGCTTGCTCCTTTACTTTGAAGACGGAAGAATTGGCGGCCTTTACTCCGTGCTCACCGATTCACCGACTTACCGAGTGCACACCTGAAATAGGTCCACTTTCCTGTGGATCTCAGCCACTGTTACAGGTACCTATACCTATGTATCCTATGCAGGCATTTTGGCCAAGGTATCTACTGACATGTCCCCGGTGGGTGCCTTCAACCCTTTTCTTTCTTGCGCGTACCCCGGGGTTCCGGTGCCCGTCAACGCTGGCAACACCTCTCTTTTCTCTGGCCGTGGACTGAAATGAGCTGGGACAATGTGACAATGCCGCCTTCGTCCGGCGACGAGGAGCAGGAACCCTTTCCCGACAATATCCAGTCTGATTTCTCCGGCACCGGCGAAAGCAGCGACGACGATGCAGAGGCCGACGACGCCAATACTAAGACCGATTCCAAGGACTCGGCGCCGCAGCCCGTCGAACACAACTACTTTGCGCCGCCGTTTTACGGTCGCCCACCGACCCCTCTGCCACCGTCGCCCTCGCTGACGTCTCTCCTCCGTCCGTCGAGGCCGACGACGCCAGACGCCTCGGACGATGACTTTGAGCCCGTTCCGCGGGCGTCGCCCAAGGTGCCGACGTACGAATACTACGGCTTCGTCCTCTACCTCTTCTCGAGCCTGACGTTCCTCGTCTACCTGCTGTGGTCCTACCTCCCGTCGCCCTTCCTCCACGTCCTCGGCATCTATTACTACCCGAACCGCTGGTGGGCCCTCGCCATCCCGTCCTTCATCACCATGCTGCTCGTGTACATTTACGTCGCCCTCGCGGCCTATAACACCGAGGTGCTGACCCTCCCCCTGGAATCGATCGAGACTGTCGTCGACGCGGCGGCGCAGATTGCCGTAGTGGACGCCAAGGGTCGCCTCAAGAACGCAGCGCACAGGAGGCAGCGGGACCAGCGAGACCGTCGGGACCATAGGATACGTGGCGGGCCGCAGTTGGATTGGAAGAATGTGTGGAATGAGGGCACGGATGCGGTCATGGACATTCCACTTGCGGGCGTGTGCGAGGTCCTCTACAATGATGGGATGGACGATGAATTCGAGCCGAGTAGGCCGTCCATGCCTCGAGTTTGAGATCTTGTTGGACATGGAAATGGCTGCGAATTGTATTTCATTGGGTATAATGATTCCGGTCCTCTCTTGGAGGGCTCGTTTTCTGGCCCTACTCGGCCTGGCCTCTCTACCTCGTAGTACGTAGCGTGACATCTCCGCAGAACCAAGTACCTAAGCGCCCGGTATTTCTCCTTAGGTACCTACATGTACCTATTCGTATACTAAGAGCTCACGGAGTGCGCTCGAGACCGCCTAGGTATGTATGTACTCTACCTAATAATCTGAGTCCAGCTCTCACCGAAACTGACCCACACCGAGACTGGTCAAAGCTCCTCCCCCACCAACCCTATGAAATCCTCTCCCTTCAGCCTTGCCGCGCTACCTAGGTAGTAAACTACGAAGTACTTGGACCGACTGGACGACCGCCGCGTCACAAACCATAAAATACGCGCCACACATTGTGTTTTTCTGATTTCTACTCCGTATTCCCCCCAGCAATTTGAACTTCTATTCTGTCCTCACGAGAGTCGCGCGATCATGTCCCAACAGCCCTTGTCGTCATCGGCTCAGCCGACCGACGTCTACGGAGGAGGTGAGCGCACCCACTCCCCAGTCTTTTGGCTCCATTCTCCTCTCTTGCTAATTCGCTCGTAGATGAGGTTTCGGCCCTGGTGCTCGACCCAGGCTACTGCCATACGCGTGCAGGTTTCGCAGGCGAGGATGTGCCCAAGTGCATCGTGCCCTCTTTCTACGGTCGCATTACGAACAGAGACCCCCCGACGACTCTTTTTGGTGACGAATGCCTGATCCCGCGGCCCGACTTTGAAGTTCGCAACTACATGTCACGCGACAGCGTGGTGGAGGATTGGGATACCGCGGTCAAAATGTGGGAATACATGCTGGTGAAACGACTGCAGCCCGACCGGCCGACACCCCCCTCGAAGAACGGCCTGAACGATGATCCCAAGGATGCCAAGGAAGGAGGAGGTGATGCCGAGGGCGATGTGGCCATGGAGGATGTCGAAGAACTAGAAAAGTCCCTGCAGGAAAACCCTCTGCTGATGACCGAGGCGCCGTGGAACACCGCCAAGTCGAGGGAGAAGGCTATCGAGGTGATCATGGAGCACTGGGGCTGCCCCGCCTTCTGGCTGAGCCGGACATCCGTCCTCTCTGCCTTTGCCGCGGGCAAACCCAGCGCCCTCGTCGTCGACGTGGGCGGTGCGAACACGTCCGTCTCGGCCATCCACGACGGCATGTGTCTGAAGCGCTCCGTCCAAAAGTCTTCCATCGGCGGACTCTGGCTCTCCTCACAAATCCGCAGCATGTGGGACGCGTCGGACCCCAAGATCGATCTCGTCCCCACATTCATGGTGGAGAACAAGTCGCCCGTCGACGCCGGCGCCCCCGCGCAGTACAAGGCGCGCGACTTTGGCTATCCCATCAGCGACTCGTTCCGGCTCTACGAGGAGGAACGCGTCATTACCGAGTTCAAGGAATCCGTCGTCGAGGTCTGGCGCGGGCCCGGTAAGCTGCTGACGCCGCAGAACGAAGAGCTCGCCCGCACGCACCCCGGCCGCATCTTCGAGTTCCCCAACGGCGCGAACCAGATGTGGCGCGAGCAGCGCTACCGGGTCTCCGAGGGCATGTGGGACGAGGCGGCTGCGCTCCCGACGCCGGGCGGCGCTGGTGCCGCTGCTGGCGAGGAGAACGGGGCCGCGGGTGGCAAGGTGCAGACCATCCCCGAGCTCATCCGCAGTGCGCTCAACGGCGTCGATGTGGACCTGCGGCCGAACCTCCTGGGCAACATTGTCGTCACCGGTAGCACGAGCCTGCTCAACGGGTTCAACGACCGGCTTAACAACGAACTCATGGCCATGTATCCCGGTTCGAAGATTAAGATCCACGCGGCGGGATTGACGTCGGAGCGGCGTTTCGGCGCCTGGATCGGAGGCAGTATCCTGGCGAGCTTGGGAACTTTCCACCAGATGTGGATATCGCGCAAGGAGTACGAGGAGAATGGTGTCAACATTGTGGAGAAGCGCTGCAAGTAGGCCGTCCGGAAGGAGGAGGGCTACGCTTTTTGGCCGGTGCGTAACTCGTCACGACTTGAGATATTGTGCGTTGGACGATTCGATTCGTTGGAGCAGGCGTATGGAGTTGCCAGAGACGGTACGGGATGAACCCTCGGGCTCTCGCATGTCCTACGGACGAATTTGCGATTGGGTCGGTGGTCTTCAATGTCATTTGTACCATTATGGGGAATTGTAGAACAAAAAGATTTATTATATTTTATATGACTGAACGTGGGACTCTTGTCCCACGTCTGGCAGCAGTCCCGGGACGTAGGATGTCGGTGTACGAGTCTAAACCGACAAGCTACCCAGCAGAGCAGCCTCGGTGGCTTTTCGCTTCGATTATCGTCCGAGGCTCAACTTGGATAGATTCTACCAGGGCAGGAACGCGATATTCGAGGCTCAAATGACGAAGCTGCCCGTAGGTAACTGCCTAATACGGCAGTGAATTCGCGGCTCTCTCACACAGACTTGCTTGGATTTCGATCTCATACGCAAGCTATTGCCCTCGGAGTCAAATGACCTTCATTGGTAAGTGGATTGTAACTTTTACACTACGCTGTTGCCCGATATTTGCAGCTCAAGGCAGTATAATAGGGCAACTTCCGTAGATGCCGCCTCTCAGATATCACTCAAGTCAGATAAGCCTGAGCAATATCTTGAATTTCGCACAAAATCTTGGAAATAATTCGCTGTCTTCTCTTCTATTATCCCATTCCTCTATCAAAAAATACAGCGCCAGGATCTTCAACCTTTTTATCCTCAATATCTCATCGAACTTCCAAGCCCAGACCAGCTCACTATCATATCGCAAACCACTTTCTGATCCAAAAGAGCCAATCTTGCAAATTCAGTACAATTCACTAGAAGTATCTATACATCACGTCACTCCTTTTTGGAAAAGAAAACATACTAAGTATCTGGCACGCGTCCAAGGTAAGAAAAGAACAGCAAGTAATACGAACCACACCCTTCGATATTACCAGCCACCTCATGCGCCACATAGACTGCCCCCAGCCATATTGACGGTGGCTTGGCAAAGTGGCCGTGTTGTACCTAAAATGGACGATTGGCTAACCTTTGCTGCCTCAGGCATTCATGCAGATATCCGTCTGAGTCTTACGAATTTCGGACCTCCAACCTGAACCTTCCTCCTTCTTTCCATAAGGCTCGGCATATATCGCCGTCGCAATCACATACGACATCCCATAACATCGACCTCCGTTCGTTATCCCACAGCGACGCCGATACAAAGGCATGGTTCTTTCACCCGAATCCTCGGTGGCCCATTTTGGAGGCGTCTAAGGGGACGGCCAACGGGGCTACGCGTATCGCGACGCAATCCATCGAGACACACCTTACGACCATGACGTCCCCCGAGACCGACTTTGCCTCTCTCAACGAGGAAGCCTGGAAGGCCCAGGATGCTGCAGACGATGAGAATATTCAGAACCTACTCGCACGAGGCGAGCGTGAAGGCAACCTCGGCATCGACTTCAATCACGACACCCCCTTCGACCAGACCGACAAAGCTGCCGATGCAGAGGATTTTGAAGACATCAGCGACGATGATCTTCCCGAAGAGGAGGAGCCCAACGTGGCTACCTCTCTCTCTGTCCCGGGACTGACCGATGACGGCGACAACAGCAACGATACCGACGATCTTTTTGGCGATGGCGACCTACCATCCTCTCCTGTCGACCCCGTCGCTAGTGCCACTTCACCTGGTGCCCACATACACGATCCCGACGGCCCGGACTCATACTCGGCCATCAACTTCAACACCGATGCGGACCTCGAGTCTCTTGCTACCAACCAAGACCCCAACATCCCTGCGCCCCCGGACAACTATGAAGCGTTCGTAAAGCAGGCCTTCCCCGGCTTCAAGAACTGCGCCGTCCTCCAGTGGAACCAGCTGCTCCCACCCAAGAAGGCGTACCGGAAGGAGAAACGTTCAGGCAAGAAAGCCAAGCCACTCATCACCAGCAAGCTGACTCTGGATCTCGCCCCCGACCAGGAGAAGCTGTTCCGCATTCCGGGCCCTGCCACCGTCAGCCGCAAGCAGAGGATCATCGAAGCGGAGGCGAAAGGCCTCGTCGACTGTTCCACGCCAGACTCTGACGATGAAGACAGCAAGGATGATTTCGACTTGGATCTCGAGTCGGATTCGGAGACGGTCGCCGGCTTTACTCTCCAAGACATCGAGATGGTCTGCGACGACTGGCTCATGCAAGTCGAACATACCGAGAAGCTGTTCGAGAGCAAGATGCAGGCCCATCGAGAAGCCGAGGCCGGCGATGCGGCTGCCGCCGCGCAAGCATCGAATAAGAGACCTGCCCCCGCCGACGACGACAACCGCGACGATGATGACGAGGGATCCGACGACGAGTGGGACGACCTATTTCTCAATAAGGACGATGCTGTCGCTCCCCCTCGCAAGAAGTCCAGGCTGCCTCTTCCGACCGGTCTTCCCGACCTCTACCGCTTTGCGGCTCCTTCGTTCGATTCGTTCCAAGATTTGACCAAGCGTGGCGCGAAGCGGGTCCTCCTCGACATGAATGATCCGTATCTTCTCCTCGAGGAAAACGAGTCTCAACGAGGGCCCAAGCGTCAGCGAACCGTACAGACTCTCACGCGCATGGCGGATGGGGAAACTAGGCCCGACGTTTTCCGGCGCTTCAACCTGTCCAACGACGATGCCTACGAACTTCTCAAGGAGAACCATAAACACAAAGTCAGAGCGACGCTCGGTAACCTGGACGTCGAACACAGCATGCCGGCGCTGCGCCTCACCTGGCCCTTCTACAAGGTCAAGCTGGACGTCCGGAACAACCCTTACCACCGGCCCTATTTCAAATTCGGCAAGCACGAGAGGCAGACGATTCGATTCGACAAGCTGGCCTACCACAAGCGAAAGACCAAGAAGGGAAAGCCGCACGAAGTCTTCAAATGGTCCAAGGACCTGGGCCTTACCGACAACGCCAGTGCCGTTCTATTCGAGTATTGCGAACGGACGCCTCCCGTGCTCTCCAACTTTGGCATGGGCAACCGGGTTATCAACTACTACCGCAAGAAGAAGATGGACGACGAAGAGTTACCCCCCAAGCTGGAGGTGGGCGAGTCTCACATCTTGCACCCGGAAGACAGGTCGCCTTTTGCGATATTCGGCGAGGTCAACCCGGGTGAGGTGACGCCAACGTTGCACAACCAGATGTACCGGGCGCCCATCTTCAAGCACACGCCCCGGTCCACCGATTTCCTTTGCATCAGGAGCTCCACCGGCGTGGAAGGCTCCAAGTGGTATCTCCACAACATCAACCACCTCTTCGTTGTTGGCCAGACCTTCCCATCCGTGGAGATCCCGGGCCCTCACAGCCGAAAGGTGACGAATGCTTCCAAGAACAGGATCAAGATGATCTCGTACCGCATGATGAGGAAAAACCCCAACAACGTCGTCAACCTGTCGGAGATTACCAAGCACATCGCCGATTCCACAGACGCCCAGAATCGACAGAAGCTGAAGGAGTTCTTGGTCTACGCCAAGCTCGACAAGGGCCAGTGGAAGCTGAGACCCGGCGAGACCTTGATGGACGAGGCCGGCATCCGGGCCATGATCAAGCCCGAGGATGTTTGCCTGATCGACGGCATGCAGGTGGGCATGCAGATGCTGGAGGACGCCGGCTTCGACCCCGACAATGTCAATCTGGACGACGAGAACGACGAAGTCGACGATGAAGAGGACGACAAGACGGCGACCGCGAAAGGAGGGACCAAGAGGGGGGCCGACAAGAACGAAGAGAGGCTCGCCGATAGGATGGCACCCTGGAAAACCACAAAGGCCTTCATCGACGCGTCGGCCGGCAAGGCCATGCTCAAGCTGCACGGCGAGGGCGACCCGACCGGCCGCGGTCTCGGCTTCAGCTTCATCCGCACCTCTATGAAGGGCGGCTACATCGAGACGGTCCAGAGAGGCGGTTCTCACACCACGGCGGCCGATGCCATGGCGGCCCACCCCGACGCCATGCGCAAGGCGTACAACGGCCACGCTTACAACGTCAAGGAGCAGGAAGCCATGTATAAGAAGGGCATCCGCGAGATTTGGGAGAAGCAAAAATCCACCCTCGGAGACCCCGCCCAGAAAGACGACGCGCTCGTCGTGCCGCCGCCGGCCGACGAAGACGAACGGTTCAATACGCAAGTCTCCCAGACGCCCGGCCACATCGACGAAGGGGCCAGCCAGATTACCGGCTTGACCTCGGCCAGCCGCAGCCAGCGAAAGAGGCTCCGGATCACGCGCGAAGTCATGGGAGAAGACGGACAGCGCGAACAGCGCACGGTCATCCTGGACGATCCCGTCATCATCGACCGGTACATCAAGCGGAGGAGGGAGCAGGAGCTGGAAGACCTCAAGTACGAAAGGACACCCCCGTACCCTCTCGACCCCGTGTCCGGGTTGGAGATGCACCTCTGGGCATTCCCCATTGACATTGTGCTTGCTTTAGTATCTATGAAGGACTGCCCACGGGACGCACGGCCGAAGACCGTCGCAAACTTCTTGAGTATGCATTTCCCCGGAGTAGACCCAGAGCTGCTCATTGACCACGTTATAGAATCAACAAGGAGCTCGACCGACTCCACCGAAACAAGGCCCGCCGAAAGGCCCGGGAGTCCCAGAAGGGCATCGACCGATCCAAGGCCGGCACCGAGGCCGGCACCCCCGAGCCCGACAAGGTCGCCACCACGACGGGTACGACCCGCAAGTGCAACAACTGCGGCCAGGTCGGACACATCAAGACCAATAAAAAGTACGTCGACTCTCACTTTTGTTGATGGTTTGCCCCCCCGGCCCAAGGTCGATGTCTTGGCGGAATTCAGGAACCCCAAGTACAAGCATCGTGCAGAACTACCCTCTCCCTTTAATACCCCACCGTTCAAGTTTCGGATCGCGCAGTTGCGGTTGCGGCGCAGGGACGTGGAGAAGAGCCGCTTGCAAGACATGGAAGGCCCATCTCTCCCCGGCTCTGGAGCAGGCGTGGGTCAACCTCGACGCCAGCCACGGTCACGGCCCAGGGCGTCGGCAAGTGCGCGTCGCGTCCGTTTTGCTGGTCAAAGCGAGCCAAATGAGCAGCACAAGGCTGAACACAATGACGCTGAAGGCGGGCACGAGGATGGGGACTGAAACCCGATACCCTTCAAGACGAAGAATTCATATGTGGCCACCTCGGTTCCTCGATCCAAGCGGACTCGAAGGACCATTTCTTTCTTAATAGTCGAACTTGTCAGGATTGCACAAGAAAATACGCTAACAGTTCCACCTCTTCCTTCAAGGCTTTGCCCCATGCTTAATGGCACGATGAAACCGGACGGTGGTGCGGCCGACCACGGAGGCTTCGGCGCATTCACCGGAACGGCGAGCAAACCCGCCGGCTCATAGTGAGCAGGTCGACCATGGACCGACTTGGTCCACGAGACGCGGGCATCTCACAAGTAATGACCCTTTCTGTGTACTAATATTATTTTTTGTTGTTCGGCCATCGACTTGGGCCGCTTCAGGGGAGGAAAAAAAAGTAAGTAGACCGACCCGATTCATCCCACACCGCGCACGCATCTTCAGATGGTGGAGGGGTTCCGTACTCGGCGAGGCCGAACGAGATTCATGTCGGAGCAACGGCGACAGGAACAGGAATGTGTGGAGGCGCTGGCTACCCCTACTGGGCAGCGATTGTCAGTTCAGTGAACGTCTCTGGAATGGAGCCAACAGGGATGACAGGATCGGGGGCGGAAGCAAAGGGAAAACTTTTACTCGCATAGGCAGGATGGTAAAGCGATTTTGGCGTTTCTCGGATATCATTAGAGGGTTCCTGAGATTCAGGGGGACCGACTGGTCAGGGTCAAGCAAAGGCCTACACACATTTTGCAGAGAGTATGCCTGCATTCTAATACCCAGTATTTTCTTCGTGGTTGTCCGGTCCAGTCTTGATCCTCGCCATGGAAGACGCGAAAGAGGGGTGCTATTTGGGACCTCTAATTTGATATAAGCGGAGGCCCATGACAACGCGGATGGATATAGTGTATAGTCGCGACGCAAAGGCTTTGGTGGATGCAGCAAAATATCTCGAAACTTCTACAGACCCACGGCAGATAAAGCTCTCCAAGTCTGTCGGGGAGTAAGGTAGAGAGAGTCGGTTGCAGTGAAAAGCTGTGGGTGGGTGATATCGTCAACGGGGTTATCTTCTGTTCCTCTCGCGGTCGCGTATACGAAAGCTCCAGATTCATGGTCTGGTCTTGGTCACCGACCGACGCTTTGTGGCTTGCAGGAACTTATCCGCTTTACCGTTAGTGGGCGAATAATTGGCCCAATACGGTACTTCATACCTACCCGTGCCCATGTGCCCATGTGCGTTGGTGCGGACCTTTTTGCTCGATGGTTTCTATTTTTAGCCTATTTTTAGAACCACGGGTCGGCACCTGCACCGCAGGTACAATGTAGGTGAGGTGGGTAAGACGGCCACCAATCGGGGGTTATCATATCCTTGGACCGGGTGACCCCAACAGCCCTCTCTCCCTTGCCCTTCTTCTTCTTCTTCTTCCTGGTCAGAACCAGAGGGACGGTATGGAGGGGCCTGTTCTGCACTCCATGCATACGTTTTTACTCAGTACTGCAGGTACTTGTGGTCGACGCGGCTGGCACAGCCTCAATCGGACCGGACCGGTGTGGGAGCCGCGGGCGCTTACCAGAGCCATTCGCGTTGTTTCCTTGCCGTTAGGCGAGGGTTGGCCGTTGATGGATCCAGGTGACATCATGTAAGGATTCGTGAAGACTTCTGTGCTGTCGGAATTGTGTCGGCGCGGGCAATCGTGTGGGAGGCAAGTTGGACAGGAGGAAGCGACCTTGTAGTTGATGCGAAGACTTATGACCACGTACGGCGAATCCAGTGCGTGCCTACAGTCAGGCCATTCA
Organism: Sodiomyces alcalophilus JCM 7366; assembly: GCF_042370955.1. Classification (NCBI taxonomy): domain Eukaryota; kingdom Fungi; phylum Ascomycota; class Sordariomycetes; order Glomerellales; family Plectosphaerellaceae; genus Sodiomyces; species Sodiomyces alcalophilus. The sequence goes on along the minus strand of NW_027263536.1, from coordinate 870,654 downwards.
GTCAACATGGAAAATGGAACGGACTGCCCTATGCAACGGGGGGTTTCAACATTTAGCGGAGGAGTCTTGTCGACCAACACATGGAAGTAGCACAGAAAAAGCATCGCGAGCAACCAGGAACCGAGTGATCATCAACTTGGAAAGGCACCAGGGGAAGCGGTCCAAAGTGGCTGAGAACCGTCATAGGTAAAAAGATACAAGACGTGACTGGACAATGGTTGTGCGAGCGTACCACGTCTTGGCGAGGCAGTGGTGATAAAGTGGTGTGCTGGCTAGATGACCTTACGAGGTTAGATATGCAGGACACTTGTGTTCGGTTTCATCCTGCAGCGAAGCCTCGACGATACATGCGATGATGGGATGGCGATCTGTTCCTGCGCCCGAGACGATCTCGGGAGCACAACACGGCGCGAGCCACGACTTTCCAGGCCCGTCGGAGGGTACTTTGGAGATCTCCAACCTGGCAGGCAGAGACTGTAACGTTGGCGAGACTATGGTTTCACGCATATCATCTTGGTTAATTGAACAGGTCCTGCACTTGAGATGTCGATATTCTTTGCTGCAGTTCGGACAATTCGGATACGATTCGACTTGATATTCGTTTCCGGGGGGAGACTGCACTCGGAAGGGTTTAGAAGAAAAAAAAGCGAGCGACGAAACCCAGTGGGGATATGTCTCACCCGACTGGGGAATAGGGCTGGAGAATGGGGGGTACATAAAGCCAGTACTTTAGCCGATTTAATTAGACACTGTGCAAAAGACCGTGTACCTTCTGGTACGATACATGTCCTTATACAGTGTGGATACAACGTAGAGTGTCTTATCTTACTAAGTGACCCACATGCCGTTGGACTTCTGTCCAATGGTAGGAGTTTCGCGAGGTACCCCGGACGAAAAAACTTTGTCACTCAATTATCCGTCACACTCACAAGCTTACAGTTAGGGAAAGAAAGTGGGGCTCATTAGGCCACAGACAGTGTCTCTGGGAGACGGGTATTCTGCTGTCCCCACCGCCGCCGTCGTTCTTTCCCTCTCTAACCCTTCCCTTCTCCCACCCCGACGTCCCCCGGCCACTTAACCTCGACACAACCACATCTATTATTAGCATCATCACCACCAGCCCCATCGACTTGCCTGCAAGACGCAACTCCCCCAAGTGCATCACGGGCTCGTAACATCGCATCGGCACCATACCACACGCAATCAATACTTGTTTGTATGTTTTTGCCCTATTTTGTTTTCTTCTTCTTCTACCTTAAATCCCCCTCTTGGACCTCCCGGACCGTTTTGCTAACCAGATTGCGACAGACGTTTTTTCCCCAAGTCTCTTCAAAACGGACGCCGTGCCCTCGCTTCCTCTCGCGACTCCTACTTTCTTCTCTTCCATCATCCCGTATCCCGCCCCCAATACTACAGGAGATAGGCCATTTTTGACACGTTTTTTTCTTTTTCTTTTCTTCTTGTTCCTTTTCTCCGACGCTCGCCGCGACACACTGCAGCCGCAACATCGACTGTCGAGACCGAGGCTTGCCCAATTGACTGCCCACCAGCACTGAAGAGGACCTTGCGCCCTCGTCCGTCCCATAAATACTACACCGAGGCGAAGGAAACTCGCCGAGGACGCAAGATCCATCAAAATGGGACGAAGGAAAATCGAAATCAAGCCCATCAAGGATGACCGCAATCGTTCTGTGTAAGCTTCCCCACCGTTGGTTGAAAAAGCGTCATCTACGCCCGGATTGCCGACTGACCGACTCTCACTGCAGCACCTTCTTGAAGCGAAAGGGAGGCCTGTTCAAAAAGGCCCATGAGCTTTCCGTACTCTGTTCTGTCGATGTCGCTGTCTTCATTTTCGGCAACAATAAAAAACTCTACGAGTACTCGTCACGCGACATGACTGAGTTGATTACGCGATACCAATACGTGAGACTACCGTCGCGTGTTTTTTTTCTTCTTTCTGTCATTTTGTTTCCCCTTCGCCGCTCGAGCCTTTGCTAATACTGTGTTTGTCTAACAGCATGGCCCGCCCAATGAGCACAAGGGCCCTTCGGACTTCAATACCAAGAACGACGCGGATGAAGGAGAAGAATCAACACCGCAGCGCGAGGCCACAGAGCCTCACATGGCGCCGCCACAGTTTTCCGGCCAGGCACCCTACGCCCAAATGCGACAACATGACCCCTCCGCCTCGCCTCCGATCAACGGCATGCCGTTCCAACAACAACATCCTGGCCACCCGGGGCCTGCGCCCCGCGGCCACACTCCACAGCCGCCGCCGCACATGGGCTCGCGGCCAGGTTCCAGACAAGACATTCGCCGCATCCCTCAGGCCCAACCTGGCCCTGCGCAGCAACAGCAACCACAGCAACAGCAGCCCCAGCCCCCCCATCCCCCCCATCCCCAGCATCCCCAGCAACAAGCCAACGGCTATGCGTACATGCCCAGTCCTCCCATTTACAACACCCAAAACCAACAGCAGAATCCCCCTCACGGCGTGCCACACCATGGCCCTCCCTACCCATATCCCCCAAACAACCACCCGCCGCACGTGCAGCAATACGTAGACGACCAACGGCGGTCCTCTCATCCCCCCAACTACCCGCACAACCAACAGGCGCCGCATGTGTCGCGGATTTCGGCATCTCCTCCTCAACCGCACCCGCAGCAACTTCCTCCACACCATCACCAGCCGCCGCCGCCGCAGCAGCGACACCAGCAGCACCAGCGGCAACACCAGCACCCGCCTCCGCCTCCGCCGCCGCCTCCCCCTCAGCAACCTCACCCGGTCCCCCACTTCTCGCCTCGCCCACCCCAGCCGCAGCGCTTGGAGTCACAGCAGCAGACGAGTGAAACCTCCATGCCTGCACCTACGGAAATCAAGCGCGAGAGCTCGGAACAGCCACCGCAACCATTACTGCTGACTACCGACAGCATCATAAAGAGGCCGACACGCAAGCAACACAGCATCTTCACTCCCATTGATGAAAACCGATCCATTTTGTCCCAGCACCTGGCGTCGTTTGCAGCAGCCGAGTCGAAAGCCGAAGCTGCCAAGAAGACCGAGGCTGCCATCAAGGCGGATACCGCTGCCACAACGGAGGCCCGGTCCCAGTCGGTTGATGTCGGCGCCGTTTCCAGGGCTAACGGCACTACCACTGCCTCGCCGCCTGGATCAAAGCGGGCGGCGGGTGGTCAGACGGTCGACAAGGGCCGAAACGTTTCCGTGTCGTCCATTCCCGACAAGTTCCCACCCCCGTCTCGCTCTAGCACCGGCGGTGGTGGTGCGTCCCGTCCTAGTCTCCGACTGGAGATTCCCGATGAGCCGTCGGACGGGGGAGGCACGGCCACGGCTGCTTCGGAGGTACAGTCGCCGCGCAACCAAGCCGACCCCGCCATGGCGCAGGCCGTGCGGCGGCCGGATGGCCAAGCTTCTAACATGGTTTTGCCGCCACCCTCTCCCTCGGCCTCGGCTCTCCTCTCGGCCGGGGCTACGGGCCCGCCGAACCCTTTCGCACGACCGCCGCCCCAGCCCGGCAGCAACATGAACATAGACACGCCCGCGTCGGCGCTCCCGTCGCGGTTCCTGAACAACGACTTTCTACCCAGCCCGAGCAGCTTCGATACCTACTGGTACTCTCGCGGGGGCGGTGACAGCAACGCGATGCCAAGCCCGTTGAACTTTTCGACGCCCGTGGTCGGCCAGGGCCCGAGCTTCCTAAGGGAGGAGAATGCGACGGGCGGTAAGCGCAAGAGCCCCGACATTAGCGGCAGTGGTCCGTCTGACGGGCCAGAAGCTGGTGGGGGTGTAAAGAGAGCCAGGATTGAGTCTTGAGCTTGTCTTTTCTTTTCATCTTTTCTTCTTCTTATGTCTTGATCCGTCTTTCATGACCATTTGTACCACGCCGGCAGCGTGTTCCTGTCGTTTGGTCTCGTCATAGTTTGTTGTCTCGTCGGAGTATACCCGTCACCATGATATGATACCACTTTATCACCGTTTCGTTGCGGCGCTGGTTGCTCTCAAAGAAGGGTCGTTTTCCAGGGGTTGAATTAGCCCTGCTTTTGCTCGTCCATCTTCACTCTTCTTCAAAACCCCCATTTTATTCCTCTCCTATACACCGCATGTCGTGGCGTCTTGTGGTTGCTTTCTCTTCTTTTCCATTTCTTTTATTTTTTGCCTCTTGTCTTCGTCTTTTTGCCAGTCTTGGTTATTGATAATGTCTCGTGGGAACTGAGCGATGCGGGCCGGCATGAACTTGAATGACTACAGGATATTTTCTCTCTCTGGGGGGAGGGTGAAGGCGATAACTGGGAAGAGTTGGGTCCTTGGTCCGTACGGCCGTCCGCCTGGCAGGTTTTGGCGTTGATGGAATTTACTTTCTGAGCACGAAATTTAGAATCCAGGCGTTCTTTAATACAGTAGTCTTGACAGTACTTTGTATCTGACAGGCAGAGTAGTAACTGAGTTCTCGTGACGATGAGGCCAAAGCTATATCATGCTGGCTAGCTTGCCAAGAAGCCGAAGCGGCCAAAGTAGTCTGGTGGAGTCGTGACGCCGGGAGCAGCCGAATCGGAGGCGTCGTGGGGGGTGACGGAATACGTTGTAGGTACAACACGTTGTACGGTACGGGAAAAGTACAAGGTACGAGAAAGACAGAAAGACATCACCCAGGCCACGAAAGCGGCGGCTGGTGAAACGTCTCAGCGGTTCCGGCAGTACGTACAGTACCCCAATACAACGTACCACACTGATCAGTTCCTGATCCCCCTCCTCCCTTTGTCTCTACGTTCTTTTCTTCCTTTCTTTTCGTACCGATTTGCCTTTTTGACTTGGAGTATCTTTAAAGCCTTACAACGTACGCTACGCATCACCATCGTGGTTGTCCGTCTTTAGAAAACCCCCGTCTCTCCAGGGAACTGTATCCAGCAAAGCCGACCGACCGACCGTCCAACCTACAGAAACAAAGTGTCTTGACGACCATCTCGGCGACACATCTACTTCGTATTTACTTCTACAACTGTCCTGGGAAGATCTCGGAGGTTCTCCTATCGCTCCGAATCGGACACAAGACTCGACTGTTCCCCTTCGAGACGAAAAACACAACATGAGTGGCGCCTGGGCGGCACCGGCTTTACACGCCCGAGATGAGGATGTCAGCTGGTGGTATACTAGGGTACGTTCGCTCCCCTCCCTTTGTCGCGGTTTCTGTATTGTACCATCAACTAGAAACGAGTCCATTCTCACATGACGTCGTTCATCTACAGGACGGCCGCATCCTCCGGTGGTCGCTCTTCTTCGGCGTCGTCGCACTCTTCGTGGCCTACCTCGTCATCGGCTACCACCACGCTTCCCGGCGCATCCGCAGAGGGCTCCTCCCACTCGCGTACCACCGCTGGATGATCAAGCGGTCGGTGCTGGCCCATATCGACCCCCGATACGCCCCCGCGCCGCGACCATACGCTGCCGCGTACTACACCGCTACCTACCGTCCCGCCGACGCCTACGGCATGGGCAGCATGCCTCCCCCGCCTGTCTACGATCCCAACGCCCCCCGGCCGCCGGCGTACGCGCCTCCGGAGGGCGGGACTAAAGTGAACCCGGCACAGAATTACGGGCCGAGTACAAGTTGGGAGTATGCGCCGCCTCCGGGGCCGCCTCCGCAGCCTCAACAGCGGCAGCACGAAGGTGTCACGGCGGATAACGCGGCGAATGATAATCCGTTCAGGGGATAGGGGATGACTGCGGAAGGATGGATGGGTGGGAAGTGGAACAAATGCACAGGACAAGATTGGCCCGAGAGATATACATTGGATTGTATTGGACTGTGGAATTGAATCTTGATATCAGCGTTTTCTGTCTGGAGAGGATATGAGCTATCCTAAACCGAGAAAAGGAATATATGATGCCATAGGTCATGTTGGTAAGAATGTGATAGATGGAAAAGGATGACCGACCGCCTGAAGTGGCAGAATGAAAGAAACAAAAATCATAGTAACGCCTCGCTTAAACCGATCCCTAATTTCCCCGTGATGATACAATGGGCACCGCATGGAAGAAGAAATGGCCATGTGCGGGTGCCTCGTGATGTGTGGTCCAACCGTTTGGAATCGTAATTCGTCAATCGATATCCATGTCCATGTCCATGGAATCTGGCCCCTGCACAACCTGCTGGTCGATCGGGGCGGGCATCCCGGCGAAGCCAGCCAAGCCACCCCTCTCGCGGCGGTTTTGCTCGCGGGAGCGGGCGCGCGACTCGATGACGGCCCTGCGCACGCCGTCCTGGTCGGCGGGGACGGAGAGCGAGGTCGGATCGCGGTACAGGACGAGCTGCATGTCGGACGAGTCGCCCTCGGGGACGGGGCGGGGTATAGGCGGGGAGGCGGGGGAGGTGAAGCCCATGCGGCGGGAGCGGAGGTGGCGCTCAATGTCCGGGAGGAAGACGAGGCGGCCTTCGTCGGGTTCCGAGTCGGAGCCGGAGAGCTCGTCGTCGAGGGAGTAGATGTAGACTCTGTGTTTCGTGTCGTCGACGGCCATGGCGCCGCCGTCGTCGGTTGGGGGTGGTGGGTTCAAGGCGGCGGCGCGGTGGGAGGGCAATTGCGTGGATGCCGGTGACGATGATGCGGTGGGGTTTTCGACGGGTACGTAGAGTTTTTGGCCATTTTGTTCTGTTTGATTAAAATTGTGAGCGGCGGAAATGATGGAATGGAAAAGATGGGTGTTGATTGATTCGCCATGCATACCCAGGTTGAGGAGGGCGAGGCGTTTCGAGAGTCGTTCGTTCTCTTGGGTTTCGGCCTTCCTTTTGCGGGACTGCCCAGGTCGCGAGTTGTTGCTGGCAGCAGCTTGTGCATGTGCGTGTGCTTGTGCTTGTGCGTGTGCGTGTGCGTGTGCATGTGTGGGCAGATTAGCGTGAGATTGTCCCCCCTGTAATAGCATTTTCTCGTTTACTTGGAGGGAGGGATATTCGTCCCAGTTCCCACGCTTCTTCGTCTTCGTCTTGACAACTTTCTTCCCTTCTTTTCAATTGGAAGAGTGCGGTGACGACGAAGCACTCTCTTCCACCTCTGCTTTGCAAAGAATAATAATCTGTTGTGCTGATTCGATTCAATTATCTTTCCCTTTTTAATCCCTCTTTTGGTCGCCAATTGATCTGGTTACGGCAACGAATCTACTGTCGGTCGAAAAGAGGTTCGAGGTTGACTTGAATCGATACGAATGGTTGATTTGACCGGGAATTGATTGATAAAGTGACGGGCTGAAAGAGTCGCAGGGAACAGATTCGAAGCTTCGAGTGGGTTCGGGGTGGACCAGTGACAGTGAGAGGAAAAACGGTGATGCAATGTGGAAATGCCGTCACAGTGTCACCAACAGCAACCGCAACCGCAACAGCGTCTTCACCAAAATGAATAGCGGAGGCTGCTGGAGACTGGCTCGGGGCCGGGGCCGGACGGGCAACGGTGCAGGTGCAGGTACAAGAAGTACAGGTAGGGGTACAAGAGCTACAAGAGTTGCCGTTGCTACTGGAGGCAACAGCAGCACCAGCAGCACCAGCAGCACCAGCAGGGGGAGCAGCTCGACTTTTGTAGCTCTGACTCACTCTTGTAGAAGTTTCTACGCCCCTCCCCCGCGCCGCCTGCAGTACCAGTACCGACACCAGCAGCGCCAGCAGCACTACGGATCCCAGGGACCTGCCCTGGCCGCCCAGCCTGCCCCTCACCCACCGCTATCCTTATCTCCAGATTCCCCTCCACAACATCGAATTTTGAACCGCATTGACCCGACCAACTTTGTCACAACCGCCAAAATCGCCACCCTTCGAGTTTGCGCGGTCACTTTTTCGCGACCGGCCCTGCCATCGCCAACTTTTCTCTCTCATCGACGTTTATTTTCTTCTTCCACTTCTGTTTCACACCCACCCCGGTCTTCTTCTACTTCGTCTTTTTCGTCTTCTACACATATACCCCGCTCCCTACCATCCCTTCGTCCTTTTTCCTCGTCACCTTCGTCCTCGTCGACCATCATGGAGGGACAGGAAGAACATCGTTGGTCCGCCCCGCGTGTGCGACAGGCCTTTCTTGACTTTTTTTCTCAAAAGGAACACACCATCGGTACGTCCTCTCCTCGCCCCGCCCACTTGAACCGGGCGTCTTTCCTCTTCTCCGTCGCAGTCTTTTCTCGACTCTCGTCTGGTCACCGGGACGAAACAACTAACTCTCCCAAGTGCCCTCCTCCTCCGTCGTCCCTCACAATGACCCGACTCTCCTCTTCACCAATGCTGGCATGAACCAGTTCAAGCCCGTCTTTCTCGGTACCGTCGCCCAGTCCGACCCCATGTACAAGCTCAAGCGCGCCGTCGACAGCCAAAAGTGCATTCGCGCCGGCGGCAAGCACAACGATCTTGACGATGTCGGCAAGGACAGCTACCACCACAGTACGTGCTTCTTTCGTCCGCATCAGGCGGGGTACATTATATCTAACTTTCGTTTTCTACTCTCTTCCTAGCATTCTTTGAAATGTTGGGCTCTTGGTCGTTCGGAAACTACTTCAAACAAGAAGCCATCGAATGGGCCTGGGAACTCCTCACCAAAGTCTACGGCCTGAACCCCGACAACCTCTACGTGACTTACTTTGAGGGCGACGCTACCTTGGGCCTGGAGCCCGATCTCGAAGCCAAGGAGATGTGGAAGGCTGTTGGCGTTCCCGAAAGCCAAATCCTGACCGGAGATATGAATGACAACTTCTGGACCATGGGAGACAGTTCGTAGCCCCGCCCCGTCTTTTTCTTAATACTTTTGACGCGCTCTCGTGCTGATCATCTCAACCTTCAGCTGGTCCCTGCGGGCCCTGTTCCGAAATCCACCTTGACCTCATCGGCGGCCGTAATGCTGCCCACCTCGTCAACAAGGACGACCCGACAGTCGTAGAGGTCCGTGTGCCATTTTTTCCTCTTATAGTACCGCGTACCCAGACTAAACCTCGAGCAGATCTGGAATCTCGTCTTCATGACCCTGAGCAGAAACGCCGACGGCACTTTGCTCCCCCTACCCGCCAAGCACATCGACACTGGCATGGGCTTTGAGCGAGTCGTTGCCGCCCTTCAAGGTGTCAAGTCCAACTACGCCACCGACGTCTTCGCCCCCATCTTCAAACGGATTCAGGAGGTGACCAACGCCCGACCCTATACCGACAAGTACGGTGATGACGATGTGGACGGCGTCGATACCGCATACCGTGTCGTTGCCGATCATGTCCGTCTATTGACCTTTGCCATTACCGACGGCGCCGTCCCGAACAACGAGGGCCGAGGCTACGTCGTTCGCCGCGTGCTCAGGAGAGGTGTCCGCTACGCCCGAAAGTTCTTCAACGCCGAGATTGGCTCGTTCTTCTCCAAGCTTCTTCCCGCCCTCGTCGACCAGATGGGAAGCCAGTTCCCGGAGATCATTGGGAAGCAGCAGGACATCAAGGAGATCCTGGACGAGGAGGAGGTGGCTTTCGCTCGGACCCTGGACCGAGGTGAGGCCCAGTTTGAGAAGTACGCTACCGCTGCCATTCGGAACAGCGAAACGAAACTTGCCGGCGATCTCGTATGGCGCCTGTATGACACGGTGCGTAATTTTTTTTTCTTTTTTTTTTTCATCTACATTTAGACGCTGGAACAACGAATGTACTGACAAATTGGCAGTTTGGCTTTCCTGTTGATCTCACCCGGCTCATGTGCGAGGAGCGCAAGCTGCAGATTGATGACAATGAGGTCAAGATCGCCCAAGAAGCCGCCAGGGAGGCTAGCAAGAGCGTGAAATCCGCCGTGCAGACGTTCCCCAAGCTGGGCGTTCACGAAATCGCCGAGCTCGAGCAACAGCTAAAGGTCCCGAGGACCAACGACGAAGCCAAGTTTGTCCGCGGCGACTCCAAGGGCAAGGTGCAGCTCATCTACGACGGCAAGAACTTCATCAAGTCGACCAAGGACCTGCCCCCCAACACTCCCATTTCCCTCCTTCTCGACGCCACCAACTTCTACGCCGAGAGCGGAGGTCAGGTCGCCGACACTGGCCGGCTCGTCATCGATGGGGTCGCCGAGTTCAAGGTGCTAGATGTCCAGTCGTACTCGGGATATGTCATGCACAGCGGCTACATGGCGCAAGGCTCTCTATCCGCCGACGACGAGGTCATTTGCGAGTACGATGAGCTGTCGAGGCGCGCTATTCGGAACAACCACACCGGCACCCACATCCTGAACCACTCCCTCCGTGAGGTGCTCGGCGAGGACGTGAACCAAAAGGGCTCCCTCGTGGACGAGGCGAAGCTGCGCTTCGATTTGAGTCACCGGCAGGCCATCACCCTGGAAGAGCTCAAGGAAATCGAGGATCGGTCAAACCAGTACATCAAGCAAAACGGCAAGATTTACGGAAAGGATGTGGAGCTAGACCGTGCAAGGGAGATTTTCGGTGTGCGCGCCGTATTCGGTATGTCGATCAAACAGCTACAAGGTTTCAAGGTAAACGAAACACGGGCTAACATAAATCACAGGCGAAACGTACCCTAATCCCGTCCGCGTGGTATCCGTTGGCATCGACATCGACACACTCCTGGCGGACCCCAAGAACCCCGAGTGGCGGAAGTACAGCGTCGAGTTCTGCGGTGGTACCCATGTGGAGCAGACTGGCCTCATCAAGGACCTCGTCATCATCGAAGAGAGCGGCATTGCCAAGGGCATCCGCCGCATCGTCGCCTTGACCGGCGACGCTGCCCACCAGGTTCAGCGTGAAGCCGAGGAATTCTCCAACCGCCTCAACCTCATCGAAGGCCTCCCCTACGGACCTGCCAAGGAGAAGGAGGTGAAGGACGCACAGCTGGCGCTCAACCAGGCCACACTCGCCACGCTGGCCAAGAGCGAGCTCCGGAAGCGACTCGATAAGCTCACCAAGGGCATTGTGGATGAACAGAAGAAGCGTCAAAAGGCCGAGTCCAAGACGGCCCTCGACGCTGTCCAGAAGTACTTTGCCGAGAACCCCGATGCCAAGTACTGGGTTGGTCAGCTGCCCATCTCGGCCAATGCCAAAGCGCTGGCCGACGTTATCAAGTACTACTCGTATGTTTCTGTCTTGTCCTGGTCGGTTGAGGTGTTTTTTTTTTCTCTTATGCTAACACTCGTGATGTAGGTCCAAGGACAAGAGTCGATCTGTATACATGTTTGGTGGTGGCAAGGACTACGCAGCTGTCGCCCACGGCGTCTACGTTGGAACGGTAGGCTCTCCCTCCCACTAACAAAGTCTTTTCTAGTAGATGAATGGTGTTGTTTGCTAACGGTAAAAACAGGACCTCGCCTCACAGGGGGTTACCGCTGAAAGTTGGGCTACGACCGTGAGCGAGGTTATCGGAGGCAAGTCGGGAGGCAAAGAGCCGACACGACAGGGACAGGGCACCAAGCCGGAGAACACGGAAGACGGAGTGGAAACGGCCCGGAAATGGATCGAGGAGAAGTTGAAGCTCTAAGTTGTTAGAGTGGGAACAGACCAGCTCGTAACGAGTTGCAGTTGCATGGGGATGCATATCATTTGGCGGGCATCTCAGATGGATGATGCACCGGTGCATTTAGTTCACCAGGCCAAGAGAAGCACGGTAGAATAATGTGTCGCGATACACTACATCAGCATGGAGGAAGACAATGTGATGCGCAGCATAGCATGTGTCTACGTATCGGGATACCCAGGAGGTAGTAGATGTATGTTATATATATACACGTGTAAGTATGCACAGCAAAGGCCTATCATGGCCTCTCTACATGCTGGGAAGTTGTTGTTACACAGGACTGCTTGCCCTTAGACGGTGACCATGACGCTGGCGTTTTCGTAGTAAGACAGGAGGGGGTTCTCGCGGCTCCGCGTCTCGGTGTCCTCGAGGTACGCCCAGCGGCGCATAAAGTCGCCATGGGACGACACGCGGGTGAATTTGCCGGTGATGGCCTGGTACATGCACTCGACCATGCGGAAGTCGGTGGGGAACATGATGTCGAAGTAGCCTTGGTGGACCTGGAAGCACTGTTAGTGTGTTGTGTGGAAGGGAATTCATAGTAATAATAAAAGCCTACCAAAGGAGTGGTGACGGGCACAGTCTTGCGCTCGAAACGGGTCTGGACGACGGGGGCACTGAGACCGTCAATGGCGTCCGGGAGGGAGTGAAAGTCGCTGGTGACGAGGCGGTGGGCGGGGAAGCAGCGCTCGAGGACGTCGAAGAACTGCATGAGGCGGCTGGGGATGTACTCGGGCGGGGAGAGGTTGGGTGCCAGGGGGAGGCGGGCGCGGAGGTGGCGGAGCCAGCGGTTGGAAGGGTAGGGGGCCGGGTAGCGGCCGGCGGTGGCGGCGTGGCGGACGCAGAGGAAGCGGGCGGCGAGGGGGTCGAGGTCCGGGTCGTAAAACTCGTGAAAGTCGCCGTCGGCGTCGATGAGGACGCGGGCCTGGAGGGGCTGCTCGGTGCGGAGGTCGAAGCGGAGGCAGTCGTGGGCGAAGTTGTCGAAGACTTCGAGGGCGAGGAAGAAGCAGGGCGAGGGGACGGGCTCGGTCCAGTCGAAGATGGACTTGTTGATGATTTCCACCTTGTCGGCGTGGCGGCCGGTTGCGGCCGGGTCGTCGGTGTGGTGGTGGTGGTGGTGGTGGCTCTCGGCATCGGAGCGCTGCAGGTTCTGGGCCTGGAGGGCGGCCAGGTTGGAGGAGATCTCGATGATGCGGTAGCGGGTGCGGGCGTAGACCTGGGGGTCGATGTCGCGGATGTAGTCGAGGATGTTGAGCATGAGGGTTCCGCGGCCGGCGCCCATCTCGTAGATGATGAGGTCGTGGTACGGGTAGGTGGTGAGGCGGTAGTTGGTGACGAGGTAGCGGGCGATGGCCTCGCCGTAGTAGGGGCGGAAGAGCTCGGTCGGGGTGTGCCAGAGGGGCCGGTCGTCGCGGACGCCCTCGTCGGCGTCTAGGGCGTCCTCGAACTCGGTGTAGCGATGGCCCAGTTCGCGGTAAAAGTCGGGCTCGTTTTGGAAGGAGGGGAAGTCGAAGGGTTCGCCGGGGGAGAAGATGACGGCGTTTTTGGAAAAGTAGCCGTAATGCGGGTTGTATAAGCTGTCTGATAAAAGTCAGTCAAGAGATGGCACCGACGACTTGTCATGTTAGAACGAACCGTCGATAAAGTCGCGCATGAGCATCTTCACTTTTCTCGGCCTCACATCTCGACCTCGAAGTTCCTCCGCCGTCACGGTAGGGTACTGGGCGAATTCCTCCGACTTGTCTTCGGTGAACATGAGAGATCTTTGTTGCCAGGGGCTTTCATTCGTCTTGTTCCCCTGGGGGGTCTTTGCCTTGACCGCATAGTGTCTTCTTTGGTGGTGGTGTGGTTGATGGTGATGGTGTCGGGTTGGGTGGGAGAGGAGGAGGCTGGAAGATGACGGTGTTACCCTCGAAAGGCCATGTCGCGACTGACAAGCCGGGTGACGGAACAGTTCCCGAAAGAGACGCGTGACGACGGGCGAATCCATCCGGGGCAAGGGCAACGTTGAGCTGGTAGTTGGTAGATGGTTTGGGAGTATGCCCTTGCAACCAAAAGATATCTCCATCCTCGTCCCCATGCAACAATTGAGGTTTGAGGTTTAGGTAATAACCTCGATACGTACTCTTACCCGTTACCATACTATGGAGGTTAAGGTACCGCTACCCCAGCCGGAAGATTCCGGAATGACATCACTTGTACCGCGTAGGAGGTACAGAAGTCGTCGATCACAGGTCAAAGTACTTTGCACTAACGCAAGAAGCTTGGACGGTGTCAGCTGCCTTGGTTGTCACTGTCAACGGCGGGCGGTCAAGTTTCAAATTTCATTTTTTATTTGTATTTTCATTTTTTATTTTCGGGGGCCTCCCACTTCTCTCCCGTCACACGACATCTCGTACTATGGTATTTGTTCCCGACTCATCAACAACGTCAAGGTGCTGTTGTCGTTGAACATCGCCTTATTCCGCCTCACCCGTCGCGCACGAGCTCTCCGCTGAGACGATGGACGTCAAGAGTTCATGACGGCGGAATCATGTCTCTTACCGACCATCCCAAAGCCTACGGCTCCGCCGCCATTGTAGTAGCCTTCACCGCCGGCATACTCGTCACTCTCGGTTTCAAAGACTTTTATCCAGACCTAGAACAACGTTACCAAAGCAAACGCGGCCGTGGCTACCGTCGTGATTCCAGTGCTACCACCGACGGTGGACCAGGCCGACGCAGCTCCCTCTTTTGGGGCCCATCCATCCAGTTAGAGGACAATGAATCGAACCTTGCCGCTGCCGCTGCCGCTGCCGCCTCTACAACCCCAGCCCCAGCCTCGGATTTACCGCTTGCTCAGCCTCTCGGCCGCCGTGCCTCGCGAGCCCCGCCACCCGTAGATGGCATCGAAGGCGCCATAGGGAACACCCCCCTCATCCGAATCAAGAGCCTGAGCGAGGCAACGGGCCGCACCATCCTCGCCAAGGCCGAATTCCTCAACGGCGCCGGCCAATCTCCCAAGGACCGCGTCGCCCTTTCCATGATCCGCGCCGCCGAGGCCGCAGGAACCCTGGTGCCCGGACGGGGGGACACCATCTACGAAGGCACCGTCGGCAGCACCGGCATCGCCCTGGCCACCCTCGCCCGCGCCAGGGGGTACCGCTGCCACATCTGCATGCCCGACGACCAGAGCCGCGAGAAGAGCGACCTGCTCCTCCGCCTGGGTGCCACCGTCGAGCGCGTCCCCGTGGCCCCCATCACCAGCCCGGAGCACTTTGTCAACCTCGCCCGCCGCCGCGCCCGGGACCACGCCGCCCTCCTGGCCGACGGCAGCCACGGCTTCTTCGCCGACCAGTTCGAGAGCCCGGCCAACTGGCATGCCCACTTTGAGGGCACGGGCCCCGAGATCTGGGCCCAGATGGGCGGCCAGTTGGACGCCTTTGTCGCCGGCGCGGGCACGGGCGGCACCCTTTCTGGCGTGGCCAAGTTTCTGAAAGAAGAGACGCGGCGGACCAAAGGGAAGAGTGAGAATGGGAAGGCGGGGCTTGGCAGCGGAACCCCACACGCTTCGCCGCCGCCGCCGCTGCCACCGCCGCCCCGCATCGTGCTGGCCGACCCCCAGGGGAGCGGGCTGTACAACCGCATCCGCCACGGCGTCATGTACTCCCCGACGGAGAAGGAAGGCACGCGGCGCCGGCAGCAGGTCGACTCGATCGTCGAGGGCATCGGCATCACGCGCATCACGGAAAACTTCGAGGCCGGCCGGGAGCTGGTGGACGACGCGGTGCGCGTGACCGACGACGAGGCCTGCCGCATGGCGCGCTGGCTCGTCGAGAAGGACGGCATCTTTGTCGGCAGCAGCTCGGCCGTCAACTGCGTCGCCGCCGCCGTCACGGCCATGACCCTGCCCGCGGGGAGCCGCGTCGTCACCGTGCTCTGCGACTCGGGCACCCGCCACCTGAGTAAGTTCTGGAGGCACGTGGCCGAGCTGGGCCTCGAGGAGGAGGACGACAAGGGGGACCTGTTTGCGACGCTGGGCATAGACATAGAGGCCACCGTCCAAACGGCCCTGGCGCTGCGGTCTTAGGACCTTGGTTCGGACACTCTACCATGCGAATATGAAGGAAAATATGGCACTTGGGGAATAGGCCGTGTACTTGTTTACGTCTAGCGTTCTTGGCTGTATTAGGAGTTGTGAATACAATTTCAGTCTCACTGGCGCACACTGTCTTTAGGGATCGATATGCAGTTGAAGATGTGTTGTCGCCAAGGGATACTGTTATTCTATAGAGTCTAAGGTTCTCTGCTACCGTGGGAACTGAGGTTGCGTCTTCTTTAATTCTGATTTATATAGGTATATATACATAAACTACGTTCTGAGCCTACCTCTTATATTCTGTGCCCATACCGACTATCCTGATGGGCGTCTGTGTTTGATAAGAGTATTTTCTTAAAATGAGAAATTATGTATCTACGTCTAAGATATATACGCTGGCTTACCCGTGCAGACTTGGATATCCCTGGAACACGGCTATGATTCCAGTCTCACGACCGTGATGCCATCTCGACCCTGATACCTCGTCTGCCACGAGGCTTGGCTTGGCTTGACTTTCCATATCGCGCCCAAACGATGATGATCTATTTGATCTAAACTCGTATCGTATGCGCAAAAATGGGTGGGACGACCACTCCTCCCTCTCACCCCGTCACGCCCCAATATCCGCCCCCAGACGGACAAGGAGAAAAAGAAAATAAAATCCGGATTCAGAAGATGAGAAAACCCCCCATCGCATGCCGGGCGGCACAATGCCAACGCCTCTTTTCCTGTTTCCCCACTGGCCACATAACGCCAGCCTAACCGTGTCAAATACAATCAAAAAGGGGGTGAAAGAAAGGCAAAAATAAGGGTAGAGGGAGCCGGGGATATCTGAATTAGTAGGCAAAGAGTGCCTCGGATTCCCTCAAGCAGCAGCGCCGCGTGGTTCGTCTCATCGTTGTCATCATGATCGTCAAGATCATCGTCTGACCTCCCACCACTGTGATCCGCACGCGATGCTCAAGAGAACTGGTTCAATGTTAGCAAAGGAAAGTGAAAAAAAAAATGAAGAGAAAAAAGGAACAAGGCAATCAAGAACTCACCTTCCACCGGTTGCCGCAAACGGTACACTCGCAAAACGTGGTCATGGGCTCGTCAGCACTGCGGGTCTGGGCCTGCGAGTAGCTGACCTTCTTCTGGCCGCACCGGCCGCACTTGAGGGCGTCGCTGATGCTCTTCTCGGCCATGGGGACATGCGCCTTCTTCATGTTCTCGAGCTGGAGGTCCTCCTCCTTCTTGCGCTGCTCGTCGCTCTTGAGCTCGTCCTGGGTCATGGCGACGAAGCGGTCGGGCGAGATTTTGCCGGACATGACCTTCTCGCCGAGCGACTTGTTGCTCTTGACCTTGAGGTTGTGGAACAGGGAGCGCATCTTCTTCTTGTAGGCGTCGTCGGCGCCGCCAAAGTGCTTCATGGCCGCCAGCTCCACCTCGACGGCGCGCTTGACGATGACCTCGGGCGCCAGGGTGGATCGGTAGGCGAGCCCGTTGTAGAGGAGGCCGATGGTGCCGTCGCGCGTCACGTCGCCGGTCCTCTTGATGTTGATGCCGTCCACCTGGTGCGTCCGCTTATCCGGGTTACCCTTGTAGACGTCGCTCGAGGAGGGCGACGCAGAGGCGGCGGCGGTGCCGGAGGCAGACTTGGTGGCGGAGGCGGGGAGGGCGGCGGTCGAGAGAGAGGGCGACGGCGTCGCGGGGGAGGACTGCTTCATCTTTTGCATGCGAGCGTTCTTTTCCGCCTCGACGAGCTTCTTCCATCTGGCGACGAGCTCGCCGGCAATGCGGGCAATGTCCTTGTTCGCGTTGTGGCGGAGCTTTGTGACAAACACACCAGCGCGAGTGGCCTAATAGATGGTGAGTGAAACGAACAGGTCAGCCAAGGGGAACTCTGAGAACCGGATGGATGGACGGCAAAGGGGAGGCATGAAATGATGGGACATTGACTAACGCGAAGCATGTCCTCGGTAGGCCTGGCTTCTTTCTTAAGTCGCTCCAGGATGGCTAAGACATTGCTTGCAGCTTCATTGAGAGCCACTGTCTTCTGTAGCTGTTTGATGGTGGTCTCGAATTCACGGTGATCCATTTTGACTGCCTGCTCCATTTTGTCTTGGGTGTGTTTGAATTAGATTAGAGACGGAAGGTGCGAGGCAAAGACTGGGGCAGCCCGTCTCGCAAGGACGGGGGAGAATATGAAGAATGCGCGCGTTCCGTGCGGTTCAGTGGTGATGGTGCAGACAAAAAAGATTTTTTTCTTAAAAATTCAGAAACAGAAAAGAAAAAAGAAAAAAGAGCGTGGTGGTTAGACGGCAAGGTGGTAGGTGGTGAATGGTAGGCGGGGAGGTCGTGTGAGGAACAGAATGAAGCCTGGCCAAGGTTTGGGTTTAGTAGCAGATGGACGAGACAGGGAACGTTGTGATAATTCAGTCGTGGCTGAAAGTGGGGCACGCGCTTGAGTTGGCAAGAGAGTTTGATACGCGATAAGAAGTTCTGCAGAAGGTACGTACTAAGTACACCAGCTATATCCGTGGGGAAGGAGTGAAAATGTGAACAGATCTGCACAAAAGACAAGAAGCCCATAATGAGGTTAAGAACCAGTTACTGCATATGTATGTAATAAGTAGTGGAGATATCTCACGTGCCTGCCCATTATGCAATATTTCCACTAAGCAGAGAGGTCAGGTGGGTAAACTAGCTCTGTACAGCCAAGGTACAATTTAGCTTGTGCATATCCCTTGCCTATGAAAGTACCTCAAAAGTACCTTCCTGTTACCCCTGTATCTCTGTATCTCCCTATGACATCGTCACCGGTCAAAGAAGCAAACAACAAACCATCACCACAAAGACATCGTCTCTGCCTAGAGTCCAGCCGAATACCGCTCATCTACAGCATCGACAAAGAAATCCCGACTATTAACATGAGTCACAATGAACAGGACTCGACTCTACCTGGACAAATAAATGCCCACCCGACCACCGATTTGCCGACTATTTACACGCATCTTACCAAGACCCTATTCAACGTATAAGTTGATGATAAATCAAGAGAGTAGGAGGGTAACCGGTCGCTAGGCGGCAGTTCTTGCGCTCCCTAGACACCTACAAAGCCCAACATGCAGTCGCGTCGAGAGACTCGAGACCCGGGACCGGGACTGCCCGTCGACAGTTCATGGCGCATGGTGGAAGGAGGCGAAAACGACAGCTTCGACACCTCCATCGTCCCGGACGCCGATCTCGACGCAGACCTCCCCTTCTCCTCCTCCGACGGCCCTTCGCACCTCTCTTCGCAGGCTCACCTCAGCAGCTTCGGCTCCCAAGCAAGTAACCACAGCATCAGCGACTTTGTCCACCGCGCCGACGACGAGCGCCTCATCCTACGGTCGCCCTTCCGTCCCTCCATCGCGTCGACGCGTGAGACTTCGACCACCGACCACCGCACTCCCGTCCCAGAGTTCTTCATGCCTTCTGTCCCGGTGGACGGCTCTCCTGAGCGGGGCGACAGCCACAGCGGTACCTCCTCGAGAACCATCCGTCCCGACCGGCCGTCGTCGCCCTCTCGGTTTGGTCTACGTCGCCGGCCACAAAAATGGGAGCACTCGTACAACAACAGTAGTACCAGTCTGCGACCAGGAAGAGGTGGAGGCCGAAACCATTCCCGAGACGACCCCGACCGCAAGACGCTCGGCGAACAAGTATCCGAATCGTTGCCAGGCGTCATCATCGGCATTCTGGCCTGGTTCTTCGAAATCGTCGCCATGGCGTTCCGCATGATCAAAGTGCCCCTGGCCCTGGGTCTCGCCCTCTACGTTTGCCTGGGCGGACTCATCATCCTCCAGAACATGGCCACCAAGTCTCTTACCGCCTCGCTATCTCCGCTTTGCCGCGTTCCCGGCGTGAGCTACCTCGACCTCTCCTTTTGCCCACCATTTCCCGACATCCCGGGTGGCCGAAGAAGCAATGGCGATCAAGCGTCCGCCGGCCAGGATGTCGAGTTTGACGACCTCATGGACATCCAGTCGCACTTTGAAAAGGTTCTCGAGCGCAGCGCCGACGGCGTCTCTCTGCCCATGGAAATGAAGCGCTCCGAGACCTCCATCCGCGACCTGCGCACCTTGGTCCGCCACTCCGAACTACCCCAGCGCGACGAGCTCGTCTACGAGTTTGACGAGTTCATCGACACGGCCCGCCAGGTCGCCTCGGACCTCCAAAAATTCAACACCCACGTCGGCTCCGCCGTCGATTACGTCATCTCCATCAACCGCTGGACCTCGCGCTACATCGACAGCCTCGCCGAAGACTCCTCCTCCTCCTCCCCAAACTCCGCCCTGCACCCCCTTCTTCACCGCTGGGCCGCCTGGCTCTTCCACCCCTTCCAACCCACCGCCTCCCGCGCCCGCGCCGTCCGGGACAAGTACATCGAACACACGGCCCTCGTCTCGGACCGCATCGCCGACCTCATCGTCGAAGCCCAGGCCGTGCTCCGCCTCCTCGTCCGCGCAGAGGACCACCTCGCCCTCATCTACGACGTGGCCACCCGCTCGCACAACGCCGTCAAGACCCGCCGCGACGACATCCTCTGGACCCTCTGGACCCTGGTCGGCGCCAACCGCCGCACCATCCACGGCCTCGACGCCCAGCTCCGCCTCCTCCGCGCCGTCGACGCCCAGCGCGCATTCGCCGTCGGCCAGGTAACCGCCCTGGTGCACGAGCTCGAGGGCATCCAGGCCGGCCTCGCCGACCTGCGCGACCGCGTCGCCGAACCGGCCCTCCTCGCCGGCGATTCCGCCCGCGCAGCGCCCATCCCCCTCAGCGTGCACATCGAGACCATCGACCGCGGCGTCGAGAGGCTCGAGGCCGCCCGGAAGCGGATCCGCGACGTCGAGAACGAGAAGATGCGCGAAACCCTCGCCCGCGGTGGCGTTCCGGTGGAACCGTGGCTTCTCGACGGTCGGACGTGATTTGTCACCGTTGCGTCCTCACGATCTCGTGCATTTCTGTTTGTTCTTTTCGCTTGCGTCTTATGAGCATTATAGGTTGGGTATGGGCGTTTCTACGGGACATACAAACAAGCCATGAATGAATGAAGCAAAGCAAACAAGACACTACGAGCTGGCCGGCGTTCAGGTATAATCTTATAGGGACTCTCATCAGGCTTCTTGTGATGGGAAATTATGAAGATATAAATATCGTCTTCAACACGCTACATCTGTTTTCCGACGGCAGGCCCCGTAAAGACCAGCATCTCGATTTCACAATAGCTTTCCAAGCCACTTGCAGACCGTCAATGGCCATAAACTAATTCAACATCTTCTCCTCATAGAGGGGGTATATCCCATCCAAACCGTGTCTTCATTCCGCGAATAAATGATCCTGAATGCCAGAACCACGGCCATAAATGCCAGATAAAATAGCTAGACGAAAATAAAAACGCCGCGCCGTCCTTTTCCTATCCGCTGTCAAAGCCGGGAGGCTTAGCCGAACACCGATTCCCATGCTAAATGTTAGCCTCACTATCAAAATAACACGCACACGACTGACGCGAGACGTGAGCCGCTCAGGTAAAACCTGGGAACACTTTGGTGAACGCTCGCTTCCCTATAGTTCTCAGTCAGTACGAAGACACCTGCAGTAGTGGTGCCGATTGGCGGACGAGTGGTTTCTTACAAAGCGGACCCCGCCCGTCGGGATCGTCCAGAGGTGTACCGGCAAGCGTTCGCATCCGCTGGCGCGCCAGGGCAGACGGACTCTTCCGGCCTCCGGGCTGACGGTGGTGTGATGGTGGCGGGTCGTCGGGATTGAGCGACCGCAAGTGGAGATTGCGTGGTTTCTTTCGTCGTGTCGATCGTCTTGAATGGTGGACGGTGACTGCGGGTCGAGGAGTCTGGACTTGTCGCTGCTGCTGCTGCTCTTGTAGTGGTCTGCTCTCGGGCTGGCCGTCTCCGTCGGGATGCGGTGCGTCTTCTTGCGCGTCTTCCTGGGGCGGCTCCAGTGTCCGCTGTATGGGTGGTGTCTGAGAGGGCTCCCTCCGTGTCTGCGACTCTGGTCCCGGCGCGGGAGTCGCCGGGGGATCTTTGACTGGCGTCACCGGCGTCATTTCCACGTCGAGTCTCGGGGATGGCGACTGGTCCTTGTGGAAAATCCACTCGGTCCATTTTCTCTTCTTGGCCTCTACTTCCTCCACGTCCGAGTCGTCAAGATCGACTCGTTCCCGAAGCTTCCGGATGGCTCGCTCACGGCGCACCATTCCGTTGGTGATTTTGGGGCAGTAGCCGCGGGGCAGCATGTTCTTCTTGCAGATGGGGCACAGGGAACTGTTGAGGCCCAGGAACTCGTCGATGCATTCGGGGTGGAAGATGTGGCCGCAGGCCAGCTCCCGGATAATCGTCTCGCGGTCCTCATATTGCTCCAAGCATATGTGGCAGTGAGGCTGGTAGTTTGTGGCCACGGTGTTGGTGGAGCTGGTTATACTGGATCGGCGGGTCCTCGAAGTTGACATGAAATCGGACATGGCGCGGTGGTCGGTCCGGACACTGCGGGACGAACGTAAAGATCGGGTGGCTGCGATGGACGGGGTCCTAATCAAGTCGGGCTGGAAGCTGTAGGTGAAGAGCGGGAAGGTCTGGATGTGACCCGGGGGTACTGTCATTCGCTTGATGCCCATGGCTTCCAGGTCGACCTCGCCGCTGATGACCCGCCGCCGGAGGGACGCTCGGCGCTGGCGCTGGATGAGGTGCATTGTGATGGACACGCAGGCCACGATGAAAAGGAGAGCACCAATGACGATCAGGATCCAGGTCCACATGGCCGGTAGGTTCTGCGAATCGTGGATGGACAGTTCGGTCCAGACTCGGATGAAATCGCGCTCGTTCGGCTCGTAGCGTTGGGCGATCTCGTCGGCGAAGGGGATGGAGTATGGGGCGCCGGAATAGAAGGACAACTGGGTCATCATCTTGGCCCCCTCGTTGCCGGAGACGGCGAAGATGGGAAACTGGTTCTGGGTCTGCCAGGTTCCGTCGCCGTCGAGATCCCATATTGGGGATTGCACGCCTTGCGGTTCCCTGGTGGAGTTGTTCGGGCGATAGAAGATGAAGCCCCGGATGGGGTCGAGGCGAGCAGCGGCCAGGTAGGCCTGGGTGCAGGTTGCGTTGAACCATGGCGCCAGAGCGATGAGGTTATAGTTGGACGGGGGGAGTTCTGCTTGGGTGGTCACATTTCGGGGGATGAACTCGTACTGCTGTTCGAAGCACGGGTTGGTCGGGGCAATGTCAGGAACGTATAGAAAGCCTTGGATGACTCCGTCGCGGGCCTGGAGGTTCGTTGTGGTCAAGGTGGTTAAGTTTGTAGTCAGGGTGTCTTGGTATGCGAGGCTGCTCTATAAGGAGTGTTGGCCGTGGGTTAGATTGATGGTCCATTGCAACACCGAAGCACAACGACGGCGGGAAAGGGCAAGGATAAGGAAGCATACAGATATCGCAGTGATGTTCCTGATCAAGGTGGACGGGATGGTATTGGCGCCGGTCCATACCGGGTTGCTGAAGAATAGCCTGGCGAGACTTGTCAGTTTGGCGGTGGGGACACGAGACTATCGGAGTCGACGACACAAGCTCCGACGCGAGATGACGGAAAGCCCGACACGGTAGGACGATGGGGCATGAATCGAATAAGTGCCGAGGGAGGTTGGGGGACCTACACGCTGTTTCGAATTTGTTCGAGCGCTGCAAGATGTCAGCTACCGATGCCACCACGGACGGGAATGATGCGGCATGATTTCTTGGACGCAAGATAAGGGCGGCCGCGCAAAACGGCGACAAATGATCAAGACGGGCGTTGTTGATGCTTGCTGGCCGGTGATTGCGCCGGGGTGGAAGGAGCAGAGAGAGCAGACAGGAGATGGGATGCGAAAAGCGAAAAGCGAAAACCAAAAAGGGGCGGGGGGAACTCGTACACATGCTTCCCTCAGAGATGCACGCATTGGGCCGAAGTCATCGAATCCTCCTACGACCGGTAGGGAGGATGGGGAAGGTCGAAAGGCGGGCTTGGATCGCAGGAGCGTGAAATGGAACCCAGGAAGGACGTTCAGGTACAAAAGGGTCTTCGACGAGTAGAGAGCGGGAAAGTTGGATGGCTTTTTAGGTCTTGGAAGCGGCTGAGTTGGACGGGATCGAGAGAAGGTCGGACAATGTCGGGAGCATCAGGGAAATGTCGTGGGAGTGATCAAACGGGTCGACAAAGTAGTCCAATTCGATCGTCGAATAGCTGAGGTGATTTTCCAGGATGAGATTCGAGGGGGACGATAGCGACTAGGAGAAAGCGAGTATGGACAAAGGTGATGGTTCAGAACTCGAGCCGTCCTCGGCGGTGGTTGCGGTAAATGAGTAGAAGAGGTGGTGACGATGGTTACTTTGTAGGGACCCAGCAAAGAAAAAGAGGGAGAAGGGGGAGAAAATAAGGGTAAGATTCAAGGGCTTGGTTTCGAGAAAAGAACGTTGATTACTTGGGACCGAGAACCCGTAAGTTGCAGAGGTGTGGTATGGGGAATAGGTAACGAAGAAGGCCGCAAAGGAGAAGAAGCTTGTCGGATCCAGCCAGCAAGGACAAAACAGGGGGGTGGGTGGAGGGGGCCCAGGCCGAAATCTTGGAGAAGGGAGAGAACAACCTCTGGGGGAAAAAAGAAGAAGAAAAGAAAAAAGGATAGTGGACCTTCTAGTTCTTAACATGAGTACTTTCTAGCTACTTTTATGCACATATAATGGAGCCACTATATAATGCAGAACTTTGTAGTGCAATGTACTCCAGGATAGGCGCTAGGCCATTGGAGAACACTGACGACGACACTATCGTCACCATCCTCTTAAATCTTAAAAGTGGAAACCGTTGTCTCGTACCTTTTCGGAAGCGACGGCCGACGCCTACGTTGTACAGGTACATACAACGTACATATAATATAGGTCCCTGCCTCATATATTCGTACTGATAATCAGCTAACTCGGTCCGAAAAGAGATGAGATTGAACTGCGTACGCCATTTCCCTCTCTTACTTCGTAGTCCCTACACACCCACTCAATAAAAAAAAAAAAAAAAAGACGACGATCTTAGCTACAATATCAGGGAGTGTTTCCACCGACACCGTTGGAAGGGATGGCTGAGATTCTGGGGAGACGGGCCGACCTTGGTACAAACTCGCAAATACCGTGTGGTGATAGGTAGTGAATAAGCGCGGCTGCCTGGGGCAAAGTCGTACCACCGGGCGTTGAGGCGCAATGATATATGATAGCTTCATCCTAGGTTGATGTACTGACGATACTCGAGGACGTATTCGTAAACGTATTTCCTGATCCCTACATATATAAAGATCTTCCACCAGACGACGCTGAACAAGACCCGTCCCGATCATGGCTCTCGTTTTTCATTCCCGGGCTATTAATACATCATCGTCATCCTCCCGAATGCGGAATTCCATCGACCGCCATTCTGCTGCCAAGTCCCAAGGACCTAAAAAGCTTGTTTATTTATTACTCCTTACAATACGGAGTACGAATATATGCTTCGCTGACTTTGCGTATCGTAAGAACTTGTCCCTCCTCAGCGGCTCTTTCCCAACACCTAATCATCGTGCCTCCTGCACCCACTGCGAGACGTAATCTCCGAAGGGCATGAGACCTGAGTAAACTCCACATCCGGGTTGTCGGCACCGCCAAACCAGTCGAAGCGCCAGAAGCAGCCGTCCTGGAGAGCAGCTGGGAGCTGTTCGCACTCCTGGCGGCTCGAGACGCCACCGTACCGCTCACCCCAGCCGTCGGCCGGTGCGTTCCACTGGTCCGTGCAAGCGTTGAAAATACCGACGCCACCTCCGGGGATCTGGGGATCAAAAGGTGATGGGTCAGCTCTGGTCTAAACGTTTCCCACGTGTTTGCTTCTGAGTAAAGACGCCCGTGATTACCAGCCCCGCCTTTTCCGTCTTGGGATGGTTTCTTGGCCAAGCCCCAAGCGCCACCAGCCACCAGCCACCAGCCACCAGTCACCAGTCACCAGCCACACCAGGGAAAAGGGGAAGGTAACCAACAACGTTCCGTACAACAAAAGATCGACATAACAATATGAAGATGCGCTCTATGGAAGGTTTCCCTCCGCCACGAGCTGGGAAATGATAGGCGCCTCGCTGAAAGTATGGCAATGTGAAGATACGGATACTGAGGAAGGGGAAAGAAGAAGAAAAGAAACGGACGGACGAGAAATCGAAACATACCGCAATGTCAAAGTGGTTATCGCCCAGGTCCGCGCCCGTGTTGGTCGCCTGCACCACCATCTTCTTGCCCGCAACGGGCCCCGAGGTAAAGGTGAGCTCGTAGCAAGCGCAGCACCACCCCGCCTCGTCGCCCCCCGCGATCCGCACCGCCGCCCACCCGTACGCCAGCTCCTCGCTGACCGCCCACGGCCCGTGCGAGCTGCACATGTACGCCGACCCGCCTTCCTCGCACCCGGACGTCGTCGACCCGCCGTCGTGGAGCGGGTTGTCGTTGACATCGCACGTCCCCACGGGGTTGTCCGCACCCGGCGCGTTGCCGGGCCACGAGCACGACGGCTTGCAGCAGTCCCAGTACCGCGTCGTGCCGCCTGTCCCCGAGGCTTGCGCAGACGCTAGCCAGGCGACATAGGGGGTGACGAGGGGGAGGAGGGCCGCGAGGGGGATGGAGGACCTCATCGTGACTGGGTCAAGTGAGCGAGCGAGCGAGTGATTGGGGCCGTGTTTCAACTCTGAACTGGGCCTTTGGGAAGGATGTCAGTCAGGTCTATCAGGAGGGACACAGCATAGCTCTCGACGCCGTCGGGTCAACATACGGATAGATAAAGTGTTCCTTTAGGAGAATAGCTCGGGCATCAGGGGGTTGGCTTTCCTAGAGCATACATCTCTCAAGATACCAGATTCTGTCACTCTTATATACACTCGTTTCCACGCCGCGATGATGATCGACCCTGTACCTACCGTAATAGCTTTCCTCTGACTGCTCCACTTCCTCGCACCCGAACCAGTTCACTCCAGCATGGACTACTTTACGAAACAGACTCAACTCGGACGGTAGGCAAGTCGCCATTCCCTGGAATCCCGCGCATCATCTGATGTCAAGGCCATCCCCTCTGCAGATCACATAGTCTCCTTCCGAGAGATGGCAGAAACGGGCAACAGAGGCACGGAAGCTATTCCGAGATTTCACCTTTAGGGACTAAAACTCGCTGATCACACCGTGCATACAGTGCTCAGGTAACCAGCTTAGCTATATATGATGCACACACAGAAGCGCCCGTTTGTTACACGTCTGGCATGCCGCTTGGCCCATAGGTATCCAGACGACGATGTAAACAACACCAATCCGTAAATGCAGTCCAAAGGGCCCGTATTTAAGGACATCCCTATACAGTGAGCAAGCAAAAGTGATGAGTAGGTAACGCGCATAGGTGGCTAAGAAACTACTCGTCATTAATGATTACCCACTATATCAGGGACGCATCACGGCAGTTACCGCAAGGGGAACAAAGCCAAGAGCTTCTCCCGACAACTGTATGGTCCTGCTGTCGTCATAATGCGGGGATTCATGAAACCCTCCAGCCTTCAGCCGGCAAGGCAGGATAGTGGTGGTGTGCTTGCGTATCCCCCCTCGGCGTACTGCAGTAGGTCCAAGAGACTGTCTTGGCGCTTGTCCCATGATGAGCAGTACCTGAAGCATAGCAGGAAAAGCATACTGTCCAACCAGGCGAGGATATGATCTGCATGTCAGGCAGATTATGAGCCACCAATACGCAGAAGAGCCCGGAGCCTGGCGTTCTACCTACAACCCGTACCTATCGATGATCAAGCCCTTATACGGACGTAACCCGGACGATGGTATTCTGAAATGCATAAAGCCTTCTCGCATAAATCTCGGCCATATGTTAAGAATGCGTGGAGCGGCCGCGTTCACCGGCGGGCCTAGCTACCGAAGACCAGACGAGCGAGTTGGGCGGTGCCATCTCAACTACGAATGTGAACCATTCTTGTTTCTCAGTCTTAAATCAAGATCATTATTATCCTGTCACCCGTTACCCTTCCATCTCGGTTCTTTCTTTTCCAAATCTTAGTAAACCACCCTTACTACCATCGTCATAGCCCTGCGTCTCTTCATTATCACGTCACATATCATCAGCTCCCCTACCCCGAAACCCATCCCCCTTCTTCCCGTTCATACATCTCTACTAACAAGATAAGAGGGACGGCTTCGCGATACCTTTTTAGTAACGTCCCGATCCACCATAGCCTCCTCCATGCCGGCCCCGGCCATCGTCACGTCGCCCTCCGTATCCGCTAGAGCTCTGATCATCTCGACGGCTCCCGTATCCGCTAGGGCTCTGATCATCTCGACGGCTTCCATATCCGCTGGAACCCTGGTTGTCTCGACGAGAGTCGTATCCGCTGCCGGAAGTCTGGCTGCCAGTATAGCCGCTGCTGCCATAGCTAGATTCTTCACGACGACCACCGTAGCCACCACTAGACTCCTCCCGACGCCCACTATATCCACCACTGCCGCCATAGCTAGATTCTTCGCGACGGCTACCATAGCCGCTGCTCGAAGTATCCTGACGTCCACCGTAGCCGCTGCTAGAGGTATCCTGACGTCCACTGTAGCCACTGCTGGAAGTATCCTGGCGCCCGCCGTAACCGCTGCTGGAAGTATCCTGGCGCCCGCCGTAACCGCTGCTGGAAGTGTCCTGACGTCCGCCGTATCCGCTACTAGAGGTATCTTGGCGTCCACCGTAGCCGCTGCTTGAGGTATCCTGACGTCTACCATAGCCGCTACTCGATGTATCCTGTCGTCCGCCGTAACCACTGCTGGAAGTGTCTTGGCGTCCGCCGTAGCTAGAAGTGTCTTGACGTCCGCCGTAGCTGGAAGTGTCCTGACGTCCGCCGTAGCTGGAAGTGTCCTGACGTCCACCATAGCCGCCGCTGGAAGTATCCTGACGTCCACTGTAGCCGCTGCTTGAGGTATCCTGACGTCCGTAGCCGCTGCCGGAAGTGTCCTGACGTCCGCCGTAACCGCTGCTTGAAGTATCCTGGCGCCCACTGTATCCACTGCTACCACCAAAGCTAGAATCCTCCCGACGCCCTCCGTAGCCGCTGCTGGAAGTGTCCTGACGTCCATATCCGCTGCTCGAAGTATCCTGACGTCCGTAGCCGCTGCTGGAAGTGTCCTGACGTCCATAGCCGCTGCTCGAAGTATCCTGACGTCCGTAACCGCTGCTGGAAGTGTCCTGACGTCCGTAACCGCTGCTCGAAGTGTCCTGACGTCCGCCGTATCCGCTGCTGCTTTGGCTTTCATCCTCGCGGCCACCGCTGGGTCTGCCATAGCTGCTGCTGTCATCCTGGCGGCCTCCGTAGCTGGATGTGCTTCCATCAGTCCTCCCATAGCCGCTCTGTGACTGCGACTGCGACTGCGACTGCGACTGTGACTCGCCCTCGCCGTCCTTATCACCCTTGTTGAGGAGACCGCCGATCAGAGACCCGAGGATACCACCACCTCCCGAACTGCTCTCTTTTTTGCCATCCTTCCCCGACGTCGCAAGATTTATGCCAGTCGTGCCCGCGATGGCGCTGGTAATCGCGCCTGTGGCACCCGCAACGATGGCATTGGCGGCCTTGTTCGCAACCTTATCCTCCCACGTCTCGTTGGACTTTCCAAATTGCTTGTGCATTTGGAGCGAGCCTAGACAACCGTGACCATGCCCCGTGTCGTGCTCTCCTTCCCTGTGGTTCTCATGATTGCGGACGCCCTCGCGACTCAACTTTTGACGGTACTCCGCCTGTCGCTGGGGGCCCATGCCCGACCACCACTCCTCGATGGAGCGGAAGATGATCCCCCGGCCTTCCCGGATGACGGCATCGCCCTGGTCTCGTTGAGCCGGGTGATGCAAGACGGCGTAGATGATGCGCGTTGCGGTGAGGTCAATGTCGGCACGTTCATCGTCGATGGCCGCCATAATCTGGGGGACTACCCATTCGACCATCTTGGACGCAGTACGACCGGCGGGCTCGTTAAGTAGCTAGGGGGAAAAGAATTAGCCCAGCGGTAAGACAATCGAATCAAGGACGAAATCTCGGCACAGACGAAAAGAAAACGCCACGTGGAAAGCCTACATTGGTAAAGTGATCCTTGGAGATTAGAGAATGCGTAGGGTCGGTCTCCCTGTCGTTGTGGAAGACGTTGTGTTGTTCTCGTCGGCTAGACTCGACCAGGTGCTCACATCCGGTTTGCATTTCGTTTTGAATCTGGTGGATGACGGGGAGAATGAAAGGCGCAATGTTGGAGTAAACGAACATGGTGAGCTGCTCTTCTAGCTGCTCCAGAATCTTGGGCAGCACCGGGATCTTGTCGAACATTCCGGAGATGGACTGCATGATATCGTCATGCCATTCAATTACCGGCATGATTTGCTTGAAGATACCCTGCACATAGAGGGTGAAGGCCTCCGGATCCTTGGGCGAGACGCTCATGTTCTGCATCTGGGAAGAGGTCGACTGTTGCTGGATCTCATCGATGCGGTCGCTCTGATGCTTTCCGCCAAAGAACTCATCGGGAATCTTGTCCAGCAATTGCCGCAGGAAGCTCGTATCGTTCTTCTTGCCACTCTGGAGGGTACTCTCGAGTTCCTGGAGCTCGTTCTGCTTGAGCTTGTCCGTAACTATATAGACTAGTCAGCGAGATTGACCCCCTTATTGACGCGAAGCAGCGACGCACCTTCACCAGTGACGGAGTGCAAAAAGTCCACGCCACCGAAAGTGCCCGTGACGAGCGGGTACACTTTTCCACGGGCGCCCTCCAGCCTAATGAGGGTGTCACGGCCGACAAAAGGGAAGATATCGCGTTCGCCCATCTCGATGAGGGCAAGCTCCGTGTAGTTGCTGTGGGCATAGAAATCTGCATCGCGGGTTAGTTTTTTTCCTTCTTTTTTCTTTTCTTTTCTTTTTTTTCTTTTTTTTTTTTTTTTTTTTAAAAAAAAAGGGACGCAGTGCACAGAGCCGAATGGAAAGACG
This sequence comes from Sodiomyces alcalophilus JCM 7366, assembly GCF_042370955.1. Lineage (NCBI taxonomy): Eukaryota > Fungi > Ascomycota > Sordariomycetes > Glomerellales > Plectosphaerellaceae > Sodiomyces > Sodiomyces alcalophilus. The sequence continues at coordinate 839,994 of NW_027263536.1, read as the reverse complement.
CGTAGCTTGCCTTCTAAACAGTGTAGAGCGGTCCCCAGAAGATACAACGATTCGCAGAGGTCTTCATCTTTCTTGGTTCGACCGGCCTTCCGGCCCTCTTTGATGCAGCGGCTTATCAGATCCCGTAGTAGCCCTGCTGAGGTGGTGATTCCAGCGTCCTCGTTGGCGATGTAGTTCTTCATCCCGGTCTTGGGGTCGATTGCGAGTTCCCGACGCTCGTCGACAGGGCCTCGGAGGCGGCGATCGTATTGCCTGGCATCTTCGTTGTCTGCATAGTTCTTGGGATTGTCGATATGTTCCTCGGGGCGGTACGTGCCTGGTGCGTGTCAATGATTAGCAAGGTCCGTCCGGCCGAGGTATAGTTTCAATAGAGGGTGTTCATTGAAAAGCAGAGGGAAGGGGGTTGGGACGGAGTTGCTCACCAAGCCGCTCGGCAGTTACTTCAAACTCCTTGGAGCCATAGCCAAAGGTAAGGAATGCCAACACGCTAATGAGGAGGCGAACAGCCTCTCCAGACACGTGTTTGGCCGTTGCAACGTCGATGCCTTGCGAGTAGTCTCTGAGCCAGTTGCCTGCAGCCGTGTCAGCAGTTATTGTGGGAGGTTGTCGGTAGAAAGACTAACCAAAGTAGACGCGGGAAAGCATGAGCCTGTTGAAGTTTTTCCCCTTGAAGGCGCGGGCCATGGCAATGTTGAGAAGCACATCTTCGATGTCTCCGTGGCGCCCTAGATGGAGAGAAAGGAAGCTGTTAGCTTTGTTTTGTCCTGGTCTTCGACCCTGGCCATGGTCAAGTCAATTTGACATGGCATACTATCCCTGGTGCAGAAACACAGGGGAACGTACAGTTAACACCCTCGATCTTGGACAAGCTGGAGATGTTGCCAGCACCAAACGCAGCGGCCGGCTGGGCAAGGCAGAGCAAGAGGACGAGCCCCGCCAGGACGACGAAGGACCGTGATTCAATCATGTCGCAGAGCTCTCGTGCGGGCTTTTCCCGTACTAATAAATGTGTACTGTTTTGTTCAATGGCTCGATTGCTTGGGACCTTCAACGACTGGAGGGGAAATGCAAGTCGAAGAGGACGGAGTGGATGGAGGAAGAATCTGTGCGAGGTCGGACGGGGCCGTACGAATATGAATGAGACAGAAGCAAGTGGGCAAGGTGCCGCAAATGTATAGGTATTCGTAATTAGCGAAACGGCCTGAGAGAGACGAGCTATTCGTTCAGCGCCATGATGCTAGCTACCTATTCGTATGTAGTGCTAGGGATGGGAGTCGGCCGTTGTGTGGATAGGGGCAGCGGGGAGTAGTATGTACTAGAGGGGTACAAGAGGGGTCCTACGGTGAAACGGCCTGATTTTTTCAGCTGGGATGGGCGATGAGCCACGACTTGACCCCTTGCAAGTTTCAGAATGTGGGGAATACGCGGTACTTCTCGCGTATCAAGGAGTAGCACTACCTACGCGCACGGTAGTAGAGCACCATGATGCAGTGGCTCGACTGGCAACGTCTATTGGGAAAGAGCTGAAGAAAGTACAGTACAAAGTTTTTCAGCCGACGTTGAAAGTACATGGTACTTCGTATATGATCTGTCTCCACGATGACAGAACATTGCAGGTACCCCGTACAGTTGAATGCCGACCTTAAGCTTGGGAGAATCCTTGGTGTTTGCTGGGGCATATAGGCAGGAACGGTTGTTTGTTGTTGGATATGTTTAATCTGGCTCGCATCACAGCTACGCATAGCTCATTGCGCCCAGTAATTACCTAGTTGCTACGCAGGTGATGCCAGGCCACAGTATGGGACGCAAACACACAAGAGAAGCGCGCTGAAAAAACACGAACGCGCCTGGCTAAGGTCACGCTCTTGATAACCACGTCGACGATGGAAGGTATCGCAGTTTACGTGGGAATATTACTACGAGACGGCTGTTAGAGTAAGATAGGTCCTACGTGGAGAGTAAACCTCTGCTGCCAGCGTCTATAACGAAGGGACGTGAGGCAAGTCGAGAAACATAACGAGACGCGAAAATACAGTGGTTGCTTCTGTCGGCGGCTCTAGGGATAGCGTGGGTCTTAAACGCGACCACTTGCACGCCCAGAGTAACGATACATTCGTCAAGATGGTTGGGCTTCGCTGTAATTGATTGTGGTATGGTAAATCGTGAGGTGTGGCGGCACGAGTGATCTATCTTCACTGTATGTAGGTGTGTAGGGGAGTGAGTGCTCCAGTCGGTGCGACGCGCGACAAATTTCAGGCGAAGGGGCACGCTGCAACCAGTAAAATCAGATCAGTAAGCGCTGGGCCAGGCAGGCACAAAAAGTCGACATTCCCCTAATATGGTCCTTCCACGCCTGACAGAGTACCATGTCTTTAGTGGAGGGTAGGGGAGGTAAGTACCTAGTGGTAATGAGTACTTAATTTGGGAGGCGAAATGGTGTCATTTATGCCCTAGAATAAGTACCCAAGGAAATAAGTACATTCTTACGCAATCACCCTCCAGTGCCTGCCACTATAACCAGATAACTTGGCGGCCTTACTCTGTAGCACTGCCTGCCTTCCTACTGATTTCCGATCACTTTTACGCCCCGCCCGAGTGCCTAGCACTACAAAATCTAGCAGCCACCCACCTACGCCCCCCTCTAACCCTCCCTTGTTTTCCCTCTTTCCCCGCCCTTGGATGCATTTTACCACCAAATCACTACTCCTTTAGGCACTTCATACCCTGAAGGCTGGCACTTTTCGCTTCCTCTCCGCCACGAACTACAGTGTCACCAGCTAGAGCCCGCTATCATCACAGCGTCAGCTAAACAGCATAATCAAGGGTCTACCACCACCCCCACTAAGCAGCTACACGCTATAAGCCCCCATCGGCAGCCTGCCTGGCCGTCCCGATCATCGCCCATTCTATTCCATTTCATTCTCCGGTATCGCGCCATCCTGCCAGCACACCATGGCTCGCGCTTCGAAGAAAGCTGCCGACGAGGCAAAGGGAAAGGCTCCCGCTACTATTACACCCGCGCCAGCGCCGGTCGTAAACCAAGCCGCCCCAGCTCCCATCCAGCAGCAAGTTGGCATGCACCCACAGCAGATGGGCGGCATTCCCCAGGGGACCCTTGGCCTTCACCCAACTCCCGTCCGACACATTGATCCTGAAGGTTTCATTCGCGTGCGCGACTCGGTAAGTCACTTTTCTCTCATATTTCTTGTCATTCACTCAGCACCCATTTCACATCCACCACCACTATCACGGTCACTTGTCGCCTCGATCGACACGATATGGCGGACATTTTTCCCACGTCCCACCATTGTGCCATCTGACGGGAAACCGTGTGTGTGCTGTAATGTGTCCCGTGATGGATAGACATGTATCGATGGTGTCTCGCCGTCACGCGGTTCCTGGGCTATGGGAGTGTCCTATTCACTTTTCAAGGGTCTCCTTCCTAGCGCATTCTGTTTGTCTTGTCTGCAAGGCGCACCCATTGTTTACATGGCCGCCCGTTTTGGCAATCGGCCGGACGTCACCGGAGCTGTGGAGCTTGGTCCATACTCAGTACTTGACCCTCCAGGCCCCATACAGCCTTGTCTCAATAGAACTCTCACAGCTCCCATCTTGTTCACTGATACCGAGACTGACATGGAGAGCTAACGTACATGTCGATTAGGTTCACCATCGGCTGCTCACGATTCTGGAGCTCATCAAGTCTTTCTCTGTCGACTATTATCGCCAGACTAACTTGCTTCTTGGAGAAGCTTCCACTGAAATTCCGGGCATCGACGTGCCGCTGGGCAATCTGGAGCATGCGGTGCAGAACATGGCGGCGATCCCAGGATTGATGCACGGTGCGGCGGAGTATGGTCCGCCCGTCGAGGAGAAGAAGGAACGCAAGAAGCGCGTTCACGATCCCAATGCGCCCAAGCGGCCCTTGACGCCGTATTTCCTGTACATGCAGACGGCGCGGCCCATTATTGGCAACGATCTCGGACCCGGTGCACCCAAGGGCGCCGTCCAGGAGGAAGGCCAGCGGCGCTGGAAGGCCATGGGCCAGGCCGAGAAGAATGTGAGTGGCGCACCACGCTGTTGGGGATGCGGGATTGGCTTGCTAACTACTCGGCCAGGGCTGGAACAACGCCTACCAATACAACCTTCGGCTCTACCAGGCTCGCGTGCACTCGTACAAGATTGGCGGCAACCCGGATGCCAAACACATGACGGATGACGAGGCTCTCCAGTACGCCGAGGCCACGGGTATTCCTCTCCCGCACCCTGAAGACGACACTGTCCCCGACGAACAGGAGGCGATTGCGGAACAGCTCCGGCAGGCTACGCCGGGCACCGAGTCGGAAGCGAGCGAAGAGGAAGAGGTGGCCGAGTCGCCCCCTCCCCTCAAGACGCCGAGGAAGACCAGTCGAAAGCGCAAGTCGGATGCGGGCGAGCAGGAGGCGGCCAAGTCGACGCCGACGGCGGCTACCGTTTCTGCGGTGCCGACGCCGGAGACCAAGAAGCGACGTCGTACTAGCAAGGCCATAGAAGCCGAGGGTACCAAGGAGGAGCCGGTCAAGAGGAGTCGAGCCAAGAAGGCGAAGAACTGAATGGCTTTTGAGTGCTTCTTATCCGTGTGGTTGTGTTGCGTCTGACTTTTTTGTTCTTTCGTCTGGGAAGATGATACCTCGTGACAGCTGCAGCGGTCTCTTAATTTTCTTCTTTTCCCCTTTCTTTCATCTCGGTGTTGGGGCGTCCATGACTTTTTATTTTTTTCGTTTGGACATTCTTCTCCGTCTCGACGGGTGGGATGACTATCATCTGTTGTTGAAACAAGCTGGACTAGGGACACGGGATCAAGGCCTAAGGGCTGAATGCTCCAACCTATGCCGAGGCCGGAAGACGAGGGGCAAGGAATAGGGGCCGAGATGCGGATACGGAAAATGCGGCCTCGTCATCGGACATGGGACAGGACGGAACGGAATGGAGTTGCTGGACCAATGGTTTATGTTTGGCGGTTGGCCGGCCGGGATACTGGCACGACAAGGACCTGGTCTCTGTATGTATTGTATAAGGTGTATATGTAGGTAGGTTGCTGGCCGTTTGGGTCATTATGAAGACACGAATATTCCTGTGCTGTCTACGCTCTCGTCCCTATGCTAGGTAGGACGTTGCTTTGAGGTGAGACGAGTGCCGATCTACTCCGTACTTGATCCGACAGCCAGCTTCCTTCCATCACATGGTGTGTACACTCACTGTAACACTGGATCACAGTTGTGCGAGTCGAGGAATCGGCGATGTGGTCTGGCTGGCGCAAGTTGTGTTACCCACCTTGCAGGAATGTAGTGTAGGGCGGTGAGCGGGCAGTGGGGTTTGTACCGGTGTACCTATACGGTAATACTGATTTGTATCTCTGACTTGGGGTGACGTGACCTCATGTGGGGGACTTGATGAGGGGATTCAGGTTCCAGGATTCAAGCTTCGGCAGTGGGCATACCAAGTACTCTTCGATTATTAATCGATCTACAGTCGTCAAGAGTTGCGAATCTTTCAACCCTCCTCATCTTTTAGGACCAGGTCGACATAATCAAGTGAGGCATACGAATAATGCCTTATACAACGTACCTACAGTCTAGGCAAAGAGGTTTGTTACCTTGCCTGGCTTCTTCGTTCCAACGTGAACCTCTTTGCCAGGTTGTACTTCCGCTATACTATCCGACTATGAATTAGGTAGAGAGTACCGTACCCGTACCCGTACCTTTTGTCTCGATATCTATATCCACACTTGGTGTATACCTATATTCCCTGCTTTTTCCTACGTACGTAGGAAGTAGACATTTCTGCCCCTACGTACTTCGACACACTGCGTTAATAAATGCAAATCGATTTCTGTACTTCGTACCTTGATTCGTATCCCGACAGCAATAACCCAATTCGTCAGTATTTACGATGCGTCTCGCGCCCAGGGAGGTTCGTCGTCCACCTTGTGAGCCGTCGTCGAGCTGACACCCCTCCTCCCTTCTCTTGTCCGAGCATCGTCTTTCCCACATGCGACCTGCTAACACGAAGCCATTGTCTCGTAGATCGACAAGCTCCTCATATCTCAGCTGGGTTTCCTGGCCCAGCGACGCCTTGCGCGAGGAGTCAGGCTCAATCACTCGGAAGCCGCGGTAGGTATTCCCTCCTCGTCCTCATCAAACTGTCCTCCCTCAGATCTAGCATGGCCGGCATGTGTGCGTTGTATTAACAGAACCGCGACAGGCCCTTATCGCCAACAACCTACAAGAACTCATCCGAGATGGCAACCACAATGTCGCCGACCTGATTAGCATCGGTGCGACCATGCTGGGTCGTCGCCACGTCGAACCCTCCGTCTGCACAACCCTCAAAACCATCATGGTCGAGGGCACCTTCCCGACCGGAACCTACCTCGTCACCGTCAACAAGCCCATCTCGAGCGACGATGGCAACCTGGACCGTGCCCTGTACGGCTATCTCCCCGCGAGCCGCATGCCCACCAACGATGACTTCCCCCTCCACCCCCCCGAGGCCTTCGAGCCCACCGCCCAGCCGGGCGCCGTCGTCGCCGTGAAGGGCAAGATCACCCTTACCGAGGGCCGCAAGCGCATCAGGCTACGCGTCACGAGCATCGGGGACCGCCCCATCCAGGTAGGAAGCCACTATCACTTCATCGAGACCAACTCGCAGCTCTCCTTCGACCGCGCCCGTGCCTACGGCTATCGCCTCGACATCCCTGCCGGCACGTCTATCCGCTTCGAGCCGGGCGACACCAAGACGGTCAACCTCGTGGAGATTGGCGGTAACCGTGTCATCCGCGGCGGCAACAACCTGGCGAGCGGCCCAGTCGATCTCACCCGTGCCGACGAGATCCTCAAGAACCTGCAGGCGGCCGGTTTCGCCCATGCCCCCGAGCCCGCCGGCGACATGGCCTTCATTAGCCCCTTCCAGATGGATCGCACTGCCTACGCCACCATGTTCGGCCCTACCACCGGCGACAAGGTGCGTCTAGGGAACACGAACCTGTGGATCAAGGTGGAGAAGGATCTCTCCGAGTACGGAGACGAGTGCGTCTTTGGTGGTGGCAAGACCCTGCGCGAAGGTATGGGTCAGGCCAACGGTCGTAGTGACGACCGCTGTCTCGACCTGCTCATCAGCAATGCCCTCATTATGGACTGGACCGGCATCTACAAGGCGGACATCGGCATCAAGGACGGTATCATCGTCGGCATCGGCAGGGCGGGGAACCCAGACGTCATGGACGGCGTGGCGGAGAACATGGCCGTGGGCAGCTGCACCGATGTCATCTCACTCCAAGGCAACATTGTCACGGCCGGTGCTATCGATACCCATGTTCACTTCATGTGCCCCCAACAGGCAGGGGAAGCCCTCAGCTCCGGCGTTACCACCATGTTGGGCGGCGGCTCGGGTCCTACGTAAGTATCATGTCAGACCTCCTGGAGTGGAATAAATGTTAACGCGCAAGAAAACAGCACCAACTCGGTTGCGACGACTTGTACCCCCGGTAAAACCAACATCCGCCAGATCCTTCAGGCCTGCGACTCGCTGCCCGTCAACGTCGGCATCACAGGGAAAGGCTGCGACAGCAGCCCCGAAGGCCTTCGAGAGCAGATCCATGCCGGTGCCTGCGGCATGAAAATCCACGAAGACTGGGGCGCAACCCCCGCCGCCATCGACACCTGCCTCTCCGTCTGCGACGAGCTCGACGTCCAGTGCCTCCTCCACAGCGACACGCTGAACGAGTCGGGCTTCTTGGAATCCACGGTCGGGGCCTTCAAGGGCCGCACCATCCACACCTACCACACCGAGGGCGCGGGCGGTGGCCATGCGCCCGACATCATCGCCGTCGTGGAGCACCCCAACGTCCTCCCGTCGTCCACCAACCCGACGCGCCCCTACACCACCAACACCGTCGACGAGCACCTCGACATGCTCATGGCCTGCCACCACCTCTCCAAGGACATCCCCGAAGACATCGCCTTTGCCGAGAGCCGCATCCGCACCGAGACCATAGCGGCCGAGGACGTGCTGCACGACATTGGCGCCATCAGCATGATGAGCTCCGACAGCCAGGCCATGGGCCGCTGCGGCGAGGTCATCCTGCGCACCTGGAACACGGCCCACAAGAACAAGGAGCAGCGCGGCGTCCTCCCCGAGGACGAGGGCACCGACGCCGACAATTTCAGGGTCAAGCGCTACCTCAGCAAGTACACCATCAACCCGGCCATCGCCCAGGGCTTCAGCCATCTCGTCGGGAGCGTCGAGGTCGGCAAGTTGGCCGACCTGGTCATCTGGGATCCCATGTGGTTCGGCACGAAGCCGGACCTGGTGCTCAAGAGCGGCTTCATCGCCTGGGCGCAAATGGTACGTCTGCTATTGTGGCTTCATGCTGTTCGTATCGTTATTCCGCACCGCTAACCCACCTGCAGGGCGACCCCAACGGCTCCACGTCACTCGTCGAGCCGCTGATCGGCCGCATGATGTACTCCCATCTCGTGCCGTCGTCGTCGGTTCTGTTCGTGTCTGGCTCGTCCGTGTCGTCCGGCGCCATCGAGTCGTACGGCCTGCGCAGCCGCATCGAACCCGTCGTTGGCTGTCGGAACATCACCAAGCGCAGCATGCGCTTCAACGATGTCATGCCGCGCATGCGCATCGATCCCGAGCGGTTCGAGGTCGAGGCAGATGGGGAGATATGCCATGCCGAGCCTGCCGAGAGAGTACCCCTCGCCCAGTCGCAGTTTGTCTTTTAAAGCCGACCGTTCCAGGTTTTGTGGGAAGCTCATCACTTGCTTTATCCCACCTCAAGGCGAGGTACGGGCAAATTTGATGCCCAGCTGAATAGCTGACGGATGGATGAGTGAATGATGGGCCGGGCATGATATATCACGGGCTTGATGAGGGAGTCGACGATTTATTATGATAGCTCTCACCTTAGCGTTAGCATAGTGGCCCATATGAGCCTGTCTAAGCATCGAGCCTTGTCGCTTTGGAGGTTTTCCTTTTGTTTTCCTTTTTCTTTTTCCTTTCTTTTCCTTTCTCATTTCTTCCCTATACAAACCAACCGCCTCCCTGATGGATACCGGTTGATAGTCATGTCATGTTTAGAACCTGGGTGACAACTTATATAGACACTTGAACATGCGCACTTGAATTCATCAATTCCTACTGACCACCGCCTTGAATCGAGAAGATATACTGTAATATACGCATGAGTAAACACCGAGGCCCATGATTGACCCAAACTCCGTATCCCCCCGTTCCCTAAAGAAACCTTAGGGTATTGAGCATCTGCCGGTCACCCTTTGCCTAGCAGCCAGATGATCATCGAAACACCTCCCCAACCCTTCAACCGCCATTGTCCCAACATGAAAAGGAAATGAAGCGAAAACGAAAGGGAAAGTCCCGCTGCCGAAGAAGAAGATGATAGAGCCGATTTCAAAGACGAAAGAAGCATGCATCTCTGTCCCAACATCCCGGCGTCACCCTTCACCTCGCCCAGCCGCCATATACTCATACAAGCCCCACCCCGTGCGGCCGCCTTTCATTCAGCCTCCTCCACCTCATCATCCCACTGCTCCTTCTCCTTCTTGATCAGCGCCGCCAGCTCCGCCGGCTTGAAAATGGAGCTGTCGGGGTTCGACGCGCGCGGCACCTTGCCGACATTCTCGTCGTCAAAGACGGACCCGATGGTGTTGATCCAGCGCTTCCGGCGCTCCATGAGCGTGCGCGTGACGTCCCCGATACCAGGCCGCGCCATGCCTGCCGCTCCCTGTGCGGCAGCCACAGCGGCGCCGGCGCCGGGCCGCTTCGTCTTCTTGCTCTTGCCCATGGTGCGCGTGCGCTTCGTGTAGGCGGCTTGCACCTGCGAGTCGAGGTCCTCGAGGATGGTCTGGTATTCCTGGTAGGCCATGCGCTCGCGGACGAGGTCGGTGAGGCGCGCTTTGCGGGCGCCGTTGACGAGGACTTGCTGCCGGAGCCGGTCCTGGAGGAGGCGCAGCCGGGCGGCCACCTCGTCGTCGAAGGCGCCGTCAAACTCGGCTCCGAGGTTGGCGCCCTCTTTCGGGAGGAAACCCATGTGCCGCAGCTCCTGCTTGATGCGCTCGTCCACCTGGGCGTAGTCGAGTTTGGGGTGCGTCGCCTTCTTCCACGTCTCCGAGTTGGACTCGGGCATGAACGCCGCGGGGGGGATCGCTTGCGGTTTTCCGTCGTCGGCGGCGGCGCCGTTGGGGCCTTGGTCGCCTGCTTCGCCGTTCGTCATGTGGGTGTCGCCGCCCCCGCCGTTGGTCGCGCCGTTCGTGGCCCCCTGTTTCTCTTCTTCGGACTGGGGCCGGCTCTCGCCCCGGGTGGCGGCTAGGAGGCGCGATAACAGCGGGCCGACGGCGAGCTTGTCGGTCTCGCCCACCTCGTCGTCCATGTGCTCGATGCTGCCGCGGGCTTGGTTCGCCGGGAGTTGTTTCTCGCGGGTGGGCAGGGGCGAGTCGATCTGCATGGCACCGTCTTCCTCCGCCCATACCTCGGTGTAGTGCTTCTTGCCCCTGTTGGGTATGGTGAAAGGGACTACCCGGTCGCCACGCTCGCGGAGGAAGCCCAGGTCTTCTTCTGTAAATGGTTTGAAGTACGGTTCAATGTAGGTGGAAAAGGTAGAGAAGCTGATCTGGTTGGTCGGTTTGGTGTTGCTGAAGTCCTTATCTGGAGGGTCCCCTGGAATGATATCGGACAGGTCGTTCTTGGGATACACGGCGACAGAGTAGGTTTCTCTGATTTCTTCGGGGGTCATGCCGGGATGGGTTGGTAGGATCTCGTACAAGGTCGGGTCAGGGAAGGTAGACGGATCATCTCCAAAGGTATTCGCAGCGGGGAGAGCAGGCCTGGGCGGAGCGCCCTCATCTTCGGAACTCGACTCTTCCTCGTCCTCCTCGTCGTCCTCCCGCTTCTGTTCGACCTTTTCCTCTTCCTTGGCTTTCTTTTTCTTTCCTTCGGATTTGGCGGCGCTTGGAGACCCAGGCCCAGCGGGAGAGGGGGAGGCGGCCGACTCGTCTCGGGAGAGTTTACGTGTTTTGCTTGGATCGCGCAGTGGAGAGGTGCGTTCTGGTCCGGTGAGTTAGCTAGCTCATAATGGGACGGAGTAAACTGGGGGGAGGTTAGCACTCGTACCTTTATGGACCGCATCGCCGGGAGCCAAAGTATCCGCAGCTTTCCTCTTCTTCTTGTTGGCGCGTTTTTGGCCCTCGTTGTCGCGCAGATCGTCACGTTCCGGCACATTACCAACGTAGGTTTTCCGCTGCAAGGCCAAGTCCCGCATGGCCTTGTCGCAAAAGTTGGTTCTCCTGTCGATGACCTCCTGCAGGCGGGTCAACCTGGTGATCATGGCATCCATGTGTTTGGACTCGGGCACCAAGACATTGGCGTTGATCTGGTCCACAATGTCATCGTATCCGATATTGTCGAACTGCTCTACGCGTAGGGAGAGATACTCGGCGTCGATTGCTTCTATTGGCGGTAGGCTCGCGGTGGCCGGGGGAGGGACGGAAACAGGGGCGGAGCTCGGGGTAGTGTTTCTGCTGCGCTGCCGGATACCGCCGGCGCCACCCTTCTTGCTGGTGCCCTTCTGGCTCGGAGCCGGAGGCATCGCGGCGGCAGGGTGGGGGGGAAGTCAGAGTCGAGGTCGGGTCGGGGTTGGGGTTATCGGCGTCCAAGGATGGCGGATGACGTCTGGATTGACTGATCGCGGATCGACGAGACACAGTTGGTATCACATGGGCGTCGAAATTATCCGTTGTTTGTTTTTGCTGGTGCAAGACGAGGTTGCCACAACGATGGACGATGGGATTGATGTCGACTGGGACGATGTTGTCGCGTCAGAGGTGCCGAGAGTGGCTAGAACAAACTCGCTTGGCAACATGTAATGTGGCTGAGCCATGTTGGCGCTTAGCCGATGGGTTTAGTCATCAATGTCAGAACGTGACATGAGCCAAGCTGTCTTGGGAGTTGCCTGGTACGAATATATTCGTACTTGCTTCGTGATTACGTACGTAGGTACCTTTGTAGCGTATACGAATACATATGTCCCTGTCTTTGCCTGTTGAAGCAGGAACGATGGAAAACACCGTGTGTGTAACCATCAAAGACTGTACTCAGCGGTATTTTATACCCAAGTACAAGCACAGTGTCCAAAACAGACGAATATGACGTGTACACCATGGTCATTTCTAGGCCTACCATCGTCGCTCTCGTGTTAAGGCACCTCACCTTGCCGCAGCATCTCTCCTCGCTGTCGTCAAACAACCAACCTTTCACCTTCGCTAGATCATCTTGCTCGTCTCGTATTAGTCGACAAAATCGACCTCAAGCCGTTATCCACCCAGTGGTCAAATCCCTCGGTCGTCCTTCTTCTCGTTCGTCAAAGAAATCATCCCGACTAGGTAGTGTCGAGGTCGTGAGCCAGCGGCATTGAAGCGGATTCTATCTGACTGACATAGAAAGGAAGTGCACAGGCGAGTCGCAACCCGAGTCAATTGCTGGGACATGTGGCCAGAGAACAGGACCTTATTGGTGATGTTACCGAACGATGCGAGCTTTCCAGGACAACCGAGCGGTTCAGCATGTCCTTCCGGCTACAACGTACTATGCTACCATGCATTCACACCAGAGCTCTCATTCGCACCATGGTTCTACTGACCAGATGGTATTATGTTTGTCAGGAGTCGATCTACGTTATACGGTTCCTCCACCATTCATGCTAAATCGATGGTCTGGCGATGGCTTCTCATCTTGGGGACTCTTCGCCGGCTATCGGTCGGTTATCCTCCGGGAAAATCACCATCACGTCCAATTCCCATCTCTTGCTCGTCCATGATCCTATTCATCATCCATCCCGTCCAAAAGCTTCGCCCATGTGCTCGAGCCATTGGTCCACACTCTTGGGTCCACTACAAGACAACGCCCCCCCACCGCCATCTCCCACACTCTCCAGGACCATACACCATGCCGAATACAGCTTACGGCGGGGTATTGCCAAACCATGAGGTGGGGGGTAGCTTCTGCTGCAGGGCCCTGGTGTCCCGCTGAGAGCTCTGACTGCCCTGTCCACCAACACTACAACGCTACAACGGACGTACAACTCGGTGCCTACTACGCTTCGTTGGTGAAACCGTACAACGATTGCATTGCACTTGAGCCCGCCCCTGCAGAAAGATGCCGACAGCTTGCCACGACGTCCTGTTCTCCCCCTGTATCCCCCCTATCCATTTTTATCCCTCTATCCACGCCCGTATCCCCTTTTTTCTCCCCAGTTTTCTGGACCCCTCGTTATAATTCGTCTGTTGCAGGGACAGGGACCAAGATACATACGTTGTACTGTGAACCCTTGATTATATATCTCTTGACAGATCCCACCTTCAATCACACCCCTTTTGACCCGCCCCTCCATCTCTCGTCTTCTCTCTCTCAACTGGCCTCAACAGCCCAGAGAGCATTTGGATTTGCCTTCAACACATCCCTCTCGTGCTCTCACCCATTGCAATGCGAGAGTACCATGGCTTTTCTTGGTGGTAACATGTTACCCCTCGACCTTAGTCCCCAAACCCTCTTTGCTGGAATAGCTCTTGCTGCCATTGGCGGCATCGGCGTCTCCAGACTCTTCCCCAGCAGATCCGAGACCGAAGAGAGCCCAGGGCTCCTCAAGGCTTTCCTGCTGTTCTTCTATTCCTGCTTCATCAAGCCCCACCAAGGCGACAAGAAAGGCACCCAACAGGATGCTCTTGAAAGCTTCTACAAGAAGCAGGCCGGGGCCTACGATGCCACCAGGAAGGTCCTTCTCCAGGGCCGCGAAGATATGCTCGCGCTTTCTGCCGCCCAGCTGAAGGCAAAGATCCAAGCTCGGAGGGAAGCTGGCGCCCCCGAGAACACGAGGCGAATCTGGGTTGATGTACGTTCCTTTGCCATTCCGATTCCGTCATGGGGAAAAGATAAACGAAAGACAAGATTAACCGGCTCACAATGCCTCTCTGTAGGTTGGCGGAGGCACGGGATGGAACATCGAGGCCATGTCGGCCCATGTCAACGTGCCCGAGTTCTTCTCCAGCGTCTACCTCGTCGATTTCTCCCCCTCTCTCTGCGATGTTGCGCGAAAGCGCTTCCAGAGACTGGGGTGGACCAACGTCAAGGTCATCTGCCAAGATGCGAGAAAATTCCGCCTGGAAGATCACGAAAATGACCTTCCTGGCGGAAATATCAGTCCGCTCCACACTCCGATCATGAGCTACTTCTCCCAGAAGCGCCCCGAGCACGGTGTTGCCGACCTCGTCACCATGTCGTACAGCTTGTCCATGATTGTGAGTGCAATGAATCTTGCTTTGGAGAATGGCAGAACAAACACGCGGGAGGGGGCCATTGTCAGCTAACCGTTCCTTTTGTGGCAGCCGGATTATCATTCCGTCATCGACTCGTTGTCTTCCCTCCTCTCACCCGACGGCGTCTTGGGCGTCGTCGACTTTTACGTCCAGTCCAAGACCGACTTTGCCTTCCGCAACTTCACTGCGGGTATCGTCAACCGCCACGTCAACTGGTTCTCCCGTACCTTCTGGCGCGCCTGGTTTGACATTGACCGCGTCGGCCTTGAAGCCGCTCGAAGAGACTACCTCGAATACAAATTCGGCTCCATCCTCGGCGTCAATGCACGCAACCGCTCACTCGGCCGAATTCCCTACTATATCTGGATCGGGTGTCATAAGAAGCCCTTCTCCGCCTCGGCCCTCCCCCACGAGATCATTGACAAGATCGACGCCGTCGCCACGGAATCGCCTCTACTCTACCCCGTGAACCAGCGCGACGCCCTCACGCGCGCCATCGAAAAGTCGGCCCCTGAGATGCGCTCCAAAGCCTTCATGACGGCCATCCAGAATCTCAGCGCGAATCTGCCCCTGCCTTCGTTCTTCTACCAAAACCACCACTGGCGCATTTACTACGACGACCAGCTGCAGAAGCACAAGCAGTTCAATGACGAGTACATCTACGCCTTCACCTGGGAGGACTCCCGCGTTGACGAGCGGCTCCTGAAACTCGGCCCCGACGACGTCGTGCTCGCCATCACCAGTGCCGGCGACAACATCCTGTCCTACGCCACCCAGGGTCCGGCGCGCATCCACGCCGTGGACCTGAATCCTACACAGAACCATCTCTTGGAGCTCAAGCTTGCTTCGTACTGCGCCCTTCCTTACGAGGATTTTTGGAAAATCTTCGGCAAAGGCAAGCATCCGGAATTCCGTTCCCTGCTCATTTCCAAGCTGTCCCCGCACCTGTCATCGCGCGCTTTCCAGTACTGGCTCCAGAACGCCGACGTCTTTACCAACACGAGCGGCTATGGCCTGTACGACACGGGTGGTTCCCGACACGCCATCCGCGTCTTCCGCTGGCTCACGCGCATCTTCGGCATCGTGGGCGCCACGCGGGAATTCCTCGCCACCAGGACTCTCAACGAGCAGCGCGAGCTTTGGCGTTCCAAGATCCGCCCCGCCCTCCTGTCCAAGCTCCTGTGCAACGTGGTCGTCTCGCAGGAGTCGTTCCTCTGGTCCGCCCTCGGCGTCCCCAAGAACCAACTCGCCATGATCGAGGCCGACCACGCGCAGTCGGCCGCCGTCACGGGGCCCAACCCTGCGGCCAAGAATACCCGCTCCCATGCCATCCTGCGGTACATGATCGACACCCTCGACCCCGTCGCCGAAGAGACGCACATTGCCGCCGACAACCCTTACTACCACGTCTGCATGACCGCAAACTTCACCCCGCGCTGTCACCCAGACTACCTCTCCAAGACGGGCCCACGCCCGCCTCTCCCGGCCGGGCGCCCTCGACGGCCTGCGCATCCACACCGACGAGCTCGAGGAGGTCATTGCCCGTCTGACGCCCGGCACCCTCACTGTCGCCGTCATCATGGACAGCATGGACTGGTTCGACCCCGAGCACCCCACGGCTGCCGCGGCGCAAATCTCCAAGCTCAACCGCGCCCTTCGTAAGGGCGGCCGCGTCCTCCTCCGCTCCTCCGCCCTCCGGCCCTGGTACGTCACCGAGTTTGAGGCCCGCGGGTTCACGGCGAAGCGGGTCGGGGCTCGCGAGAACGGCGCCTGCATCGACCGCGTCAACATGTATGCTTCGTGCTGGCTCCTCACCAAGACTGACAACCTTCCCCCGCCCACTCCCGAGCCGGACCGGCGCCGCGTGAGTGCCGAGGTGACTAGTTTCTCGTTGTGAGGGCTTGATTAGCTTGATTGTCGTGTCTCAACTTGACACTGGCCGAAAGGGTTGACATTGTAGACATATGCCTTGTCTGATCCATTGAGACGATTAAGTTGGGTAGGCGGACTGGTCGACAGATGGCTAAAAAAGAAAAGAAGGGTAAGTAAATGAAGAGTATAGTGACCCAATATTACTAGAATTGACTAGTACCGATGAGGCCAGCACTCGGTTAGTTGTGTATGTCTAGGAGATGCGTCTAGTATCTGTCCCAGTCATGACATGTTCGTGTGACTTGTGACGTTGGCAGTTCAGCTCGCTCACGGATGAGGAAGCATCGCCTTTTTACGATTCCAATGGCGTTGCGCGAAGATACAGTAGCCACGCCGAGATTCCGAGGAATTCACCATTATTCGGGCTGAGGGTGAAATGTGTCGGGACTTTCGCGGGGCCACTGCCGATGTCTAGAATGGAGATGTAGTGTAGCGGAATCCGGGTTGCTGGCCTGGCAGCTGCGTCAAGGCAAAAAGAGGCCAATACCCGATGCGTTCTCAAGAGAGCATCGGTTCGAGAAACGATGCCCATAGTCAGGGTTCATGACCCAAAACCCCCATAGACGCATCTCGTTTCTTCTGTATCGTGATTCTGAACAGTCGTTGGAATGGATGCAGCCACTTTGTCTTGGGCCAATCCATCTCCGTTGGTAGCAAAACCGCAATCGCGCGCTGTCAAGGGGCCTGACAACAGGAATGACAAAAAAAGAAAGAAAATCGACTCTCATTTGCCCTATGCTAGTAAGTTATACACGGCCTTTTTCAAGCGAAGCTCGCCAGCCGAACAGAGCATCCCACACCGCACCGCACCGCTCGTTTCCTTTCCCGTGCCATTCTTTTAACTCTCATTACGTATTTCTTATGCGGTCCATACCCTCCTGATGGCCTCGGTCACGCCGACGTCGTTGGTCTCAAACTCGTACAGACCCAGGCCGACGAGGGCGGTGGCCAGGTTCAAGCCCCATATGGAGAACTTCCGGGCCTTGGGGAACCGCTTGGCGGGGATGTAGTCGACGATGATGGTCTGGAAGCCGAGGTGCGAGTGTACGAGGATGGCGGCACACAGGATGGCGTCGAGGGTCGGGTTGAGGGAGCCGGCGGCGAAGGGGGTCAGGGTCAGCGGGACCAGGCTGCCGGCGAGGAGGCGCTCAAAGGTCCAGTGGTAGGAGCCGTGCGACGGGTTGGGATCGGGGACGGGAGCGGGGTCGTTGACTGGTTGCCTATGCGTTAGACGAAGAGAAACGAAGGGGAATTTCGCGTGGGAGAGAATGCGGAGAGGGTTTGGTTCGTACCTCCTCCTTGGATAACCTCTGCAATAATCCGGTTAGCTCCCATTCATTCAATAAAACGAGACAATTGGAAAAAGGAAAAGGAACGAGAGACAGAAACGTACGAGGCGGTGGGGGAAGGAGGTCTCGTTTGCTTGTGGTGTGGAAGGCCGATGCCCTGATAGCGTTGGCCATGACCTTCTGGACGGCGGGCTGAAGGGGGGAGCGGAGGGCCGGGTTCATGGCTGTGCGCGCCGCCATGGCAGTCTGGCGCAGCAGAGCTGGGCGCATGATGGAGGCCATGGTCGTGTAATTGATTGTCGTGGGTGCGCGGGGATCGGCCTGAGCTTGCAAAAGAGGGAGAGAGAGAGATAGCTGGCTCGGGTCTGGAGGTGAGGCTCTTTGCGGCGGGATGTGAATGATGCAAATGATTCGGGTGAAGCACGAGTGAAGGGCGGATTGCCGAGGATCTGAATTACGATTTGCGTGATTGGCTGGGCCGTTCCGGGGTTTTCCCCTTGCTGTCGAGTTGCGACACGTGACTATGCACCTGACTCTATTTCCGTCATGGCGCTCGGAATTCGCGACTACGGCAAGACACGCGACAGGGACGATAAGATAAGAGTCTCGAGGTGAGGTACCCAGGTCAATTAGGATTTTTTGGGGGACTTCAATGGCATTCGACGAACTGCTGGCGGATTTCCCCTAGCTGTATCGACTACTGACGATTTCTTTTCTTTGCCTTCTTTTCCACCTGGATATTAATATGACTTGATTACACAATCGATTACCTAGCTGAATCGCTAATTTTCATACCCTGGGACCAGGCCGCTTGGTTCCCGCCCGTTTCCTACCACCATGTCGCAAGCTTTACAATCTATGAGTCCGGCCTTGCGGCGCGGCATGTGGCGCGCATGCTGCAGTGCCCAGCTCGCATCGCCGGGAAGCAGCTCGAGATGGATCCATTTGAAGACGTTGAAGAAGCGCGAGGAAGCCGCGAAGGAATGGGACGAGCGAGCTGAAGCCATCTTGAGGGGAGAGGCGACCAACCTCTGGGATGTTTTCGAAGAGCGTGGCTTCATAAAAGATGTTGCAGGGTTCGTGGTAGCTTTATTCACCCCGTTCGTTCGCCCTGCTGACTTGGTTTTCTTCCACCAGACGCCCCGAGTCGATCAAAGAGCTCATGAGGACCAAGCGCATCGGCGCATATGTCGGCGTCGACCCCACAGCACCGTCCCTCCATCTTGGACACCTCCTCCCGATGATGCCGGTCTTTTGGATGTATCTGTACGGATACCGGGCTGTGACCTTGATCGGCGGAGCCACGGCTAGGATAGGAGATCCCACCGGACGGTTGCAGTCGCGAGAGATCATGTCGAACAGCGAAATCGCCACCAATATCACGAGGATACACTACCAAATGAAGAAGCTATGGAGCAATGTCGAAGCCGAGAAGCACAAGTACGGATACAAGAAGACCTGGGACATGTCGAGGCACCTTGTCAACAACAACACATGGTGGCAGAGCTTGACTTTGTACGACGTTATGAAGAGGCTGGGCCGCCACGTAAGGATGGGCCCGATGCTCTCGCGCGACACGTAGGTTTTCTTCCACCCACCATATACACGTTCCAGTTCTAACCACTTTTTCTCTGCAGCGTGAAAAACAAGATGGAAAAGGGCGACGGCATGTCCGTGGCCGAATTCTTGTACCCCCTCATGCAGGGCTGGGATTGGTGGCATATGTACTCCAAGCTCGGCGTTCAAATGCAAGTCGGCGGGTCGGATCAGTACGGGAACATTGTGACGGGCATCGAGTCCATCAAGACGATTCGCGCTTCTGAGACGGCAGAACACCTGAAAATCCCCGACACGTGGAAAGACGACCCCATCGGCTTCACGGTGCCGCTGCTCACAGACAGCTCGGGAGTCAAGTTTGGCAAGAGCGCCGGCAACGCCATCTGGCTGGACCCCACCATGACTAGTGCCTTCAGCCTGTACGGCTACCTCGTGAGGAGGGCCGACAACGAGGTGGAGCAGCTCCTCAAGTACTTCACCTTCATGCCGATTCCCGAGATCACCAAGTTGATGGAGGAGCACCGTCAAGACCCGCCCAAGAGGGTCGCGCAGCACAAGCTCGCGTTCGAGGTCCTGGCGCTCGTTCACGGCGCCGAGGTGGCCACCCGGGAGCAGCAACAGCATCGCCTGATGTACAACAAGGGCGGCGCCGCCGGGATTCCCATCGGCCGCCTCACCGGTGACCCGTCGGAATACCAAGCGGTCGAGGGTCGGCCCACGACGCCGAACAACGCTCCTCGGATGGACATGCAGCTGCCGCGCTCCGTCCTGTCCACGAGCCCCGCCAAGATCCTCCACGCCACGGGCCTGGCCGCCAGCACGAGCGAAGGCCACCGTATCCTGGCCCAGTCCGGCGCGTACGTGGCGGCCCGGCCGGGAGACAGCATGCGGGAGCTCATTCCGGGCAACCTGGACTGGACGCCGATGAAGCTCTGGCAGCCCCAAGCGGTGCAGACGTTCCTCATCGATGACCGCATTCTGATCCTGCGCAAGGGCAAGCACAACGTGCGCATCATCGAGATTGTCAGCGACGAGGAGTGGAAGGCCTCCGGGAAGACGTACCCGGGGCAGCCCGGGACGGGCAAGACTAGACAGACCATTGCGGCGTTGCGGGAGCTTGCCGAGGCGGAGGGCAAGAAGCTTTCGCAGAAGGAGCTGTACCAGCTCGCGCAGGAGAAGTTGGCCGAGGAGGAGGAGACGACGGTGGTGAACAACCCGGATATCCGGTTCCCGAATAAGCTGGAGAGGATGAAGGTGTTGAGCGAGTTGAAGCCAAAGGGGGGGAAGTAGGTAGCGTTAGCCTCCTGAGTCGAGGGCTTCGTGGGAGGACTTTTGGAATCATTCCTCCCTCGTCCATGGTTCATCCATCCTTGGGACGAGAGGCGAACGAGAGAAACGACTGACACTGTACAACAAAAAAGCAAATACATGTACCATAGAAATGTAGGAACACAACCCCCCAGCCACCAACGCCTTGTACTTCAAGATGTCCTGCCAGAATATAGAAAAGAAAGCACCCGTCCCTGTTTCCAAGTGGTATTATTTCATCCCGTCGTCCGTCTCCGTCGTCCTATGACCTACCGATAGAACACGGTCAAATCGCCGTTCGGCAGAGGGAGGTGCTTCAGCCTGTCCATAATCTCGGCATCCGACAGGTTCTGCTCGGTGATGATCTGATCGAAAGGGTGGCAGCCATCGGTGTACTTTTGCAGCGGATCTCCAGCGGCGGGACGGGCCTGTCCCGTAGCCAGGGCGGCGAGATACTGCTTGCTGACGACGTACTTGTGCACGCGATAAAGACAGCCCTTGATGACGCCAAACTGGACGAGCCTCCGCACGTCGACGTAGCGGAGGACGTCGAAGCCGTCCTCCTGGTGTCCGCGGAGCCACTCGATGACGCTCTTGCCGACGCAGAAGGAGGTCATGAGGCGGACGAGGCGGAAGCGCGGCACCTTGACGGGCCCGCAGGAGACGTAGGCGGCGCACTCGTCCTGCATGCCCTTGTCGGCGACAAAGTCGTGGATGCCGTGGGCGCGGGGCGCGTAGCACGAGCCGAAGAAGAAGAGGTCCAGCAGCAGGATGACGTCGTAGCGGAGCAGGTGGCGGAGGGCGAGGGTGGCGAGGTCGAGCGACACGTCGGCCTGGAAGGCGATGCGGCGCACGTCGGACACGCCGTCGATGTGGGCGATGACTTTTTGCAGGGTCAGGTCCCAGGTCGGGTCGACGAGGGAGGCGAGCTTTGTCTTGGCGACGGGGACGTGCCAGCCTTTGACCAGCGGGGGCGGGGGGTGGTGCGGGAAGAGCTTCATGTTGAGGATGTTTGCGTCGTCTGGAGGGTCGGATGAGAGGAATGGACGAAAGAAAAAAAAAAAGAATCATGGCAAAACTCACCGACGGGGATCATGCACTCGCCATAGTTATTCAGATCCTCCCTCACAATCTCCAGCAAGCTCTCGATCGGTCTCCTCTCGCCGCCACCAGCCTTTTTGGCTCCTCCCACGATGGCCTTCTCCTCCCCCGGAAACCCGCCGCAGGCACCAGCGCGACCACTACTGCTCCCCGCGCCGAAGCAGCTTAGCCCAGCGCCGCGCCGGTCCCAGTCCTCCGTCTCCTGCTGGCTCAGGTACTCGTCCTGCTTCTCCATCTCGGCAAAGGTGACGGCCAGGCGGCGCACGACGCGTTCGTAGGAGGCCTGCTCGGCGTCGGCATCGAGCACCAGGCCAAAGTTGAAGATGAACTCGTTGCGCTGGTACTTGGCGTGGGGGATCAGCACGGGGAACCCCAGGACGGCGTACCGGCCTTCCGGGTCCTGCACGGTGATGAAGCGGTTGAAGAAGGCCTTGCGGGGGATGATGTACTCGCGCAGGACGTCAAAGTTGATCAGCGGCGGCTTGGAAGGGCCCGGTGCCGCCGTCGTCGGCCCGGTCGTCGTCGTCGGGGCATTCGGGGAGAGAGCGTGGTTGTTTGATGACGAGGAGGTGGAGGCAACGATGCAGCCCGGGGGAGATTGGGCGACGATCTTGGGGCCTGGAGGATATGGTCAGTCCTCTTTTCTTCCATTTATGTGTGGGGATGAGATGGAGATGAAGATGATGAACGACAGGTGAGCCACTTGCCTTTTTGAGGGAAGAACCGCGCGTAAAAGATTCCCTGGATCATGATTGCCGCATTGTAAGGATTCTCGAAAGATAGACTAAAAAATCGACTTGAGTATATGTAAAAGTAAGTTGGTGAGTTGATTTGGAGAGGATTAGATGGATGAAATGTCGAGGATGGAGAGTAGTAGAGTATTAGGTAGGGAGGGAATGAATGAGTTTCGGTGTGTTGAACGGCCAATCCAAATTCGCTCACCGATTCGGTGATCGGTGACTCGGTGAGCGGTGAGCGGGGCGGTGACTGGGTCACGCACTGTAACTGGCTAAACGCCAAAACTTCCCCAGCCAAGCCGGCAATCAGTGCAACAATTCTACAATCTCATACACGGGAGCGAAGATAATGCCCTCACTGCAATAGGATTGGAAATTCCAGAGGCTATTGTCCACCACGTCAAACCTGAACAGATCCTCACGCATCGGCACAGACAATGTCCAGAACTCATCAATTCATGACCCTTTCCTACCTCTCTTGACTCTGAGAGAACCCGACCTTCAGCCTTCGGTATCTCGCCTTTCGGGGACAAGGTCCAACGAAACAAATAAACAACAACGTATGTACACGTCCCTAGTCACTAATACTCCAGCGTCACCTGCTGCCTTCATTCTGCTGGTTCTATTATGCGGCTCTGCTCTGGCATTAGAAAATCAAAGAAGATAGAATTCAGAGTCCCAAGCCAGTATTTTTTTTGTTCGTCTCGTTCCCCTTATGATCCACCGAGCAGATGCTCAACCGCGCCCTGGACACTGCCTCCGCTGCGACGCAGAGCCGCCACGTTCCGGTCAAAGTCGTAAAAGCCCATGTCGTTGAGTTGGCGTAGCTGGTCCGCATAACGCTCCTCGGGCGGCCGGTTGTCCGGGGGAGCCGCGGGGGCCGCTCCACCAAAGGCACCGCCTGCGCCGAGACCCCACATACTCATGGCCTGCTGCATCATCTCGGGCGTAATTTGTCCAAATGGGTTCGCGGCCTGGCCCTGGCCTTGGCCTTGACCTTGCGGGTTGTTGGGAGGAGGAGCGAAGAGGGCGGCGAAGGGGTTCACGGGAGGCGTATTCTGCGAGGTTGTGTTGGCAGTGGCGTCCGTTGTTCCGGTTCCTGCTGCCGTTCCCTGGGCGCCGGGCGCAGTGGCGGGAGAAGCGCCGGCACCCTGGCCACCAAACAATGCGTTGAGGTTGTTCAGCTGGCCAAGAAACGAGTTCATATCGCCTCCACCGGGGAAACCTGCCATGGGAGGGAGAGCAAAGGGGTTGGGGGGCTGGTTGCTGTCGGTGTTGGTGGCGGTGTTATTGGTATTGGTATTGGTGTTGCTGGCGGCAGCGTCGGCGGGGGTGGTGTCGGTAGCACCGGGGGCGGGGAAGGAGGAGGCGCCTTGGCCGCCCATCATGTTGCGCTGCATGCGCATGACGTTGCGCAGCATGTCGGGGTTGGTCATCATCTGGCGCATAAAGGGCGACTGGATGATTTCGCGGGCATTAGGCAGGTTGCGGAGCTGGGGGTTGCTCTGGATCAAGAAGTCGATGAACTGGGGGTTATCGAGAGCCGCGTCCATGGTCTGCATGATGGTGGGGTCGGAGAGCATCTGGGCCATCTGTTCGTCCGAGGGGGGAGCGCCCATCTAGAGTTGGTTAGCGGGGGAGAAGACGGATACTCGAGGACGAAAGAAAAGTAGGAAAAGAGAATAGAGAAAGAAACAAACAGAGAAGATGCCAGAGGAAAAGAATGGGGGGGGTAAAAAGGGAAAAGTAGAAGAAACGGACGAAAAACTTACCCCTCCATCGGCGCCAAACATCTCCCGACTGGGCAGGTTAATGTGACCGGCGTAGCGAGCGCCGGTTAGACCGGCGAGAGGATTGTTGGCGACGCCGGCCGCCATATTGGTAGGGACGGCCGCCGGGGTCGAGGAGCGCGCGTCGCCGGTAGACGAGGCCGACGGCGGCGTGGGGTTGGAAGCGGCCGACTTGACCATGTGGATGGTGTTGTTGGGCTTGATCTTGTACGACTCGAGGGTGTCGTCGTTTTTCATGACGCGGCCCGAGTAGATGAGCCGCTGACGCTCGACGGGGACGTTCTCAAATTCGTCGCTGGCGAGCTTGGTCTTGAGCTCGAGGACGGTGGCGGATTCGGCCATGGTCAGGGTATGGAGTTTGTCGCCGCCCGTCTTCACCTTGAAGGTGATCTGGGCCTCGGAGGCGCCCTCAGCATTGTCGGCCATGGTCCCAGTCGAAATCGAGGTAGATTCCAATGATTCCAATCGTTCGTGGTCTTGCGCGAAAGGTAAAGGCAAAATGGGGTTGTTGACGTTGTGACGACGGCGGCAACGGTTGGTTTTGGCGGGTGGGTGGGTGGTGGGGGCCTGAGAGCTATTATAAGAGGTGAAGAGTGGGGTGTTGGCGCGGGCGAATTAGCGGTCGAGCTAGCGACTTCAGGTCAGCTTATCGAGAGGGCGAGGCTGGGACGAGCAGAGGGAAAGGAGAGGAATTACTGAGGACGTATTCGTAAAGGCAAGGCAGAAGATGCGGGCAAAGTGATACGCGATGACATAAGAAAGGAAAGTGTACAGATGTACTTGTAGATAAACTGAGCTGATGGCGTAGGTACCTGAACTAGGTACCAAGTTGCCCCTTTCCTTTTGCTTCCAAGTGGTTCTGCTCCTTTTCCCATTTTATTGTACGGTAGGTACATTGTACATGTAATCCTGCCTAAATTCTGCCCACTCGATTAACACCACGTTCGACGAGAGTGGTGCAAGTCGACGTCGACTGTCTGCCCATTGTGAGTTGGCCAGGCAAATCATGATTGACTAAAAAGAGTGGAAAACAAGGAGAGAAAAAAGGGGAAGGAAAAAAAAGAAAAAAAAAGGAAGAAAAAGGAAAATAATGATAATAATTCCAACTTGCAACTTGCCCTCAACACCATCGTCCAACATATATTCACACAATGTTGAATGTTTCAACTTATAACACGATACGATACCCTCACCGGCTAACCCATTGGTACAATGCCGACCTCTGCATTCCGAGTCGGCCCTCATTCGCTCGTTCCCCGACCGCTCTTTTCGGATTAGTGATATGCGGGGAAGCCCCGGTGCCTCGGCTGCAAGCTACTGAGTATGGACCTTCCCCGTGAGCTGTCCACGACACCGCCCGGGGACTAATCCATCGGAAAGCTTCCTCCGTCCTCCGTACACACCACCTATAACATAGATTCCCACCTTACATCTTACCTACATTACAACTCTTCGAACTCCCTCTTCACTAGACAATTGTTGCATATTTCGCTTTTACCTTGTTGTACTGCCTCCTGTAATCAAGACAAGTCCTCCGGTATTCTTCATCCACTCACTACCACATACCTACTTCAGACACCATGAGAGCCATCCAAATCAAGCAATACGTCAAGGTGAGAAGGATCACCAGGCTTCGTGCCCAAAGAAACCTACAATCTTCACATCGCACTGACACATCACGTCCTCCTCCAGTCGCCCAAAGAGCTTCAGGTCTCCGATCTACCCGACCCAACCCCGAAACCCGACGAGTACCTCATCCAAGTTCACGCCGCAGCAACCAACTTCTTCGACATTCTCCAGGTCCAAGGGAAATACCAAAACCAACCTCGTACGTCTCACGTCGTTCCAGAAGAATCGTCCCGACATCCCACTGACCGCCCCGCCCCTACCTAGCCTTCCCCTGGGTGGCCGGCGCCGAATTCGCCGGTATCGTCCTCCAGACCCCCTCCTCCTCCTCCTCACCCAAGTTCCCCGTAGGCTCGCGGGTCTTCGGCGCAACACAGGGTGCTTTCGCCATGCAGTGCGTCGCCAAAGAGGTGTCTCTCCTCCCCATCCCCGACGGCTGGTCCTTCCAAGAAGGAGCCGGCCTCTTCGTCACCGCCCCGACCAGCTACGGAGCTCTAGTCGTCCGCGCCGGCATTAAACCCGGCGACTACGTCCTCATCCACGCCGCGGCAGGTGGCGTCGGCTTGGCCGCTGTTCAAGGTACCTACACTCTTCCAGCATACCTCACCGGAAATTCGCCCTACTTACCCCTCCCCTCCCCTCGTAGTCGCCAAAGCCTTCGGCGCAACCGTCATCGCAACCGCCTCCACCCCGCGCAAGCGCGAGATCGCCCTCTCCTACGGCGCCGACCACGCCATCGACCCAGCCTCCCCCAACTGGCCCCAGGAGGTCCGCGCCCTGACCCCGGGCAAGCGCGGCGTCGACATCGTCTACGACCCCGTCGGCGCCGTCGACGCCTCCACAAAATGCACCGCCTGGAACGGCCGCATCCTCGTCGTCGGCTTCGCCGCCGGCCAGATCGAAAAGGTCGCCATGAACAAGGTCCTCCTCAAGAACATCTCCCTCGTCGGCATCCACTGGGGCCAGTACGCCGTCCACGAACCCGAAACCGTCGTCACCGTCTGGGAGGGCATCATGAAGCTGGTGAAGGAGGGCAAGATGCGTGGCACCGAGTTCACCGACCGCTCCTTTGTCGGGCTCGAGTCTGTCCCGG
Source organism: Sodiomyces alcalophilus JCM 7366 (assembly GCF_042370955.1). NCBI lineage: Eukaryota > Fungi > Ascomycota > Sordariomycetes > Glomerellales > Plectosphaerellaceae > Sodiomyces > Sodiomyces alcalophilus. The sequence continues at coordinate 813,189 of NW_027263536.1, read as the reverse complement.
ACGCCCTCGTCTCGCTTGGCAGTAGGGGTACCTGGGGGAAGGTTGTCGTCCGAATTCCCCAGGACGACGGGAAGAGTAGGCTCTGAGTAAACCCGTCGTCCTTCCTGTTTTTTATTACCTATCTAACTATATACCGGGCGTTGAATAACAATGGACTTCCACTGCGTAAATTCAGTGAGGGATTCAGACCTCAATCTTCCATAAAACTGATGGCAGTCACTCAAGTGATTGATTGTACCTTGTTTATTCAATGCTATCTATAAGAATGGGTATGCTACCTTCGTCACGTCGTGTCATTCCTATGTATTATCGCCACGGACAGGATTGCAAAGCAGTCCTTCGTCATGGCCGGGTTCAGGAGGTATCCCACCCTATTATAAAACAACCCAGAGGGCAGCCTCTCATGAAACCCCGACAAAGCGAGAAAACTTCTGTACAACGTCCTTGTCGACGTTGACCAGCCATTCCTCCTGGAACTTTTGCTCCCCACCGGCCCGCTCCACGAGATCATGCAACCTCTGCCGCACGAAATGCTTCGCCACCACGCGGTGAACCGGGTCGTTCTCGCTGAGCTCCCGCGCGCGCACGCTCCGCGGCGTGTCGTACTCGCTAGCCTCCAACTGCGCCCATATCAGGCAGTCCTCGCCATCCACGACGCCGCCCTGGAGCTCCGCCACCGTGTCCGCCCAGAGCGCCAGGTAATCCTGCAGCTTGCCGAGGACGAGGTCCTGCACCGGATGGGGCAGCTCGATCAGCCGCGTGAGCCCGAGAAGCGTCAGCTTCTTGTGTTCCGCGAGGTCCCACGACTCCATGTACGCGAACCACTCGCCCGCCAGCCAGGGCCAGACCTGCTGGTCCAGCGACCCAAACGACGCGAGCATGTTGACGAACAGCGTGGGGTCGGCGAGCGCGAGACGCGCGAGGATGGCGAAATAATCGCCCTCGGTGACCACGTTGATTTTGGCCACTTTCCTGTTGGGGCCCGTGGTCTGACGGGCCTCCCACGCGTCATGTAACCGCTCCAGGATCTTTTTCAAAAGGCCGGTTTCGAGCATATCTTGGATAATGACGGAAACTCCATTGGTCCCGCCAAATGCCTCAGCTGCCCGGATCATGTACTCAATACACCCCGTGGCCGTCTTAACTTGCTCTCTGCTCTTAGCCTCCATGGCACCCGAGAGCGCCGCCACGAACGGACGCCTAAGATTGTCACTTAGAACCGATTGGGGCGCCATGAGAATGTAGCCCTCGACGGTCTCCATGGCCTGGCCGGCGATTTCCGGCGAATATTCGAGTATGGGGAGGGCGAGCGGGGCGATCTCGATAATCTCGGCAGAGACGGGCGGACTGCTCTGCATCAGGATCGAGTTCCAGAGCTCCAGGACCTCTTCTATAAGACTGAGGTGCAGTTCCGAAGTCGGCTGCGCCGTTTCCCTTATCAAAGGGACCATCATGGGGTGGTACCGCTGCGAGTCGCTGCCTATGGAATTAACCAACGCCGTGAAGATCCCGACGATCGCCGTCTTGATCATGAACTCCTGCGCGCCCGTCGTCTCGAACACCTGAACGACCGCCGACATGACAAAGTCGCCGAAAGGCGCCGCATGGGACTCGAGCCTGGTTACCCCGATGCGGATCGTTTCCAGCACGGCAAGTCTCGTCTCATCGTTGCTCAAGTCGTTAATGAGCTTGGTCAGCGCCTGCAGGATGGGCTGGGCATGGGGCGCAAAGGCCTCGGCGTTAAAGTCGAGGTCATCCAGTACCGTCTGGAGATTCCGCGCCGCTGTTGCGAGAACCACAACGTCATTGTTGGGGTCCTCCGTGCTCAAAAAGTGCCGGAACATTCCGTAGATGATGGACCGGCCCTCGAGTGTCACCTCCTGGAACGGCCATTGGCCCAGCAGAATGGCGATCCGCCTCCGGATCACCTTGGCTAGTGGCCCCGTCTGCTGGGCGTCGGGCACCAGGTTTTCCTTCAGGAAGGAGTTGAAGTCGATCTTTTTGACCAGGTGCATGGCAGCCAGCCCCATGGCCGTGTACAGTGCATCCTTGGAGCCAAAGTCACCCTGGCCACCCTTCGCACTTTCAACGTAGGTCAAGAGATTGGGAATCAGTATGTCTTTCTTGTGGTTGAGGAGAGTGAGGAAGACTTTCTCCGCTGCCGGGCGAACTTCCCACTCCCACGCCGAGCCCTCAAACCTCTCGTGGTGTTCCCAGTCCTCGGGGTCCTCCTCCCACGCCTCGAGGTCGGACTGCCGGAAGATGAAGAGGCGGCTGAGAATGGTGCCTGCCATTCGGACCGTGAAATCGTGCGTGAAAAGTTCCGTCTTAACGAACTCCACCGCCTCGCCCTCTTCCTGCCTCGCCTCCGCTCCACGATAGACGAATGTATGTTTGGGGAGGAATGCCAGCTCGAGGCATGACTTGATCAGGATGAGAGCTCTCGTTGCTAGTTTCTCCAGCAAGGGACCCTCCGCTTTGGACTTGGAGCCGCCCGAGTCGCCTCCCGAGTACCTCACCCCTTCGGACTTGTCGAACACTGCAGCCAGCCTTTCCACCAGATCCCAGTAGGCGTGTACTAGCGGGATGGAATTTGGCAAGGCGGCAAAGCCGGCCGGATGGGATTGAGCCATGGAGACATGTAGCTTGGTGAATTGTATCAGGTGTTTGCCCACGGCCTCTTGATACGTAGTTGGGACGGACGAGTCTTGGCTGACGAAAGAAAGGAATTGGCCAAACTGGGTCTGGGACAGTGCCCAAAACTGCTGGACCGTCTTGTCCTTGTGGGGAGCCGCATATCCCGATATCAAAAGCCGGCGTAGAATCTTGAGAGCAGAAAGGGTATTGTGTATCGCCACATCGGCCTCCTCCGGGCTGCCCTGGCCCGCAGTTAAGTAGTTCACCCAGATGGTTGACTTTTCGGCATAGATCTCCCCAAGGACATATGCCATCTCCGGGGTGATGGATTGCAGAGCCGTCTGGGAACTCTTGAGTCGAGCTGTGCTCATCTCCTTGACGACCTGAAGGATGATCTGGAGTGTGCCGTACAGCTGTTGAGGCTCGCCCGCGGTAGATCGCAGGAGACCGATGAGGCTAGGGAGAGCTTCGGGCCACTGTCGAGGGTAATCGATGCGAATGATTCTGGCTGTAGCGAGGGCACTCTGCAGGGCCAGGCCTTTCTCGCGCTCCGCGAGTGTTCCCTGGATCAATCTCTGGCGGATGACATCCTTCTCTTCGGGGGTAATGCCGCCCTTGGCGACGTTGGCAAGACGCCAGTGTTTATCGATTCCATTCTTTAATTGAATAATGGCCAGAAAACGGATTTCGGTGGGAAGGGACTGGTCTAGGAAGACGGACTGTTTGGTGGTCACGCACTTTAGCATCATGGTCCAAGTTTGGGAGTGGTACAGGGACGGGACTCCTTTACCTGAAGAGACGAGTAGAAGCCCTTTCCCTCCTCCCATGACGCCAACTGACGGCCGGCTTCTTGTCTTTTCGAGTAGTCGCTTGATGTTGCTGCTTCCAGCGTACGGCATAGCTCCTGTAGGGTGAGGGGATTGGCATCCCCCGGGACCTCGACGGCAAAGCTCATTGTGGCTGGCTATGGCGATGGCTGAAGCGACAAAGGGGGTTGTAGCGGAAGAGCAATGTTTCGAAAGGATTTTAGAGTAAGCGAGAAGGCTGTGATATTGGGTGATTGGGACCCAATTTGTGATGCCTTTTGGCACCTTTCTTGCCGGCCTTGAGGGGACAGTCGTGTCGTCGCTGAAGCAGGTGGAAGTTAGGTTACGAAGTAGGTCTATCTTATCTGGTCCTCGCGGTCCTCGAAGGATTTGGCGGGGTACGAATCTACAACGTACATTGCACAGAGAAAGATACTTCGCACTTCGTACACGTCAGATACATGTGTCGCGATGGATGTCATACAGGGTAAATAGCCAATTAATACATAGGTACCCACCCGATTGTCTCTTTTGACCTTTTACCCCTTACATAAGCCACAAGCTTCTCGGACGTCGGCGTCGGCTTGCATCAAAAACGAACCTCGGCTCTTCACCTGCAACTGCCTCCCGTCACGTCACAAACCAAACAGTTTCAACATGCTTCTTCCTTCAGCCATGTAAAAGCCGGAGCAACCTCACACAGCTTCATCTTGCAGCTGAAGCAAACCAAACGCGAACAACCAATGCCCCCCAGATGACCTCGAATTTTGCGCAAGCGCAGCAGCGCCTCGCCGCGCGCCGACAAACCCGCGAAGCCGAAGCCCAAGCCCAAGTCCAAGCGGCGGCCCGCGCAGCCACCTCCGCCCGAGCCCGCCTCGCCCGACTCCCTTTCCCCTTCTCCCGCCTCGATGCCGCCTGGGACACCCTCTCCTCCCGCGAGGGCACGCGTCCTGCGTTCCGCGTAGGCCAGGTCGACGCCGAGCTCCTAGACGACGAGCTCGCCGACCTGCTGCGCGGCCAGGTCGGCGAGGCCCTCAAATACTTTGGCGGCGGCCACATTCAGGACGACTGGTCCGCCGAGATCCTGCTCGCCCTGCGCGCCGTTTTGTTCAAGCTGACCGTTTGGGACCACGACGCCACCTACGGCGCCGCCTTGCAAAACCTCAAGTACACGGACGCCCGGCACCCCGGGCCCGTACTGGTGCCGCCCTCGCGCTGGCAAAAGTCGCTCTACGGCCTCTTCACGGTCTGCGGGAAGTATGCCTGGACCAGGTGGGAAGGGTGGCTCCTTGATCACAACGACGGGCACGAGGAACCGAGCCCAAGGATACAGAGGCTTTCACGCCTAACGGAAAGGATATCGACCCTCCACTCGACTGCCGCGCTCGCGTCGTTCCTCGTCTTTCTCCTGCAGGGGCGGTACAGGACGCTCCTGGACCGGGTCTTGCGGATGCGCCTCGCCCCGCCGACCAGCCAGGTCAGCAGGGAGGTCTCGTTTGAGTACCTCAACCGCCAGCTCGTCTGGCACGCATTCACCGAATTTCTCCTCTTCATCCTGCCGCTCGTCGGCATCCATCGGTGGAGGCGGTGGCTCTCGCGCACATGGCGGAAGACCAAGGAAATCATCAAGACGAGCGGGGCAGGCGACGGCGAGCGGGCCGCTCAGGGGGAATACGCCTTCTTGCCCGAGCGGACGTGTGCCATCTGCTACCAGGACCAGAACGCGGTGGCATCGACCGAGAACGAGATCATGGCCGCTGCGGCATCGAGCGGAGTTGTTGGCTCGGCGCAGACAGATATCACGAACCCTTATGAGACGATACCCTGTGGATGCGTTTACTGCTATGTGTGCATCGCGACGCGGTTGGAGAGGGAGGAGGGAGAAGGGTGGACATGCCTGAGATGCGGCGAAATCGCCAAGGAGTGTAAACCGTGGAATGGAGACGTACTAGAGCCCATCAAGAAGTCGCCCACGGCGAAGGTGGTGGCATTTTCCGATGAGTTCACCCAGGACGATGTTGTGAGTGTCGGAGGGTCTGAAGGTGACGAACCCTCGTCTTCTAGTGAGGTGGCGTCAGAGACATATGAGGAAGCGAGGGGTCAACCACTCTAGAAGTTCTGTATAAAGCCCTATACAGCATGCCGATATATGGCAATTATTTGCTTTATGTTTGTTTTACTAGGCACTTAGGTTCCCAAGGCAGCATTATCAGGCGAAGATAGTCTAAAGACACGCAGATATGAATCTCACGGCGGTTCTCGAACTAAATCGCAGTCGAGTAGACCTTCAATGTGCCCAGGGCATCGCAGCTTGACATATGTAACATGGATTTTCGACTCGTGGGACGGGGAGACTGGGAACGAGATGCAGCCATCCTCTTCAGCGCTCTATTCCATGACAACTGTGTGCTGGATAAGTAACAGGCACAACGCCCAAAGAAATGCCCCCTTTTGAGGCCGTTCTGTCCCTCGTATTCAATATACCTTGCGGTATATTCACACTATTCGTCCACAGCAGTTCTCAAGCCTCGGAGAACTTGATCAACGATACCGTAAATCGGGAGAAATATGTCTGAAAACCAGAAGAAAAAGTTCGATTAACACGATGCAGTAACTTTTATGGGGCGACTTGGAATACCCCGTACATCATGGCATTGATCCTCTTGAGCCTAGATTCTCGTTCGTGAAACAATCCAGGGAAAGAAGAGGAAAGAGAACAAAAAATAGTAATGAAATGGAATTAACAAGAAACGCCGTCGCCATGCTTTGCCACTGGGCCCATGAAGAGATACCGAGAAAGCCCCAAGAAAAGAAAAAAAGATATGCATCCGAGGGAATCCTTATACAAAGAGAAGAAGAAGCGGCACGTATTCCCAGGTCGGATCACGCGAATTTTCGTGCATCAATCAACGTATGGCGAGCCATATAGAGGTAGAGCGCCACCCGGGCTCAGTGGGATAGCCTCCGTCCGGCGCTCCCAATCATGATAAGAGTCTCGTTGATGAGGGCTGAACTGATCCACCGCGTACCACTGCCGTTGCACCGGCGACGGTCCCGGTGGGTAGTCATTCTCTAACGACGACGGCAGAACTGGTTCAGGCACTCTTGCTTCACCCCCAAATGCAGCCCCCTGGGGACGCGTCCCATCCTCAGCCAAGGTTGGAGAAGCTGGCCTGCTATATCGGCTCAGCGGGATGTGCTCTCGACGGTCAGAGACCCAATCGTCCCATGGGCCTCGGGTGGATCCGCCGCTGTTTAAGGAGTCTTGTAACCGATCGTGGTGGTGGTGATGGTGGTGGTGGTGGTTCTGACGATGATGGGAGTGGCGATCGGGGGGACAGAGATGGTCGTATCTGTGATAAGGGGCGAGATGATAATCATAGTCGTCCGGTAGAATAACCGGTCGGGCCGCTGAAGTGGAATGCCAGTCAATGGCTTCCTCCGCACCGTCATCATACGTCGGCTCCTCCTTGAAGTGATCGAGGTCGGCTTCCATGTCCCGGAGGTGGAGGGTGTCTGGACCGGCCCACTCGTCGATGAGCTCGGCGATGCGTCTGAAACCAGGAGTATGGCCACCATTATGACGGGCCTTGAATCCACAGCAAATGAACAGGTAACTGTGTATGAGCTCATGAAGAAAAGTAGAGATGAGGAGTCGACGGTTGTACTTTTTATCGTTGAGGATAGGGTCGGACAAGACGATGAGAGTCTCGAAACCCCCCAGGAGCCGGGATCGACGAAGAGCGGTGGTACCGATGATGTGGTGCTGATATTGGGTGCTCGAGGCGTGAGACCAGTCCCACGCAACGCGGCGGGAGAGACGGTTGTGAAAGAAAATCTCGTTTGCCGCCGAGAAGATACTCTCCAAAGCCGGGTTATCGATGGAGAACTCGGCCTCGCGGGATCTCGGCCGAATCAAGCTTCTGAGAATTCTCTCGTGCTGAGAATCCTTGCCCTTTCGACGGGCGATGGCCAGGCGTTGTTCCACATGCCACGCCGCTTCGTCATCTTCTAGTAAGTGAGCGTCATCATGAGTAGATGTTGAATAGATGGCCGTGTCGGATGAAATGGACAGGCCCGATGCCGTTCGCTCCATCGAACATGCCGACAAGTCCACGTTGGCCGCGGGAGACGGCGACCGTCGTTCTCGGATGATCAAAAAAGGCTGGTATGGAATAGAGACCGCCGGTTGGTCCGGAGGTTGGTGAGATGGTGAAATGGCGGCTTCCGAATAAAAGTCTGTCGTCCTAAATCGCTTGAAGGGCGGCAAGTGATCGTGAGGCGGTTGGTCTGAACCATCAGAATAGCTAACGCGCCGTTTACCTCCCATTAGATATGGGCAGGGGCCGCGGCCATCGCCTGCTCCCAGCGGCAATGGGCATGGCTCCCCGCCGACAAGCTGGAAGGCCATTGAACATGCTCGGGACGGCAGCAGAATCGTGGGACTACAGGTCTGAATAGAAGGAAAAGAAAAAGAAGGACAAAAAAGAGACGACAACCCCAGAAAGGATGTGGCGATTGTCGGTAATACAGAGAGACCAAATGTAGATGAGCTCGGGGCGGAATCGGGTCAGTGTGGAATGCGCTGGTCGCCGAGACCCTTGGAGGGGGAGGGGAGGCAAGACGTTGATGTACGTACGAAAGCCTGCAGCAACAATCCCAAGTAGGTACATAAATATGGAAGAGAGGGAGCGTCCAACCAACGGCAGCACATGCCGCATTTGGGATGGGAAAATATGTAAGGACGCGATCGATTGACTGACCTGTGTTGCCGGACCTAGGACAGCCATGCCAGTGGGAAACGAGTGTTCAACCCCCGCCTCACTTCCCAACTCAGTTGCATCTTTGCTTCGTAACGACAACATGCAACGGGGGAACTATTTTCTCTTCGAACGTCGGTGTTGTCATCCTCGTTGGCAGCGGGCGTCCGGTTCTCAGTATTGTGCGTCTGCCCAAGCCCTTCTAGCTGGCTGCGTCAAGTCCTGATAAAGGAAACGAGTCAACCACGTTGTTGCACAGAGAGCGGTGTGCATGTATGAGGTCAGTCTAGTCACGAGTCGTTCGGACTAGCATTGCGGGTTGGCTGGTTCGAGGGTCAAGAGGGTGGTGCGGCTGTCCACTGCAGATGGGGATTCCCGCACTATCCCGTCTTTTGTTCCTCTCCGCTCCACCACTCTGGGTCGTTTCTGGCTGCATGCGGCGCTAGTTGGCAACTTCCTCCCTGGCCTAGCCGCATGGCGTCGATCCAAGAATACACTACTAATTACTGCACTGCTGCTGTTCGTAGTTAGTTAGCGGGGGATGATGGCGGTTTTCAAGATGTAGCAGCGCTCCGACATCGCGTCAGTCCTAGAAGAAGAGTAGACCCCGCTCTGCACCATGGACTTCTCTTTTCTGGCCGCCGTGCTTCTTTCTGGTGGCGCCCGGCGAGGAAGCAAACTTCATGACGATAGTCGTTCTTGCGGGACGAAGACCGGGAAACTGTCCATATTGTCCACATGAATGAGAAACGTCCATCGACGTGGACTCACAGACCAAGAGTCCCACTCGGGCAGGGGTGTGTGTGACGGATCTTGAATGAGCACAATGGGCGGTAGAGATTGTTGCGACTTGCCGCGACGTCTGACTGGTTGCCTCACAAGCCCACCAAAGCTGACTGCAATGCAAAGCCCGCTGTCGCACAGGCCACACAGGAATCTTGAATAACCCCCGGGAGATGGACTAACTATATTCCGATAAACGTATGGAAGCTGGTATTACGTTGTACAGAGCCATCAGCTGAAATGAAGGCTTGGATTATCTAAGCGATCAATTATGCCAATTATGGCAGCTTAGATAATCGTTCAATTCAAACTGTTACATCGCCAAATACAGTAGGTAGCTGTACGAATATGCGACATTTGCTGGCCACGACAACTCACAGATAGGTGAAACACATTTCGCATAAAGTACGGACTGGGCCGACCCTCGTCGCCAATTGCGCCACGTCGCGTTGCTTTTCGTTGCAGGGTGCATTTACTGGGCACAACTTCGTGGCGTGGTTACGAATACACACAACAGCCAGTTCTCCAGGAGACGAGGCGGACTTTTGTACAAATTGCACTTGGGCCATATAACATGTGCCGGCATTCGAACTCGTAGCCAGGGAATCCCTTGATGCACTGTTCCCTCCATGCATATCGACATGCAGTGTGCTCGCTGCATTGGAACCACTGGTTATCAGAGCGATGCATCTCGCCTCGTCTTCGCTGTGAGACGTGGGCTGCATAATAAGGGTCTCTGTCACTATTCGCCGGGGAATCTTTCGACCGCCTTGCTGGCCGACTATCACCTAGTCTGCGCGAAGCGAGTATGGGGGTGACTTGATCCCTACGATGAAAACGCGAAAAATAAACGATTTCTATTCACACGACAATGCTCAGCTAGACGGCACTGAAGACTTGAGCTTGATAACCAATAGACGTATTGCCTTCGGGTACCTGCGTCGCCAGCAAAGCAGTCGAGCCGGTGAAATATTTTTGGCGATGCTCCAGGCTGGAAGAGATGGCGACTCTGATGATCATAAAACGGCTGACTCATCCCCGTTTCTCCTAGAGCGCTTCATGTCAACGCCGTGTCCTCTTCTATATACTTCTGACATGCTACTTCACACCGTTGATACCAGCGTTTCTTCTTCGCATTTCAACTGCGACGAACTTGAGGAAAGTGTAAATCACGACATGTTACCATACATACCGATTAGGCCTGCGGGCAGGCAGTAATGGATACAAGCCAGCAAGCCAATGTGCACCACAAGTCGCGTCGTCCTGCTGTGACTGGTTGGTGTAGGAGATTCTTTCAGCAACTCACGCGGGGCAGCGTCTGCGCTTGCATCGATGCAGGACGATTAGACGCGTTCTTATCTGAATGAGACACCTATTTCTATTTCTTCCGCTCTATCCCTATTATATAGCCTACTCTGTCGAAACCCTGATCTCGCTGGTATCCCTACGCCTCATACTGGGAGACATGCCTTTCACATTGACATAACCTGGATCCCTATCACGTATGACATAGGCTTTGAGGTCAGGGACTGGCTGCCTCGGCCGGTCCGGTAAACTGCCCGACTTCGTCGGTCAATTCTGCTTTAGTCAGACAACGATGCTAATGTCTTTTACACAGGACGGACACGAGCTCCGTGTAAGCCATCGAGCAGCAAGCTGCGATTGCCACAGTGCTTCACGTCCCAGTTAGAGCCATGGGCATATTCTGTCTCATCTACACTTGCTTCTTTGCGTTTTGTGCGTAACTTGCGGGTGCCCTTGTCCTCCATCATAGACAAGAGGATAGGGGATAGGGGCTCAAGGCGTGAGAAAAGAATCCTTTTTCTTTTCAGAGCCAGCTGGCACGTCAGAGTATTCCCCCAAACGTGCTAGAGTGCTCCATAGCCTAGATATGCTTTAGCCGAGAAACTGCAGAGGTGAGGTGGTGATGGCTCGACTCCGTCTTCAGCTTCGGCTTCAATGTTGGTTTTCGTCTCCAAGGAGACGATAGTGTCATGCGCAGAGATGACCAGTACATTGATCATGGAAAGCCTGCCGAATCTCGGAACCTCACCGGACCCTGTGACCAAGGCGATTTGGGAGACGTCTGCTGTCCGTTTGTCTCCAATGTTGATGAACCAGGGGCACGTTCAAAAGCTGCCCGCTCTTATGGGCTATATCTGGCTGATGACCCGAATCTTAACTAGAGTACCTAACTCAGATACCCTAGGTCCCGGCCGTAGTTAGGTAGGTACCTACATCTTGTTAACACCTTCCAGAGTTCCAGTATATCGGCATGTACCAAGGCTGACCCCGTACCTTCCTAGATCGCTCACCGTGTAGTCTCGGTCATACTTCCCCGGGTTTCCCCAGAATTCCAAGAACAGGAGAGGCAGGCACGTCCCCGGAACCAGCTCCGGAAACTGCTCCTTCCCAGACGAGTAAACTTCAATTTCGAATCAGATCCGGATTGGTACTGGGAAGGAGGGTTTGCAACTAGGGCATCACAAATTCATTCCTACCTGTACTCCTTCTTGCCTTTGATACATCTGGGCTTTCTACCCCTTCTCGTATTCTTTCTCTGCCTCCTTTTTTCTTCACCTTCGCGTCAATCCCTTCTTCTAGCTCATCACCCAATCTCCCTTTACAGTACAGCCGGTTTGTTCTCATAACTTGTTCTTCTTCGTTATCGTTACCATATTCACAACAGCTATGCTGAGCGTGATTCAAAGACCCCGGCACCGTTGATCAGACATCGCCGACGTGGCCTACGCGGGAACACAAAATACACCTTTCTTAGCTTCGTGCAGGGTGTTTCTCGTCTTGCCTCACTGGATCCTATTCCGACTTTCCCTTGGGTAACCTCTTTCTCTGTCAACGACACCTCACTTCTCTCTTCACCTAGCCTCACTCCCTCCTAATCCGTTTATCTCATGCTCATCTTAGACCCATCCGCGAGGCAGAGCAAAGGGCACAGGGGTTTATTGTCTTGTTGAAGCAATACCGCAAGTGTGCGCGCTTCGTCTTCAGGCAGTCTCGGTTTCCATCAAGATAGGGGCCCTTGACCACCAGATCAGCAAGTCACGCCCTCGTCCAAGGCGCTGTGTGATACACCGAGAGATAGTGACTCGGAGGCCCAACTTGAGATCACCGGCCCTTCGTCCAGGAGTACTTTATTCAGATTTGATCTGCTCAACTTGTCCCACAATGTCTTCGGACGACAAGCAAGGACATCCTGCTGTAAGCCTACTGACCTTTTCACATTATAAGTATCGGTATGGGGGAAGTCTGACCGATTACATATAGTTTCAGAGAAATCGATCCATCACCCCGAATCGATCCCTCTTCGTCTCGTTTGGCGAGGCACACCGTAAAATCACAAAGGCCGCGGAAAAAGTATCTGAGGCCACAAGCACGGCTCCCTCGGATGAGGTCGTCCGTTCTGCTACCCCTTGTCCCACCACCACTCCAAGTCCTGATGAAGAAGCTGGCGATCAGGCAAACCCAAGGCCGGTCTCACCGGTGATGTTCGTTCCTCACGGCTCGCCGAGACATAAACACCGGATGGGAGATGACCAAATGCATCTCAATGCTGCTCCCGTTTCAACTAGCGACCCGCTGGCTGCCAATCTGCATCTTCTGGACGATCAAGTCGACGGTGAGACCCTGCCCTTCACTCTGAAGGAACGGCATACTTGCTCGTTCATGCCCAGGCCAGGGATGAATCTTCGAGTTCCTCCGAAACTGAAGTCGCGTGGCCGACAACATTATGACGACCCCGAGAAGCATGAGATCAGGCACTCACGGACTGACCTGGCGCATTCACCACGAGGGGGAGGGACTTCCCATGCTCAATCCGTGGATGGAGCTAGTACCGAGAGCCGGGATCGTCCTGCTTGGAGTCATCCGGCCGGGCTGGCACCGTATCATATCGATAACTTGGCTTTGCCCACAGACGTTGAGACCTCGAGTGTTTATCTTGGCCACCGTCCCTCTCCTGACAACAGTGTTGTTGAAACCGAAGCTAATGGCAATCAGGGAATAGCTCGGACAGTTTCTTCCCCCACTGATGATGGTGTTGCCACAGCTCAGAAGGAAGAGGAAGAGCCCTTCGACCCATTTGCTTTCTTCGACACCGATTCGGACCACTCCATTTCTGACGCACCGCAAGACCCCTTTGAAGATGACTACAAGTATAGTTTTTTGCGTCCAGCTGCCGAGAAAGAGGTGTCGCGTGCGCTGCGGGATGCCACTGATCTCAGCTATCCATCGTCTGCCCAAGTCATGCACGTAGAGGGGACATCCTCATCTCGCCCGCCTGTTCCCTCGTTTGATCCAGCGCGGTTTGCAGAGCAACTGCGGGAGGAGAGGAAAAGGCAAAAAGAAGTCGAGCAAAGGGACAGCAAGCAGGGTGGACGTGCAGAGCGTTTCTATAAGAGCTCGGCAATCCAGTCGGCTTGGAAGACTCCTGACAACGGTATCAGAATCCCTACCTCACCACCTCCCCCGTCGAGCGATACCAGCTCCGCAAGAGCCCCAGAGCATCAGCCCTGGAGTCAAGTAGAACGGAAAGATGACACAGCCACGCCTTCACAACTGCCAGCGCCCTTCTTCAACACCAAGCTCGCAGGTGGGACTGCCGGAGCCCCAGCTGCCACTGAATCAGGCAACGACTGGGTAACAGTCTCCGATGAGCAGAATGTTTCTGCCAAAGCTTCTGCCGGCTCTAGCAGACCCGTGGGAAGAGTGATTAGCGGGAGTAGCATTGCTAACTATTCCGACAATATCTTCCCTCCTTCCAACCACCGGAAGCCAGGCAATAGTCCCACGCGTCTGAACTTTGATGAGCTGGATGCCGCTTGGCGGGAGACACTCGCATATTCTCAACCAGGTGACTGCAATGAGTTCAGGGAAGCTGCTGCTGCCTGCCAACCGCAGCCGTCCCGGGCTGGGGACACTTTCCCTCAAGGTATGTTCTCGCGCGCGACGAGCTATACAGCGCGCGTGAAGTCTCCTTATCCAAAAGTACGCTGTAGTTAACATGCTCCCGCCAGATGGCTTTGTGCGCAGTGAAGTTCATGGCCTTGGCATTTCACAAGTCGGAGGCTTCCTTGATGGCAGCAAGCACGGCAAAGCCCGTAATGACAGTGAAGAGATGGAGTTGCGGCCGATGCCAAAGCACGAGGAAAAGAACAAGCATAAGACAGCCGACGAGCAAAGCAAAGTCCCAGGTTATGCAAGCCCTAGTTCTTGGACCATGGGAGATTCATGGTCTTCGCCCCTGGCGGAGAAGATGGAAGATGAGCGGCTGGCTGCCGAATCCGACCGCTTATCGAAGAAGTATCCTGGTTTGCCTTTTACTCTGCTGCCGCTCCAGGAGGCTGCACGGATTCAGGCCCACAGACGGGCCAGTGGGCTGGAAGATCAGACCGAGTCCGGCAGCTCCGTGTCATACCATCCCATGACCCCTCGGCTTCGGCAGAACACGTCGGACTTGCCGAGCCCACCGACCCCTTCGCACAATCATGGAGGTCTATACTATACCCCTTCGGGATCGACCCTGGTACCTACGCCGCAGTCCCAGCAGGCACTTCCCCGGCCTCGTCCGAGTAAGCGGCCGTACAATATAGCTCACTATAGAAGGCGGAACGTGCTGACACTTTACAGCTTACCTCCCAGAGCGTTCCCACGCCGTGCAGGAAGGATATGGCCGGAATCCTTTTCTGAGCTGTAGCGAGCAGCGCCTGGTTGCTCATAACTTGAGGGTCGACAGCGGACGCAGCTCTGACAGTACTCAACGCGGCCGCTCTTCCATCTCCAGACCCCGTCTGAACACGCGCAGTACCGTTCGCAGATATCATGAAGATACAGACTCCGAGCTTGGGGCCATTGCTGCTCGGTACCGCCACCGAGGCACACGCTCTGTTGCCACACTGTCGGACGCGGCCAGGTACCGGCGAACCCTCTTCTTCCTGCTGACTCTCTTAGTCAACATCCCGCTTCCCTTCTTTGGCATTGCTGTCCTGTTTGGAAAGTTGGATTCTGCCATTTCTTGGTGGACTCATGGCGAGGTCCACGGTCTTGCTCCTCATCATTTGGAATGGGTGCGCATACAGCTTGTGGCAGAGGGCTCCATCTACCTTATGATGACCATCATGCTGGTTGTGGTCTATGTCCAGCACCAGTCGTGAGCTCCTTCCACGTTGGAACCACGGTTTCTTTCTTCCATGATGCTGGGCTCTATTGTTGGGTTCCCAAGCTATCGAAGCTGGACACGCGGGATCTCAATCTGTTGCGCTGTAAGATACATGTACGACATTTCCACAAAAAAAAGAGAAAAAAAGAGACAATTTCGGGGACTTGGTCCATTTCGGGACTTTGACGAAGGAGGTCTGTTTGTATAGATGGTTACGTACCGTATCTGAAACCCAAAACCCCCAAAAACATCAGAAGTTGGGAAATAAAGAAGAATAAAAGAACAATAAATAAAGGGAACTTGGGCAGACAAGGTCAAGATGCATGTTAATGTGACGTTGGTGTAGCAAAGGTCTGAAGGACTTACGGGGCATGTGAGGACTTGGTGAGAAGGGATTGGTTCACACAGAAATTCATACCTACCTAGCCAACAGACGGCGCCCGAATTGCCTTTGGCGATTCCTACATTTGGATGCATGGTAATGATTAGAGAATATTGCTGGACCTATGTACCTAGCGAATATGCGGGCCGCTTCGAGGGAACAGGTAATGCCCATGTGCCTTTTTTTTCTTTTTCTTTTTCTTCAGTTTCATCTGACCCCATTAGTTCAGCATGCTACTACAATTGCCTTCTCAGCCACGCCGCCGAGTCGACGGGCCCTTCCTGGCCCGTGGCGAAGGCGACGGCGATACGCTCGTCGAGGAAGCTGTCTTGACAGCATCGGCGTAGGAAGAGGGTTTCTCCTGGCGCTGCTCCTTGGTCTTGGTCGCGGGCGCATTCCAGTAGTAGAGCATCTGCGCGGCGAGGATCGCGTTGAGGACAAAGCCTGCGATGTAGCCGTACAGGACAAGCTTGTCGTCGACTTCCTGGATGGTGGTGAAGATGCGGGTGAGGGAGCCGAGGAGGTAGTTGAAGACCTAGGCGCAAGTTGGAACGTTAGCACAATCAAGGAAATGAAATAAAATAAAAAGAAGTCGAAGACCAAAAACAAAAGGGCACACATACGGCAAAGGCACTCAGCTGGCCGGTTCCGCCCTCCCGCCAAATGGCGACAATCTGGGGCACCTTGCTCGCGACGCCGAGGGCGCCGGCACCAGCCTGCAGGAGAGCCAAGGTATCCATGCCGACGAGTTCGTCGGAGAAGAGGGCGGTGGCGGCGAAAGCGAGGGCGCCGACAAAGGCGGTGGCCAGGACGCGGCGGCCGTCGAAGCCGAGGACGAGGACGGTGATGATGACGTTCTGTGCGGCGATGAGGGCGGTCTCGCCGTAGGTGCTAAAGGGGAAGCCGCTGCGGGCGCTGTAGGCGAGGGAGACGGCGTAGGCGACGGTCTCGATGACGTAGGAGAGGACGGAGAGGCCGGCGCCCGAGCCCGAGGCGACGAGCTTGGCGATCTGCGGCACCTTGACGACGCTGGCGGCGCCGACGATGCCGAGGCCCAGCGCCTTGGAGACGGCGAGCTTGAGGCAGGCTTCATCGGTTAATGTGATGTCCCGGACGAGCGAGGCGTGGCATTCCTTGCCGAGGAGGGAGAGGGCCAGGTCGTCGACGGGAGCGGGGAGGTTGTTGGTGATGGGTTTGAGGAGCGGACGGAGCGCATTTTGGAGGGCGTCCATGGTTGCCTTTTTCCTTTTTTTTTTCCCCTTCTTTTTCTTGTCTTTTTCCGTTCTTTGCTTTCTTGCACGCCTGCTTTGGCTCAACTAGCTTGAATCCGCTGATAGGAAATGAGGGACTGCGAAGATTTGTCGGAAACTCAAAGATGTCGTGTCGATTTTCAAATGGCTTCGCCAATGGGGAAAATGGAAAATGGAATAAAATAAAATAAAAGGACAATAAAAAAAAGTTGAGGTCACGTCACCGCAATGGAGGGAAAAACTCTGGCCAATCGGATATTTTTGTGTTGAGAGCTACAGTGTGGTGCAAAGAAACCGATGACGCCTGAATTACCGAGTACAAAGTTGCCTCCACTCTCTCCAAGTGGTTCCACCCTCGCGTCGCGTCAACCCGTCTCGCGTTCCTTCCCTCCCGTGCTGCTCGAAAAAAAAAAGGAAAACAAAAAAGA
Source organism: Sodiomyces alcalophilus JCM 7366 (assembly GCF_042370955.1). Taxonomy (NCBI): domain Eukaryota; kingdom Fungi; phylum Ascomycota; class Sordariomycetes; order Glomerellales; family Plectosphaerellaceae; genus Sodiomyces; species Sodiomyces alcalophilus. The sequence goes on along the minus strand of NW_027263536.1, from coordinate 795,968 downwards.
AAAACAAGAAAATCAAAAAAACAAGAGGACATGGGGCAAAGACCAAAAAGCCTCAGAAAACTGTCCAAACGCAACCTCGTCGACTCCGATATGACCCTAGAACACCACCCCCAAGGAATCCAGTGCCTCCCAGTGCCTCTTTGTTCCAATATAGTCCCCCTCCAAAGTCCAGCCACACCCCGTAGACATGAGAAGTTGCCGAGTGCAAAAAAAGAAAATTGCACCTCGATCCCAAATATGCCTTTGCGAGAAATCTGTCGGGAAGGAGGAAGAAAAAATCATTTCGCGGATCGTCGGCGTTTCTTCTGGGACTTATCGAAAGCGGCGACAAGCTCATCGCAATTAGTCAAATTCTTGCGTGGCTCCCAAGTATTGTCCGAGGACTTGTAGCCCTTCCACTTGACGAGATAGTAGTGAACACCATCGTCGCGGTCGATGTACGAGTCCAAAACGGCCTCGACTTCCCATTCCTTGCCCGAAGCCGGAGCGGGTTTCGTCTGTGCCTTTGTCTTGGCCTTGGTATTCGTCGGAGGTTGGGCGGATGAGAGGGAGCCTCTCAGGTTTCGACGGCCTGGTCCTAGTAAATACGTGTCAGTTCTCGTTGTGCGTGAGCTAAGTGACCTGAGAATGAGGGGGTACGAACCGGTAGCCTTGTCGGTGCGACGCCTTTTGGCTGGAGCCTCGTCTTCCGCAGCTTTAGCGGACTTGGGAGGGCGACCGCGTTTCTTGGGAGCGGGTTGCTCAGGCGCCGAAGGAGCAGCGGCGGCATTTTTGGGGGGGCGACCGCGTCTCTTGGGAGCCGGTTCTGGCTGCTCGACGGGAGGGCGGCCGCGTCTCTTGGGAGCCGACTCTGGCTGCTCAACGGGAGCTGCTTCCATCTTGGATGCAGCCTTCGGTGGACGACCTGGACCTCTCTTCTTGGGGGGTTCGGGAATTGGGCTTTCCTCGGCGGCGGCGTCGACGATGCTGAGCGTAGATTCGTCCATGGAGACACTCTGGTCTAGTTCGGCTGAGTGATCGTCCTCCGGATGGTCGAGGTCCTTTGAAGGGCGACGCGCCTCTGAGTCAGCGAGGTCTTCACCAAGGTCTTCTGCTGGCCGGATGTCCTCTGGGCGACCAAGATCCTCTGAAGGAGCACGGTTCTCTGATGAACGAACGTCCTCTAAGTGGCGAAGGTCCTCTCCGAGGTCCTCTGATGGGCGAATGTCCTCTGAGCGACGAAGGTCTTCAGAGCGATCAAAATCGTCAGAGTGACGGCGGTCCTCTCGACGATAGTCCTCTGAGCGACGGCGGTCTTCCGAACGGCGAAGGTCGTCAGAGCGATCGAAATCTTCTGGGCGGCGGTAGTCCTCCGAGCGACGAAGGTCGTCAGAGCGATCGAAATCTTCTGAACGACGACGGTCCTCCGAACGACGATAGTCCTCGGAGCGGCGATAGTCCTCTGAGCGGCGAATATCTTCTGAGCGATCAAAGTCTTCTGAGCGACCGAGGTCCTCTGAGTAATCGAGGTCCCTTGATTGGCGAAGGTCCTCTGAACGACGAATGTCCTCTGAACGATCGAAATCCTCTGAGCGGCGAAGCTCCTCTGGGCGACGAAGGTCCTCTGCGCGGCGAAGCTCCTCTAGGCGACGAATGTCCTCTGAGCGACTAAGGTCCTCTGAGCGGCGGAGGTCCTCTGCGCGGCGAAGCTCCTCTAGGCGACGAATGTCCTCTGCACGACCAAAATCCTCTGAGCGGCGAAGCTCCTCTGGGCGACGAAGGTCTTCTGCGCGGCGGAGCTCCTCTAGACGACGAATGTCCTCTGAGCGACTAAGGTCCTCTGAGCGGCCGAGGTCCTCTGAGCGGCGAAGCTCCTCTAAACGACGAATGTCCTCTGAACGACCAATGTCATCCAAATGATTGGCTTCAGGCCTAGGACTAATCTGATAGTATTGCTGCTCTGCACATACAACTAGTTAGAGTGAAAATTCGTACTTTGTTTTTTTCCTCTCTTGTGGAATTGGAGGGAAGGAAGGAAGTAAAGGATAAAGGAATGAATCACGGCAAGGTGCAGCTTTGTTAAAGAGAGAAAAAAAAGAAAAAAGGTCTCCGCCTGGCGGCCTGGCGACTAAGTAAAGTGAGTTCCTACCTTCTCTGCCGTTAGGGCCTGCAGTCAGAGACTCGGCGGCACCGCTTGCCCCGAGACCAAACAAATCTGACGTGACGAGAGGGAAAGAATCCAAGTCATTCTCAGTCTGGTCCTGACCCATGCTGATATCACCAAGGATACTGTGATTGATGGTTAATGATTGATGAACAAAGCTGTGATGGAGCGCAAAGAATGCTCACGGGCTTGTTGTGGGTGAAGACGGTCGCATTATGAGCTCCTCCTTGCTCGTTTCGACCTCGCGACCGATGAACACGGCCTGGTACGACATGGCGCGACGCCTTATGACGAGACTGCTAGATGCTGGCTTTGTTGGCGATCACAACAATGAGTTGCAGCAGGAAGGAGAACGCGTTGCGCACATTCAAAAAGTAGAAGCTGTTCTTTTTCGCGATACCTGGATGGTTGTTGGTGGCAGGTTGGAAGGCCAATTCGTCGAAATGTCCCTTAGCTGCTGATGGGGGAATCGCATAAATCGATTCGTCAGGATATTTTCTGGATAGCTTATCCTGGGGGGGACCCGCGTCGAGATAAAAAGGGATCAAAACAAAAAAAAACTGATTACGCGACAGTGTCCGGTTCTTGTTAAGAGAATTATTAAGAGGGTGGCCTAGTTCTGGGGTAGATGCCTGATCCTTGTTGGAAATTAAATGAGGACTGTCCATAGAAGTACCTAGGTACCCTATAACGTCACGTTCAAGCTTCCCAGCCCCCCGTTTTTTTTGCCCCCCTTATCTTATCAGTGGCGCCACTTTACGACAACCTCGGCGATTTTACGTGTAGGAAGAATCCGTCGACCTGCCTAGCAATTATTCCACCCACTTCGTACAAAGTACTTCGTAGGCATTTTAACGACCGCGATAAATACACACGGTGATATTTCATGTTCATGACATAGGCAGTCTGCGCTACTTGGCTACTTGCGGTTGATATTACTCATTCATAAACGGTTTTTTCTATCTTCATGGTGACGGCCCATGTATAGACACTGATGGCCTTGAGATGAAATTCCTGAATACAGAGTGAGGGCATCCCTCCACACAGCACCGAAATCCAAGGTTGATACAAGACACCAGTTGTGGTCAATTGGTTCCAACACAGCTATGGTATTGCCTAGTCTGAATCAACTTCCGTCACCCGATCCTCGCCCAGTTCGTGGAAGCGACCAGATCGCATAGCCTGTTCCACCGGGTTCTGGACGTCCATAATCCCAGTTTGCTTCAGCCTAAAGCCGACAGTTAGCTTCACGACCCCATTATACCGTACCGTACCACTGGGGGCCCGACTTACCTCTCGAAAAGTACAAACAGCCTTTCGGCCTCCCTGAGCTTTTCTTCTTCCGTCATCGGCGGCATATCTGGGGTCGATTCTTCATCAAGGAACTGGCCCGTGACGGGGTTGACAGGCCTGCTTGTGGTGCTGTTGGACGTGCTGGCGACGTTCTCCGGCGTAGCAATGTTGTGCTTCGCCAGGAAGCCCGAGGCGTAGCCGAACCCGACATTGTCCACAAACTTGGTCGCGTCCTTGTCGGAAAACTCGAACAAGAGGTTGGATATTACCTCTCCTAGCTGGGGCGTCATGGGGCTGTTCGAGTTCCGCAGGAGCTTGGAGCCGAGCGATGCACCGCGGCCTAGGACTTCCTTCCGGTCTTCCTCTTGTGGAAGGAGCCGAGTCCGCAGATGCTTCTTCACCTCGTCGTTTGCCGCCGAATGCAGCGCCTGCAGGACGCCGATGAGTGGCGGTAGATTCTGCTCCAGGTACGTCTCCGTATATTCCTTTGTCTCGAGAGACAGCTCGAGGAGCCGAATCAACCTTTCTGCAACGCGAGCAGGTGCTTTGTTGGGAGAGTCGGGGAAGAGAGACGGTCGAACTTGCTCAGCCCGTAGGTCCAGGTTGAGCAGTGCGTTGATCAAAGGAGAGAAGGGAGGATCCAGGGGCCTATTCGAGGGAATCTCTTGCTTCCAGAGCAGAGAAACAATGTGTGGAACCGATGAGGTGAATAAAGACGCCTGTGTGGGGGAGAGGTGCGTGACGTTGAAGAGAAGCCGCAGGGTTTCGTTCAGAGCCATGTCCTGCATCGGATGTGCTGGTTCGGATGATTCGCGTTTGTCCATGACTTCAACGTGGCGGTTCAAGTTCGCCGCAATCGCACCGGCCATATCATTCTCTTCTATCACGGTAGAGAGGTCCAGTTGGGCGTAAGTGACCAGGAGAAGTACTCTCGCTAGGAGGAACGAATCATCCCAGTCCTTGGGACCCTCCTCACACAACTGCTTGCATGCTATCCCAGGGAACGCAAGGTCAACCACTATTTGCCGCGTGTTGGGCTTCAAGAGCATAGAGTTGGCGAGCACGCGCAGGGCGCCCCGCGCAACCGTCCTTGACCGGCTTTCAAATGCGAGTCTTGCTAGAGATTTGATACCCTGGATCGAGTCAACACCTTACGCCATGTCCCAAGTTTGATGTCTGACAGACGGAACGACCCGGGACGGCCGATCAAAGTAGAACTCACATCTTGGGTAAAAATAGGGTCTGCATCTTTAGGGTCTCTTCCGTAGAGCTTTAGTTGCTCTAGAGAAGCCTCAAGTTCTAAATCTGCCGTTACTCGCGGGGTGCTTGCCAGAGACGACGTGTGGGAGAATGAACACTCACCTGTTTGAGACACAGTTTGGTTCTCGAGGCCGCTTTGGACCTTTTCCATCAACTGGGTAACAGCTCGGAGTTTCGCTGCACATATACTGTCAGTCAACTGACCGATTAAGGCAATACAAAATACTCATTGTGACTTGCCTGGGCCGGACGCCCCAGCGGCTATTACTGTTGTCATGGCGTCTTCGAGCCGAAATTCAAATGTAATAAGAGGAGATACAGGTCCGTCTTCTTACTCAGTATATATTGTACTGGTCCACTGGCCTGGGTTCTTGATGCTAAGCCATGAGAACCGAACCACGCTTTCTAAGACCGCAGTACCAATACGGAGTACATACGCTGTACCTCGGTGTGGGGTCTCGATTTCGGGGAGGGGTTATGTGGCTAATTTAGATCCCACCCGTCGTGGCTTGACGTTCGGTACAGTGTAAGTTGCTGGAAACGGCGGACTTCGCACTATCAGCACAGAGTAAAAGGCCCAATGACCATACAAAGTAGCTGTTCCTCCCCAGCCACCGGGGAAGCTCGATAACCCCCTGTCAATTCTGCACGGTATGCACGGGCCACTCCGTTAATGACTTTCGCGTGTTGGAATCGCGTCTTGGACGTGAACCCGTGGCCGCGTTTAAAGCATCCAGGACCCATCTGAATATATTTCCTATGTACCTACCTACGTTACTGCATAACTCTCTGCCTAAGGCGTAGCTGAACACATTTCTTCAAGTCCTCCTTCTAGACTGGCCTCCACCTACCTATACTAGCTCCTCCTTTTTCTTCCTCTATCACCAAGACTTACACGTCTGTTGGCGTCTGTGTTACCTGAAAACCTCTCTCAATCCCAATTTTTCTTTCGCGGTCGATTCTCAACACCACGGAGCACCTCATGTGCCAGGCAGCCTGACCGTGAGCTACACTGGCGTCCAGGCGAACGCCATCGTCGTTCCCCTTCCTCCCCCTCCCACCACCGTCCTCACTACCTACAATCATGGGCTCGACCGACCTTGCCCCGACTCTTTTCCAGTCCCTACCGGCTCGCCCCCCTACGCCACCGCGGGAAGCACACCATAAACCGGAACCTCTCGTCAATGCAAAGTCTATCCTGTCCCGACCGACCACCACGACTCTGGCCGTGAACCGCAGCCTGAATACGCCACCGAACGTCCACACCCCCAACTCCTCTACCGTCAACTCCGGGAACCTAAGCACCAGCAGGACAGGGAAACGAGTTGGCTTCTCTGCCAGGGCCGAGTACAAGGACGCACCTTCTTACTCGGAAGCCCGGCGATCTAAGAGATCGTCCCCTCCGTCCGCATCGCAACCGAAGCCCGTGAAGGGCATCCTCAAACCCTCGGCCTCACCAAGACACCTAGACTCGTCCCTACGACCGGATAGCAATGAACCGTTACAACCTGTCAGTATATCGGACATGCTCGAATCGACCGTCAAGCAGCTGGCCGGGGCCGACCGAGACTCAAAGCTCGACGCCTATACCATGATCGTGCGGGCGCTGCGGGCGTCCAACAACCTCCCAGACCGCATCGCTCTTCAGGGCAAGATGGGGCTCTTCGTCCAGTTCATCCAACGCGATATCGTCGCCAAAAACCCCACCGGCGCCCTCGACACCACCCTGATCAACAAAGCCCTGGCGCTCCTCGACACCTTCCTCTTCTTCCCCGCCATCGCATCCACAATACCCAGCGACTTTGGCATATTCATACTGGATCACTTCATTCGGTCACTCGAGGAACAATCGACCCCGAAAGACGTGACTCGACGTTTGATGCACATCGTGGCTATCCAGGACTTCTCTCCGAGGGCCATTACGTCCGACAGGGTTCGGAGGCTCGTCAATGCACTACATGACATGGACGGTCCTCTACGGGGCAAAAGCACCGTCGTCGGCCGCTTGAGGATCTACCGTCGCCTGATGACACAGGCGAGACCGCACATGTCCACGCACACCGATTGGCTGAATGATGTCTTCACCGACATGCTGAGCAACGTGAGGGATATCCGGGACTCCGCTATCCGGCTCGGATCCGATGCCGCTTTCATCTTCGGCAAGGAGAAGGTGCTATCACGCAAAGTCATGGAACTCTTGGAGACGTCTATCGAGGAGATGACGTACATCGAGTGGTACCATGACCAGCTCTACAAGATGGCCAAGAGTCCTGAGAAGGCAGTCGTCCCCAGGATATGGAGCGTCGTCGTCCTATTGCTCCGACGGCCTCTCGACCGTTGGCGCTTCTCAAATCGCTGGCTCCATCTGCTCCAGATCTGCTTCAACTCGAGCGACACGCAGTGTAACAAGGAGGCCAATTTCGCCTGGAATCGCTTCGTTTACACCACCAACCTGGACGAGCCGAGTTTCAACAAGAGGTTCTCGACCCTTTACACGCCGCTCGCTAGTCAGCTGAGCAAGCCGAATATTCCGGACCAGAAGCGCGAAGTCGTCCTCGGCGGCCTTTGCAACCTGTACTACTACGCCTTCAAGCCCAGCACCAACTCGGCCCATTTTGACGCCTACTGGGACATCAGCGTGAAACCGCTCACGGGATCTCTCGTACCCTCTAAGAAGGGGCCAGAGGCCGTGGCCGAGCACCTCCAGCGCGCGACATGCATCCTGACCAGCCTGCTGGATTCTTCGACCCCTAGGATTTGGAAAGACGAACGGATCAGAGAGAGCCCCGTGGCCAAGCCAGAAGAACTACCCGCCATTGACCCCAAATGGATCCGGCGCAATGCGTCAAGGGTCTTCCACGTCATAAGCCCCATCCTCGAGACGCAATTCTGCGATTTGTCCGACAAGACGAGCCTCACCCACACTCTCTGGCTGACCCTGGTCAAGTCTGTGGTGCTTGCTGCATCCAAGGAGATCAAAGTTTCCGTTGACACCGCAACATTCATCTCCGAGATGCTCAACTTTCTCCTAAAGCAGTGGCAGACGGGCACGCCGGAGACGGCGGAGGGCCCGGAGAAGGCTCGTCAGTTCCTGCGTAGCACACAAGACCTGATCCTAACGGCCGTCGAGGCCCTCGGCCTTCTACCCTGGACCGAGAAGATGATCTCTCTCGGCAGGTTGAGCCACTTCGCCCCCGTGGCGACCCCGTCTCACAGGCCAGGGAAGAACCTGGGCGATGTTCGAACGCCGCTACAGCACCTTTTCGGTCTGCTCCTACGACTCCCTCCTGGTATTCCGGATGACGATGATTATCTCGATTTCATCCGGTCTGTCTTCTCTCCCTTCTTTGCAGCACAAAGGTCCGCCAAAGCGCGGTCCGACCTGGCCATGGAAATGCTCCAGACAGTTCCCAACTGGACTCCGCCTGTGTCTAGTCACCCGTACGGGCCTTGGGTTTTTGCATCCGAGAACCTGATTGCTGGTATGAGCGCATCGCAATTCAGCGCCCAGACGACTAGTTCCAGCGGGGATACGGTCCTCGGCCATGAATATCGTGCTGTCATCAGGTTGCTCGAGCGAGGATGGAAGGAGACCCCGAATCTTCCCCTGGAGCATTGGCTTTCGCTTCATGCGGCTCTTGCCAGCCGTGCCGTTGACGAGGTTGGTGAGCCCGGCCGCGCGATTGGGGTGACCGAACCGATTGCCAAGATGATCAGGGACGCACTTCCAGCCGAACAGCCAACGGTCGTATCGACAAGATTGCTTCAGGTCGCCACGGAACTGCTCTCGACAGCCACTCACCCGCAGGACCGTCATGTCTTGGAGGCTGCCCGGCGCCGCTTGTGGGGGACAGCAGTGACGGGCTCGAGGACTGCATCCTTTGATCCGTACGACCACCTCTACAAGCTCATCAACGACATTCTCCTTCGTCTGTATGAGCTTGACCAAAGTGATGACGTCGGCAAGTCTGCGACTCCGTTGTTCAGCGAGATTGCCAGGTTCCTTTCCCGATGCAATCCGCAGCTCGTTCCCAAATCGATTAAGAATCTTGAGAGCGGCATATCGGCCTGGATCCAAGACAAGCGGGGCATCTTAAGCGGTCGCCGCGACGCCACGCGCGCTGAAGCTGTGAGTATTACCTTTGCAGCTTACTGGTTTTGATGAAATTCGTTGTGCTAACTGATGGGTGTCTCTAGGTCAAGACGATTTGGGCCGCCGCGTGCGCAATCATCCTGGAGGGCGAGAAGCCTCAGTTGGAGAATTACGAGCAGCTGCTCTGTGCCGCCTTTGAGAGCGGGCACAGGCAGATTGTCAACATGACGGCCGAAACCTGGAATCGCGTTTTCGAAAACACAACCGACTTGCAGTATCCCAAACAGCTCAAGGCAGTCCTGCTCTCGTCTCAGACGCTTGTCGACCTTGTTCTTCCCGGCCTGGGAACAGCGAAGGCCCCGTCCGATGTTCCTCCTCGCTCCTTTGTGGACTCACAGGACGATCTTGGAGTGGCCAGCCTCAACTCCTACTCGCTTCGAAGTAGGGCGCCTCTTTCTCTCGCGTCTCGGCGCTCTCCGTCTCCCGCTGTCAGTTTGTCGTTTCCCGCGAAACGTCAGCTTGACGGTACGCCAAAGAAGAGGACCCGCGGGACGGCCCGTAGCACCCCGACGAGCCGGCCGAGGCATGACGACTCGCAGTTGCACTTCGTCGCCATCGAATCGCCAGCATCTATCGACAACCAAGAGTCGCAGGTACTTACCGAGCGGCAGAAGGAGGTCCGGGAAAGGCAAAAGGATACGGCGGCTCTCTTTACAGAACTGAGATCCAGCGCAAGACCGTCATCGAGGCAGTCGGGCCGCCGCCGGTCTCTCAGGTCATCAGCCGCGAACGGAGAACATGCGCCTGGGGAGAAAAATAAGGAGGGGACTCCTGAGAGGCGTACAGACTATGAGGATTACGTCGTCAATTCGACTCCCACGCCTCGTCGTTTTCACCAGCCTCTGGCCATTGACATGGACGACCATGACATGACGGATCCGCCTTCTTCCCCCCCGGAGCCCCGACCCTTCCCTCTCCTACCGGAGATCCAGTCCCGGTCGAGCAGCCGTGGAGAGATTCACGATGACTGGCCTCTTAGTTCGTCGCCCGCTTCTGCCTCTCCTATCCTCGGCCATGCCGATGCTGCCGATATACAACCTGGCGATATCTCAATCGACAACGAAGACCAAGACGGGTCGAAACGAACTTCCCAAGAGTCGGTGTCTGCGGTTGACGACTCTTTCCGGATGGAGGTCGTACCCTCCAGTGCTCCTTCTGAGCATGTCCCTGCGGCGCATACATCTGTTCCGAAGATCCATGAGACCCCAGCGACGCCGCCGCCCGGCCATGTTGAAGCCCCTCAAGAGGAACTCAGATCAGAAGCGGAGGATTTTGTCGACGCATTGACCAGCCCCCGGCCGTCATCACCCATCCGCTCGCATTCTGCTGTTCAGACGGCAGGCCAGCAGGGTAGCCAGAACGGAGAAGCGTCGTTCGTCATGAGTGACGGTGATGAACGCAGCATGCTGAGGCTCATCGTCGAGTTGGATTCTCGTAGCTGCCCGCTTCCCCTGAGCCAACATCCCCCCATATCACCCGAACGACCAGCCGAGAAGAACGGAACGGTGCTCGATTGCATTACCGTAGCAACACCCGACGAGAAGACACGCGGCGAAAAGCTGCGGTCCCGCAAGTCGCGATCGCCCGCCATGGCGCCGCCACCGGCCCCTGAACCAGCGGAGTCGCCCTCGCGCGAGAAATCGGAGAGGAAGAAACGAAGGAGAATCTCGTCCAAGCCTGAATCGCATCGCAAGAAGCGCAAGTCTGCCGCCACCACCCCTACCGAAGACGCGGAGCAGGTTCACGACAGCCAGTCATCAGCCATGACGGACGCCCGCTCTTCTTCTTCTTCGCAACGCGACATCGGGTCGGCCGAAGGAGCGTCGACGCCGACGACGCGCAGCGCCAAGCGCCGGAAATCCAGCGAGGAGAAGGACACGGATACAGAATTGGAGTCGCAGCTCGTGGCGGAGCAACAGGCCGCCGGCCGCTCGCAGTCGCAGCAAGCGGAGGTCGCCGAGCCCACCGCCGGACCATCGGTGGACGTGGAGATGGACACGGCCGACTTGCCCCATGGTCAGGCCCAAGCGTCCCACGGAGCCGGCGAGGAAGCCATCAACGCAATCACGCCGGCCACGGCTGAGAAGCCCTCGACGCCGGCGACCCAGGACGACATTCCCATGCTCACTTCTCTTTCGGGCATCCTGGCCCAGCTGCAGTCGGCGGCCTTGTCCCGCGACGAGGTACACAAGATGGAGGATGTCCTCATGGATATCAAGCGCGAGCTTTACGAAGCTGAGAGAAGAGGACGGAGCTGAAGGGGCTCTTCTTGGAATGTTTTGCCCCCGATTTGCAGTGGGAGAAAACCGAAGACATGCAAAAATCCGGCCGCAGGACGACACGACACACTATGACATTCGCACAAAGTTCTTTTGCATATATTATATGATCAAACACACTATGCCGCTCTATTGAAATACGCATAGAAAGCACATGGACCAGGCGAAGTGGAGTTATGGAGGACATGGGAGCATCGCATCATTGATCGGCCGGCGTACGGGAGCATAGCATGTATTATATACCATGATGAAAGGCGTTGGGAGGTTCATTCACAACATGTTCATGAGACATTATTCTTCTTGCTTTGTTTTTTCTTTTCTTTTTTGGTTTGAGGAATGACACCGCTTTATAGTCATAGCAGATTGGATGGTTTAGGTTAGGTCCGAAATGGAGCAAGGTATGATGAATGCTTATTCGCGCACTCGTATGAGAGTTTCAATCCCCGTCCCTACAATCTTGAAGCGAGCCGGGCTCTACAAAGGGCCGGGGGTGATGACCTGAGCGGCTTGGAAAGCGTCGCCGGCGTCTAGGCGCTGCCATCCGTTGACGGCGCCGGCCTCGACGCAGATCATGTTGCGCCAGCCGTCCTTGGGAGCGAAGTCGGCCATGGAGTTGGCCTTGGCTTCGTGGGGGTTCCAAATGACGACATCGTCTAGGTTGTCTCGGACGACGCTGTAAACGGCTTGACCAGAAGCGTCGGCCACGACGATGGGGACCTTGGGCCCGCCGGCGGGGGTGTAGACCCTGTCTGTTTCTGATGAGATGGTGACGGGACCGTCTTGGGTCTTGGATGTCAAGTTGTCGACCTTGTCGACGTAGGGAGAGTTCTCGAGGTTCTTGATTTGGAGGGAAGTGATGTCCTATTCGGAGTGACGAACAAAGAAGTCAATACTGTTCTTTTCCTTTGACAAGGGTGGAGGGAGCTACCTTGACGCGTAGATATGTATGCATTAGAGTCTGGAACTCAAAGGGCTCATCGCCCTCGTTGGTGATGACAAGAGAGGTGGAAAGAGAGTTGCGCTCGAGGGTGACGCTGTAAATGATGCCAAACTTGTGGTTCCATTGGCTCTTGAGATTGTCGTCGAGGTTTTCGGAGGAGAGGCCAAAATCGAGCTTGACGCTGTCGGAGGCAGCTTCGGACGTAGACTTGCCGAGGAACTCCCATCGGGTTATGCGGGCGAGGCCGTGCTGGGGCAGCTGGGCTACGGCTGGGCGGTCGGGGGCGGTGCCAAAGACCTGGGGGTAGTGTCCGTTCAGCTTGTTGTTCCTTGGCTGTAGTAGAGGGATATGAAAGGAAGGGGACGAAACGTACGGGGAAAACGAGAGGGATGCCGCCGCGAACGGCCTTGCTGCCGTCGAGGACGGACGCCTCGCTGAGCCAAAGTCGTTCTTCGCCGGTCGAGTCCTTCCAGCTGATGACGGTGGCGCCGTGGAGGAGCACTTCGATGCTTTCGCCGGTGGGGAGGACGGCCGAGACGCGCGAGTTGTTGTGGGAGATGGTGACCTGAGCCTGGGGAGGGAGGCCCGGCGTCGAGACCAAGGCCGAAGGCTTGTTAGGACGGTCGACCATGGCGGGCGATGCGAGTCGGCGGATGAGGTTGGGAGTAGGTGAAGTGGTGGGTGAAGCCGAGAGGGGAGATGTGCTTCTTGCTGTGCTTTCGTGTATTCCCTGGGAGCTTGGATCGAATCACTTGGCGGGCGAGTGAAGCGGGTAAGGTAGTGGACGGAATGAATGACGAGGAGCAGGTCAATGGTGAGGACACTGAGCGGAGTCTGAAGGAGATGTCGATGGTGGTGAGTAAGGCGGCTTAGGTAGGTACGTAGCTGTACTTGTTGATGGGTGATGTTGTCCCCTTTTTCGGTCGGGGAAGGAGGGGTAGAGGAGGTTGGAAAGGGCGACTGGAGCACCTACGAAGTACGAAGTACACTTGATGGCAGCCCTGAAAGCGGGGGCGGGGTAATGTCTGAGAGTACGGGGCCGTCGACAGACAGGTACACAATGCGTACATGTACTCTACAACGAGGTTTTCACGACAGAACGGCTAGGGTCAAGTACAAGATGATGTTCCTCGACTTGTCAAACGTCGCGAGGAAAGCGTTTATTAGAGCTTCTTGCCTTTATCTGCCCAGTCGAGATACTTTACTGGACTCAGTAGGTACAACGTATGGCATCGTAGGTACATACCTGCACAAATTCTCCCCTCCCTCGGTCTCACCTCCCCAAAGCCGAGACCTTCAGCAGGGGAGTATTTCCCCGCTAATGCAGAGCTGAAACAAAGCTGAAAAAGCCCCGACACATGGGCGACGGACAGGGACTGTGCGGATATCACAGTGTGTACATTATTCCATACGTTATACATCCGTCCATGATTCAATGACCCTTACTCAGTAATTAATTACCTGTCACTTCAACGCTTCAACGCTCAACGCAACGGTTGATGCAAGACACCACAGACAACAGCATCTTACAACATTACAGATGATACCCGCCCCGTCTATCCCGTGTATGACACAAGTACAATCAATGCTCCGCCATGCCAATACAATATCTGAAATCACCGCCCCTCCAACTTGAACCCGATGGTATCCCTATCGGCATCGATGACCCGCCCCCATTCCAGCAGCAGTCGGAATAGGTACACCTCCATATCCTCCCGCCGCAGGGCCTTGCGCGCCCACGTCCGTCCCTCGAGCGCAATCGACTTGGCATTCCCCCGGTTCCCTTCGTAGTACTCGTCCCGGCCGCCCACTCGCCCCTTGAGACCGGTAAAGTACGCCAGCGTGCTGTGCAGGCCCTGGAACCGCACGTCCACCGGCACAAAGTGCACCCACGGCACCAGCCGCTCGGTATACCACGTCCGAAAGACGCTCGCCAAGAACGGCACGCTCGACGACCGCAACGTCCGGAGAACCTGCTGCGGCGGGCCCAGGGCCTCGTCCAGTAGCAGCACGTATCGGTGCCGCAATGCTTCCTGGGCGTCCTTGCCCGCCTCTTTCGTCCCAAATTCTGCCGCCGCCACCGCTGCCTCCGCGGCGCACCGTTCCCCCTGGCACGAGGCGTATGACGAGACGCCTACATCAAAGGGGAGCAGCTCGTTTGCCTCGGACGTGCGGATCTTTTCGTATGAAAATGTCGTCTTCCGCACCCCACTTGTTCCTCCGGGCATCCCCGCCGTCCTGGGCAGCATCATGATCATCTCGTCGGAGGACGTTGTGTTACTCAGGAGATGGAGGAGTCGTTGTTTGTGGCCGCCTCGGAGTATCTCGTCGCCTGTTAGGTCACCCATCCCTAGCTCACCCCGCCAGTATAGTCTGTCTCTACGAGTGCGGAAGTCAAGGTTGGAGTCGGGTTCGTCCTCGATTGCATCTGGCCATGGAATCACAATATCGTTGAACCCACTCGCCTTGTGCTTGCTGAATACCGGCACTAGCGACTGGAACGGAGACAGCTCCTTGTATGACAGGTAGAAGCCGTGAAGCCGGGACATGTCGGGCTGACCGCAACGCTCTAAAGACCCGTCCCAGTCGACGACAAACTGGCCTTTAGAATGACCGCTCGCGCATGGGAAGCATACATCTCGCACATTCCAATGTCGAAGGGTCCGGCCGCTGGAGCCCGCCGGGCATGTCTGCGCCTCCATTTCCCGGAACACTGCCGGTGTTAAGAAGGCCTGGGGGACAGCATACGCTTCTGCGTCGCCTTGATTATATCCAGCTGCATCTCCTTGAGACGTGTCCCGGGACACGGAACCATCCGAGGTCAGATTTGCAGTCTCGGAGCGACGAAAGTTGAAGGCCATGTCGATGCCCGTGCTAGGGCCTCCTTGCCGATACAAGTCGACCCAGGGGGTCAGCACCCGCGGACCGTCGCCAAGGTTGATGGGAATCTCCATGTCCCGCAGGTGCTCGGCAAAGCTCTCGATCATCTGAACCAGATTGTCCAGTGATTGTCGGTTGTCGTCCTGAGCTTCGTAATCGTGCGACACCTTTCCCCCTGCTACCCTCACCCATGCTATGCCAGGTTCCTCCGCCAAAACGGTCTGCAGTGACTGTCTGATGGCTTCCGGATTTGGGCCCCAGAAAGGGAGGATGTCGTTTCCAATCTGCTGAAAGTGGTCTATAATTGGCGATTTCCGCGACCTGGCAAATTCAAACCACTTGTCAAAGTTGGGCGGAGGATCGCGGCCGTGATTTCGTTCACGGTACTCCTCCACTGCGACGCGCAGGCTGTTGCTAATGGAAGCGCGTGTGGACCACCGGTTGGCCTCGACCCGGGAGTGGTAGATGATGTCGTCCAGCGGATGTCGGCTGTAGACCTGGTTGGTGAGAAGGGTGTAGGCCGTCGTCCCTATGAGAACGGCCAAGAGGACCACCAGCAAGAAAACGCGCCGGATAAAAACCACGGTACGCATGTTGTAAGTGTACAGGAAGACGGCGAACCCGATGAGGATGGCGTACAGGGGTAATATGGCTGCGAGCTTGGACGTTCCCTGCCACTCGGCCAGCCAGGACAAAGAGCGAAAAGAGGTCAAGAAGCCGGCGGTAAAAGTGATGATACCGAGTGGTCCCAGGGGCCCAATCTCAGATATGAGAAGGCTGGTGGAGATGACGAGCACGGAGAAGGCGAAGCTGTCGATTGCAATGTCAAACACGTACAGCCAACCCAACCCCCGGAAACCCGAGGGCAAAATCCGGGTATGCCCGAGTCGGAGCAGCAAGTAAACAAACCACACGAAGATGGCGGCAGAGAATTGGATACCGCTTATCGTGCGCAGGCGAGCCCTGGTTGTCTTTGTGAAGGCGAGGATTCGCCAGAGCAGAATGGCGATGGCCGCATCAAGGACCAAGCCGAGCAGTTGCATGAGAAAGACCAATGCGCGACTGTCAAAGAGAGGCGAGCATACGTAGGTGGAGTGAACCTTCTGACTGGCCGCCAGGTACGTGCCGATGTTGAGAAGAAGCACGCTACCCACCAGGAGCAGACGCGCTCCCTTGAACCAATCCAGCAGCTCGGCCGTCAAACTGCGCCAGGGGTCTTCGGGCTCCCAGGGGGCAGTGGGGGGTTCGTATTTGCGGCCGAAAAAGACGTCGTAGAAAACTATGAGCGTGCACAAGAACGACTATGATGCATTTAGCCCTGTATCTTTGAGACGGGGGACACGACAAAGCTTACCTCGACTCCCGGCGTAGAGCACTGGATCTTCGCCGCAACCTGATGGAACAGCTCCAAACGGACGACAATACAGAGCACGACTACCGGAACAAAGTAACGTCGTGGTCTTTTAGGTACACTTGGGGGCGATTCATCCGATAGCAAGGGTGATTTTTCGTCTTGCATCCGCCATCCCGTCAGTATAGGGTGCTGAGAGGAGAGCGCAGAGGGACTCACTAAATCTGCCATTCGACCCGGGAAGCCAGGGTGAAAGGTAGCTAACGATCCATGACAACCCGGCAGAGAGAAGCAGAATAAGAAAGGATGAAAGGCGAGGCCACTCTGTGTGGAGAAGAAGGGAGAAACAAAGTCAGTACAGAAGAAAGGAGAAACCATGAATCCTCTGGTATGATTATAAATAGTCTCACGGTTCAGGGTATGCGTCTCCAAGGTAGTAGAGATCCATATGAAGGATATCACAGCACTTGGATCCAGTTAGCTTCTTGTAGTCATAGCTGAGAGACGATACCAGCAATAAGACGGACCAGAGAGCTGTGGATTGTATGCGTGCATGCTGGGCCATGGGAACTTGGAGACTTGGCCAAGGGGCATAAGAAGCTGTGATGGCTCCGAGGGCCTCATCGAGGAAGCTGCAATCCCCAGCTGCAGAGACTATACGGGAAAACGAGAAAATCGGGCGCCTTGGAGGGGTCCCCTGGATGCCATTGAAGGGGTCCGAATCTGTAGAGGAATGGAGAGTCGGATGAGGTTCAAAAAGTAGCGACTTGGTGATGAGAAGGGGTGGGAAAGGGAGGGAGGTTCGACGGAGGTGAACAAGATGGAAGGAAAATGGGGCTGGTTATATTATGTAAGCAACTCAGCCACAACCCTGGGCCACTCAACGCGTCCCCCTTCTTCTCGTATCTTATCACGCGTCGCCGCACAATCCTCCCCATTACATCACTTCAACTCCCGACTCGACCATCAGCCCGTCTCCCATGATCTCCATT
Source organism: Sodiomyces alcalophilus JCM 7366 (assembly GCF_042370955.1). Taxonomy (NCBI): domain Eukaryota; kingdom Fungi; phylum Ascomycota; class Sordariomycetes; order Glomerellales; family Plectosphaerellaceae; genus Sodiomyces; species Sodiomyces alcalophilus. Next base: position 778,677 of record NW_027263536.1, on the reverse strand, counting down.
CCGGCCTTGGTCTTTCTACACACCCCGACGACATCTCCCCGGGGTCCCTGGATGACTGGCAAACACCTCCATAGCGTCTCTAGCCTTACTACACAGAGAGCCATAGCTAGGCATGGCCGGCTTTGGCGATGCCCCCTATATCGACAAGCTCGCCATCCCGGCCGTCAGTCTTCTCATTTTCTTCCTGGGCTACACCTCTCAATACCTCTTTCACACAGCAGACGACTTGAAACCCGGTCCCCTTTCCACCCGCGAGTCCATCATCTTCAACACCTTGTTGCTCTGCATCTGGTACACCTACTACAAGACCTGCACCGTAGACCCAGGTCGCTACGTCTTCCCTTCTCGAACCGGCCAAGAAGAGCCCGCCACCGATGGCCGTGATGACGATGGGCAAGAGAAACGCCGGCAGGAAGTGAGCAGGGGAATCAACGCCAACCCGAACCACTACGCAAGGTGGTGCCGCAAGTGCAACGCCCCGAAACCCCCGCGCGCACACCACTGCCGCACCTGCGCCCGCTGCATCCCCCGGATGGACCACCACTGCCCCTGGACCACCAACTGCGTCTCCCTCACCACCTTCCCGCACTTTGTCCGCTTTCTCCTCTACACCAACCTCGGCCTTTGGTACCTCGCCCGCCTGCTCTTCACCCGCTTCGCCGCCCTCTGGCGCGTCCGCCACCTCCCTTCCTACCTCGGGCCGTCCCTCGCCTCCCTGGTCCACCTGTCCGTCCTCGGCGGCGTGACCTTCTTCACAGCTCTTGCCCTCGGTCTTCTGCTTGCCTCCACCGCCCGCGGCTGGCTCTTCAACACCACCACCATTGAAGGATGGGAGATGGAGCGGCATGAGGAGTTGCTCCGTCGACATGGCCGGCGCAGACGCGGGGAGGACCGGTGGTGGGGAGACAACGAGGAAGAAGAAGACGACGACGAAGACGACGAAGACGACCATGGAAGCGGTCCGCTTGAGCGCGTCGAGTTCCCCTACGACCTCGGCTTCTTCGAGAACCTGAGCCAGGGGATGGGCACGCGGAACGTCCTGGCTTGGTTTTTACCCTGGGCAAGGACCCCCGTCATCGCCCCTACCGAAGGGAAAGGCGTCGGATGGGAGTGGGAGGAGAACGGCTTCAACCGGCGGGAGGGCATGTGGCCGCCGCCCGACCCGGAGAAGATGCGCAGACGATGGCCCGCCAGGGATGGTCCCACCCGGGACGAACCCGCCCTGCCGGCATACTCGAGCACCGAGGACCGAGTTGCCGCCTTCCGCCGCCGACAGGAAGCCGACCTGCGGAGATGGCAGGGGAACCGGTCGACGCTCATTGCCGAGCTGGAAGAGGCGGGAGAAGGGTACCCGAGAAGTGGCCGTGGCAAAAAGACAAGGGGTGGTAGGGCAGGGTGGGCAAACTCGGACGGCGAAACGCTGCGCGACTACGGCGTCGACGAGGAGACGGAGGTGGAGATGGAGATGGACGACCATGACCAGCAGCGGCCACAAGACGGCGCCTACCCTACCCAAAGCACGGAGCGGGAAGACGACGATGTGCCCCTTGCGGAGCTCTTGCGGAGGCGGAAGGTCCTGGTTAAGGATGACGAGGGGTGATGGACGTAATTTTGTCTTCCGAGACGGCCAGGTGACAGGAAAGATACGCTTGAGGTTTTATAACAAAAAAAAAAAGACAAGGCATTCTACTCAAAGACGACAAGTCCCAGCCAGCCCCCGTCGCCCGCGTTTATCTCACACCCCTCTCGCAGATGCCATAAATTCTAGGACTGGGTCGCCAATCAATACCCTACACCACTTCTCATCACATCGTCGACTGAACCAAAGACGGGACTTGAAGCCTTGTGGTCGATGAAGAGAGAAGGGAGCCATGGCGCCAGACGACAACACAGCGCCTTGCCGCCCTCTCGCGCCGAAAGAAAAGAGAAAAGAAAAATGCGAGAAAAAGAAGACAGCGGTCGGCCGTGGTCATCTCGTTCGTCAAGTCCAAGTCCCTCGGGCCGCTCACAAAAGAACAAGAAGGAAAAATAAAACCAATGGCCAACCCGCATGCAACATGCACGAAAATCATCTTGCAGTGATCCAACCCCAACACCTCTCTTCTCCTTGTCTACCAATCATCGTCCTGCTCCCTCTGCTGCATGGCGTTCTTCCGCGCCAACAGCGCATCAGCCAAGCTGTTACCCAGGCTGGGCGTCGGCGTGGTGCTGCGGCTGTTATCCGACCCGCTCGCCCCGTTGCTGATCACCGAATCGCGCGCCGGCTGCGCCTGCAGTCCGACAGGTTTGCGCGCCGCCGCCGGTCGCCTTGGCGGTTGTGGAGGCGGTGCCCGCTGCACCGGCGTCGGCTCGGGCGCCATCTCCTCGACGTATGCTGCCGGTACCCAGGCTTGGCCTGAAGAGTTCTTGCCCAGCCACCAGCCTGTGTGTCGAAACCGAGTCAGTCACTTTTTTCTTTTCTTTTCTATTTTTCCTTCTTTTGAAGGTAGAGGGGTCAGAACTCGTCGAGCAGGGATATATCTTACCATTGTTCTCCTTTTGCACAATCTCAATCACCTCGCCAGCCCGGACGGACAACTCATTCTCCCTCTGCCCGTCAAAGTCGTAGAGCACTTTCGCCCTCATCTTGGCCTTGGCCGGAGGAGCAGGCGGCGCGGGAGGAGGCGGACGGGCTGCGGCGCTCGTGGCGCCCGTCGAATTGCGCGTGTGGGACGGGAGGGCAGCAGTAGCAGCAGCCGTGCTGGCGGCTTGCTGCTGTGCAGCTGGCTGGGGAGTGGGTGGCACGGGCCGAGAAGAAGAGACGGCGGAGGCGGTAGTGGATGCCGTGCTGGGGGTTGTTGGGACGGGACGCGGCTGTGGTTTCCGGGCCGGTTGGATCCGGGAAGGCCTGCCGTTGGGGCCTCCGGGCTTGATGAGCTTCCCGCGGGTAATGGGCCGTGGCGGCACTGGCTTGCCCTTGGGCGTTGGCCTCGACCGGGAATTGGGCGGCTCGCCGGGCCGCGTATGGATGGTGCTGCTCTTGTAAAAGTCGACGGGCTGCTGCGAGTCCTTGAGCACCTTGACCTGCTGCATCTTGCCGGGCTTCTTGGCGTACTGGATCGTGTCGGTGATCTGGAGGTTGAAGCCGCCGGGCATCACCCTCTGCATCTGGGTGAACATCTCCGTCTTGAGCACGCAGTTCATCAGCGGGTCCGCCTCCTGGGGCGACCCGACGAGCAGCGAGAACCAGTCGTCCTGACACGTCGACGCGACGATGGCTTTGATGGCGCCCAGCGGCAGGGCCCGTTCCACCGTGATCTGCACGTTGTCGCCGACGAGCATCTGCGCCACGATGTAGAACTTGCTGTTGGTGACGATGATGGTCCGCGGGCTGGGCTTGCTCGAGCGACCAAACTTGGCCTCCAGGATCTCGCCGCGGCACGAGAAGACGGCCCTCTCGTTGTGGGCGAGGCCGATGGCGCTTCGTATGTGGGCACCGGGGCCGGTCGTCGCGTTGATGCCCATGTAGTCGCCGAGGAACCGCCTCGACCCGAGCAAGCTCATGCGGCGCCTCTCCTTCCGGCCCGCGAGGACCTGGTGGCCCTGGTCGCGCAGCTGCAGGTACTCGGCACCGGTCCTCTTCTTACGCCAGAACCGCTGGATGCGAGTGGCCGACTCGGCGCGGTAGGCCAGGTAGGCCCGCCACATGCGCTGGATGCGGGTGGCCATGTTGTGCCAGTAGCGGTCGCGCATGTGCTCGAGGGCGAACAGGGTCTCGGGGGACTTGATGAAGGCCTTGGTCGTGCCCATCTGCCACTCCTCCTTGGGTATGCTCGTGTCCTTGAGGATCTGCTTGACGGCATCCTCGTACGATCCCTGCCAGGTATACTCGCCGGCGTAGGAGGTGGCGGGCGACAGGAGGAAGAAGCGATCGACGAATTTTTCAAACGACTGGCGGTAGGCGAAGCCGGCGCGGCGGATGCGCACGTTCTCCTGCAGACCGAGGTATTTGATCTGGTGCAGGACGTTGGGGACGTTGTACTCGGTCGGGGACTTGTTCTCGTTGGGCTTGATGGTGCGGATGTACGAGGGCTGGCACTTCATCAGCGTCTCGACGAGGGCGTTGGCCGAGGTGCGGATCCGGTCACCGGCCGAGGGCGGCTGCCTCCTGTTGTCCTGGTCGACCTGGTGGGGGAAGAGCTCGTGCACGAAGCGGTTGCCGCTGGCCTTGAACAGGCCGAGCAGGCCCTTGAGCAGCTGGTCCTTGTTCTTGTCGGTGATGCCGTCGACGGTGTAGCTCACGTCGCCGGCGTAGTGCTTGATGATGAAGCTGCCCTGGCGGGCGGTCAGGTGCGGGCTGGACATGCCGTTGATGCTCTGCAGGAAGGTCCGGTCGCAGGCGGCGGGGTCGGCGTGGGCGGTCTTGGTGGCGTCCTTCATGGCGGAGAGGATGCCGGGGGGCCGGACCGACTCGATGAGGTCGCAGACGATCTTGTTGTCGAAATACTTGATCGGGGTCCACTTGATCTGTTCGCGGGCGTACTCCTCCTGCTCGGTCTTGAGGGTCAGCTGGATGAAGATTTGCTGCAGCTTCTCGTTGACGTAGTTGATGCAGAGCTGCTCGAAGCTGTTCTTTTCGAAAATCTCAAAGCCGTAAATGTCCAGGATGCCGATGGAGTTCTTGGTGGGCTGCTTGGCCTTGAGGGACGTGTTGATGCGGGCGACGATCCAGTCGAAGAGGTTGCTGTAGATGGCCTTGGCCAGGGCGTCCCGGGTGGCGACGGCCTGGGACGGGTTGGCGGGCGACTCGATGACCTCGCCGCTCCGCGGGGTCAGGATGCGGATGGTGATGGCCTTGACCAGCTGTTCGGGGGTCACCTCGAGCAGGTAGGCGAGAAAGTCGACGACGGACTGGTCGACGACGGTGGCGTAGCCGTGCTGGTCCTCCTGGAACTGGATGTTGCCGGTCCACAGGATGGCGGCCAGCATGCGGAAGATCTCGTCCTGCTCGCCCTGGCTGAGGCCGATGATCTTCATGGCGTCGAGGGTCTCCTGGAAGTCGGCCCGGTCGTCCATGCCGTCGACGTCGAGGCATCTGGACCGGCTCGTGTAGACGTACGTCTCGGGGCCCTGGACGCCGTACTGCTGGCGGTAGGTCTCCGAGGCGCCCTTGGTGAACTGGTAGAAGATGTGGAAGTTGCGCTCGTTTGTGATCTGGCCGACGACGCGCGACTTTTCGAGCAGGTAGTTGATAATGTCGGCGCCGACGGGCTCGCCCTGGGCGTTGAAGTGGATCTGGAGGTACTTGCCGAAGCGGGACGAGTTGTTGTTGCGCAGCGTCTTGGCGTTGCCGAACGACTCGAGCAGCGGGTTGGTGGCCAGCACCATGTCCTTGATCTTCTCGATTTCGCCGCCGACGGTGCCGCTGCCCGACACGCTGGCGATGTACTGCATGATGCGCTTGGCGGCTTCCGTCTTGCCCGCGCCCGACTCGCCCGAGATGATGACGCACTGGTTGTCGGCGTAGGCCTTCATGTTGTAGTAGGACGACTCGGCGATGGCGAAGACGTGGGGCGGCATCTCGAGGCGGTTCTTGCCCTTGTAGCTCTCCAGGACCTGGTCGGTGTAGATGCCGAGGTCCTGAAAGGGGTTGACGGAGACCAAGACATGGCCGATGTATGTGTAGATTTCGCGGGCTTCGAATCGTTTCTTGAGATTGTCGTTGATGGCCTCGTTGGACACCTTACTGAGCAACGTGAGGTCGGACACGCCAATTTCTCTCTTCTTGGAGACTTCGTAGGTGGCTTTTTTTGGTCGAGCGGTGGAACCGCCTTCCGATGCGCCGGCCTGCGCGTTCCTCGCCGCCCTACCCTTGGGGCGCCTCGATATACCCTAATGATTGCGTCGCGGTCTCCAGTCAGTACCATCCAAGAAAGACTTGAAGATTGTTGTATTCGTCGGAGAATGGACGGGGAAAACGGGTCAATAGCTCACCATGCTGGGCTTGTCTCGATGGCTGACGGGGAGGTGGTGGGAGGGGGAGGACGGAGGAGGAAAGGAGGGAAGGAAGAGGGAACGGAAGATTGCGACAATACAGGTTGTATCGCAATGGTAGGTCGCAAATGGAAGATGGAGGAACAGAGGTTCGACGGAAAGAGGGTAAGGGTCAGGGGCAGCTCGTGGCTCGGCTCGTCGAGGCCAGGTCGGTCATGAGAAATGACGTTTGATGCCTTCCCAGGGGTTGTGGTTGTCAAAAGGATTAAGGATTAATGATTACGCGCCTCCTCGTCGGCCATTGGCAAGTGCAGCACTGCCCGGTTCCGGAGAGTCCGTCTTGGTACCTGAACGCTAAGGTTTGCCGAAGTTTAGCCAGCCACCAGCCTGCTGCGCCACATGGGAATAAGTGGGACAACCTAAGAATTCTCACAGCCTCATCACCACGTAAGCAAGCGCTCTTATTATTCAAGTCTGGTATTCGTACTGCCGAGTACCTGTACAAACCTGTATCGCCAAAGCTGACAAACGCTATCCATGCCCTTCGCTGTGTACTGTCAAAGCTGAAAATCGCTATACTATCTAGTTCCTGGGCACAATGGTCCGTCCTGCACTCGCTCAAGGGAGCACCCCTAACCCAAGACCCCGGACGAACCGGACCGTATCCGCCTCCCGCTCCAGCGCCATCCTCATCCGCTCGCCATAGCTCCTCTCCTCCATCGCAACCAAGGCCTCCTCCTCCGTCATGGGCGCCTCTTCCTCAAAGTCGTCGGCCTGGAAACCGGGCGCCTCGCCAAACGTGATGGTCCCCAGCTTGTCCCCCGTCCAGAACAGCAAGTCGCTGTCGTTGGCCCTGCTGTTGCCCCGGGCGTCCGGGTGGCCCGTCGGGAGGATTTTGCGGGCCAGGTCGTCCAGGCCGGGCATGTGCGAGAAGATGGACGGCCGGGTGATGACCTCGCTGTGGCCGATCCTGTGGCGGCGGACCTCGGTGGACCCGTCGCGCTCGAACCACTTGACGTAGCCGGAGCCGTCCGAGAGGGCGATGCGCGTGCCATGGCACGCAATGGACAGGATTTTGGATTCGGCGGCGTTGTACCGGTTCTTAAAATTGGAGCTGAGCCACCTCTCTCCCGACCCTGACCCTGACCCTGACCCTGGTGGCTGCTGCTTGTCCGACGGGGACAGTCCATACAGCTCGAGGGAGCCCTTACTATTATATTCACCTCCTGCTATCAAGGTCTGTCCCACCTTGGCCTTGGAGGCCCGGACCTGCTCGGCCGACAGCTCGCCTCTCTGCCGCACTTCGCTGTCCAGCGGCGAAAAGGGACCGGGGAGCGACGCGAGGCAGGCGAGCCGCGCGCCCGAGTGATAGCTCCCCTGGATGCTGCCGACGTTGGGCTGGATGTAGCGACGGTCGTAGTGGAGGATGTTGCTGAAGCGGCCGGCCACGAAGATGTCGTTCGAGACGGACGCCGGGTCGCCCAGTTTCGGTAGGTGGAGGATGCTGAGAGGGTGCGGTTGCGAGAGGGCCGCGTACTTGGGCAGGGGGCCCGGGTCGAAGATTTGGTCGATGATGTCCTGGGTCGGGTTCACGCGGGCGCGATGGTCGAAGATGTGGATGCCGAGCGTGGTCCCGACGGTCAGGGGCACGTCCGGATGGGCGGTCGACAAGGTGGCAATGGACCACTCGAACGACTGGTCCGACACGACGGCGAGTCGCTCGAGATCCACCTCCATAAGGTGGCTCTGGACGGCCACATACGCTCGCTTGTTGTAGCTGTCGACGGTGATGGATTCGGTGACGCCCGTGTCGATCTTGCGGGATCGCCCGACGGCGCCGGGCCCATCGATGTGCAGTATCCCCGGCTGGCTCTTGGCTACCATGGCGCCCTTCCTGCGGTGCCGTCCCTTGACGTCCCACAGGCATATCGAGCCGTCGTCCAAGGGGGACACGGCGTACATGCTATCCGGTTCGCCCGGCGGGTTGTAGAGGGCGAGGCCGAGGACTTCCAGCCGGTCCTCGGCGTCGCCGTCTCGTATCCTGGGCTGCTGAAACCAGTTTGTCCTGGACGGGGCATAGCGCTGGATGTATTCGTCGTACCAGAGGACGGATTCGCCGGGGAAGGTCGGGTCCCAGTTGGCCATGTCCTGCTGTTTCCGTGCCTCTGGCGATAATCGGACGGATGCCGGGCCGTCCAACAGGTGTTGATCGAGAAGGCCATCGCTGAAAAATGTGCTCAGGTGACGGTTGTTCAGGTCATCCAGGTAGCGGCGACGCTCAATGGATTCGAGAAACGACGATTCGTCGAAAACGCGTAACCTCCAATGATTGTTGTCCAGTGCGATTTGGCGAAGTTTTCGGCTGGTAAGCAGTATCTTGGGGAAATCACGGGGCTCCAGGACTGCGAATCTGTGTTAGAGACGGAGTTCTGGCGGGTTGTATGGGGTCGTACGGCTCACACGAGAGAATCCTAAGCACCAGCTCATCAGGAAGGCTCGAGAGCTTCTTCCCCGATGTTTCCGACGCCATGGACATGAACGACGACGCTAGGACAAACAAACAATACCCGGATGATGGATATAGATAAAGAAAACCAGTCTAGGTTCTAACGCAAGGTAGTGAGACTTTGGGGTCCAGTGGGAAAGGAGAGAGATGTCAATAAAGCGTTACTCAGTAGGTCGGTAAATGGTACGTCGAGCGGCAGGTCGAGGTGGGGGATGATTTGGTCCGGACCTTGGGGTGAGGGGAGACTGGGAAGTATTCCGTAGAGCCTTATCGTTATCGTCGCCACTGATTGGACCCCGCGCTGCCAACGTGAGAGAAGGTATGCTCCACCTTGTGGTAGGTACTTTGTAAGTACATACGCTGTAGAATGATGAAATACGTATGGGGACTTGGGGACTTTTCTGGATGCGGGGGAATCTAGGCTTTTCGACGGGAACATTGGCCAGTTCTAGTCTTTGCACTAGTGTAGAGCAAGCGTCGTGCCTCGGGATTGTCGATTTGTACGCACTACGAGGTACCTACACTACGTTGTATGTGGACAAAGTGGCAAAGGGGCAGAAAGTACGTAGTCAGGTCAGGTACGCCAGCAATGGAACCTACCCCGAACTTTGTAGTGGACCTTGTAGTGTACAAGTGGAATGCCCATGAAGCAAGCCTCACAACCTATGATTCCATTGCCGTCCCGCATTCCGGCTGGCCTATCGTTGGCAGCACTTTGCATGGCTTGAGCTCGGGCTTACTCAGTGCGAGTTGCACGAAGATGACTTTGCCCAAGATTGCGCGGTCCTTGGAGAAATACCTCGTCTATCTGGATAGCCCATGAGAAAGAACTGTGGCACGAAGGTGAAGTTTTAACCCCACTGGTAGGGTCAAAAAAAAAAAGATGGAAAGAAAGAAACGACAGAGAAATAGGACGGCGGTAGAAATGATATAGTCTAATCATGACCTGACAACGTCACGCTCCTGGAAAGACGGGAGGACAAGAGTCCCTTTTATGGTATGGACGTGGTGGTGGTTCGCCAACGATAGATACCCCAGACTGAAAAATCAAATGACAGGCGGCAGAGAAGCAGCGAATGTCGAAACTGATGCGACAAAGCGTCTGAAGATGCAATGGTAGACAGGGGAGGCTGCCCGGCTCAACCGGCCGAGTAGGTTAATAAACACGTTGACGTCAAACGCTGCGTGTAGGTTGTAGGCATTCGTGAGTTCGAACCAGAAATGATGTCAATGATGAAAAAAGGGCTCGGCTTGCCCTCGACCCGATCCCGCATGGGCCATGAAAACGTTTCAAGGCAAGGCACGGTTGCCAGGCCCTTGGATCAGTGGGTGCACCTGACGCAGACCCCAAACCGTCGCCCTGCACTAGACTAGCCTGGCCTAGCGACCGTGTTTCAAGCTACCTAAAGTGGGCGACAGGAGGCAGGGAACGCACAGGGAGTTTTGTAGACGGGCAGCGGCTGGCAAAAAGTATTTACACACGATGATGTACCCAGCCATACATTTTATATAGTCACGGTACATAATGGTGTGTAAATACTTTTTGGCCCCTACTGTATGTACGTTGTACGTTGTACATACGAATTCCGCCGTGCCACGAAAAGCGGCCTTCTCGTCCTCAATACCTTGCAGCTGGGCGCAATGGCAGCCACAAATGGTACAACGTACACAAATGAAAGCATTGGTTAAGGTCGAATAGTACAGATCAATACTTACACGCGATTCGCCAGTCCTCTCGGCGAGGCTGTCCGTGGTCCTGCTTGGTCACCAGCCACTGGACTACTTACTTGTGGCTCGCCTACGGTTTGAGGGGCTCTAGCCACTTCACCCGTGGTTAAGCGCCCGAAACGGCGGGGACCAGCCCCAACTTGGCCTAGTGTCCGATTCCGTCCCTGGGTGCTCGACCACTCAACTGGCGTGCTCTGGTCTCGGCATCTCGTCTCCTCTTGGGAACTCTTGAGTGTCTGCCACTTTGCACCATCGTCACCTCAGCGGCGGTAAAGACCTTTTTGTCTCTTCTTTTTTTTCTGTTTCGTTCTTTCGTCTTTCTGCAGAATCTAATTATATCTGTTCTGCATAGTTCCCGAATGTCTGGCAGCTACGGATACTCTCATCCTCTCAGTCACATTCCATACCGTTTCCTCCTGTTCCTCGACAGCTTTCTCTGCGATCGACACTCGGACTTTGTCTGGTCTCTTGGTTTAGGCCTGGTTCCCTACCCCTGGTCCCGGCCGAAACGTCGCAGAGAACGGTACGTTGTACGCTTCGTTTACCGTTCTCTGCCAAAGCAGCGCTCTGACGATCCTCGTCTCAAAACTCCTCCCTATCAATGGCTCCATCCAGCCTTATCCTCGTCGTCTGTGTCTGATCTTCCAGGCTAGCGTGTGAACCAAGAATCGGAGGTTTCATAGCCCTCTTGGTATCCCCATCCGCTCCCGTTCGGCCTCGACGTCTCTGTCTCGCTACAGCCAGACCAGGTCAATAGCGAGCCCGTTATACTCGTCGATAGCTCGTCCCATTATATCCTTACCATATCCTTACCACCTCCGCCATATTCTGCAACTCTATCGGATCACGGACCTCGACTCGATTCTGACTGGGGACCCCCCTTTCCCTTCCCCCTGCCCGCTTCCATCCTTGTTCCTTTTCATCTGGTCTCTTCTAGCTCTGCTGCCCCAGACCATCTCACTTTTTACTCTTCAACCTTCCTCTTCTCTCGTCATTTGTTACTTCGTTTTGCATTTCGCCCTTCTCTTCTTTTCTTTCCCTCTGGTTGCGTCCGGGTGAGGCCAAGGGCTTTTTATCGAATTATTCTTTTTAGAGACTCGAAAACCTCCCATCACGTCTCATTCCGTTCTTTTCAGCTGCTGGTTCAGATCGCTCTTTTACAATCAAACGAATCGACTGGAATACCGTCTGTTGGGCCTTCGTTATACCGCTGATCTTATTCGTCTTTCTTCGTTTCTTCACTTCCCTACGACTCTTGTAATCCAGCCAAGGAACGACAATTGAGAAAGAGGAGGAAAGTGAACAAGGGAAAAGAACGGCTGGTGTCTTCACCCTCGGGGACTGAACCGTCTTCTCGACCATTGTCGCCTCGCCGCCACACACACCCCCGGCAGGACATCAACACCCTCACGAAGCGCTTGTCGAGCGACGACGGATCAGCAACAGCCCGCCGATCGATCCCTCTGCATACTGTCGCAGGTCGACACTTCATTTAATTCCTTGACCCACAACTTTCACCATGCTCGTCAATATCCCCCTCATCAAGAAGCAGTTCACGGCCCGGAAGCTGATCTTTCACATCATCTTCTGGGGCCTGCATTGGGGCGTATTCGCCTACGGATGGTAAGCAGCAACCCGGTCCAACCGACGCGGCCGCCGCCCTTCTAACGTACGGTTCCAATGTACAGGTGGAAGCAAGCGGCAGACCCTAGGCTGGCGCCTCTCAACTTGCTCCAGTACTCGGTGTGGATCTCGCGAGGTGCGGGCTTGGTGCTCAGTTTCGACTGCATGCTCATCCTGTTGCCGGTATGCCGCACCATTATGCGATGGATCCGGCCCAAGATCCGCTGGATCCCCATGGACGAGAACATCTGGTTCCACAGGCAACTGGCCTACGCCCTTCTTTTTTTCACCGTTCTGCACACTGGCTCCCATTATGTAAAGTGAGCAGCTATTCCCAGTCCCCTTTTCTTGTTGTCTCTTCTTTAGTGTGTTTAGTACGTGCCACTCGGCTAACCCGCCCAGCTTCTACAACGTCGAACGCCTTCAACTTCGCCCCGAGACGGCTGTTCAGATTCACTACACCCAGGCCGGTGGTATCACCGGTCACATCATGCTCTTCTGCATGCTTCTGATGTACACCACCGCCCATGCGAAGATTCGCCAGCAGTCGTTCGAGACCTTCTGGTACACCCACCACCTCTTCATCCCTTTTTTCCTCGGCCTCTACACGCACACCGTCGGTTGCTTCGTGCGCGACACCGCCGATCCCATCTCGCCCTTCGCTGGCGATGAGTACTGGGAGCACTGTATCGGTTATCTGGGCTGGCGGTGGGAGCTCTGGACCGGTGGCCTCTATCTCATCGAACGGCTATATCGGGAGGTTCGCGCTCGCCGTGAGACCAATATCACCCGTGTCGTTCGCCACCCTTACGGTAAGTGTGCAGTCGTTTTTGCCTCGACGTCTTTTTTCAAACCCCTTGTTGTACTGATACGTCGGGACTAGACGTCGTGGAGATCCAATTCAACAAGCCCTCGTTCAAGTACAAGGCCGGCCAGTGGCTTTTCCTGCAGGTCCCCACCATCTCGAAATACCAATGGCACCCATTCACCATCACCTCGTGCCCCGAAGACCCGTACGTCTCGGTCCACGTCCGCCAGGTGGGCGACTTCACCCGCGCCCTCGGCGACGCCGTCGGCGCCGGTCCCACCCAGGCCAAGCTCTACGACGGCGTCGACCCCATGGGCATGTACGAGGTGGCCCTCCAGAACGGCCAGAAGATGCCCAGCCTCCGGATCGACGGCCCCTACGGCGCGCCGGCCGAAGACGTCTTCGACAACGAGATCGCCGTGCTCATCGGCACCGGCATCGGCGTGACCCCCTGGGCGTCGATCCTCAAGAACATCTGGCACCTGCGCAACGGGCCCAACCCGCCCACGCGCCTCCGCCGCGTCGAGTTCATCTGGGTGTGCAAGGACACGGGCTCCTTCGAGTGGTTCCAGACGCTCCTGTCGTCCCTCGAGCTGCAGTCGGACGAGGCCGCCCAGCTGCCTGGCAGCAACGGCATCGAGTTCCTCAAGATCCACACCTACCTCACCCAGAAGCTCGACATGGACACCACCCAGAACATCGTCCTCAACTCGGTCGGCAGCCAGGTCGACCCGCTCACCGAGCTCAAGTCGCGCACCAACTTTGGCCGCCCCAACTTCCAGCGCCTCCTCGCCACCATGCGCGACGGCATTCTCGACCGGACCTACCTCAGCGGCCTCGAGGGGAGCATGCGCACTACCGTGGGTGTGTACTTTTGCGGTCCCTCCGCTGCCGGTGAGTTTTTTGTCTCGTCTCCAACGTCCATGGACAATAGCTAACGGTCTTTTCAGCTCGCGATATCAAGGCGGCTTGCAAAATGGCCACCGTGCCGGAAGTCAACTTTCGCTTCTGGAAAGAACATTTCTAAACCATCTACCGCGTCTCTGCTCGTTTTTTATCGCACTTTAATCGACTCTGTGTCGATAAGGATACATTTGTATCGCATCATTTAGCGAAAGTGGTCCATGTGACATGTACATATACATGTACATGTACATGCGCAAATCGAGCCCCGTCAGATAGAACGAGGGCGGTGGAATATCATTCATGGCCGATTATCGGTGCCGAGGACACCAGGGCGAAATGGAGAGGACGGCGTTTCCGCGGGTGCATTGTCCACCTACATACCATATACATATCATTTTCACAACGAGGCTTCCAATTTACGTACCTGCAAATCTTGCCACCTTGATTTATTTTCCACTTTTCTTGGTGCTGGCGATACATTCGTACGTGCCGACATCCATCACCTGTCTCCGCAACGTTGTACTTCGTGACTTTGCAAGTTCCGATACTTCCTCTGCACGATTAGTCAGCTCGGCAGTTCTACCATATAACCCCTGTTTTATTATGTTAGAGATATATTCGCGGTTTACCCTTTTAGGAAATTCAAGAAGGTTCGAGAAACGTACCTACACTAATAGCACCTATAATCCAAAAACCTTAACACTATTACTAGATATTTAAAGGTTAATCTCGAATTAATTTATAGCTATTTTATATATAAATGGATTTAGTCTCTATATATAAGAAATATTCCTTAGTTCTTTTTGACTACTAATACGATGGCTCGGAAGCTACTATAGCTTATATACGCCTATGCTAAGATATATAAAAAGAATTAAGGGTCGTGTAGAAGCAGTAACTACGTTTATAAATAACCTGGAACCGATTCTAAACCCTAGTTATTATCGGGTTCGAATAGTGGAAATCCCAGCTAAAATAGCCCTCTTCTCCCCGAGCAGTCTTATAAAAAGAATATAAGCGAGGATAAATCTAATTATTTCGAGCCCTACGTATACGACCCTGTATAGGAGGCACGTGTTAAGTAACGGCGCCGCGAATATCGCCACGAATATTAAAAATAGCGCGAGCAGTTTTTTAAGCAGCTAAAAACACCTCGCCGTAAGGTATTTTACTTACTTCCTTTCTACTTATTTATTCGTTATCTTCTAACGTATAAATAGCGGTAGTATCGATTTATATCGCCTTATCCCTGGTCTTCTCCTAGTAATAGAACCGAGGCTCCTCCTATATAAAATACGCCTAGGCGTCCTTACGTATCTCCCGTAAAGTATATAACCTACGAGGACCGGATACGGATCGACTACCTATATTATCTAGCTAATAAGACGTAATCTAAAGTCGCTAAGCTGCTTAGATTAACTACGAGGCAGGTCTAATAGGCCCTTCGAACTTAACGCCTATAACCTCGCCACTATCTTAAAGGGCGCCGGCGAGTAATTCCACTGCCTCTCGAAGAGGCTCTGTAATAGGTAATCTATACGCCTTCTAAATCTAAGAGATTCCTATTGCCAGGCAAGCTTCGGTAATCTCTGCCTTTCCTCTAGAGCTTTAGTGACGAAGCTATCCAGAGTACGCTAGCCGTGATAGGTGCTAAACGAGTTCTATAGCCTATAAAGATTCCTCTAAATACTTATAATCGCCAGAGGCGTCTTACTTTTACCGAATAATACGGTTACTTAACCGTTAAAGATTAGAATCGATGGATCTGGACCGATAAGACCTGGGTTATAGGCCTGCCTCTAAAATAATACGTCACGATCTTTCCGAATAAACGCGCCGAGGATTTCCTACGTCTAAAGATACGAGCATATAGCTGGATATTCTAGGGCTGTTTTATAGGAATATATAAGGGGCCGGGACTTATATAGAAGAAGGAATAGAAGACTATAAATAGTGTATCGTACTATAAGAAGATCCTTTTAATTCTATACTAATTTTGGCTAGAAGATCCGAATCGGGTCCTTTAGTAAGATAGTGCTCGTATTTATATATTAAAATACACTATAAAGAAGATCAGCGAACTATAGAACGGCGCGCCAGATACCCTCTAGATCCAGTAGCCACCTTATAGCCCTAACCTTAATCTAATCGAAAACGTATAGGCGTGGATAAAAAGCTGGATAACTAATAACTATTAGGAACGCCCTACTAGCCTTACTCTTAAAGCTACTATATACGCTACGTGGGAGGCAGTTCCTATTAAGCTATTATAGCTATTAGTTACTTTAATGCCACGTCGACTCTAGTGTGTTAAGGAGTTATAAGGTGGATTAATAGGGTACTAAGTTACCCTGGTTTAGTACATCCAAACCCCTGTATTTTATATAGAAAAATCCCTGCTCTTAATATATCTACTTATACCTTACTCCGTTCATTATCGTGATACTATTGGTTTATTTGGATCCGCAAGTACACCACACATAATTAAACAGGGGTTGGCGTGTACACGGCCCCGCAAAGACTTGGTCCCTTGATTCTTCGAACTTGCGCTGTGGCGCGTCTTGTTCCACCCCTTCTAACGCCTAACCTGGACAATCTTACGCATCTGCCTTTCGAGACGCCAGAGAACCTCGAGTTCGACCTGCCTTAAGTGCCCAGCTCGTACCGCGATTCAAAACATAGTCTTTATGTACTGCAGCGCCACGGCAAGTCTCTCCAACTCCACTCTAGAGAAATAGAATTGTCCTCTTCAGCGCCGTGTCTACGCCTCCCTTTTAATGATGATATCAACGCTAATAGAAACGCTACCAGTGAGATCCCGTCTAGACTTTCCGTCTCTTAACATACCAGTACGCAAAGTAATACCCATATAGAATCCCCCCAAGCTAAACAAGTCTTTGGAACAAGACAACCAGGGAAACAACAGAGAAAATCCGGAAATGCAAATGAAACACCGTCTTTCTCAAAGGCCGTCATGCTTTCAGTGTCGTTTCGAAGAATCTGTGCTCCCTGTGCGCGTCTCAATTCTATCGTTGCTAGAGGAAGGAGACGCCTCTTTCATCTTCCTCCTCGGATGAAGATTGTCGGGGTGCCGCTGCCTCCGACGCTCATTCGCTTCGTCCTCCATCTGGTGCTTCTCCATGTTCGCCTCGGTCAAGCAATCCGCAGCGACTGCCGGTCGTCCAAACGAGGACTCTCGGCGTAAAGGCCCGTCCGGAGCACCGCCGGCGTCGATGAGCTTATCGTCCTGCGCGTACTGGTCCATCTCGGCCGTATCGGACCTTCGGACTGGCTGCATGTTATTGGGTGCCGTCGACAAGTCGAGCGGGGACGGCCCTTGCTCTGCTTGGTTGGTCCCTGTCGGCGCCTCCGGTGGTGTCCGAGCACGCTCCTTCCGATAGTTTTCCCCTGCGGCGTCAGGGTCCCCGGGAGACGAAGTAGAAGTGGCTTGCTCATCTTCGATTCCCACGTTGGGAATGTCGGCGTTGCTGCAGTGCTCCGTATGATCAGAGCATTCCGAGGACCGAGGGTATGGCGCCGCGACCCCGCGCAAGGGACCTTGGCGTTTCGCCTGGCTCCAACGGAGGAGCATACGCGCCAGCGTCTTGCTCTTGACGGGTTTCGCAAGGTAGTCGTCCATGCCCGCCTTTGTGCACTTCTCCCTATCCCCCTGAATCGCCGACGCCGTCATCGCAACGATGGGGACGTCCTGTACGTACTTGTTGTACGGGGCGTGGCGTCGCAGGAGGTGGGTACATTTGTAGCCGTCGATCACCGGCATCTGGACATCCATCAGGATGATGTCGGGTTTGGGACGCTTGCCCTGCTGTGCCGCGGCCAAGTACTCGAGCGCTTCTTTCCCGTCCCACGCCGCAGACACCTCGTACCCCAGTTTCTTGATGGTTTGGGTCGCGATTTTCTGATTAATTGCGCTGGCAACGGTGTGAGACTTCGTTTTGTCGATCGCTA
This sequence comes from Sodiomyces alcalophilus JCM 7366, assembly GCF_042370955.1. NCBI lineage: Eukaryota > Fungi > Ascomycota > Sordariomycetes > Glomerellales > Plectosphaerellaceae > Sodiomyces > Sodiomyces alcalophilus. The sequence goes on along the minus strand of NW_027263536.1, from coordinate 761,164 downwards.
CAATCCGGGGGAGAGAACAAAATGGGGTTTGTTTCTTGTTTTACAGGGTCCAACTTACTTATCCTCTACAACAAGCACGTGAAGCCTGGACGGCCCGTTCTGCGAATGGCTATTTTCCGTGGTCGGCGGTGTCTCGGACGATCGCGGACGCTCGTGGGCCGAGTGCTTCTCGGGCGCCAAGTCAGACGACCAGGAAGGCGTGCCACCGGAGTGGTCAAAGTCTGAGCTGCTGCATGACATGTTCATGGCCGACTGGAACCTCTCGTGCAGGCCGTCGATTTCAACGAGAGCGTCTTCTCGTTCTGGGCCCCGAGCCTTGGTAAATGGGATCCAGAAGGTGGCCGTCGTCCCCTTGTTGACGTGGGACTCCAGCGTGATCCTCCCTTTCATCAGGTCCAGGAGGTTCTTACAGATTGTCAAGCCGAGGCCGGTGCCGCCGAACCGCCTCGCAGTCGATGCATCCCCTTGGCTGAACGGCCTGAAGAGCTTCTCGCGGACGGCATTGTCAATCCCGATACCCGTGTCCTCGACGGTAAACTTGACCACTACTACCGAGTCGGCCTCTTCTTTTTCTTTCTGCACACTAAATTTGACATAGCCTTGGTTGGTGAACTTGATGCTGTTCGTCAAGAGGTTGGTGATGATCTGTCGAACGCGGCCCGGGTCCCCAATGACGACCAGGCCGTTGGCGATGTCGCTCGCAATGTCCGACTGGAAAGCCAGGTTCTTGCGTTGGGCGGCGAAGCTCAGCATCTTGCTCACGTCCTTTACGATGACGGAAAGCGAGAACTGGACCTCCTCGATATCGAGTCGACCCGACTCCACCTTGGAAAAGTCCAGGATGTCGTTGATGACGGTGAGTAGGGCGTTGGCCGACCTCTGGATGTTCTCGACGTAGTCGCGCTGCTCAGGATCTAGTTTCATATCGTGTAGGAGTTCGGCCATGCCAATGACGCCTGTGATGGGCGTCCGAATCTCGTGGGACATCTGTCGAGGCATTCAACGTCAGCTTCGTTTGCTAGCCAAGGGTTTTTTTTAAAAAAAAAAATGTTTACTGCGATAATTTTGGGTGTTCCACCGACTAACAGGAAAAAAGGGGGGAAACCTACATTGGCGAGAAACTGGCTCTTCAACCTGTTGGCTTCTTTCGCGGCCGCCTCGTTGGCGATGGCCTGTTTCTTCTCCTTGGCTTCTTCTTCCAGCACCATCTGTTTCTCCTTCAGCTCGGAGACGTCCATGATCATGCCAATGACGCCTTCGACCGGGGTCTTCTTAGTGTCACACCCTCCCCCTTGCACGGTACCCGATTTCCCAAGGATCGGGATGAATCGTGTCCGGCACCAGCGGCCGCCCAGGGCATGTTCCTCGAGCATCTCCTCCGTCTGGTGGCCGTCGAGCATGCCCTCGATGGGCCGCAGGAAGGTCGGCTCTTTCCCCGTTGGCATCTGGTCCAGGCGACCGAACACCTTGTACATGTTCTCGCCGACATAGCCGCTGGCGTCGCTGCTGCTGGTACCAGTAGTGTTACCGCCGCTGGAGCCGCCGTTGACGGCGTCCCACATGAGGGCGCCCTCGAGCATGGTCACGTTGCGGTTGACGTCGACTGTGAAGATGGTGATGCGAGAGTGGGCGATGACGCTGAGCAAATGCTGCCTCGTTCGCTTTGCGGCCAGGGTGGTCTCGATGCTTTCGTGAACGTCGGTACAGGTCCCGAACCACCTCTCGACCTCGCCTGTGGCCTTGTTCCTGAGAGGCAGGGCGCGACCCAGCATCCAACGAAACTCACCCTCCTTGCTGCGAAAGCGGCACTGGACCTCGAGGGGCACCCCCGTGACCAAGGAGCGCTTCCAGCGGGTCGCGACCTGTTGCACATCGTCCGGATGGACCACGGTGGTCCAACCCCACCCAAGAGATTGCTCCGGTGTCAGGCCGGTAAACTGGTACCATCTCGTGTTGTAGAAATCGAGCGGCCCGTCCCGGGTGGCAGTCCAGACGAGCTGGGGCATGGTGTCGCAAATGAGCTCGAAGCGCTCCTCCTCCTGCTTTTTGATTTCCGAGATCTCCTGGGTCATGTCGGTGATGTCCCGGAAGGTGACGACGCCGGCCAGGAATTCGCCGGTGGCGTCGTCGAGGATGGCTTCCCCCGTGACATCAAACAGCAGCTTGGCGCCGGTCCGGTCATATATGCCGACGCGCACGCCGGTGAAGGGAGTCTGGGTCTGGAGGAGGATGGACATGGGTAGCTCGTGAACGGCCAGCTGGCGGTTGAAATGTTCGTCCCACATGACCCAGGCGGAAACGAGTTGGAAGCCGTCGACGGAGCTGTCCAGGGCTGCCTCGTCGGACAGCAGGGAGCGAGCGGCGCGGTTCGGGAACGAGACGCTGCCGTCCTTCCACATGGCGACGATGGGAATGCGCGTGTTGTCCAGCAGGGCGTCCTTCATGAGAATCATCTTTTGCAGGATCGAGGGCGTGCTCGCATGGGCGGCGGTTGAGGGTGGACCCATGGGCGGGAACGGGTTGGATGACAGCGAGACGGCGCTGGGGCTCACGTGGAGGGCTGGCGAGCCGGACTCGTGGCTCGAGCTGACGGAGGGCGGGTTCGAGTTGAATATGGATTTCCGGCCGGCCGCTTCGAGCAGATTGGGACCGGCGACGTGCTTTTTGCAGTTGGCCAGGGGGGAGGGCGGCGATTCTGTACTGGTGAAGGTGAGGGTGAAGTAGACCTGCTGACCCTCGATCTCCCATATGGTGACGAGCATCTTGGCACACACCTGCACGTCCGGCTGATTCAACAGTCCGCGCGAAGCGGGCCCCGGCTTGGCCATGTCCTTCTTGGTGATCACGACCTCTACAGCGGCATCCCTCACCACTCCAGGAGCAGCAGCAGAAGTCGCAGTCGCAGCCGCAGCTGGCTGCGGCGGAGGCGGCGACTCCCGATTCTGGTCGGTCGGAAGAGAGGCGGTATTATTTGTCACCTTGGGGGTGATGTCGCCAGGCCATGGTTCATCATCCATGGCAGCATCCATGGACTGCCCTCTGGAGCCCACTTCCGAGACCAGAGAGTCGAGGAAGGATTCCCATGTGATCCACACGGGACAGCCGTCCTGCAACATGTCGATGCCGACTTGGGATAACGACTGGCCGCGCAGCTGGTCGAGGGCACGGGTGTTATGATCGGCGGGGTCGGGGCTGGGGTCGACGATGCCCAGCATCCTGCCCATGGCTTCATTGGCGAGGACTACGGTCTTCAAGTTGTTGAGAACGAGGAGGGGGACCGGCAGGTATTGCATGGCGGAGAAGGCGAGCTGTCCGGGAGTGATGTAGGGCATCGGTAATCGAAAAGGACTCGGCGACTGATACGGTTCGTCGTCATGGAGGTGGGCGAGTTTTCTCTCGCGTACAAAGCGGTTCCTCCCGGTCGAGGACGAGGTGGGAGTCATGGCGGGAGGTTCGCGGGGGTCGTCGGCGGCATGGCGATGGGTTGAGGTCGTTCTCGACGGCGAAGTGGATGAAGAGGGGGCGGTGGACTGCGGCGGTAGCGGCGGCGGCGGTAGCGGTGGTGTTGCGTCGGGGCATGGCTGGATTGTGGAGTGACGCCGTCGTTGCGCAGGATCGTCGCAATCCGCGGGGTCGAGAGAAGGCATTTCGGCGAAATCGAACCAGGCATAAGAAGGAAAACGATTTCTGTGGCGATGGCGATGGCGATGGCGCGCGCGCGCACCATCCAGCTAGAAGATTAGGCGAGGATATGCAAAGCAGAATTTGGTCTTTTGGTTTAACGCTGAGGATGTTAGAAGGGAGGGGGGAAAATGTCTTGGGCCCGCAACCGGGGCATGGTCTATTACACAATTACCGGGGAAGGAATAGCGTGACGATTTGGTTCGGTCGCGGTCCAGACCAACCTGTGCGAGTCGGGGAGTAAGAGCTAGCCTGAAGCCACAGCCTCCTCGAGGGACCAAGTCCATCGGGGAGGAGGAGGTAGCACTTAAGGGGTTCTGGCTGTCGATGCTACTCGGTTCTTTGTAGTCGGTAGCATGCAACGAGAATCCGTGGCTTCTGCTGTCTCTTGGGGTTAGCGTTCCAGCCTGTAGTGATATGAGGATGATGATCTATGACCGCAAGCGGAACTGGTGCCAGTCGTAGGGTCAGACGACGGGAGTTGTGGGATAAAGATACGATTGACGAGAATCACAGGGATGAATGAGATGAGTGAGTATAGAGTAAGAGACAGTTGAGTACGAAGTAGGGTAGGATAAACGAGTGGGCATGGAAGAAGGATAAGTATCGTCAGTTGGCATCTTCTGATGATTAATCTGTCATGTCGTCATAGGGCGGCCAGGATGTACTAATAGAATAACACCCACTTTTTTTTTTTTTTTTTTTTTTTTTTTTTTTTTTTTGGGTTTTGGTTTTTGGCTTGGCCGTTTCCTGCTGTCGGTGAGGAGTGGGAGGGTTTACTTGAGGATCCCAAGGTCTCCCAAAGCCTCGATCGCCGTATAAGTACCGGGGCCCGGGGATCGGGGAACTGAAGTGAACTAGATTTGACGGGGTCAATTGCCACTGGCGAGCATTGGAGGCGTTGCGTCAGTGGTTGGTTATTAGAGGCTGGCCTGACGAATTGGTTGGTGATTGATTGTCGAGAGCTCGGGTGGGCGTACGTACAGGGAGCGAGTGGAACAGAGCAGAGCTGCGGCAGCGGTAGAAATGAAAACGTAGTAGCGTACGAATAGGTAGTGTACAGATATATTAGTGCACTACGCCTCTCCGTGATAATGCTGGTGTGGCCGTATCTACCGAGATGATGTGACAAAGGTGGGCGAGGTTGAAAAGAGCTTTCAAAAGATCTTCGAAAGTGCCCAGGGACCACACCAAGGCAGTCGTACTCATTCGTACCTTGCTCATTTTGCAGCAGCTGCGTCAGTGACGTACCTTTCATGCCGCTTAATGGACCCCACAGTGGCGTGACGTCACGTTGCCCCACCGCCAAGTATCAGGAACTTGGGAGGAAGGCGGGAGTGCACTACGATTACAACGCAGTCAGGAGTCAAGTACTAAATAAGGGACCTTGGTACGGCAGATGGGGTGCTCAGATATGAATCAACGCGACAGGCATGCCTTTTATACGGTTGAACGAGTAATTTTCTGGCCTGGCTAAAGCAAATGGCAATACCTTTATATTTTCTGAGAATAACAACATGGAAGTTGGCAGTGCAAGGTACGAAGTACCCTGCAGCAGGATGAGGTCACAGAAGTACGAATAGTCGGGACGCATAAGTACTCCGTGCAATAGAGGTGATTGGGAGAAAAGTACGGAGTACGAATAAGTGGTTTGATCCCTGAAGACCCTTGATCGACAGGAGCGAGCCCCGAGCACTCCACAGGGGGACGTGGGCGAGACCCTAGGTAATTACATGACTGTCCGTACCTAGGTATCTTGTAGTGTAGCTACAAGATGCGAAGTTACGTAATGTAAAGGTACACACGGCGACAGACTACGAGGTAATACGTGTAGTGTACAACAAATACCGAGTCGAGAAGAACAAATCAAGATAAGGTAGGTACCTAGGTACGCAACAGTACAAGGGAGACTCGACTCGAGTTGCTGGACCCAAAGCTAAGACAGCCAACAGGATAATAAGCATTAAAGATCACCAAGACGGAAAAGACCCCGACGTCCCCATGCTTGGCGAGTCTTAGGGGACCAGACAATGTCGTCATACCCAAACTAAGCACCTGGGTCACCGGGAATTGTCTTTCATCAGCCCGCACGCCGAACAAGTCCACCACTGCCTCTCCATACACCTCCCGCAGAACGAGCACTGCCAAAGCGCTGGTTCCTTGGCAGGCCTCGCTGCCGCTGCCACTGCCGCTGTACTCGGCGACGCGTCTCGCCTGGTCCGCGTGTTCCGTGTGTCTCTCCTGCTCCTGTCCCCGGCCACCGCCTGCTTCGTCCCGGCACGTGGAGGACTGTCCGTGAGGTCGATCGTCTCCTTCTGCCTCGGCGGTGTCCTCGGCGGTGATGTGATGGGGGGAGTGTGACCTGTCCTCGAGACCTGCTGACGCCGCTTCTCCTCGTTAGGCGTCCAAAGCGTCTCCTCTGCACCTCGCCCCGTCGACCCCTTCTCGGCACCGCACGCATCGCAGCAGAGGAACGTCGGGGGGTTGTGCAAGGTACACATCCCGCACGTCCATCCTCGCTGTTCTGGTTGCGGTTGCGGCTGCACCGACCCGGCCGACGACGGCCCTGGCACCACCGCCCCCCCTCCGCTGCCTTCAGGCCTCTCAGCGCTGGGATGCACGTAATAGTTCCCATACCTCTCCCTCTCCTCCTCCTGTACAAGCTCCCACAGCGCCTGCGCAATCGCCGCCTCGTTCGCCCTATCCTCCTCCGCCTTGGTCCGGAACCCGTTGCGCGCCGCCTCGGCCTCGATCCGCCGGATATCGCCCTGTCCGAGCCTTCCGTCCGCAGTCCCGCACCCTTGCAGCGTCGTCTTTCGCCGCCCCGCCGCCGCCGCGATCGTCCGCCGCATGTCCTGGCCCGGCCGCGGCGCAGCGCCGCCCAGCCGTCGTCCGGATCCCGCCGCCCACGCCGCTTTCTGCCGCCGCGATCGCTCCTCGGCCGCGGCCCGCGCCAGCCGTCTCGCCTCCTGCATCGGGATCCGCGCACTGCCGCCGAGCCGCCGACCGGCCGAGAGGAAGCCTTCGCCCGTGTAGCCCTTTAGGACGAGGCCCTCGTGTTCGTCGCGCAGCTGGTTCCAGAGGGCGCGGAACTTGTCGTCGTGCGGGCCGTGGACAATGTGCGCAAGCTCGTGCAGCATCGTGTCGATGACCTGCTCCGTGGGTAGAAACTGGTTCCGGTCGCCTGCGTGCCGCAGACGGAGCAGGATCTTTGCACCGCGGTTGACGTTGAGTCCTAGAAGCGGGCCATGTCAGCAAATCTAGTCAGTATATACCCGTGTCTGTGTCGTTTGATATGTTATTTGATGACGATAAAAATCCGTACCTAGTAGGTTAGACTGGTTGGGAAAAAACTCGGCCAGCTCGCCGACCTTCCACTGCCTGGCCCGCATGATGGGCTTCACCAACGAAGCCACCCTTTTGAGTGTCTGCAAGGCCTCCGATGCCCGCGGGAAGTGTGCTAGGTGCGAAAAGGAGAGGATGAGTGGGTCGTGTTCCCTCATTTTATCCAACTCGCAAGCTGTCCTGGTGAGACGGATTAAGGAAGAAGAAAGAAGAAGGAAAGAAAAGAGGAAAGGAAGAAACAAAGTGTAACGGGGACTCGAGCCCGAGTAACGACTAAGAAAAAAATGGGAATATTACAAGGAATCTCAGATGGGTAAAAAGGTTAGACAGAATCAAAAGGCAGCAGAGATATCATGAGAAGCGGCAGACAACGCAGATAATCCAAGGCGCCCACGGAACACGGAGATATCGTGAGACAAGGCGTTCGTGTTCCGCGATACAGAAACGCCTAGAACGACAAAGACACCAAGCCACGACTCCTCAAGTCAGCCTCGACGACCAAAGATGTCTCGCCTCGTCGGAGCAAACAAAAGGGTCATTCATGTCAGGCAAGACGAGACGACGGGTCGCGGACCATCTCGTCGTCTCCGACATGTCCGAGAATGTTCCAACCATGCTTAGTAATCATGCCAATGTGGGTACCGGTGTGAACAAGTGGCAACAGGTGGACAGCCGTATGATCGAGTGGCAAGCCCGACGCAGAGGCAAACACGACGGCCGTCTGGGACATATTCGGACACTTCCAGAACACAAGTCATGTTGACATTCCTCTACGAGGACAGCTTACAGAGAATACCACCCTGAACCTGGCCGTAAACAAACACCCTGGCCGTAAAACAAAAACGCCATAATCCAACGCCTCAAGTCATCAACCAAGACGGTGTTCCATCCCAAACGCCAGTCCCTCAACGGTAACAATGCTCACCAAGCCCTGGCCAGCGGGCTGCTAATCTTGGGCGCAAACTGCAGGCTCTTGCGGCGCGCCGCCATCAGCCTCAGCACCACGCTCTCGTCCTTCTCCCTGTCCAGGATGCCGCGGCCCATCTCGCGGTACGCGCTCGTCTTGGGCGGGCACGTCCTCAGCAGGTCCGTCTTGGACGGCGAGTCGTAAAAGTCAAACGCCGTCGTGGGCGTCCCCGGCGTCAGCTCCGCCGCGTACCGCGCCAGGGCGTCCGGCGCCGGCGTGACGGGCACGGGGGTCAGCATGGCCTGCCAGTCGTCATCGTCGTCGCCGTCGCCGTCGCCGGTCCGGTCGCATGGCGTGACCATCCATTCCGTGCTGTCGCGCCGGTTCATGGGCGTGTTGGGCGCCGTCTGCGTGTGACGACGGCGGCCGTTGGCGGGGGAGCTGGACGCCAGCATGCCGTTCAACTTGGCCAGGGCTTTCGGCTCCATGGTTTGGCGGCGACGACCCCCTCGGCGAGGCGTCAGGGACGTGTCGATGGAGTAGGGCTCTTCATCGAGCCACTTGTTCTCCCTCTCGCAGCTAAAGAGATTTGTTAGTATCAAGGAAAGCGAATGAGAAAGAAGAGGAAAGACAAAACGTACTCAAGAACCCAAGTGACGCCAACACACTGGACAACGCCCCTCGCCTCACGGACCTTCTCCAGCGTGCGCTTGCTGCCGTCCTTGTAGACGACGTGGGTGATGCCAACCTTATCGGAACCGTCGGCGCCGTCGGGGTTCCAGGCCCAGTCCTTGACGCAGCGAGCGCCCATCTGGCTGAGGAGGTCGACAAAGACACAGCTGGCATCGGCTCCCTCGCTGGTGTACACGTCGACAAACACGACGGCGCCGCCGAGGAGCGACGGGTTGAGGTCCGGGCGCGGTGTGCGTCCCGGCGTTTCCATAACGGACAACGCCGACCCCGACTTGGTCGGCGTTACCGGTGTCGACGTCCCCCGCCTCCCGGATCCAGGTTCTCCCTGCCCGTTGTCCATCTTGTCCTTCTTGGTCGGGGTGTACGAGATGACGGTGGCGCTCCTCGCGAGTCCCTGCGTCGGGCGGCTGACCGGCAGACGCGAAATGCTGGCGGCGCGCCTCCTCTTGGGGCGCGGGGTCGACTCGTCGGCGGGCTTGAGCGGGACTTTGGACACGGTATGGAACTCCCGGCGGAGGGTGCGCATGGGGGTCTTGGGGGGGACGGCAAGGGCCGGCCGAGGACTTGCACGGGCCAGGGCAGGGTCGACGGGCATCTCGTTCTCATCGCCATACTCCTGGCTCGCGTCGGAAAGAGAGTCGTCGAAGCTCCTGGTCGTGGCCTGGTACGGCTGTTCGGGTTCCAGGAGGGACATCTGATCCGCCTCGGCGGCGAGGTCAATGTCCTCCTCGGTCACCATAATGTCGTCAAACTCGGGGTCTTCGACGTCACCGTCATCCATAAAGTCCTCGTCAGGCCCGTCAGCCTCGGCAGTCAAGGACTCGTGGACCTCTGACTCGGCGCGGACGGTCATCTCGTCCTCAAAGAAGGTGCTCTTCATGGGAGACGGCACGGCGTGAGAGAGGCTTTCGATCCCAGCGGCCCTGGGAACAGATGGCGCGGCTGTCTTGGTGGGACTGGACGCAGACCAGGCGCCGAGTTGTTGGGCAAGCGGGGTGAAGCCGGCGGCGGACATATGAGGCGGCGCCAGACTGGGTCGAGAGGTCCTGGCGGCAGGGGTTGCTGCAGCCAGATGGTTTATTTGCAGGTTGCAGGTGGTGTCGTCGTTTTCCGGCTCCGAATCCAGGTCGTGGTAGGGGTCCATGTCCCTTTCCCGTAGGCCAAAGGCACCCTTTGGGGGCGAGTGGGACGGCACGGCGGCCGGTGCAGGATCGGCAGTCGTGTTCGATGGCAAGTCCGCCTCGTCCACCATCATGGGGTCAAGGTCGTCGACGGAGGACGGATCCTGGTGGGGAGTCTGGGGCTGGTCGACAAGTTGCTCGTGCAGGATGGCTGGTCTATCACGCAAGGCCGGGTCGGCATGGCGAGGGAGAACGGCGGATAGCCTGCCGGGAAACTGGAGGGTGAGAGGTAGTTGGAGCTCCAGTTTATCGGCAAGTTGATCCATGGCTTCGTCGTCGTGCTCCTCGATCATGAGTTTTTCGGAAGATGTCATGACGCTTGGCTTGTCCGAGGGAGACTCCAGCGTGGGCGAAGTTTCCAGGGTCTCGACAGACGGTTGGGCGACGACGGGTGCTGGCACGCTCTCCTCGGCAGGTTCTTCCGGTGTCGGAGACGGGCGAGCCAGGATGGGCACATGGGGCCGCTTGGCCGGGGATTTCAGGAGCGAAACCTTTTGGGCCGACATGGTCTCCTCGGCGACGTTGTTGCGGCTGGCGGAGGGCAGGTTCAAGCTAAAGACTTTGATGGCCGACTGGGGCCGCCTGGCCGGGGTGTTGAGGAGAGACGTCTTGAAGGGCGTGGCATGGCCATCGGCGGTAGGATTGGCGGCCGAAGCGGAAGACGGTTTGGGAAGCGTGAGCCCCTCGGCGCGTTTGGCCGGCGACCTGATGGAGTCCTTGGGCGGAGAGGTCGGAGGGCGACGAGCGGGGCTGGCCAGGGCGTCTCGAGACGGAGGCTCGTCGCCGTCGTCGCCCTCGGTCTCCTCGACGGACCGGGGTTCCTCGGATGATGCTGGCTCGGGCTGCTCCCGTCGGAGATTGGGCTTCCTGAACGAAGAGAGGGCGCTGGCAGGAGGTTTGAGCGGATCCTTGACCATGGACCTGACGGGGCCGCTCTTTTCCACGGCAGTAAGTTCGTCTTCCGAGTCGTCGCGCGAGTACGGCACCTGTGTGACCTTCTTAGGGCTCAGAGGTGCTTTGGCTTCCTTCGACGGGGCCGAGTTGGAGGTGGGCCCGGCCTTGGTCGTGCCACGAGCAACTCTTGGTACGGGGGGTTTGCGGACCGGGCGAGCTCGGAGCCCAGTGGCCGTGGGAGCCTTCTTGGCGGCGTCGGGGTCGACGTTTTCCTTTTCGGGGGCGTCAAAGGTGACCTTCTTTTTGACCCTGGTGGTCGTGGCGGGCATGGTAGCGGCGGATGTTGCTGCCGAGACGGCGGTACGAGAGCGGGTTGTCTTCCTGAGGGGTTCTGTGGTGGTGGGTTGGGGCCCGTCTTGCAGCACGGGGTTTCTCTTGGGCCGGCTTCGAGTAACGGGCTTGGGCGGCTGGGGAGCTTCGGTGGCAGTGGTACGAGTGGCAGCCCTGGCGCGGGTGGCTCTAGCGGGGCCGGAAGTTGTAGTTGTTTTTGTTGAAGTTGTTGTTGTTGTCTTTGCTGTCGATGATGATGACGAGGAAGACTCTGGGTTTGTCCTAGGACGGAGTCGAGTTGCCCTCGTAACACGTGTGGCGGGCTCTGGTTTCTGGGGTGCTTCGCTGTGTTCTTCTTCCCTCGACTGTTGTCTCTGTCGTCCTTTGGTTTGTGGCTCGACTTCGTTGTCGTCTGAGCGGGTTTTCCTCTTGTTGCTGACTGGGGCGGTCGGGGCAACAGCAGCCTTGGCCTTGGCTCTGGAAGCTGCTGTGGTGGTGCGAGAGGTGCTGGAGGACCCGGTCTCGCTTGCCTTTGCGGCAGCCCGAGCTCGGGTCATGCGCTTGGGAGGAGACTGAGGATCCATTTTCATTGAGTTTGAGGCAAGGAAGGTGGGACGGAATGCGGTTGCAGTATGGGCTGCAATGTGAAGAGATGGAAAAGAAGGTGCTCAACGGGAATTGGCAAAGAAATGAGGCTATGCTGCACTGTACTGCTGGGTTAGTAAAGCAACGAGACCATATGTATGGTGGTGATGGGTGATGGTTGACAAGATGCAAGAGGTTGTGAATGAACCGAGAGGAGGAGCCTGAAATGTGAATGCAGCGTTGTTGGAGCTTGGACGTTGTTTACCGTTGCCGGGCCAACACGCGGTTCCCGTGATTCGCCCCACCCGAAGTTTCGCGTGACCTGGATGATGTAATCGTAAGTACAAAGCCACATGTACCGCACCGTGTGGCTTGACGTCAGTGGAGACGGACCGCCCTGTCCACCAACGAGAGCATCACCATCTCCTTCATTCCGACCACCTGGGCAATGCAGTGGTTGGAGGTTGGAGGATTCGCATGGCCAGAGGTCATGTCAGGGACATATTAGGACAGTACAAGGACAGTACAAGGACATGGTATTTAAAGCCGTCACTACAGTGCTGTCCGTCGACTCTCATGCGATGCAGATGGTCGTTGTCGCATCGCCGTCAGATGCATGTGAAGAACATTTTCGTCCGTTTTCGTCCGTTTCGTCAGCTTTGACACGTACACTACAAGTGGAAGAGGATAGCTCACATTAATCAATTCATAATTCCCGCCCGACTGCGCCCCTGACTCGTAATCGCCAGACGCCGACGACGAAGGCCCGGGCCTGAACACGAAGACTGGGCACTGCAAGCCAAGAGTGCGTGGGGACAAGGGACGATCATCGGGTTTCAAGTCTTGGATTTCTTTCTACTCGTCAACATCTCCTTTATTTTTTATTCCTTCTTCTTTCCTCTAGGGACGACGTGTATATGGTGATTCGTAGGGAATTGCCTCCCTCACCTCACCTCGCTTTGCCTCGCCTCGCCCAAGATATTTCTTTGCCTGTCATTCCTCTCCCTTCGCTTTTAATATAACCGTCGCATCTTGAACAGACGGGGGACTTATTTTCGTATCCCTTTGCTTCTTGACACTTGACACTTTCTGTCAGGTTTCGTCGTTTTCTTCGCCAATCCAATCCATCTTCTCGTCCTGTCGCTACTCCGGGTCTCTTTTTTTTTTTCTTTTTTTTCTTTTTCTCAAGAACCCAATTCGGCGCTGGTTCCATTGGTACACAAAAGACGGGCAATCAGAATGACCAAATTTTCGTTCCTATTCCTGGGCGGCCTGGCATGGACCGCCGCCCACCCCGCCGACCCGACCGCCGCCGCCCTGATCCCCCGCGCCCTCCCCGATTCCCCCAGCGGCGGCTACGCCCCCGAAATCGTCGACTGCCCCCGGGTCCCCCCCTCCATCCGCCTCGCCGACCGCCTCTCCGAAAATGAAGCCTCGTGGCTCCGCCGCCGCCGCAACAACACCCTCGAGCCCCTGCGCGACCTGCTCGTCCGCGCCGCCATCCCCGACTTTGACGCCGCAGCCTACATCGACGGCCTCCGCGACGAAAACAACAACTCCGCCCTCCTCCCCAACATCGGCCTCGCCTTCTCCGGCGGCGGCTACCGCGCCCTCATGAACGCCGCCGGCTTCCTCACCGCCGCCGACAACCGCAACCGCGACTCGGCCCAAAACGCCACCGCCGTCGCCGGCCTCCTCCAGTCCGCCTCCTACATCGCCGGCCTCTCCGGCGGCGGCTGGCTCGTCGGCTCCGTCTTCGCCAACAACTTCTCCACCGTCCCCGCCCTCCAGCGCGGCGTCGACCACTCCCCCCTCTGGCGCTTCGACCGCTCCATCCTCCGCGGGCCCAAGGACTCGGGCATCGGCCTCCTCAACACCATCGACTACTGGCGCTCCATCCACGACCAGGTCGCCGCCAAGACCGCCGGCTGGGACACCTCCATCACCGACTACTGGGGCCGCGCCCTCTCCTACCAGCTCGTCAACGCCACCGACGGCGGGCCCGCCTACACCTTCTCCTCCATCACCGACTCGCCCCACTTCCGCGACGCCGAGTCCCCCTTCCCCATCCTCGTCGCCAACGGCCGCGCCCCCGGCGAGCGCATCATCTCCCTCAACGCCACCGTCTACGAGTTCAACCCTTTCGAGCTCGGCTCCTGGGACCCCACCACCTACGGCTTCGCCCCGCTGCGCTGGCTCGCCTCCAACTTTACCGCCGGCACCGTGGGCGGCGGCGGCGGCGGCGGCGGCGACAACAACGACAACGCCGACGACTGCGTCCGCGGTTTCGACCAAATCGGCTTCGTCATGGGCACCTCCTCCTCCCTCTTCAACCAGATCATCCTGCAAAACATCACCGCCGCAGGCGAGGACACCCCCATCCCCTCCTTCGTCGTCGACGCCATCGAGTCCATCCTCCGCCGCCTGGACCGCAACGAAAACGACATTGCCCAGTACGAGCCCAACCCCTTCTACCACTGGGACCCCACCGGCCGCTCCCCCAACGCCGACAGCCGCCAGCTGAGCCTCGTCGACGGCGGCGAGGACCTGCAAAACATCCCCCTGCACCCGCTCATCCAGCCCTTCCGCGCCCTCGACGTCATCTTCGCCGTCGACTCCTCCGCCGACACCCACAACAGCTGGCCCAACGGCACCGCCCTCCGCGCCACCTACGACCGCGTCGCCACCGACATAGGAAACGGCACCCTCTTCCCCGCCGTCCCGGACGCCGAGACCTTCCTCCACCTGGGCCTCAGCCGCCGTCCCACCTTTTTCGGCTGCGACCCCGCCAACTTTACCTCGAGCGGGTACGGCGGCAACGACGACGTCGACGACGACGACAACAACGACGACTTTGTCGTGCCCCCGCTCATCGTCTACGTCCCCAACGCCCCGTACACCGCCATGAGCAACGTCTCCACCTTCCAACCCTCCTACCCGCTCGACCAGCGCGACGCCATCATCCGCAACGGCTTCAACTCGGCCACCCGCGGCAACAACACCCTGGACCACGAGTGGCCCGTCTGCGTCGCCTGCGCCGTCCTCAGCCGCTCCTGGTGGAAGGCCAACCTGTCCGCCCCGGACGCCTGTGCCCGCTGCTTCCACCGCTACTGCTGGAATGGCACCACCGACAGCGCCGCCGTGCGCGATTACGACCCCACCTACATCATCGGGCCCGATTTCGGCACAGAGGAGAATGCAGCTGTTGGCCTGGCGGGGCGGTGTAGTTCCTGGGTATGGGGCGTGCCACTGGGTGTTGCCATGTTGATGCTGGCTTTGTAAATTGAACGAGCGTGCGAGATGGGGATTATGGTATCTTGTTCTTATTTTAATGTTAATTTTAATTGTTATTTGTATTTTCATTTTCATTGTATTTCTGTGTCCGTCCCCATCGACTGTCCCCCCTAGACAATAGGGGGAATCAAAGTAGAATGGGCAGCAGAATCCATATACACTCGACAAACCCGAGCTTGTCGTGAAGACATTCGTATATGTGCCATCAGCGTCCTGAAATCCGCTGCTGCCGTAGCCTCCTCCCCCTTTTCACCGGCAAAAACACACGCCCTCTTCCCATGCCCATCGAATCACCACGCTCACCATAAAAACCCCATGTCATAAAAACCGATGACTTTCTTGCGCCGTCATCATTATCGTCTAGAAAAGTCGTAACGGACGTCGTGAGAACATCATGCGAAAAAAAAGAAGGACCCGCGGCCACCAAGCTCCATCAAATGCAGCCCGCATGTGAGACCGGCCATCGGCCACAACTGCCGCACAAACGCACTTATGCAGACAGACAGGAAACCCCCCGCCCCCGGAACGCTCGGAACCATGCATCCGTCATCTGAAGAGCCAAACGCTGAGTGTATCCTCCCTGGGAATAGCCCTAGGTCGAAAGACAAGCAGCTAGGGAATCAAGCGAGAGAGAGAGAGGGAAAAAGGAAAAAAAAAAAATGAATCAAAAAAAGAAAAGGCGAAATATATATTCCCCTGTGCGCTTCAACACCAAATCAAAGTCATCTTATCGGCCTGCTCGAAAGGGGCCCTCCACTCTCACGTCCTTGACACCATCAGGCATCATGCGCAGCCATTCGGTCCACGCTTCGATATCAATCGGTTCGTCGCCGAGGCGAAACAACATACTAAGCTGTTGACCCTCTGTCCCGAACGGCAAGCTCGTCCGGAGAGGGCTGATATTGGTAGGCGCAAGGAGAATGGAAGGCAGCCGCGCATTGCCCGTCATCTGCATGTGCAGCGGGGACGGAAAGCTGGTGATGGTCTCCTTTTCGGGATATCGGTCGTGGATAAGCGTGGGATAGCTCGAGAGGAGCTTCGAGTGCAGTTCGGCCGCCGAGAAGGGGTTCATGAACCGTTGCGACGCGCGCGTCTTGAGCTGATCCGTCAGCACCTTGGTGAAGATGCAGCGTTCCAACTCGTTGAAATGTTCCTCGGAGATGGCCGCCGAGATCAGTTCGAGCACACCCTGTTCGCGAACCATTTTGGCCGAGGGGTAATATGCGGCGTCCATGATGATGAGGGTATCCCCGCAAGCTTGCTCAAGGACCTGTTGGATCCCGCTCCATCGGATGGTTTCCGCCTTTTCCCTGTCCCTTGCGCTATTTCATTTGTCAGTAAGAAGTGGGAAATAATAGAAAAAAACCGTCCTCTTTCAGCCAACATACCTAGCAAGGACCATCTCCCGGTGGCCGTCTAAAAACGAATGCCCGTTGTAGTAGACAATCTTAAGTACATCACGCTGGTCGCGATCTTCGGAAAAGTCGGTAATCTTGCGCGACAACCATCTCCACGGATTCTTGCAGTTTTCCGACGCCGAAGGAATCGTGTGGATTTCAAACGTATAACGGTAGTACTGGTCAAAGACCTCGGCCAGTTCCTTGACAGCAGCATCGACATGAGGATCGTGGTCGTCCTGCCAGTAGAGCAGCAGCACCTGGGCACTCGAGTACCGGCTGCGATATGGGTTGGACAGGATACTCGAAACGTTGGTCTGCAGGTCGTTCTTCAGGCTTTCTATGCCGGGCAGGACCGTGGGCTTGTCCAGCCTGGGGCCCGAGGGCAGGGGGGTCCGGATGCGCGTCTCGCTGAGTCGTGCCTGGCCCGGCTGGCCGACGGGATGGTCGATATCCATCTCGTGCGGATCCTGGGCGAACATGGACTTGTGGTTACTCAACCCTTGGGACGGGCTTAGGGGTCGCTGTGCGGAGAGCGGCGCGAGGTCCTGAATGGAAGGGCTGTGGGATCTGTGATACTTTTTGACGGCGTCTTCCCACGTCATGTTGTGATGGCTAGGGTGGCACTTGACGATGCGATTGCAAGTTAGTGGAGGGAGGGAGGGAAGACGAGAAGGAGAAGAAACAAGGGGAAAAAAAGAGGAAGGGAAAAAAAGGAGGCAGTTGAGACATACAGCAACTCTCCGGCGGCGACAGTCGCCGCAGGCGCCGAGCTTCCTGATGAGAGCGGCCTTTTCTCTTTGCTGCTGCGACAAAGGACCGGTTCGCCTCCTGCTCGCGCGAACCCGGTTAGAGACGTCGGTCCCATCCTTCACATGGAAAATGGATGTCAAGTTAGGAGAGGTGTCGGCACTATACGATGTGTTGTTTGTTTCCGTGGACACATTGGTAGCAGCAGAGGCCGTGGTGACCATGGTGGCCTGCGTGGAAATGGACGAATTGGTATCCTTTCTCATTGGCGGCGAGGTCGACTGGTGAACGGGCAAGCCGGTGGCCGGGAGCTGAGGCGACATGGTCTGGTCGACCGATGCGACGGACGGCGGTCGCGGCGATTGGCTTTGGGGGTGGTGGTGATGGTGTTGTTGGTGTTGTTGATGCTGCTGTTGCTGTTGCTGGTGCTGCTGTTGCTGGTGCTGCTGTTGTTGGTGCTGCTGTTGTTGGTGCTGCTGTTGTTGTTGGTGCTGCTGTTGTTGGTGCTGCTGCTGCTGCTGCTGCTGCTGCGACTGCGGCTGTTGTTGTTGCGGTTTCTGTTGCTGCTGTGGCAGCTGGCTGTGAGACTGTTGCGGACTCGGTGAGGGTTGTTGGTGCGAGACGGAGCCGGCACGGTTGTTGTTGGCCTCATCAGACGAGCTTGTTTTAGGAGGTGCCTCGAGTAGATTGGGAGCCGGATGCATGCTTGTCAGAGAGGCACTCGATGGCCCATTATCAACAAGGGGAGAGTCAAGTACAGCTCAGTAAATAATGGTGAATGGTGCGCCAATTCCCCGCTGTACCCTCGCTATGCTTTTAACCTCGGGGCCCCACCGAGGTTCACCGACCGCGGAGCAGAGGGGGGTGCAAAAGTACAGCGACAGAAAGAGGGGTGGCCGGACAGATTGAGCGGACAATGAGATGCGCGACACGAACGGCACCGCCTTGGATGGTTGATTTTCTTTTTAAAAAAGTTTTGTTTCTTTTCGCATTCCCAAACCCCCTTTCTCACGTCCTACAGCAAGGATAGGATATAAGAAAGGACAAAGTCAAGGCGAGGTATAGGCTGTGCTGTACTCTCTCATTAACGTGCCAATGCTGTGTCGCATACCGTGTCGCGTAGTGGCGTGATGAGGTGACGGGAGGTGAGGTCAAGGCGGGAGGTGAAAGGTGTAGTAAGGTGAAGTAAACAATTACCAGACAGACAAGAGTGACGAGAAAAAGGAGGAGAAAAAGTGGGAGGGATGAATCTAAAGGTGATTGGGAAGCCGAGGAGGGGAATGAAAGTGCACGAATAAGGAAGTAGGTCACCGGGTCTCTTAGGCGCCAAAGTTTCCGTAGGAACCAAGGTCCAACGGTAAATGAGAGAGGAGGAGGAAAAAAAAAAAAAAAAAAAAAGAGAGAGAGCGCGAGACTCCAAAGTCGGGAAGCGGGATATACGGCGGGTCACCGAGAACCGGAGACTGCGCACCGAGCAGGGAACGTGGGGCCAAAACGTGGAGTCCAGCCAGAAATTACCCTAGGCGCGTCACAGTTAGTCTGATCACGCTCTGGGTGATGTGGAGGCAGGAACTGGTGGGCCATAGTCTGTTTATTCACTAGGTACGGTACTCCATAGGTAGGTTTATCGGATTCGATCGAGAGAGGGGAGACTTGTTGACCGACTCACCAGGAAGGTGTTGACCAATGTGAGACGGCGGTGACGTGACTCAAGGTGGGATTGAGCAACCCACAGACGCATAGATCTCGATATCATCACTCTACGAATACAGGTACGAAGTACAATGGTTCCTTTTCGCCCTTTTAAAGTACCTGTACTCTTAAGATTTATAACGTACAACGTACACCGTCGGTGGGTGCGTTTTTCTCCAAGCAGTTGCTACTATCCTCTTGCCTACTCTTATATACATCACTTTCTAATTTATATCAGCTGCAAAGCTAGTCCCTCGGTGTGGATGGTGCCGGTAAGAAGAACTTTGTATGTGTGGGAGAACTACTTGGTACTTTGTACTGCCCAGTACAGGAGGAGGGGATAAGAAGACCCGCTGCTCGGTGAAGTGGGTAAGAAACCAAACCTCACTGCTACGACCTCTGTTCGCTTGCGGGTGAAGTCGAGTCGGTCAAGGTGGTGAAAGTCAAAGAGATCGGATGGATACCGGGAAAATCGCGGGAGTTACGGTGAGTAGCTATACAATGTAGGTACACGTTATGCCATGTCTGGTGTTCTCTTGGTACATACAGCTACGAGCACGGCGCTTGACCCGGCACCAGGAAATAAAAACGACAGACTGCAGTCGAAAAGGTGGGGGACCAGGGGCCAGATGCGGGTGATGCGGATGTGAGGTCCGGGCAGCTGCGAGGGGGCGCGGGATGACACCGAGAAGAGAAGGAAAGGGGTCACCGGTGGGAGGGACAAGGGGTCGTCTCGAGGCTACCCACCGAGAACATACCGTTTTTTCCGTACCTCCGGGTTTATAACGGTTAGGTTCTTCGTCATGTAATTACCTAATACAGGTAATTGTCCAAAGACATGTCCAAAACGAAGTCCAGCAGTGCTGGTGTCACGGTGTCTGTCCAGTGACGAGGTCGCTCAGTGACCGACGTCGGTCGGCCGGGTGGGGGTTTGGAGCCGACGAGACAAACCCTCCTCACCCCTCATTTCCCTCGCCATGGCGGTTGATGTGATCCAGCTCCCAGAATCCGATAACCCAGCGCTTGACTTGCCTGTTGACGGTAGAATCTCAACTCGAGACGACTTGACGTCGTTTCGGTCAATGCAGCATGGTTTTGCAAACTCGCAGTCATGAAACCTCGAAGGATACGTAGCCGCTTCTAATATCACAGCGCTGCCCTCTTGCTTCGGATTCCACCATATGCCTCTTCCCCCTCACAACGCACCTGGATAGCGTCTGGCCGCCAATCCGTGCATCTGAGGCCGCCCACCTTGAGATCTGAGTCAAACTCATATTGCCCAATTGCCCAAAGAGGAGAGGGGGAACAGGAGGGAACAGGAGTGCGAGGTGAGGTCCACGTTACACGCCATACCGTCCTGTTCTCAAATTTGCGAGTCCGTATACCCAAGTTAATAACTCCGACGACCTCACCTCACCGAAACTCGACGTCTCAACCCCTATTCTCCCTGCGTTCTCAAGATTGAGGAGCTACGCAAAACACATGCCATGCTTGGCCTCGGTCCATCGCAACCTCACCCCCACGCGTAACGCCCAGGGTCTCTGCGCGATTTAACTCGGAAAGTCGGCGAAGATAGGTATCCCCAAAACTAAATGACCCGCAGAGTATGAGACTGGCCAGGATGTCTATGAATTCTTTGATTTCATGGGGGTCGTAGAGGTCAGTCGGGGGGACACAGTCGACCACAGCAGCGCATCGCGTGTGCGGTTGGCATTGAACTCAGTGAACGCCACAGGCGCGTGCGACCACCCATCTTCCTCAATTTGGGCTCTAACTGTAACGAAAATGTCACTTTTTCTCTTCTCATTGTACCACTGAGGTGGACTCAGTTCTCTGGCCGTTCATGCTTCATGCCCTGAACGGCTCCGTGGCCACACCGAGCCATTGTACCACTTTATTCGTATGGATCTTCCACAGTCGGCAACTCTTCGCTGGGTCTTTTTTCCGTTGAACCCCTCAACTCGTCAACGAACGGGGTACGTCTCGGTCTATCCCGATTCAGTAAGGCGTCCCAGCCACCAGCATATGTACTCAGTACCTGGACGCATATTATGATAAGAAGCTGTGATCGACCGAACCGAGCTATAGAGATATAATAGATTGCCTTGATTCCACACCTTAGGCTCGTAGGAGGCTAAGCTATATATAGGCTGTGCCTCGGCTATCTATAACTAATAGGAATCCCCGTCCAGTAGCCTGTTTTATCCATAAGCCACACCTACTCTAGTGGCTAATAGCCTAAGAGCTCGGAGACTAAATTCCGAGCTACGTAGCCGTATCGGTATAACTATATTTATATAACCCATTTAGTTATATAACACACCCCCTATTTCGAGCTATTTATTAAAAAACACTCGGAATACGCCTAGGCTGGAATTAAACTATAGTTAAAATAGCTTTAAAGAGCCGTTTAATAGAAAACCATAAAGGAAAACAGGTTTAAAAGAGATATAAAAACAATATAAAAGAAATAGAAAGGGATAGTTAGAATAAAGCAAACAGGCAGCCTATAATAGTAACCTAAGAGTAATATAAGCTAGAAGTTAGAGGGCACCTCGCTATATATAATTTTAGTAGCCCGGCGGCTAAAATTAAGTTCTTTTAGTTAAATAACCTTCTCGTTAACGATTTTAAAGATTTTCGACGACTTTTTCTTTATTTTTATTTCCCTAGCTCTTATTTTCCTTTTTCGTTTTCTTACTATAGTAAGCTAAGCTTAAAAACGTCTAGGTAAGCTATAGAAGTGCTAATAGGAGTAGGCCCCTAAAAAAAACAATATCGCCGCTAAAAAGGCTGCCCCTGCTAAAAAGGGTGCTATAAAGACCGGCCGGGTTACTAAGCCCGCTAAAGTAAGTTAATCGTTAGTCGGAGAGATAAATACTTTTACTAATTAAGCTATAAAAGAATACTCGTAAAGCTACTAAAGATACCGCTACCACCGCCGCCGCCGATACCGCCGACGATACCACCGCTACCCCTAAGGCTAGTAGCAGCGCCGCTAAAGCTCCTAAGGAGCGTTTTTCTACTAAAAACCCGCCTCCCGGGTTTATAGGGGAGGAGTTCGAGATCCCCTATACGGGTTACGTTAAAGGCTGGATCGCCGGCCGTAGTAAGTTTAACCGCTATATCACCACCTATAAT
Organism: Sodiomyces alcalophilus JCM 7366; assembly: GCF_042370955.1. Taxonomy (NCBI): domain Eukaryota; kingdom Fungi; phylum Ascomycota; class Sordariomycetes; order Glomerellales; family Plectosphaerellaceae; genus Sodiomyces; species Sodiomyces alcalophilus. Next base: position 739,274 of record NW_027263536.1, on the reverse strand, counting down.
ATCACGAAGAGGTGCTATAAGTGTTTTTCTAATAGGCATAAGTGCCTCCCCTAGTAAGCTCTGATTTATCTAAACTAAGCTTCGTTAACATTAACGCCTATAGTACCTCGGTTATAGCTCCTATAGCTTTTTATACTATTATTACGGAGAAAGAGTTAGTCGAAACGCCTAATAATACGGGTAACTAAGAAATAAGTCTTAAACTCTTCCTATTAATTACTATTAAGCTATATTCTAACGTTTTCGAGTAGCTTATTAAGCGGCTCCGCCGCGGCCTTCGTCTTCTAGACGATATATTAAAGGATCTTAAGTATCCTTAGGTTTTTAAGCCAGTCTACTAGGCTCCCGCTACTCTAGGAGCTAATACGGCTACCGCCGCTAGCGCTAATCCTAAGGAAAGGATTAAACACTATTTAATAACGGCTATTAAAGACATTTTTATTATAGTCGATAAGGCTCGCGAGGGCCGGGTCGGAGTTAAGGGTAAGGCCTCGGCTCGTAGTGCTACCCCCTTTACTTAGAATAAGCAGAATTAAGCTAGAGGAGAGGAGTCGGCGGCTATTAAGGCTAATAGTATTATCGGTGCCCCTAAGGGCAATATTATTACTATTAAAGGAGGTAGTGATATTATTATTTAAGTATTATTAGAGTAGTTTAGCTATCCGTTCCGGCTTTAGCCGATAAATTCCTACTTATTACTACGCTACTCTAAATTCCTAATTATCGCCCGCTAACTAGGTTAAGATATACTTTAAATTACTCGAACTTTTAACGACTAAGGGCCTTCGTGAGCCCGTCTACCGGTATCTCGGCGGTTAGTAAGTAGACGATTTAAAAAGCTCCCTTCTTATACTCTTAACGTATCTATAAGCTCTGAATATTAACGTGACGAAGCCTGGTCTTAATTCGGGCGCGCTCTTCCACTATAAGTCGAATCGTCTAGCAGTTATCGCAGGCTATCTCCTAGGGAGTCCCGGGGTTAAACCGTATTTCTATAAATAGCCGTTTTAAGCTTATAGTCTTTTTCGTAGTTTCCTATAAAGCGAGCAGCTTAGCCTCCGTTAAAGATATCATAATAGTCGATTATCTTAAGGCTTTCTAAACCACTAAACCGCCGAATAAACTAATAAGATAGCCTTATAAGGAACGCCGGGTTTTAAGGTCGTTAGCGAAGGATACGTCGCTTATAATCACTATAGCCTACGTTACGCAGCTCGAATCCGTGCCGTACTAGATTATTAAGTCCCGCGTTATATATAAGTAACGGATCGCTTATTCCACGGCGTCTTAATACTCTTTCGACGGGTTAGTTAGGAACCTAAAGAGCAAGGAAGTAGTAAACGCGACGTTTAGCCGTAGTATTACTGCTATATAAAGCAGGGAGCCGACCTTTTCCTAAAAAGCTTTAATCTCCTATAGTATCGCCTTATCCTCGCGCTTTATAAGCTTAGTGGCAGGGATTAGTATACTAGGATATATATTCCGATCTACCTAGTTAAAATAAGCTACGATCTTTTCGATATAGGACTTATACGATAGGAAGATCTTTCGGTTAGGTCGGTCTCGGATAATACGTATACCTAGACACCACTCTACGTCCCCCTTCTTAAAAAGCTCGTATTTATTTTTTAATCCCTTAATAGCTTTAAGAGCTATATATAGGCGGTCCCGATAATAAAGGAATAGAATATCGTTTATAAAGAATACCACGAAGGCATCGCGAGCTTCTAAAAAGAATAGGCACGGCTCCTCCTTACTATAAACTAAACTAATAGATTTAAGCGTTATAGTAAGGTCGTTATACTATAGAAAAAGGGAATCGCGCAGGCCGTATAAGGCTTTATCGAGCTCTAAGCTAGTCTTAGGCTTCTTAAAGCTATCCGGTAACTAATAGATAATAGGCTCGCCGTTTTTACTTTTTTCGGCGTTAATAAAAGCGTTAATAACATCGAACTACTTAATTTCCAGATCGAACTATACTATAAAGGCTATTACTACACGGAAAGAATAAGAAACGAGCGTGGCAGTATAGGTGCCCTTAATCGTGGAGCTTACCTATAGGTCTCCTCGAATAATAAGGCGCGATTTATATCGCTCTAAAATACCCTCCTTATCGAAAACGTACATAAACACCCATATTAGGGGAATTAGCCTCGTATTAGCCTTATTCCGTGGGATCTCGCGCTATATCTTCTTTTCGAGTAGCTTATTCACCTCCCGATAAGCTGCTTCCTTAAATTATAAGCCTATAGGATATAAATAAAGGTCTCTCTAATACCTCGGCGGAGGCTTAAGGTTATCGCGATATATAGGGTTATCGCTTTTAGGCTTTAACGAAAATAAAAAAGTCTTTACCTATTTACCCTTAGTAGCCGCTAAAAACACTAAATAAAGTATTAGAACGCTAGCGGGATTAGCTATGATTTCCTCTCCGAGCTAATTAGGCATTAAAAAGGTAAAAAAGTGCTATTATCCCGCGAGGACTAGATCCTTATTTAGTTTTATCGTGTAAGTCCGTGGATTTATCCTCTTAGCTTTACCCTTAGCCTTTATCTACGCTATTCTAGAACTTCTACGCGGGGGATCGCTTAGCGGCGGCTAAGGTGCCGCCCGCCGTTTTACTATAGATAAGGACGTCGGAGCCGTAAAGGCAATTAACTTAGATAAAGGGGTCGGGGTCGGGCGCTCCTCCCGTCCCTAACTTAGCTTAGATACTACCTTATTAAGGAAATTATAAGCGGCTAGTTACGAGTTGTTTATAGAGTGAGGCCGAATAATTGAATTATCTAAAGCTAAGGAGAAAAGAAGGAAAGGGGAAAACTCTGTAGGTGCCTACGACCTAAATATAATATCGCGGCGACCTACTAGGAGTATACTATGATTGGTCGGAAGATCCGGTGCTTTACCGGATTATCTCCACGGGGTTAGCCTATAATATTACCCCCCTCCCCCCTCGGTGAGTCGTTAATCTTCGGTATAGGTTCGTGGAGCGTTATTATTTAATCGAATAACGCCTTTTTATTAATTAAATAATAACCCTTAGTGGCTTTTTAATCCTAAATAACCTCTTTATTCGTTAAAGAGCGCTCGAGGTAGGCCTTTATAGTTATATAATTAATTAACGTGTTATATACGGCTATTATTATTATTTATAGATAGGTTATAGGATTGTTCCTTTTATATAAGGAACCGATATACGTACCTTCCCTGACCATATAACTCGTTTATTAATAATACTAACTTTACTATTACCTCCGTTATCCCGTTTTTTCTTCTCTTTTTTAATAATATCCTTTACTATTAGTAATATATTTTCTATCGCCTACTACCCTTTCGCACACCGTTTTATCATTCTAACCCCTTATCTCTCTCTCTAGAAGATATTTAAGTTTTTAGGATTATCTCCGGCCCTTAAGGTACGTTTCCCGTTCTTCCTAAGAGCTTCGCGCGACGTTTACTAACTTATATATATAATATAGGGGGCTAATAATAATAATAATAATAATGCCGGCGAGGAGGCACCTACTCCCGCCCCGGCTAGTAAGGAAATCACTTCTCCTGCCTCGGCTATAGACCGCCGCGCCTAGCTAGCCCGAGCCGCTAAGGCTAAGGGTAAGCGTTCCGCGGGCGAAGCTTCTATAGTGGTTAAGAGCCCCGCGAAGCGCGCTCGTGGAATAAAATATCCTCCTAGAGGGACCCGTTCAGTCTTCTACTACTTTTACGTAAAGGCTATTATAAACGGCTAGGATAGGCGGCGCTACCGCGACTAGTTAGGACCCGGAGCGAGGATACCCGATCCTAAGTGCTATAATTACTTAAAGGGCGGTTATAGGTACGTTCCTCCTTTACCTAGGATAACTAGTCTATTAGCAGCACTCTTAGAGGCGGCGAAGGTGGTTAACAATAACCCCTTTTATAGCCCTAAGGCGATAGAGGCGCTTATAGCGGCTTATTTAGCCTTCTAAAAGGCGTCCGGGGTTTTAAAAGAGACCTTTAGTACTTTATAGGAGGATAAGCCTATCTCGATACCCGTTAACTCGGGTACCGGTAAGCCTCGCTTATCGGTATAAGCCACCGCCTTCCCCCCCTATAGGGACTCCTATATTATAATAGGTGGACCTATACTTATCGCGGCGCCTCCTATTATCGTTATACCTATTCCTAGTATAACGATTACCTTTACGGGGGTGGAAGGCCTATGCCGGCTTAACCGGTTCTTATAGGTAGTTAAGAACGTTATAGGGGTTATTTATATCGAGATAAAGGATATCGAGTCCTTTAAGGGAAAAAAGAAGGATAGGTAGGCCAAGGTCACGGTGTTTATATTATCTCCTGTTATCGCTAAAAGCGTTAACGGTTATAAGGATACTCGTAACGATATTAATCTTAATACCTAAACCCGGTAACTAGGGGCGGGGCTTATCCGCCCTGACTTAATTAACGTGGACGGCTTTACCGTTATCCTAACCTTTACTTAACCCTTACTGCCTTTCCTATAACTCTTTTTCTTCTTATACCGTTCGCGTAGTCCGTTATTAACTTTAATCGGGCTATACTTCTCTTTATAATAGTCTAGGGCGGTTAATTCTTATAGGGACTTTATCGGTTCCTAAGATATCTAGGCGTATCCTTCTTACTTTACTAACGCCTCTCTCCTTACGCCCCTGCCTACCCTCTTATTCTTAGCGTATAAGATTTCCTTTACCGTCTATTCGTCTTCTTCGAGGCCGTTACGAATTAGTCCGGGTTAGGGGTCGTATAGAATTTAACTAGGAAGCGGGTCTTTGCTTGTATATCGTAGGAGGTCTATATAAAACCTCGGGTATACGTTTAAAGGCATATTTAGTTCTATAATATACGGGTTAATAACCTTAATAACCCTATACTTCTAGTATAGCTAGCTTAACTTATATAACGGTCTTAGGGTAGAGTAGTTCGTGAGCGAGAGCTATATAAGGTCGCCTTTATAAAGGCGTTCGGCGGGGATATAACGCTTATTCGCCGACTCTTCCTATTATAGCTACGTGGCCGCTATTAAGGCTTAGGCGAACTTTATAGCTTCTTAGAGACGGCGAAGTAGGTTATAGGCTATAAACTCCCGAGTATCGCTGCTTAGTTCCTTATAGATCTAGATCGGGTCGATATAGTATCCGTATTTAAGGAAGAACGGGCTTATCTTAGTAGTAAAGCTCTCTTAGTTATTTAACGCTAATTAGGCGGCGGGTAGTAACCTATCCTAATTATCTTAGGCGTAGTAGATAAAGGCTTAGAGGTACGCCTATACTTCTTAGTTTATTTATTCGGTGGCTTTATTAGTCTAGGGGTAATACGTAGTGCTTAATCGTTATTTAATTTTAGCTAATTTATAAAAGTATCGCTAAAAGCGACTCGTCTAGTTAAAACCTTTATTACTTACGATTAAGCGAGGTATACCGTGGAACTAAAAGTAATAGTATAGGAATCGTTCGGTATAAGCTTCCGCCTTTATAGAGTCTATCGCTTTAAGGGTAATAGCCTTTATAAGTTAATCGGTTATAACCTATAAGTATCTATACTTTTTCTCCCTAGCGGGGGGCAGATCCGTTATAAAGTCTATTAACAGGTCGCTCCTTATTTATTCGGGAATTAGGAGTGGTTTTAAGAGTCCTTATTAAGCGTTCCGCCACGTATAGCTTTAGTTATAAACGTTATAGTTACGTATAAACTTACGTATATCTTAGTTTATTCCCGGCTAAAAGAAGCGTCTCGCTACGAGGGTAATTATATTATCTTATCCCGGGTAACCTCTAATCGTAGAGTCGTGTATAGATTAGATTACTCGTGTTCGTAACGTGCTCCCTTCTTAGGCTCCTAGTACCTATAGGCGATCTCGGAATATTAGTAGTCCTTATAAGGTAATCCTGTATTCGGTAATCTAGGCTTAGAGACCTAATAAGGGGGAAAACTATCGATCGCCTTTAGATACGGCTTATATAGCTTAGCGATACTAGTTATCTTCTTCTGCCGTGGCGTCCTATAGCCGTTATAATTCGTTATTAGCTTCGAATACTCGTGGGTATTCGCGAAGGAGGCGGATCTTTAGGGGAATTAAGGTCTTAGGGATTAACTATATATATCGCGCCTATTCCCGTTTATTAAAGAAGTCCTTCGGTTCGTCTTATTCTCTTCGCGAGAGAGCGTCGGCGGTATAGTTATCGGTACCCTTACGGTATTCTAGTATAAAGTTAAACTAAATAAGCTCGCCGGCCTATCGGCTTTATCTTTTATTAAGTATCTTCTTTATTATAAAGTATTCTAGGGCCTTATAGTCGGATAGGATTATAAAGCGACTATAACTTAGGAGCTCGGCTCTTTAATATATTATATAACTTATAATCGCTAATATCTCCTTATTATAGATAGGGTAATTATACTCGGCTCCTATAAGTCGCCTCGAGTAGTAGGCGACTACGTAACGATATCCTTATTCGTCTTCTTAAACTAATACACCTCCTAGTACGAATCCTAAGTAGTCGGTTTCTATAAAGGTCTTATTACTTAAGACCTATTATCGTAGGATCGGTTCCTCCTAGAACCTCTTCTTAACCTCTTCGAAGGCCGCTTATTTATTAGGACCCTAGGAGAATACTCGATCCTTCTTTATTAGTCTTATTAGGGCGGACGTGATATAGGCGAAGTTCTCCACGAATATACGGTAGTAGTTTATAAAGCCTAGGAAGCTTCGGACTCCTTTTACTAAGGTCGGGGCTTCCTACTCTCGGATCGCTTTTAGTTTATTAGGGTTATATAAAACGCCCTGGCCGGCGGTAACTATAAACCCTAAGTACTTTATAGTCTTTACGCTAAACTCGTACTTTACTAGGTTAAGCGTTAATCCTGCGTCGCTTAGCGATTATAGTACTAGGTTAACCTTTTTCTCGTAATCGCGGAGGGATCCGCTTAAGTAAATCAGGATATTATTAATATATACGGTAATAAAGTCGTTAAGGTAGCGTTATAACGTCTTATTAATATATCGTTAAAAGGATACGGGGGCGCTACTAAGTCTAAAGGGGTATACTAACTATTTAAATAAGCCGAATTAAGTTCGGAACGCTATCTTTACTTCGTGGCTAGCGGCTATTCGGATCTTATAAAACGTAGTAACTATATTAAGCTTCGTGAACCACTTAGCTCGCTCTAGGTTTAGGAGTATCTCCGTGATTAGTAGGAGAGGATAGCGGTCTTTTTAGGTAATCGTATTTAAGGCACGGTAATCGTAATAGAATTATAACCCTCCTCCTAGCTTCTTTATAAATAGAACTAGAGCTTTAGCGGCGGAGCTACTAGCTCGTATAAACTCCTTATCGATAAGGTCGGTAAGGGTTTTCCGTAGGACTAAGAGTTCCTCTCTAGATATATTATAAAGAGGGCCCTAGGGTAATTCTGGCTCCTTACTATCGGGCCCTTATATAAGGTTCACTTTATAGTTAACCCTAGGTCGATAAGGGGGAAGGCGGTTTATTTATAAGTCGGAGAATAGGTCCGGAAATCGTTATAATATCTTTTCTAGGATATACTTCCGGGGGTCGACTAAGGACTTGCCTTAGAGGGCCTTATCGATATCCTTAATATTAACGGCGTAGAGCGTGAGTTCCTTTTTACTAAACCGTTATCTCCTTTATAATCGCTATATAATACCGGCGAACACCGACCCGGTTACTACTTAAGCTCCACGGATAGCTCTAATATTATCGGGTTCTTCTTTGCCTTAGAGTCGGATATCTATCCGGGCTACTCCGTGGTAAAGGCGATATCTCTTCGCGTAATAAGTAATATCGTTATATTCTATCTATAGTTTCCCTAGGAATATATTATAATCTAATCCTAGTATTATATAAGCGAATAGTCGTTATATATATCCACCGATCTCGAGATCGTATATAGCGATACCGGAACTCTTTATAGACCCTATAGTATCGGAGAACCCTAAAAGGGGTCTTTTAATCTTATCGACTAATAGGAGGCGGAGGGACTTTATAAGATATTTACTTATAGCTATATAATAGTTATATCTAGTATCTATAAAAGCGGTAATTAACTTTTTATTAATCCGCGCTTATATAAGAGCTAAATAACTACTACGCGACTATAATATAAACTCTTTCTAATCCCTTTATTCTTTTATAATAGGCTTTAATACCCGTTTTCGTACTAAAGCTATTCTTTTTCCGAGTCTTTATCGTTATCCATAACTCCTATATAGATCGTCTTATTATCCGAGGCTACTAAGACCTTCGCTACGCGGTTCTCTTTATAATCCTCGGCGTCTTTTTTCTTTAAGCGGTATCTTCTAGCGAGGTATCCTTTTTTTCCGTAGTTATAGCACTCTCTTATCTCTTTCTTCTTAGTCTATACTTAATTAACTCCTCCTATCTTTATATCGCCGTTATAATTATAAGCGTGACTATTATTATTACTATTACGTAGCGCTTAGCCGAACCATAGCCTTATAGCGAGGGCTTTAAGTCTCTAAGCGATGCTTTATACTTCGGTTACCTAAGCGTGGTAGTTATTTAGTAGTTTCGCGGTAATAAGGGCGGCGCGGAGGCGATTACTAAAAGCTCCCTCTAGGAATATAATCTTCGTAGTATTATCCTATTAACCTCCCCTAGCGATAGCGAGCTATTATTCGAAACCGGGTATAAAGCTTCCGAACACTTAGTCTTTACGCTAGCGTAACGTTCTTAGGGCGTTAGCCGCGCGGGGTTATTCGTTAACGTCTTTATATATATAGTTAAGGTAATTAAGGAAGTCTTCGGGGTCGTATTAACTATCGGTTCCGCCTATAGCCTAAAAGGAGGCGATAACGCGGCGGGGAGCTTTATCTAAGTAGGCGTTAATAAAATACCACTTCTTATAAGCGTTCTGGAAAAGATATTAATCGAGTAGGAGCTTTTTATAAATCTTAGACGACTAGCTCGCGTACTCGGAGCGTTTACCGTTAAACTTCTAGGGTAGTGGAAGTGCTTTAGTCCTAAGGTTCGGAATAGGCGTTATATCGGGTATAGGCGTAGTAACGGGCGGCTAAGGGCCCTATATAGTCTTTTTTAATAGTATAGCGAGATAAGGCGTGGTTACATATTATTAGTTTTATATCGCCTATAATAGCTAGTTAATAGCGTTCTGTTATTCTTAGATCTAGGTGGTTAAGGTCGCGACTTAAGTCTATAAAGGGTTAATAATCTCCCTCCTTTACTCCGTAGCCTTAGGCGACTCGCCCGCTAGGCGTGACGGAGTGCCGGGAGGTGGATTAAAGTAATAGTCTATCTTTATTAGCGTAGCGTATAGGTTTCGCTTAGCTTTAGATATATAAGCGGCTAGTCACGAGTTATTTATAGAGTAAGGCCGAATAATTAAATTATCTAAAGCTAAGGAGAAAAGAAGGAAAGGGGAAAACTCTATAGGTGCCTACGACCTAAATATAATATCGCGGCGACCCACTAGGAGTATACTATAATTAGTCGGAAGATCCGGTGCTTTACCGGATTATCTCCACGGGGTTAGCCCGTAACAGAAATAAGGCCCGTAAACCTATAAGTCTAGCTCTAAAGTCGGTTCGGGAGCTAGTTCCGGGTCGTAATAGTCCGGATAAGGTTCGGGAGAAAGGCCTAGGTCTAACGTGTACGGCGCCGGGACCGTAGGAGCTTATAGGATTAGGACCTCGGATCGGTTAGAACCGATCTCCGTAGCTATAAATAAGCTACTTTCGACTTCTTAGAAGTGCGCTGGTTCCGGGGAAGGTCAAGGTGTCTAAAGACTAAACTGGGTCGGTGTATACTAGGTAATAGATATTAATATACTGCTTTTAATAGTAGCTAAGTCGCTTTATTTTCCGGATAGAGCTGCCTATATATACGTGTCTACCACCCCTAAGCTCGTAGAATAGGACTCGGAAATACTAAAAGGGTCCACTTATAAGATCTAATAATTATTTAATAAGTCTTCCTCCTTTATTTACACGATCTACTTAGAAGTCTCCCTTATAGGCAGCGCCCCCGAGCTTTCTATAGCTTACTTATAGAAGATCTGCTTATTAAAACTTATATTATATATAGAAATCACCTTATCTAGTAGCGGAACCTAAATCCGGTAGATATTATAAGCTACGTAGCCTATAAGATACCCGATATAAGCCCTAGGGCTAACCTTAAATCTCCTTTTATCTTTTCCTGCCTCCCTATCGCGGATTAAAGGATATACGCGGTACCCGTAGGCATGGACGCCGCTTTAATCCGGGCGTAGGTTAGTAGTATATATAACGAAAGGAAAGTCCGTAGACTTTAGTCAAGGAAAAGATATCATAGAAAAGGCTCGATAGCTTAGTACCGCAGAGTAATCACAGTATATTCGTTAACCAAGCGCTAACTTTAAACCAAGACTTTAACTTAAGGGATTAAACTAATCCCTTAACGTACGCATAGAGATAGGTTCGGATCGGTGGTCCGTGCGCGGCCATCGGTCCGACTACATGCCGATAGGTCTGCGATCATCTCGTTACACTACCCCCCCCCCCCCCTAATAAGTCTAGTCCCGCAGACTTATATTATCGTGATGCCTCTAATTACGCGTTCATCGCGATTAATTATCTCTATCTAGTTCCACGTAAGCCCTTATTAAAAACCCCTAGGGAAAAAGAGTAGCCGCTCCTTTTATTTACCTCTTTAGTATTCTATCGCCGACTATATACCTCGTGATTTATCCGAATATTACTATAGAAACTCCGCGATACTTATTATTATTGCCTATAGTTATCTAACCTTTCGCGGATAATATACCTAGCCTTAGGTAACCGTTTAGCGGCGAGTATATAGTTCCTTATATAATTTCCCTTATAGCTCCTACTTTTCTTCCTATAACCATCTTCTATTATTATAATCGCCGACCGTTCGCCGATTATTAGTTTACCTATCTTAATTCTATTACTATTAATAACATTAATATCATCACGCCGACTAATCGCTATTATATCGTCGGTTAATTTATAAGTTACTATAGCTCTTCGCGAGCTATAATATAATACCGATAACGGGTAGGAATTAGTTATTAGGGATAAGGCTCCCTGTTTATTTTATATTTCTTAGCTAGATTTATATATTAGTATTAACTATTTCGATAAGGCCGGCGACGGCACGGGGGCTAGTCGCTACGTTACCTATACCCGGGGTTATTAGTAATATATCGCTATAGGTTCGCTAACTCTTCGGCGTTTTTCTATACTAATTAGTTATTAGATCCCCGATTTTATACTAGGTGCTGCTTAGTTACTATAAAATAGCAGTAAGCGTATTTATATAATAGATAATAATTTAACGCCGATAGCCCGGCGTCGCTTTTATAAGCGTATCTCTAAGGCCTATAAATAGTTCCGCGTAGTTATAGACCGTGGTAAGAAAAAGCTCACTGCTAAGGATATAAGTTTAATCGCCGACCGCTCGGCTACCTATTCCTAACGATTAGTAGTCTTAAATACTAGTTCTAAATAAAATCTTATCCTTACGCTCTATAATAACGGTTAACTTTATACACCATCTTAGTCGTATTAATAACGCCGAAGCGTCGGCGTTATTAGATTAAACCCGCCCGCCTTATAAGGGTAACCTCTACGACGTTAAGTCGCTTATTTTTTTTATTAAGGACTTAGCGACGAACGGTTACCGCCTATTCGATTATAAGGATCGCCTTTAAGGCCTTAAGGCGTTTCCGTCTTTAGATAGGCTCGCTAACCTCTTAGTAGCCGTTAATAATCCCCGACGCCCTGCTCTGGCTTATCGTTTTACTAGTCGCTTAGCGGCTACTCGTTATAGTTATGCCTCCGTCGATAATAATAATAATCCATTTAGCGATAGTTCTAATAAGGCTATCGAACCTATTCCTTATCCCGCTACGGCTTACCCCCGTTATCCTGCTTATTATCGGGCTTCCGCCGCCTTATCGGCCACTAACGCCCCGGCTCCTACTAGTAATACCGCGTACACGCCGCTAGCGTTTACTTTATTAGATAAGGACGATATCCTTTATTAGCGTATTCGCACGCCCCGCTATTATACCCCTGCCGCCTAGCTAGCCCCCGCTAATAATAACGATATCGTAGCCGCCGCTATCGGTAATAAGACCGACTTTTTTAGTTTTAGTAACTAAAATTTTTTTTTTATTCGCCGAGCCACTGCCGGTAATAATCGCCTAAAATAGCGTTAAACTTTATACGGATAGTTTTATAATTTTAGGATTAATTAGGGCTTAACCCTATTTTATTTAGTTATCGTTAAGGAAAAAGGTTATTATAACCTATAATTAAGTTCTTATTTTTATATCCGATAACCCTTCGGCGCCTTATACTATCTCGTAGTTATCCTACTTTTTATATATATACTTTTTATACTTCTAGTACCTTTTCCGGATCCCTAAAGCGTTTTCTAGGTAGTCTTTTAGTTCCTAGGTATTATATTCTACCGGCTAGCCTACCTACTTTATAAGATAGAACGTTTTCCCTTATTTTTCTTTATAACTAATAATATCTTTTACCTCCTATTTATCTTACTCCTCCTCTAGGAGCAGGAGATCCTTCGCCGATAACTCTACGGCTACTCGGTCTTTCTACGGCTTTAATAAGGATACCGGGAATATATCGTGTATCCTTATATACTATATAGGAAGGCGAACCCTATACGCTTACTCGCCGATCCTCTTAGTTACCTATACCCGAATATATCGCGGTGCTAGCTTTAACCCTTACCGGAATCGGAAGTTCTTTATAGATAGTCTAATAACGTCGCCTACCTTATACTACTATAGTTAGTAGCGCTTATTATAGTGCTAAGCCTAGTGCTCCGTGGCACGCGCCTAGTATTCGCGGACCTTTCGCCGAACTTCCGCTAGCTTCTTAATATATTCTCGGACGCCCTATACCCGGGTATTATCCCTAGGTTAAATATATTCCACTATATATAGATAGTACCCGTATAACGCTTTATATAACGAGATACTAAGTAAGGAGTGCTTACTATTATTATAGACGAACCTAGCTTTTAATAACTAAACAGGCCACTACATCGTCGCGTTACTAGCAATCGTTTATAAGTACTTAATCAGGAACTAATACGTTTATTCTATCTAACTATCCGTCTACGGGTAGTATACGGTGGATAGTCGCTAAGCGTTCGCCCGCTCACGGCAGAACTTTATCTAAAACTAATTAGTAAATAGCTTATCCTAGTCTATTACTATACCCTCTAGGCTACCGAATCGGCACTTAATTTCCCTATATAGCAGCGCCGCTAGCTAGGGTGCTATTAGGTCCTTCCGCGTAGGAATAAACAGAGCGTACTTCGTATACCGGTCGACGATTACTAAGATAGCGTCGTACATTTACCCGTCTACCCCTTTTATAGATAGTAGACCCGTAATAAAATCCATACTAATCTCTTAGAACGGATACGTGGGTAACGGTAGCGTCTATAGCTGACCGTACGGCTTATATCGCGGCACCTATACCCCTTAACACGCCAAATATACGGCGACGTAATCGCGAACGTCCGCCGCTAAGTCCACCCAGTAAAACTTTCTTAAAATCAGCTTAAGCGTTTTATTCGCTCCTACATGCCCGGCTCTAGGGTTATCGTGGTACTATTATAGGACCTCCGCCCTTAGGGCGCCCTATATAGGCAGTACTAACCGTCCCTTAAATAGTAGCACGTCCTTATCTCCAAGAGAGTACCCCGCTCTCTTTCCGGTCCCTCGGCGAATATTCTTAATTAAGGATATATAACCCGGGTTAATAGTCTATAGCCCTCTAACCAGATCTTCTAGTTCCTCGCTAATAGTACGCCGACCTACCGTTTCGTTCCTAGCTAGCTCTTAGGCTATAGAACGTGGGATATACTAATCCGGTATTATAATAACCCTAGCCTTATTAGCCTTAGGCGTCGGCGATATCTTATCGGCGACCCTTCGCTAAGCAGTCGCCCTATACCCTTTATCTCGTATTCGGGAGCGGGTAATAATAACGATAATAACACGCCGGGTACCGTCGATAGGATATAAGGGTCATAGCCCTTTTCTGTCCTCGTATTTTCTTAAGCTAGGCAGGGCCCCCTCCTATAAAGTCTATACCCGCTTATATTTACTAGGCCTATATTCGGGTAGCGTTACCCGAGCAGCTTAAACGTATACGACCTTTACCGCGTTACTTATTAGGGTAAAATAAATACTTATAATCCGTTAGCGAACGCTTATTAGGAGGTCGCTAACTAGTCGTAATCTTTACGATAAGGTAGGAAGCACGTTATCGTACAGCGTCTTATCCACTATATAATCCGGCCATCTCGATAGGCTATCTACCGGGTTTATTTTACCCGGGCAGTGTTAAACCTCGAAGTCAAATAACAATAATCGGTATACCTATCTAGCAAGCCTTCCGCGAAGGTCCCGCGCCGGCGCGTTTAGTATACCCTTAAGCGCCTAATAGTCCGTTAGCACTATAAACGCCTATCCCGTGCCTTTAAGATAATAGCGCTAATACTCAAGGCTCTCTACTATAGCTAATAGCTCCTGCTATCCTATACCCTATCATTACTCCGTTTTAAAAAGCTTCCGCGAGAAATGGGCGACCGGTCGCTATCTAGTCTTATACTTCTAACTCAGGATCCCGGAAATAGTCTTATTTAAGGCGTCCGTCTTAACCCTTATATCCAGCACTAGGTTCTAGTACCGTAGAATAGTCGCTAACCCGAAGGCGATTTTTAGTAATTTAAACGCCCGCTTAGCGTTATCCGGGAACTTAAAAGGTCCTTTTTTTTTACCCGCCTAACTGCCTTTTAGTAGCGTAGTTAATAGCGTGGTGACTCTAGAGTATCCCTCGATAAACCTCCTATAAAAATTAGTAAAACCGAGGAAAACTTAGATATTATAAAATAACCCGGGCGCCGGCTACTCGGCGACCGTATATACACGTTCCGGGTCTATTATAATACCCTCGCGGGTTACTATAAACCCTAGGAAATCCACTTAGTCATAGTAAAATTCGTATTTTAATAGTTTCGCGTATAGCTAGGCCCTATAAAGCCGATCTAAAACCTTTTTTAGGTTCTTTATATACTATTCCCTTAACATGGAATATATAAGGATATTATCTAGGTAAGCGATATAATATATATCTAGTAAACCAGCAAGCGCTTAGTAAATATACGCCTAGAAGGTAGCCGGAGTATTTATTAGCCCGAATAGCATAACCGCGTACTTATAGTGGCCGTATCGTGTTCTAAACGCTATCTTCTAGCGGTCCTTTTTTTTAATCCGGATCCTATAATAGGTATCTCGGATATCTACCTTAGAAAAGTACTTTACCCTAGCAAGCCTATCTAATAGCTCGCCGACTAGGGGTAGGGGGTACCTATTCTTAATCGTTATAGCGTTTAATCCTTAATAATTAATATAGAGTCATAAACTACTATCCTTTTTAGGCACGAATAGCACTAGCGAGCCTATAAGGCTCGTTAACCGTTAGATACGACTACTCGTTATCCCTTCAGCGATATACTTCTTTAGCTCCTCTAGCTAAGCTCGAGATAGGGGATATAACGGCCCGAATAGCGGTTCCTTCCCGTCTTATAAGTTAATCGTGTATTCGGCGTCCTTTAATAAGGGTGGCTCCTTTATAGCCTGCTCCGAAAATATATCCTAATAGTTAGCGATTTCCGGTAATAGTTTAACGACTAGTCCGTATATCACCTTATCGTTATCTATAAATAGAATAGTTATATCCGGTATTACTATGCGGATTTCCCGTATCTATGTGTTATAGACGTGTATAAAGAGAATTTAAAGAAATAAAGATATATTATATAAGTGTGAGCTCGTAGAGCTCTGTGGGACCATAGACTAATATCTGTGAAGGTCCTGCTGACTAAAGAGAGTGTGTGTGACTAAGCTAGTGGATATATATAATAAGTGCCCTCCGCCGTAAAAGTAATCGTCCCGATTACCACCCCACACTCCTCTCCTTTATATTTCCTTATATATATCGTTTTCTGTATTAAAGTAAAGTAAAAGCCAAATAAATGTCTTATCCTGTTCTAAGCAAATAACCGAAATTCTGATCTCTTATATCCCTTTTCGACGCTTATCCTTTTCCTGTATCGCGGTCTGCCGATATTAATCGGAATCCTCTAGCTAATCCGTTAATTACGAGTTCTATCGCGATATCGAAGAAGCTGGTTATTACGAAGACGCTGGCTATTACTGCTAGGGTTACGGCTACGAGGACGAAGGCTGCTGCTATAAAACTTTTAGCTTTACCGACTTTAGTCGTGGCGCTTATAGCGGCTGCTAAGATATGGTCGGTTAGGCCGATTTTAGATAAGCTGATTTCGGCTATTTCGAGGTCTTCGAAGCTTTTTTTAATTAGGCGATTTCCTTTTATATTATCGTGATCTACGCTTTAAGTGCCCTGATACTTACCTCTATAACTGCCTAATTATCTTCGACCTTCTTATTAATCTGCTATAGTTCCGTCTACTATCGTTAACTATCGCCCTCTAGCTAGTTAATTCGAACGTGGTGTCGGTCCTATCCTTTATACGTGATATCTGCTCTTTAGTCGAGTTTCTTCTGAAAATCGACCGCTTATCGGTTAAATTTATCGTTAAAAGCCTTATCCCTATCATCGATTATCCTCTTAAGGCGTTTAATATAGTTATTCGATCTTATATCCGTAGCGTTTAGTTCGTCTTTTATTATAAAATTTATCGTTAACTATATCGTCTAGGTGGTCGTCTACGTTTAAGGGACGGTTATTATCTACGCTAGGGGAGCGGCTATAGCGTTAGGGCCGTTAACGGTTTTCTTTTTCTTCCGGGGATTCGCGTCTATAAATTCCTATAGGTTACTAGGGGAAGCTAACCTTTTCCGCTATCTATTATTTTCGCCTTTTCGCCGCTATTACGTGATTTAGTCGATAATAATTTCTCGGTTTATTATATTCGGCTAGTCTAGTCTGATCGTTCCCTTATCTCTAAGTGCCAAAGCGATAATATAGTATTTAATAGAGGATTTTTCGGCTACTAGCTTATTCCTAAGCCGGACTACTAGGTCGGTATAGTTAAAGAATATAGATCCTAATAAGTGGTCCACTTTAGCTATAGTATACTAGTTAATAGCTCCTTCCGCCCCCGCGATAGCGAATCGCTAGTCTATAAACATTTACTTTACTCGATTATCGTTACTAGTTAGCTATACTTAAGTTAGGTTAGCCGTTAGCTACTATACGGCTATATTAGCGAGGGGCTATAAAGCTAAAATAGCGGCCGGCTATAGGGTTATACTAGCGGTTATCTATAGTGCTACGCTCGGCTATAGGGTGTTGATTTATTGCTAATAAGGATCCGTTTACTAGCCGGCCATGGTGACTATATTATCTAGCTTATTAGCGTTATTATTATCGTATAGGCTAAATTCGTTATCGCTGTATACGCAGATATCATTATCGGATATAGTAAAGTTTATATAATCCATATTCCACCGTCTATCGTCTCCGATAGAGTTATTATCCTACGTGTTAGTGATAAAGCTCGGGTCCTCCTAGTATCTAAACGTCTCGGTATCGATTAAAGCTCTCTCGAATAACTATAAGGCGTTTTCGTTATTAAGCAGGTAATCGTCGTCTTATATTCGTTTATTTACCGTATCCTATATATCCTGCCAGTTATTAATCTATCGTTTCGCACCGTTCATCTAAATACAGTATACTACGTGCTATGCCTCCGGCAGGTATAGGCTCAGGTTATTCTTAAGGACGAAATCGTTAAAGTTTTCGGTTTTCTTTCTATTACTGCCGCTTATAACTATCTAGCTAGTATAAAAGGTCGTGGTGGCCTTCCTTTCCTAGTTATTACGTCTCCACTCTGCTAATAGAAATAGTAGGATATCGTGATACTATTTATATAATCGATAATATTTATATAGATATTTAGATATCTTTCTAAGCAGCTTAATACTCTCCTTTACCTTATTACGGATAAAGCGTTATTCCTACGGATTAGGAACGGGGTCCTTGCCTTTCTTCGCTATAATAAAGAAGTGGTTAAACGTAGGGGAAGGATAGATATTTGCGTGTCGGTGTCCGTCGGCGTGGAGGAGGGATCTTGATTATTATTTTCTACGAGAGCAGATAAAGTGAGAATCGGCTAGACGTAGAGAGGGTTAGAAAGAATTATCTATCTATTACTTAAAATCGCTAGGCTAGGCGATTATATCTTTTTATTCTATTCGGAAGCTTAGGAGGTTTAAGTAAGAATAGAATATAACGTAAGGGATATCTAATTACGCCTCCTTTTCCGGAAGCGGCTAGTCGTTTCGCGTTCTTTCTCCGTTTAAATAGGTCTTCTTATAAGGGATATAACTGCGTTTACGCTTATATAAGTCGTTCCTTAACTTCTGTTTATATAAGGGAGTAGGGCTAAAGATAAGAAAGGGGTAAGAAAATAAGGGAAAAAAAAAGGGGTTAAATAGAAAATAGGGGAAAAAGGGGGAGCGAACGTAGGGAGAGGTATCCCCTTTATTAGTTATCGTCGTTAGGGCTTATCTTATAATATTCTTCGTCGTCCCTATATCGCCCGTGTAGGAGCACTAGTTTAATATACCTCTGATTTCTTTATCTGCTAGCGCTAATTATTCTTTCCTTTATCTTATCGTCGCTTATCGTTTAACCTACTAACTCCGCTATAATGATTAGGTTCCGTCTCTCGAAATCGTAGACTATATCGCTTACGTTCTCTATTAATAGCTATTATAGATACTATTTATCGTACTATACCGGCCAGCCTTTTTATTTTACTAGGTATTCCGTTTATAATCGTCCCCTGATTTTTATTACTCGCCGTCTCTATAGCTTCTTAATTTTATAGGATCTCTATTTACTATTATCTCCGTCCACCACTATAGGTCCTAGCTTTATTCATTCTCTACTAAACGGATCCCCCGTTAGCGCTAGTACCAGCTATACGATTAATACTACCCTATAAACTCGCCACGACTAAGGGAAATCTAACTCGTATATAAGCGGATTAATTACTCTAATTACTCGGAAAGGTCCGACCCTTTATTACGACCACTTTCTCGAATTATAAGCTTATCCTAGAAGCTTATATCCTTAGTGCAGATAAAGATATACGGAATCGCCCACTTCGAAGGTATACGGATATCGCGTTATATCGTACCGTTATTTTATATCGGCTATAGCGATCGTTACTAGGTACTCCGCCTCTTAATAATATAGCTGCCTAATATACTCGGTCTATTCCCTATTATAGGCTTACGGAGCGCCTATACCGACTATTAGGTCTATAACTATCTATAAACGGAATCTAAGAAGGAATTCGTTTAGGGAGGTATTAAGCGTTTCGGTGTATACTTAATTTAAAGCGTGCTGCACCGCTAGAATAATATCTAGCTATAGAATATCGCTAATAGAGGTATGATATCTTAGGATAATTTCTATAGACTAGTTTTTCTATTCGGATAATCCGTTGGTTTATACGTGCTATGCCGTCAAGATTACTAGCAGCACTCCTAACGCTTTAAATAACTCGCGCTAGAATTCCGACACGAATTTCGGGTCCTTATCGGATATAATCCTCGTGGGCAGGCCCTAGTCCGTTAGCTATAGCATCCAGAGTAGTAGCTCTACCTAATCCTTTACGGTGTATATAGAATATCCGGGGATAAAGATCGTCTTTTTGCTAGTCTTATAGGTGACTATAAGCATAGTATCGAGTCTATTTATTAACTTACCCTTAATCTTTTAGAATAGTTATCGGTATTCCGTGGGTAGTAAGCTAACTATAAAGTCGATCGTGATTACGGAAAATAGCATCGCTAGCGGTAGAATCGGTTATAGTTCTCTAAGCGGTTTCTATCGATTTATAGTATTTTCTAGGTATACTAGGTAATATATCGTTTACTCCGCTATAGCACGTACTTTACTTTTAAAGCTAAAGTTATCCAGGGCGTGTATTATTCGTTTTTCGCTAAAATAGTGATTATTATCATACACTATCTATAGGACTTTTTTAATAAGTTTACGGGGCACCACTAACCTTAGTTTATTAGCTTCTCCGACCGTATATAATAGTCCGTTCTTAAGTCGGGTTAGCAGAGGTCTTATTAGTCTGCCACTAGAAGTCCGTCTATTAGTTTATCTAGCGTTAATTTCGTCGATTATAGCTTTATATTTCGGATCCTCTTAGTATGCTTATTAGAACTCCCTCTTTAAGTCATCTAGTATTATATAGTCCACTGCCACGTAAGTTAAGGAGTGTTCGTCTACGTCTATTAGCAGCCTTAGGTCCGAGATAGCTATATATACTGCTAATACCTTATTATACTCGTTCTATATATCGTCTAACTCGCTATCGTGGGCCTATTTCTTCTCGTCTATTCCTTTCGCTTTCTTAGTTCCTATTAGTGCCTTAGAATCCTTGTCGTTTACCGTCGGTAGTTAAGATAATACGTCTAATACTACGTTCTATTATCCCGGAATATAGCGGATATCTAGGCGAAATTAACTAAGAAAAGTGGACGCCGCTATTAGGCGTGGATTTAGTTTATTAACGTCTATCGTCTTTAGGGATATTTATCCGACGATTCCCTTAGTTACTTAATAATCGGTAAGAACTATTATAGGCTCGTGGCAGGATTATAGGCGTATTCGGAGTATTTTACAGGCCTAGACCAGGGCGTAGATCTCTAGCTCTATCGCTTTATATCGCGATTCCGCTACTATTAGCTTTCTTAAGAGGAAAAGTATCGGCTAAATAGCATTAACTAGGATTTTACCGCCGTCCCACGGCTTCGCTAGATAAAAGAGGAACACTCCTAAACCGTTTATACTAGCGTCTAGATTTAAGAAAGTAGTTTTATCGGGGATATAATAATATAACCTTATTTCTTCTATAACTTACTTCTATATAATCTTAAAAGCCTATCGTTTAATATCTATAGGTTTATAAGTTAACTTACCTATCTATTTCTGTCTTAAGTGCTTAGGTGCGTATACGGTAATCTATCCGGCCTCTTTTACGTCGTTAAGTATAGTCGTCTTCTATCGCTATAAAGGCTCGACCTTAACTCGGAACCACGGGATAAATCGCCGTAAAAATCCTACTTTACTAACGTATATCTCTAGGTCGCTAAGCTTTTCGGGTATTTTAATCTACCGTAGTGCTTCGATTTAATCGGATATAGTATATAGACCTAAGCCGTCCACCTTAAAACCAAGTAATTAAACCGAATTATATGCGTAGAAGGACTTTACTAGAGATAGTGCTAGCCGGATATCTTCGAATAGCTTTAGTATAGTCCGGAGGTATACTATATATTCCTCGAAGGTGTCTAAGAAGATAATAATATCGTTAATATACGCCCTGTAGAAGTAGCGATACTTAAATAGTCTCTAGTCTATAAATCGTTATATAAACGGCGGTAAGTTTCGGAAACCTATTAGTACCACTTCCGGGCGTTCTAATCCTCTAGGGGACACGATTATTATCCTCTCCCTATACTCTTCCTTTATAGGCAGCTAATAGAAAAATAAGCTAGCGTCGAAAGCGCTAAACCACTTCTTACCCTATAGACACTAGATAATCTCGTCCTATAATAGAATCGGGTATACGTCTAGCAGAACGGCTACGTTAAGCTTCCGTAGATCCACGACCACTCTACCTTTTTTTAGCTTCCGTGCTATACGCCACACTATAAATACTAGGAAAGCGAAAGGGGTCGGTAATTTCTGCTATATTATACGTCCGACTTTATATTGCCTATTAAACTTATTATTAAGTAGGTCACGATCTTCTCCGCTAAGTTAAAAGGGCCTCGAGTATAAGTTTATCTTCTACTATCCGTCGATTAGATCGACTTATATCCGTTTATTAGGGGGCAAAGGTATAATTCCTTTATCGCGCTATATATTAAAAGATTCTAATAACTTAACGATTTCCCGAGCCTTCGGTAAGTCTATCGTATATATATACACGCCGTCTTTCGTCACGATTTCGGGTATGTCTTCCGGCTATTCCGTCTTTATATCGCTATGCTTCTCTCTATCCGCTCTGGGTTTATCGTATCTGCTATTCTTTATCGTGTCGTCTATTATAATCTTCTAGAGTTCCTCGGGGGTGGCTCTTAGTAATCGGCGTATTAATTCGGAGTCCTCGAACTCTTTATACTCTTCTATAGCTATTAGTATATAAGCGTTCGCCTAGTTAACCTCTTTAACTTCTTCGTCGTCCTATAAATCCATTAATTAGCCTATTCTTTTATTTCTACGCAGGACTTTTAGTTTATCCGAGTCGTTTATATAATACACCACCTTAGGGGTGTCTATATCGTAGATATATCGTATTATATTATATTTCGGGTCCGGATTAAAGTGAAATTCGTGGTTCTTAAGTAAGTTTATATACCGTATAGGCACGAATATAGCTATATATAGCGGCACCACGGTAGTCTACGCTATTATAACTCGGCGTTAGTGTCTGCCTATAGGCTTTCTACGATACCCGATAATTAGGATCCGTATACTATAATATCCTGCTATCCTTAGGGTGCCGGAAGAATACAGGATATCGACGCCAAAGGTCTTTAGGAAGGTTCCTCCGAGTAGTATATTTAGTTCTAGGTCGTCGATTACCTAGCCTATAATTATAAAGTGACCTATAACCAGGGTATCTTAGATATAGCCGCCGATATAGAAGTCGAAAATAGCGACCTCCTACACTTAGATTATCCCCGTAAATCCCTTTATCGGCTTCGGGTCTATAGCTATTCCGTATTAGACGTTCTTCCTATATTTTATTAGCTAGTTTCTATCGACTAGAATTAAGGTATATCCGGAGTCTATATAGACTTCCGTGGTCTCGCCGTCGGGTATAAATTTAATTACTATCTTATAGTGTGTGTATCGCTTAAATCCGGGTTTTACTAACGCCTATACGTTAATAATTTTATATAGCTTAAATACGAAGTGGTAGCTAAGTTTATCAGGCTTAGGTGGTCTTAGTGGCTTTATATCGGCTATCATCGGCTCTACCTCCTTATCGGTAGGCTCTATATATATAGCTTCGGATCTATACTATATATCGGTGGATTATATTTATATAAGGTCTTCCGTGCAGATCGCTAGTTCGGTTAGTCGTACTATTATTAGGTCGCCTATATAAGATTCCGTAGGCCCGGACAGCGTTTCTGGATCCTCTAGCGTGGTTAGCTTAGTTACCGCTAGGATAATAAGAGCTTTATAAGGGCCCTATCCCTTTAGCTTCGGCTCTATACAGGTATTTAAAAATACGTGTCGAAAAAGCTATATATTACTAAGGAAGTAGGCGTCGTATTTTCTATACTAGTATATTAGTGGCTTCGGCGATTACGGTAAGGCGGGAGTCTATAAGGTCTATCGTTAATATACTAAGGTTTATTCTCCTAACTTACATTTATATATTTATCGGTTACTTATATAAGATCGGCCGGCTTAGCCTATAAAATAAGAATAATAAACGTTAATTTCGCCGTTAGCTAAGTCCTCCTCGCTAATCTCGTAAATATAAGTCTCCTCGCCCTCGCTAAGAATTTTATCGATAAGAATATAGCCCTTTTCACGTAAGTCTTCTTCGTCGGTATCTCTGCTAGGGTTATCCTCCGCTATATACACCACTTAGTAGTCACGATTACCGCTGCTTTTCACCTATTATCGTATACGTCGCTAGTATAGGCGACGTTCCTCGCGGAACCAGTATCCGCCTCTACGAAACTAGCGACCTTTATAGCCACGGTTACCGCGGCTATTATTGCCTCGGCGACTTTAGAAGGGTCTATCGCGATTACTAAAGTCGTTTCCTTACGGTCAGCCTCTTCCGAATCCGCTATAATTACTAAAACAATTTCCGCTATTATTAAATCGTCCTTTATTAAAGCTTCCGCCCTAGTATCCCTAGTTTATATATTCGCCTATCTTATTTATATCGTCTACGGGGACCACGTCTACCGTGTATACGATTAGGTGATTATCTGGCATTATCTATACGGGAACGTTAGCGTAGGGTACAGTAACGTTAGTATAAGGTGCGATCCATTATACCGATAATAGTCCTAGTTAATCTGCACGGAATATACTATACTAGAGTTAGTGCCTTAGCGAGAGTTATCGGTTAGCGATCTAATCTTCGATTTATCGGATAAATTCGTCTAGATACCTGTTTATATCGGGTCGGGCATAGATTTCTCGGAGTGATAGGTTAATTCTATTCTAAATTTCCTGCTATATATTAAGATTAGTACAGGGGCTAATTCCCGAGGCTTTATATAGACAGGCGAGGTGGTTCGCCTATTTAGTAAAGGCTTTACCGTCGATAATATCCCTAGCTATAAACCGTAAATCTATTATCTTTACCGCTACGGTCTCCGGGTTAATTTACTAATATCGGCGAAAAGCTATATACTATCCGTCCAGAGAACGGCGTACCTCGCTACGCTATATAGCTATAAGGCTAGTCAGCCACTATAAGGCGGCCTCGCCTATAAACAGCGCGTGTAAGTTAATATAAGCCTCTTCTACTATATCGGGGGTAGTCGCCTATTCCTTAACGTTTTCGATAAAGAGCTTAACGTCGTGCCAGAGAACTTTATCTCCGGAGACTAACTATAGGATAAAGGTTAGCGATACGTGCTTAGGAGGGCTAAAGAATCCGATTATAGTTAGTTTATAACGGAAAACCTAAGGGCCGCTATTATTCTACGTATCGCTATTATTAGCGTTGCTTAGTCCGGCGCCTCCGGTGCCTCCGCCGTCGGTGACCGGAGTTCTATTAGCAAAAAAACTTATTATATATTAGAACTATTTAGGGGTAAATATAACTATAGGTAGCTATGGGTTTAACTAGGGAGCCGCTTACTGCTACTAGTCTTAATACTATTATTAGCTGCCCTGACTCTGGGTGCCCGAACTAGAGGCTTATATCTGACTATTAGTATCTATGGCTAGTTAGCGTGGTGGTTACTCCGGGGCTAGTTATTCCGGGGCTATAAAGGGTTCTCGAGATATATATAGGGGTGGTTGGCTATCCTCTAGTATCTATAGAGTTTATACTAGTAGAACTTAGCTTACCGGCTACTATGTGTATAACACTTCGAATAGAGGTCGACGTAGGGCGTTAATATTTAAGGACGTTAATTGATTATTAACGGTTTATAGTCTATTATCGATTAATAGCTATCGGCTATATCGTTCAATTACTCGTCTACCTACCTATATACTCTATAATAGGTTCTAACTATTATTACGGGAGTAAGTCCTGCTACTATTCTAACTTCTGCTAATATTTAAGTGCCTTAGCACGGCGGCGAGAGTTACTTTTACTACCTAATTATCTATCTCCTACTATACTAGGAAGGTCGGTCCGTTATCTATATCGGGGGCTCTATTATTATATCTAGCTATACGGATTACGTCTCGGTGTTCCCTTACTACTCTATTATACAGAGCTATTCCCTCTTATCTAATAATAGCGATAGCTCCGTCTAGTAAATTCTGTTATATAGCCTACTCTGGGTATGCTTAAAGAAATTTATAGATATAGAATAATTCTCTCTTGGCAGTTATTAATGGTTTTATTTATAGCAGAGGTGCTAGTGATATAGGTTTATAGCGGGGTGGAAAAAGTGATAGAGGTTTAAGTTTATGGCTTAGTATTTTATAGCTTATATAATTAAATATAGTAGGTGATAATAGGTGTAAAAGATAGGAAGGTGTAATTATAAGTGGATAACGTAATCACCTAAAAATAAGGTTATAAAGAGACTAGGAATAAGAATAGAGGGGTAAAATAGGGAAAATAGGGAAAATAGGGAAAATAGGTAAACTGGTCCTATGAATATATAGTAACGCGTCGAGGTAAGCCGTTTTATAACGGCTATAGGCGTCCTTACTGGTTACTTAAAGGCGAGCTCTGGTATAGGTGTGGAGATAATACGTCTACGGTTATATACTGTAGATAGGTGATTAGCTATTAGTGGAATTTATGGCGGGGTAGCTATAGGAAACGAATTCGAATAGTAGCTATAGGATTGATTTATGTCGCGGAAACAAGGAAAAAGGGGGTTAGGGTATAGTATAGAGCGAACAATTATAATAATTCAGTTACTACCATTTACTATACGGATTTCCCGTATCTGTGTGTTATAGACGTGTATAAAGAGAATTCAAAGAAGTGAAGATATATTATGTAAGTGTGAGCTCGCAGAGCTCTATAGGACCATAGACTAATATCTATGAAGGTCCCGCTGACTAAAGAGAGTGTGTGTGACTAAGCTAGTGGATGTGTGTAACAGGTATCCCTGGTACGATAGTAATAGCGGTAGCGATATATATAATATACGCCTTTACTCGCTTTTCGATAACCTTATAAGCCTATAGCTCGGGGTCTATAATTAAGATCGGCCCGTAGACAAACGTTCGGCGGGCCGTATTAATTATAATACCTTCCTAACCTATACTATTATTTAAGAATAGTAATTATCCGGTACCCTTAGGTCGATCCGTACACAGGAAAACCCTTTTTAATAGGCGTAGCCGCCCTTCTACGTTTAGTAAATAGAAAGCTAAGCCGTACGCTCCGCGAACCCTCGCTAGGCTACCATCGAAGCCTTCGATCTCCGGAGTCTCGACCTCTAAGAGCGGTTTTAACCTTAGGCGTTCTACTAACGCCGGGCTAATAATATCTACCTACGTATAGGTATCTAAATCCACGCTAAACTCGATCTCCTTTCCGTAACAGATTATTATCACTATAAATCTCGCCACCTCGTTAACTATAATCGCCGGCTAGTTATCGGGTATAGGTCCGGCCCCCTTGTTACCTACACCGACTTATTTCCCGATAAATAGAGTTCTCTAACCCGAATATCGTTATTAAGGTTATTACGTATAGCGTGTATATTACTAACACAGGCACGAGCCTTCGCCGCCCCGTTATCGGTTATCCGTTATTCCTTATTACTATAGCAGTCCTTAGAATAGTAACCCTTTTTACTATAGTTATAGCACTCGCCTATAAAGGCACACGTACTAGGCTACGCTTATAAAGGCTCTAGACCTAAGCCCGATACCTTTTAACCCGTTAAGGGCGCCCCCTTCGAGTCCGTCTTACCTGGCTCGGTAGGCATACGCCGACTAGTCGCTAGGGTGCTTACCCGACTTAAGCGACCGTCTAAACACTAGAAGTTCGATAGGGTCCTTTTATAACCGGTATCCGATCGCTTACTACTCGCCTTCTTAATAGGGCTTATATCCTAGAATAGCTACGCCTTTTAAGCTAGCGTTACCGCCTCGTCTAATTCGGTTTTCCGCTCCCGTATCTTATCCTTAATATATAGGGGTAGCCGACTAAAATAGTCGTAAGTATACTCTTCGCTTCCGCTTATCTCCTAGCCTAATAGCCTATATAGGTTATCCTACCGTTTAAATAGCTTTATCGGCGTTATATCGCCGGTTATTCGTAGCTTATAAAGTTCCTTATAGTAATAGTACCGTTATATATCCCGGGATAAGTGCTCTCGCCGAATAAACGCCGTAAAGTCGTTTTAATTCGGGTTAGTGATCTTCCGGGTATAATACCTCTAGGATATCTAGAAGGCATATTCGAGCTTCGTTAAAGCCTATTCGATCTACTATAGTACTAGGGTACTAGGATTAAACTAGTTCCTAGCCTTAATCGCTACTAACTAATCGTCGATTTCTATAACCATAAATAACTCTCTAATTAGCTTATAATTATATACTAGCGGTTTTTTATAATCGCGCCGGGGCGCTAGTCGTTTAGCGAGCTTCTCTATAATTACTCGATTAATCTCGTTTTATTACTAGAGATATTATAAAAATATCGTAATTAACGCCTTTTACGTCGATATCGAGGGGCCAGCGATAGATCGCTGATCGGCCTACGAACCACTATCTTCGGGACTAAGCGTAACCGGCGTATCCGTTAACCCCTTATTTTTATCCGACGGTTCCTATTCGGCTATTATCGTTATTAACCTTAGTATAGCGGGCGGCTACCCGGCGTCCGCTTCGCTAGCTCCCCCCGGGGGGACGCTTATTCCTCGAGTCCTTCTCGGTAGCATCTTCGGCCTAACTACCTTAAAGGTATAGAAGTTAAAGAATTATAACGAAAGGAAAGTCCGTAGACTTTAGTCAAGGAAAAGATATCATAGAAAAGGCTCGATAGCTTAGTACCGTAGAGTAATCGTAGTATATTCGTTAACTAAGCGCTAACTTTAAACTAAGACTTTAACTTAAGGGATTAAACTGATCCCTTAACGTACGCACAGAGATAGGTTCGGATCGGTAGTCCGTGCGCGGCTATCGGTCCGACTGTATGCCGATGGGTCTGCGATTATCTTGTTATAGTATACTCTTTAATCGGAATTAGAGCCTTATACCTAAACCAGTTATAAAGGAATTCGACTAGGGATTTCCACTTAAGCCGCTATAATAGGCTTATATTATATAGGTATACTACTACTTTTAACGCTTCCGGCTATATCTTTATTAGGAGACTAGCGCTATTAAGTATAGCGTTTATTTTATCCGTAATCTCCTTAATAAGGCATTCGATACCGCTATTCGGTTCGTGAGTATAAGGGGGGGTCGTTTCTAGGTTAATACTGAAGAAAGGCGAAGCCGTCACTGTGCAGAACGGCTTAGGTAGTGTGATCTCGGATAAGTCTTCGATAACAGGAGTGCTTAAGACCACGAAGTGCATATAACTAAAATAATATATATAATAAGGAGACCTTTAAAAGAAGCTCCTGGAGGTGTGTGCTGCTCTGATTAGGGTAACGTAGCTTAAACGAAGTGAATATAATAAACGTGGTAAAAACTTAGGGTCGAAAGGATAATAATTATATAGGATAATAAGTATCCTCTATGTCTAGGTGGCGTCGCTACGTATATATAATGTATAAGATAAATAAAAAAGCGCGCGTCTTATAACGTTACGTGACGTCCTAATAATATAGTACTGGGTCTCCGATCCACCCCTCTATAATCAGCCCTAGTTATCTTGCTTATGCCCTTATAGCTATAATAACTCTAAATATAATTAGGTTACCCTGATTAAGCTAAGTATAATCTAGTAAAACTATCCTAAAACTTATTTACGCTTATAAAGAGTCCGTCCACTAACTATATAATCCTCTTTCTCGGTATATACTCGCTTTATAGTGGCCGTAACTATATCCTTATCCTACTTAATCCTAGCGTTATGCCGTAACTATCCTTCCTAGGGAATCGCGCGTAAAGGCGGTATATATAAGGAACTATTAACGGCGGTATTATAAAGTATTACCCGGTAAATACTATTATATAAATAAACCTAATTATCTTAAAAGAATAAGCTAGGTCTAATCGGACTAACACGAGAGTCTATAGGGCGAGGATTATATAGTCTATAGAATAGATAACTATAAGATATCTTAACGCCCTTATCCTGCTCCTCTATATCCTTAACCTATTTGCCTTAGATATTAATCTTCCTGGGCTATACTAAGACCTTCTTTAGCGATATCTGAATAATCTTATAGCTATTTAGGTTAATACTAGTAAACTTAGAAGATTTAGAGGACTTAGGAGTCTTCTTAGGACTCTTTATAACCTTAGCGATCTTTTTAGGCGTGCTTAGTGCTAAGGGCTTCTTAGAGATAACCTTAGGTGTTTTAGGACGCACCGGGACATTAGTATCTTTTTTAGGCTCCTATAACTTAGGAGTACTCGTAACTAGGGCCTAAGTCTTCTTCTTAGCCTGATTAGAGGAACTAGGGGTAGCGGGCTTAGACTTAATAATAGGTTTATTAATAGGGGTAAAACCTATGCTTTTAGGAGGTGGTGGTAGAGGGGACTAAGGGACTACCGGGACCGCTAGTGTCTTCTAATAACCGAAACCGAGAATTACTTTAATATAGGATAGCTACTCTTCTTTAATATAACGAGTATAAGCTACGCTATTATTTCCGTAGTAACGTCCTTATACGAACCGGTGAATCTTAGAGCTTTAAGGGAATAAGTAGCCCTTTTGGATAATAGCTTATATCTATTTAATAACAAAGAGGCCGTATAAGTAATTATCTATCTAGCGAGGACTAGGAATAATATAGAAACGGCGGGTAAGGCTAGAGACGGCCTTATTAGGTGTATTAATGCTATGTAACTATCCTATAGCGTACTTAAATAACCGTAAGAGGCGGTCCTTAGTATTACTGGTATTCTAAATACTATTATACCTATATATACATTATATCTCTTAATCTATAATTAGACTAACAAAGTGATTCTTAAAGTGATAAATAATAGGGATAAAGCGACTTCTCTTAATACGGTTAATTACCTTTAGCGGCTAAGATAAGTAGACCGCCGTATAGCTATTTAACTCCTAGTAAGGCGTAACACTAATCTATACTACGGGACGGGTATCCCCTTATCTACGCTTAAATATAGCGCGTATTATATCTTCTAGACTGCCCCGCTTTAACTATCTTTTATTTATTAGGTTATAATATATCCTAAAAGACGACTAAACTACCGGGTAAGTATCCCGTGGCCTCTCGGCGAATATACTTATTATAGGAATATAAGGCAGTATTATATTAACCGTGATAGTATTAAGCTCGCTATTTATAGTATTCTTAAGGAGGCGTTAGACTATATATATATTATCTTCCGGCTACTAGGGAAAACCTATAAAGGGGGCAGCGTTATCGGGGATATTAAATAAACGGTACGGCAGTCCTTATATAGGGAATACCTATCGGCTATTATTAGGGTTATTAATACGGCGGGGGCGTATAGTCTTATTAATAGTAACACGGGTAGCGGGAATAATATTAGCGGTGAGGATAGGACCGGCAGGAGCCGGCTCTTAGTAGTTAAAGGTGGGGGATATAGATATTCTGAATATCTTTATTGGCCTGATTACGGTAACGTGTAGGTGGCGGATACAGGGAAAAATATATAAGGGCGGCGAGGTAGTAGATAGTAAAGAAATAGATAGCGGGGGTAAGTTAGAAAAATAAACTTAACGATATAGGAAAAGAGAGGAAGAGAGGGAAAACGGGTTAACTAGAGCTAGTAATAGGGGATATATATCCTTTATCGATATCTGATATTTCTAAGCAGTGCCTCCTTTATAAGACTAGCTTTAACCGGAGTTCTTATTACGGCTACTAGTTAAATAGGGTCGTGATTATTAAAGAAAGGGTAATCCTAATACTATTTATGGTTTTCGGATAAAGGTAACTTAGTGAATTAGGCGCGGGATCTAAATACGGAAGTCGGCTTACCGTATAACCGATCTGATTAGATGAAAAGATTAGATAGCACCTTTTTTATTATACCTATAGTCGCGACTATATAATAAAGCGATATAAGGAAGGTAATCGTGAATCACGCTTAAAGCCTAATCTTTTTAGTAACTTAAAATAGGCTATTTATTTAACTACGCCTCCTTAAGTCACTAAACTATAAATCGCTGGGCCACGTTACCTATCGTCGAGGGATATAAGGCGGAGGGCTGCCGGCTAGAGGCGTACCTTTCGGGCTCTGCGTCTTTATATTATCGTACGATTCGATATCGTGTTTCCTATAAGCTTCTCTTTAATAATAGTAATAAGATTATCGATATATCCGCCAAAGCTCTGATCACGGGGCTTAATAACCTTAGCTCTTATAAGCGTAAGAAAGCCGTGGTTTATTAAGAGTTAGTTTATCCTATACCGTGTTTCTGGTCTAAGACACGACTTATCGCGGGTGCGGTTAATAAGTATAATGTTTTTACGATAGTCTAAGATATAGTGGTAAGTTTTTTTTACGCTTTTTATTATATTACCCTGATTAGGGTAAGCTGATATTATAGATACAGGTAAACTCGTATTTTATTTAGTACGAAGTGGCTAGTAAAGGTGGTGTATCGTATATCGAGCTGGACTTTATAGGCTAGGTTATCCAGGGCGACTCTAAGGCTGCTATTATAGGCCGGGTATAGGATAGCCTGCTAAATCTTGCTAATAGAGACGTGGAGCAGGAGCTGTTTAAGAAGGTAAGGTTTAGTAATAGTTTATCTTTATTTCGCCGCCGTGTATTCGTGGCTAAGGACCTTACTAGTCTATAAAGGGAGTATATTATAAAGACGGTGACCCGGGCTTATACGGTTAGAGCCCTAATTATCTAAGGGTTCGGGGTTATTAATAAGGTACCGTGCTAGTATTATAAGGAACGGTGGTCGGCTATAAGTAATCGGGTTAATAATAAGATCACTTATCCTTTCTTTAAGTATGTGTCGCTTTAACGTAATAATCGATTTCCGGACTATACTAACTGCTATTTTTACGAGATAGCTTACACGTATTATAATAATAAGCTCCGAAAGCGGTTCTATTAGTCTAATTAGGAGGTTTTATAGCTAGATAATAACTATATAGGTGTTAGTTATACTAATCCGTGTGCTAAGGACTTATTAGTGCTGCTATAGTCCGTATACGACAATAAGATACGTCCACGGCTATCGCCTCGATACGGCGTCTTTATGGTAAGCATTATTACTCTATACTATAAAAGTGCTTAGTAGATACGCGATATTTATAGAGGAAGGGGTCTTAAACCGTGGGACTATATAATAGTATAGGTCCCTGTGTTAGCGTATAAATATAAGGATAATCTTAAGAAGTTCTGTTATACTATTTAGAATAACCCGACGAAAAGGGATCAAGAAGAGATAGTAGAGTGGTATTATATTCCCTTTATCTCTAGGGCTTAGGTTTAGCGGTATAAGTCGGAAGTGTATAGCCCTAGTAATAGCGATTATAAGAGTAAGCCGGAGTAAGATATAGATAGGTGATTCGGGTAATGATTGCTATAATCAGGGTAACCTTAGTATAATTAGGATATTTTTATTTTAATACGCGGCGTAAACAGG
This sequence comes from Sodiomyces alcalophilus JCM 7366, assembly GCF_042370955.1. NCBI lineage: Eukaryota > Fungi > Ascomycota > Sordariomycetes > Glomerellales > Plectosphaerellaceae > Sodiomyces > Sodiomyces alcalophilus. The sequence goes on along the minus strand of NW_027263536.1, from coordinate 706,221 downwards.
TAAAGGAAATATAGATAAATAATAAATATATTTAGTGGATATATCTTTACGGTATCCACTTAGTTAGTGCGTATAAATAGAAAATAGTAATAGTAAAATATAAATAAAAGGAACTAATAAATAAAATAATAAGTGGAAGGGCGTGGAATAGGGTAATTAGGGTAATAAAGGGTAAATAGGAAAGAAATAGGAAAAAGAGCGAGTAAAGGAGTCCTAAAGGTAGTATTTTTGTTTTAGGGGGTGGTGGTTGGTTTTCGACGAAGAGTAGATAGCGGTGCCTTATATATCCTTAGCCCTAATACTATACGTAAGACTCCTATTAAGTGTAGTATTACCACGATTAGGTTAACTAGGTAGGAAGTAATAGTAGGGGATAAAGTATAAGGTCCTAGTATAGTCCTTATACTTACTTAGGTTAAAGTTAGGATTTCTAGGGATATAGACTTCGACTTTTCCTGACTATATCGCTTTCCGGAGTTCCGCTTCTAACCTCTTATAATACTCGCCTAGTATATCCTAAAGTCTCGCTAACCGTTATAGGAGTGCGTTAACGGTCTAATTAGGGGAACCAGCGTTATCTTAACGCTTATTATCCTTAGCCCTAATATCTTTATTAGTGGATTTACCTAAGAGGAGGGGTGCTTTAACTAGCTTTTTATTAATAAGGATACCGCGGGTAGGGTACGTAATTATTAGTTCTTTAGCGTAGTCCCTTTCTAGTATTATCTAGTCCTCCGGCTCCTAGTATCCGTCTTTATCCTAGATAAATTTCTTAAGGCGGTTAGCGGTAAAAGTAACGCCCTAGAGCTTTTCCCCTAACAAAGTCGATAACCTAAAGGTCTTATTATCCTGATTAGACGATATAATACGAAATAGGCTATTTTAGCGGTAGTCTAGCTTCTTATCGCGGCTTATATCGATAGCTAGCTTGGTGTTATGTATAAGGATAAGGTCGCCGACTCGGAGTCTTTGCTTACGCAGGGTCCTGACTCTTAAACGGTTAATAGAGTCCGTCTTCTGCTACCATTGCTTATTAATTATATCGGTAGTAGTCCTCTAGTCGGCTTTTAACTAGGCGAAGGCCCTTAGGCGTAGTAATATCTCTTCCTTAGGGGTCTTAACGCGGCCCTAGTCAAGCACTCTCTAAGTAAGGCAGGTCGTCTTTATAGGCGTGATAGCCTTATAGCTATAAAGGAGGTAAAAGGGGGTCCTCTTAGTAGATACTCGGATAGTTATATAGTCCGCGAAAAGGACTATAGGCAGGATCTTATATAACGTACCGCGGTAAATCTTCTATTAGATAACTAGCGTGTGGGCGATAGGCTTATATCCTACCTTATTTAGACTATTAGCGCGGGGGTAGTAGGCAGAGATAACCTTCCGCTTTATTAGGTACGCCCGATTTAGCTTGATTATACTGCCCTTATTCTTAGGACCTCCGTCTATAATAATATACTAGTATAGCCCGTGCCGGCAGATAACGTCTTCCTATAAGAATATCGTAACGGCTCGCGATATATTTTTCCGTAGTAAACGGGCTTTAACTTATCCCGTGAATATATATCGAGCCTTTACTAAGTAATACCCGTTAAGATACTGGATATTAAGACTTACCTATATAAAGGGGAGGGCTTATTAAGGTAATTAAGTAGCGATTAAGGGATCCTCGCGTGCTTTGCCTTAGCGGCTCTAATACTCTGCGTATACTTTAATAACCTCCTTAGTCTGCTTATAGATCCCGTCCTAAGTGTATAAGGGGGCGAGCTTTTAGTACGTCCCGTCCCTTATACGATAGCCTGACTTATCGTGGGCCTTCCTGATTAGGGTAACCTAAGTCTCTTTATCGTTAATCCACCTCTTAGGAGTCGAATCTTTTTTAGTAACCCTTATCTATAGTAGACTATCCTTTATAAAAACACGGGTTAACCGATCTCGGATACGGCGGGCGTTACGAGGGTCTATTCTAGAGGGTATCCGTAGGCTTATTAAATACGAGGCTACTTATTAAGAGAACTGGCTCTAGGTGATATCCGGGTCTAAAACGTTTTCGGCTAGGGTGGGGTTATTAAACCTCTTATCCGTATCTATAAGGAAGATTTAGCTATTAATAAAGTCGTTAATATCTCCTTTTATAGCGTTATTAGCCTGATTAGACGGAGTGGTAGGTATCCTCGAAAGTCCGTTAGCCGTAGTGTTCTTAGTTCCCTTAATATACTTAACCTTAAAGTTAAAGAGTCGGATCTAGGTAATCTACTAAGTGATAAGTGCGCCGGGTAGGTCCGTGGTAGAACCACTAAGCTAGGATACTAAGGCTTAAGTATCTGTTTTTAGTATAAAGCGGACTTTATAAAGATAGTTACGAAGTCGGCGGAGCACCTTTAATACTCCCCTTAGCTCTAGCTTACCGGTATCGTAGACCTTTTTTACCGGGTTCTATCTACCGCTTTTATACCGGGTAATAGCTCTTTTCTTATCGATATACTAGCCTAAGATCCCGCCCTAGCCCTTAATATATACGTCGATAATCATATAGATAATACCGGCCCCTTTACTATACTTAATAGTGATTAGAACTAGTATAGAGGTTAGGGTAACCTTAAGAGTATCTATAGCGTATTACTAAGGCTCGCTTTATAGGAAGACGGAAGTCTTTTTTAGTAGGTCTATTAATAGCCCCGCGATAATAGCGAAGCGGTAGATCTAGATACGGTAAAAGGTGGCGAGACTAAGAAAAGAACGGACTTTGGAAATAGTCCGGTATTTCTACTATTTAGTTAACTTAGCCACCTTAGCCTGCTTAGGGGAATAATTATCGGTTCTATACACGTAGCCTATAATAGTGGCCGTTTTCTAATACTATTAGCTTTTAGCGCTAGCTATAGTGCCTTTAGCGAGCTCTATATTAAAAAGGACTCTGTCGATATTACTAATATGCTTAGCCATGTAGCGGCGAATTCTAGGCCTAATTAGGGTATCGTTATAGGTAATGGTCGGCCCTTTAACCGTGATATTATTAATAAAGGGTCGATAGTACTAGGGAATAAGGTCGTATAGGATACGGGTTATAGTATATATAAATTAGGCCACTAAGTTAGTCGCCCTTTACGGAAGGGTGTATATCCTAAAAAGTCCTAAAACCGTGGCGAAGGTCGTTAAGTCCCTTAATTCCTTATCGAGGGTAACCTGGTCGTAGCCGGAGAAGAAATCCAGAAGGGAAACTATCTTATATATACCAAAGTCCTTAGAAAACTCGTTAGCCCTAGGCGGGATAAAGGTATTTTATAGGGTAATAGCGTTAATCTTAGTAGTAGAGTTAATAAGGCGTATATTACCGTCTTTCTTTTTTATAAGGAACTAGGGGTTATAGTAAGCCGCGTGGCTTTCCTTAATAACCCCTTTATCCTTCCTATCCTTAATTATCTTAACGATAATAGACTTTAGGGCTCTCGGGATAGGGATCCCTTTCGCCTACTATGCCTTATACGGAACCACCTTAATCTTCTACGGCAGGGCGACTCTAGGGTTAAGCCTCCTATATTCCTACTAATCCTACGCAAGGGTAGCTTCGTGGTTTAGGAGGGTCTTCGTTAAGAGCTCCTTTTTTATAGGTAGTAGATAGTCGGTAGAGTCTAAGATATCTTTAAGTCGCTTTTCCGTAAGTCTTAAGCGAGGGGTAATCTTAGAGAACTTTAGGGTGATTAGGCTAATAAAACGGTTATCTTCCTATTCCTATATATCTTCGGGGATTTCCGCTAAGATCTTCTGCTTCTAGAGGGGGTCGCCTTTAGGGACGGAACTATTAGACAGCGCGTCGTTAATAGGGTGAATCTTAAGGGCTTTCGGCTTATATATAGTATAGATAGCCTGATTAGGCCCGTGGTATACCTCCTCGATTAGGTCCTAGTGCTTTTTCCTTTTCGTGGTTTATAGCTTCTTTACGGCCACTATAGCGGCGCTAGTAATACGCGCGTCTTTAGCCCTTAGAGCCGATAACGCTAATAACTAGTAAGACTTCCACGCTTCCGACTTAAAATTAGTATAAGTGATTTAGTATAAATTAGGCTAATTAGGGTAACTATAATAAGGACTTATAGAAAAATATAGTAGTAAAGGAAAAAAACGGTGTTTATAATATTATCGGGCTTCCTTATCGTATTTCCTATACCCTTAGCCCTAATTCTATAGTATCGCCCTTAAGGCCACGCATACCCTTAGTAAAAGTGGCTTAATCTCCTTAGAGAACACGAAGGCCACTAAAGACGCTACGTCGGCGTCCCTAATCGTGTATTAAATCTTATCGCCCTCCTTTAGAATATCTAAAGGGTAATAGTTAGCCTTTTCCTTAATGGATAGCGAGGTAGCGGCCCTAGGCTAATAGGTAGGGTCGCTATCCTAGAGCTAATAGTGATTAGCCTAATTAGACCGATCCTTATTAATCCGGCGCCTTTTATTAGCCTTATAGTTCGGCTAGCTTTAGTTCCTTAGTATCTCCTTAATCTACTCGTGATAGGCGATAGGTATAAGAATACGGGCGTTACTAAGCGTAAAGTCGGTATCGATCTAATTATCCCGGAAAGAAAACGATACTTTAGTCTCCTAGATCTATGGTATACTAAGTAGTATATTAGGCCCTAGACCGGGGAGAACTTAGAAGTTAAAAACGCTACTCTACTCGCTAACCTATAAACGCTCCTTAAGGTATTTAGTATACGGTTACCCCTCCTAGTTATTAATACCCTTAATTCGGATCTTAGTCTAGCTAATACGATATTCTAAACCAAAGCGTTTTATAGTGTCTATAAAGATAGTATTAAAGGTGGCCCTTATATCGATTATAGCCTTAATAAAAACGTCGGGGTTATATATTAAGGCACCCTTACGAGTAAGCCTGCACTTTAAGACTATATATCGGGTAATAACTAGAGGGTTATCGGTTTTAGGGACGGCCTCCCTTTCGATAATAGTAAGGGTATTCGAGTTAGTGTTATTAGGTCGGGTAAATAAGATAGTATACCCCTTAGATAAAGGCGGGGGAGGAGGTATATTAGGGGGACCTCGTTTATTAAGGAAGAAGGCTTTATTAGCGGTTAGGCGAATAATCTTACGCTAAGGCTAACTAGTCTCGGCGGCGCGTATTCTTTTATTATTTCTTAGCTTTATATCTGGGTCGCTAATAAGGTAATACTATCAAGGAACTTTAATCCGGAGATCCCTGATTTGCCTATCTAGGTCTTTCTATGCTTATTCTAGGTTATAAGGGTTATCCGCGGAGGCACTAGCCTTGCCTTTACCTTTATCGACGGCCTTAGGTTATTACTAGTCGGGCTATATCGGCGCTTTATTTATCTTTATTTCTTTATTAACGACCTTAGCTATAATCGGGGTCGGCACCCGGTAGCTAGGACCAGGGTTTAACTTCTATAGGCGTTATTTAATAACCTGATTAGGGAAATAGACGACCTTAGGAGTGGGTTTAATAATCCTCCTACTCCTAGTCGTGTATAGAGGCTACGCGGGGGGCTGCTTTTTCCGAGTATCCTTTAACGCGGTATAGATATCCGCCTACTAATAATCGGATATAATAAATACGAAATTAACGCTAGTGCTTACTACGGGAGCCTTAGCCTTCGCTTTTTCCTCCTTTAGCCTAGTATAATATTCTAACGTTACTCTTATAACGTCTTTTATCTTAATAGGGAGGCTTCCGGAGTTAGTGCTAATATAGTAGGCTTTAGCTAGGTCTTTATACTTCCCTTAAAGGCGCGTACTAAGCTAGTAAAGGACGGACCGCCGGTACGGCTAGTCTTACTGCTTAAGGTATATATCCTAGGGGTAGGGCTGCTACTTATTATTCTAGTCTAAGGCGAGGTAGTCGGGGTAGCGGAACCTAACTAGGTGCTAGGTTTTATCTAGCTATAGTACCGCGTATTACTTATAGCAGTAATACTCCTATCTATAATAAAAGTAACGGGGGGGTTAGTTATTAATAGGGTGGTATTATAATAGACCGCCGGAATAGGGGTAAGAATTCCTATTCCTATACCGCGGTGGCCCTTACCTATACTATATATCGTCCTTATATATACCGATATTAGTCTGATTAGGGGTAATATAATAAGCTACCGGAGCGGCGTCCTGCCTCTCCGAAGTGGACTACTTTAGGGCGGCGTAGAACGGGGTCTTTAGGTAGGGGTCGGTAGCTAGGATCGCGTTAACCTTATCGGCTCCTACTCGGCGCGAGAGGGCTATAACTTAGGGGACCGCGTTCCTAATAACGCCCGTACCGTTATAGACTATAAAGATAGCGCACTTCTTTAAAAGCTCCGTTAATTTATCTATATCGCTTTTTATCTATATAGCCGGTTTAGGCACTATAGTGGGCCTCTATAAGATAGTCGGCGTATATATTATTAGGTTAGCCTAATTAGGCCAAGGCGTAACGGCTAGTATCGGTTTAGTGGTTAGCGTAAGGGTAGGAATATCTATAATACTTACTACTTTATTAATAGGCCGCCTATCGGCTACCTAGACGTCTTCTGCCTACTCTTTTAATATATCCGATAGATCATAATACCTACGTAGTTAGTCCTTTAGGTTAACGAACTTATACTTTATCCTATTAGCGAGCTATATATTAATATCTTTATATAAGATAGCGAGGAAGATATCGTAAAGCTTATGGTCTTCGATAAAGGTACCGCCGACCTTATCTACTCTCGACTTCTAAACCGTAACGCTTATTAATAGCTACTTAACCTATTAGACGGTTTTAACCTTTTTATACTTATAAATAAGTCGTAACTAGCATACTTAGTCGGATAGGTCGAGCTACTAGTCGGGATCTAAGTAAGAGTATTCGTTAATAAGCCGCTACTTTAAGTGCTTTTATTAGCCGCTAAATACTTTAACTAGTCGGATTATCTTATTAACCGTAGGATAGATACTAGGCTCCGTGAATAAGCTAATATAGGAGATCTTATCGGCCTTGCTAAGGCGGTTAAGCTTATTATAGTCTTCGTAGTCTTTAAGGAAGTTAGATAGGGCCCTTTTACTAAAACGAGGGGCTCCCGCGGTAAAGGGGTTTAGGGGCGCGCGAGACGTGATAATAGCTCGAGTCTTCTTATCATCGTATAGGCTAATATACTAGTGGATAGCCGCGAGCGTCTTTATAATAAGGCTCGCCTTAAAGTTCTTTAGGATATTATTAGGGGGCGCGACCTCTATACTAGGAGCGTGGGCCTGCTAGGGAGCGCTTAGTCCGGGGGAAACGGGGGGAATAGGGGAAATAGGGGGAGCGGGGGGAGCTAGCCCGCCGATAAGGGTTGGGTTACCCTAACTAGGCGAAGGGGAGGCCGATACGGCTTTATAGCCGGACGCCGGGGCGCCCTGACCGTAAGCGATAGTCGTCGATAGGCCGATACCGGGGTCTACGTCCCCTTACCTAAGCGAGGCGGTCGTAAAAGGAGGGTTAGCTATAGGAGCGGCGTTACCCTGATTAGGCGTAACCGTGGTCGCTAGGGTTAGGATAGCCGTGTGCGTGCTATTATTATTAGGCTTAGAGTCGCTATAGACTATAACTATAGGGGGAGGGTTATAATAGTCGGTCTACTATAAAGCCGTTATATTATTAAAAGGGGGGGGTTAATCTATTATAGTAATAGGTTTAGGTAGATTAGGGGAATTAGGGTCTTTAAGAAAGAAAGGGTTAAGAAATAAGAAGTAGTCGTGTATTAAGTCTATAAGTCTAAGGATAATTCCACTTAGCGATAGGGGGTAGGAGGAACCCTTTTCTTAGGGGCCCTAAAGGATATAATATAAGTACTCTCCGCTAAGGCTTAGGAGGGAACCTATTATAGTTAGACTAACGGAGATACCTATAAGGAATAGGATAAGGTATTACTAGCCGTTATAGGAGATTAGTTTAAGCTGTATCCGGGATCTACTAGCAGGTTTACCTAACCGCCGGGTTTATAAGGGCGCGGTATCTCGGGGCTCCTTAATAGGTTCTTCTAATTATCGGGGCCTTATATAACTAGATTTTCTTAAAATTCTTAGGGCTAGGGATTTACCGCCGTTTATATAGGCCTTTATTACCCTAATTATAGTAAGGTTAACCCTACGCCTTTATCGTTTTATATTTAAAGGGTTATAGTAAAGGATTTTTTTATGTCTAGGCTCTACGGCCCCTAATAGTCTATATCCGTAGCTTTTCCTATTTCGGTAAGGGAGCGCGCCCTCTATATCTATATCTATACTATATCCGGAATCTGTCTTATAGTTAATCTATTCTTTGTTTTATTTATTATACCTTTTTCTTAACTATCTTTTATTTTTCTTCCTACCTTTACCTTATCGGCGGTGGGGGCCTATCTTTCCGTCTATAGCTCTTATCTTGTTTTTAGTGGGGAGGGTCCGTCCCCGTTTTCTAGTTACTGGGTTTTTATTAAGGCTATATAAGGGGCAGGTTTCTTAGGCTATTATTATAATCTTAATACTAATTTTAAATATTAATGCTTTATTTTAATCTCGGCCCCTTAGCCGTATACTTCCCTTCCTACTTCCGTAATTAACGTATAGTTTATTTAGGTAGGCCGGAACTCCCCTTAAATGCTTTTAGTTACCCTGATTAGACGATTAGGACTTCCTAGGCACCGAATAGATCCGCCTCCGAGCACTAATTAAAGAAAGGCGAAGCCGTTACTATACAGAACGGCTTAGGTAGTATAATCTCGGATAAGTCTTTAATAATAGGAGTGCTTAAGACCATAAAGTGTATATAACTAAAATAATATATATAATAAGGAGACCTTTAAAAGAAGCTCCTAGAGGTGTATACTGCTCTGATTAGGGTAATATAGCTTAAGCAAAGTGAATATAATAAACGTGGCAAAAACTTAGGGTCGAAAGGATAATGATTATATAGGATAATAAGTATCCTCTGTGTCTAGGTGGCGTCGCCACGTATATATAATATATAAGATAAATGAAAAAGCGCGCGTCTTATAACGTCATATAACATCCTAACGATATAGCACTGGGTCTCCGATCCACCCCTCTATAATACCCTTTACTCCGCTCTAATACCTATAACACGACTTTTTACCTAGAGATAGTAGGCTAGGTTCGTTATCGGAGCGTAGTTTATAAATCGTTACCTAGAACTATCTCTTAACCCACCTCTTAAAGCTAAAAAGAACGCGGAATACCTTATTTACTATCTTATAAGGTAACGTTATAATAAAGGTCTACCCGCTATATTTATCCCTAAGGAAGATAGCCTACTTATTACCGTTATAGCCGCTCGGAAAGTCTCTAATATCCTATAGGACGCGCTAAAAGGGGCGTAGTAAGCGATTCTTTAATTTCCGGCGTAAGATAACCTAAGTTTAGTAGGTTATCCGGTAAGTCTTATAGTTATACCGCTTAGTTCCAGAAATCTACACGTTTCGGGCGTTCCTGACCAGCGCGCGGAGCGCCTCTAGCCCGAGATAACCTACCCTAAGATACCATAGATTCTTAATATCGATACGGGGATATAGAGGGTTATAAAAGAGATAAAAGCGTGGCCTTAGTCGGTAAGCTACTACTATAAGCAGCTAGATAGGGTCTATACGGATCAGAATCACCCCCTAGCTTTTAGGGCCTGAATAGGAAGAAAAGAAGTATAAAGAAAGGGGCTTATATTCGAGGAAGGTAAGGTTATATCGACGGCTTATCTTTAATAAAATCTGGCTCTCTTTAGGTATCCCGTAGCGTAGGGAGTAATTATAGCCTTAGACCTAAATCCTAACCTTTCGTAGTAGAGCCTCTAAGACTATATTCGTGTAAAAACCCTTAATAATAGCTACCTTCTTTAGCGTTAAATCCACCTTCGGAGCTCCTTTAGCGCCGTTAAAAATCCCTCGAAGCACTTAGGTACCGTGGCCTAAGATCGGAAAGAAAGTCGTGCCGGCCTTAATATATTCGCCGTTAAACGGAACGAATATACCGGGTTCGAGGAGGTTAAGCGAGTTTACTAGATAGGTAGCTCCGTAGTTATTAAGTAAGGTGCTCTTCGAGAACGGATATAAGCTAGGCGTTATAGTAATAAAAATCTACGTAGCTTAATACTCTCCTTAGATTATATCGGGATTAAGAGTAACCGCGACGATATAACCTGGATAGGCGGGAGAGCTACTGCTTTTTAACGAATCCGCTCTAATAGTCTAGCCTAACTTTACTAGGTTTTCGCGGAGAGGCTTCTAATATAACTTCTAGTATTCTGCTTAGATCTTATCGCACCAGGCCTTATCTAGCTTAACCTTCGCACTTACGCTACTATTAGTAAGCGCGTATTTTAAATAGTTATAATATAAGGGCTTTTAGCGATAAGAGCGCTAATAAGGGTATTCGTAGTACTATCGACCCCCTTAACCGCTATCCTTCGGTTAGTCGGAATAGCCGCCGAGTATAGTATATACTACTAAGCCGCTATAGGCGTTTATCTTCGAGTTATAGATAAAATCGATAAAGGACTAGCCGTAGTTAAGAATCTTAGGCTAGATATTTTTCCTACGATAATCGCCTAATTCGAGTAGCTTAGCAGAGGACTACTAGGGTGTAAAGCGATATATAGCTAGTATAAACTCGTGGATTACTAAAATCTCGTCTACCTCCTTCTATCTATAGTTTCTAGCGCGCGATAATTAACGGATCTAAGCTTTATACTAAGCCTCCGGCTTAGTATTTCCGTGTTAGGCGTCGCGTAGAATAGATTAGTAGTCGTTCTAGATAGTCGATAGGATAACGAGCTTGCTAGGTGCGTAGGCGTCCTTAAGAGCTTTAAGCAGTTAGCGAATAATATAGCGATCTTCGCGGACTATAGATATAAGCGGCTTTGCCTACGTTACCGAGATAGCTTTAAAGATAGCTATCTCGAAGCCGGTAGCGTTAGTAGTCTTCCGGATTAGAGATAGAATCGTTTTAAGCTTCTTAATAAGGGGTTAGTATTCCTTTCTCTTTAAATCCGAGGACTATAGCGCCCTAAGCAGAGCTGCTTTAACCTTATTATCGGATAATAGCGTAACGGTCTCGCCGCTACGGACTATAAGGCGTTCGTGTATCTAGTACTCTAAAATAGGGTTAAGCTTTAGCAGGATATCGGTGGACTAATTAGGCTTATCCGGATCGATTATATACTATATTTCCAGCGTACAAGCCGGCCTCTAACCGTAGAGTACTAGTCGATCTAATAGTTCGAGTATATAAGCTTAGTTATATCCGAAGCGTTAACCGCGTAGTCGATCTCCAGGGTATAGGCTATAGTGCTTAAAAACAGAAAAGTAAGCGAAGTGCAGGTGCAGGGGAATAGGTAATATATAATAGAAGTGGATAGGGGATAAAATAGATATAAAAAAAAGATAAAGGAATTATAACTCGGAATAGTCTTTACGAGCAGTGGAAGTTATTAGTATACTGCTACTACCCGGGCTTATAACTATAATAAGAAGCTATAATCGACCGAACCGAGCTATAAAGATATAATAGATTACCTTAATTCTATACCTTAGGCTCGTAGGAGGCTAAGCTATATATAGGCTATACCTCGGCTATCTATAACTAATAGGAATCCCCGTCCAGTAGCCTATTTTATCCACAAGCCACACCTGCTCTAGTAGCTAATAGCCCAAGAGCTCGGAGACCAAATTCCGAGCTGCGTAGCCGTATCGGTATAACTATATTTACATAACCCATTTAGTCATATGACACATATTGTACCCACCCCACCTCTCGCGGGGTCACTCCGTCGAACGGAGAAACTGCTAACCGATTCCCTGGCCTCCGTCGGTGATCGCGAACGAAGTATTCGCGTACCTACTGCATCCAAAGTACAGCCAAACGAAACCTGATCGGGACGCTGGAATGAGCTGGTGGTAAACCCGAGCAGATGCTCTATTTATCTTTGACAACATTATACTCGACGTCGGTATACGACTGAAGACGCATACTGTCACATACTTCCACGAATCGGTTGTGCTTGCTTCGGCGGCTTGGGTTACGGTCAAATCCGTATACGAGTGGTCGTGAAGACGCCCGGAAATGCGTGACCATCTCCACGAGAAGCCGGTTCCTGTTATTGAGGACGCATAACAACGGCCAAGGTTTCCATGCCTTCACAATGTTTATATGTTGCCAAAGGAATCAGAGAGCCTGGGTCAGGGGATGGCATGCACTCGGAATAACTCGACCTACCTCAATATGTCGTGTCATCCAAAGGTGCGTCGGAGGCTGCGCGCGTCAGGGATGCAACAGGACTCTGACGAGGCCAGCCACGCGGTGCATGAGTTCAATTAAAGACGGCATGGAAAACCGGGTATATCTAGCTGCCATAATGCATCATGAGAAAACGTCCAAAGTATAATGATGTTGTGAATGGGCCGCCCAGGTTAAAATCGCTATACGCCATCGCAAGCCTACCTCTTTTGGTGGCCACGATTTCCATTGTGTTTATATAAAGTTGTCATTAATCGTTTCCGTGTGCGTCGCATTCAGGCGCTAATAAACGCCCGCATAGCCTTGACCGCGTCTCCTTCATTGGCCTTCAATAATTCTGTCGCCTTGGGCTTCGTAACCTCTAGTTCCCCAACCTGTGATGCACACTGCCCGTTAGCAACCCGTCCCGCATTTCCCTGTCTTATGCTTTGTCGCGCGGGGGAAGGGAAAATGAAAGAAAGGGAACGGAGAGGGAGGGGGATACACCACGGGTAGCCAGATAGAAAAGTGGGCGACTGGCTACCCGTCGGGCAAAACTAACCAGCAGCGCAACATCACTCGAATCGACTTTAATGTTCCGAACAGGGAGCTGCGTTGTCTTCTTGTCGCCGCCGGGTGCGTCCGCCGAACCGAGGCTACCTAGGGCTTTCTTGGCCGCTTCGGCGTCCACGTCTTGTTTTCCTGCAGCGTCATCGCCGCCTTCGAGAGAGGCGAGTGCCGAGGCAGCCTTGCGGTCTTCGGCGGACTTGGCGGCTGTGGAAGGGACTTCGTCCTCGACGTCGCCTGTCGTGGCGCCTTCGACGATGGTAGGGGGTTGCTTCTCGGACATGGTCGATTAAGGTGGCGTCTAGTTTGATTGATTCGAGTTATGGAGGAGAGAAATGGGGTATTTCTGCTGAATTGGTCGCGTTTGATCGTTCGTAAGAGGTCCCAACCGTCTGGCATCGAGACAGATTTCGGTGAGTTCGTCAACTTTCCCCGCTATTCTGCCGGGAGACACCGCTTTTGGACTTTGTCCCACCGGTAACCGAGACTGGGAGGGGAGAGACAAGTGGTAACCCGTCGGTCCCACGAGTCCACGACTAGAGATGCCGGTGCTACGAATAATGCCGAGACAGGCCTGAAACAAATATAAAAGCGGAAAGGGACAAAGGAGTTCCCTCCCAAAAGAAGAGAAGACGATATTCAGGTCAATATCAACGTGTTCCTTGTACTTGCCGCACCAGCGATCAACTGGTGATGCGATGAGTCATTCCTTTCGCCTCTTCTTTCAACTCGGTACAAGTAGACTCAAACTCATACCCGGTAACTGAACACGTAGTCTCCAAGTTCAAATTGGGCGTCAACTCAACACCCCGAGTTCCCGATTTCGTCTCTTAGGAAAAGCCAAGTTCTACGAGTCGCGACCATGACGACGGCGCATTCAGACTGGTCACCAGACTCGTGGCGCTCGAAGCCCATCAAACAGGCCCCGAGCTACCCCGATGAAGCCCTCCTCAGAAAGTCGGTCGAGGAGCTCTCCAGGCTGCCGCCCATTGTCCATCCCAAGGAGATTGTAACATTGAAGCAGCATCTTCGGGATTGTGCCAAGGGAGAGGCCTTTCTGCTCCAGGGAGGCGACTGCGCCGAGCTCTTTTCCTACTGCGAGCAGAGCACCATTGAGTCCAAGATCAAGCTGCTCCTGCAGATGAGCTTGGTCCTCATCTGGGGCGCCGACAAGAGAGTCGTGCGCATCGGCCGCATGGCGGGCCAGTACGCGAAACCCAGGTCCAGCCCGACCGAGATTGTCGACGGCAAGGAGGTTCCGTCCTTCCGAGGCGACATCCTGAATGGGTTCGATGTCGATGAGCGGGAGATTGACCCACAGAGACTTGTCAAGTTGGTGTTTCCCCGGTGCAGAAAGCTGCTCTGCTCGGATGCCTTTGGGTGCTAACTGTACAACTACTGAGAACAGGGCCTACCATTACTCTTCAGCCACCCTCAACTACGTCAGAGCGGCGCTCGGCTCGGGCATCGCCGATCTTCACAGGCCACTCGACTGGGGCCTAGGCCACGTCCGGGATCCAGAACTGAAGCGCAAATACTCCGAAGCCGTTTTGTCGCTGACAGACATGTTGCGATTCCTGCACACGATTGGCGCCGACAGGAGCGACAAGCTCGATACGGTCGACCTCTTCACCAGCCACGAAGGGCTACTCCTCGAGTACGAGCAGGCCCTTACCCGGCTGCTCGAGACGCCGCCCCCTCCGCCCGAATCCAGCGCGAACTTTAGCGGCCAGAGCCCTGCGACGAAGAAGGAATACTACAACACGTCCGCCCATTTTCTGTGGATCGGCGACCGCACGAGACAGATCGACGGCGCGCATGTCGAGTTTTTCCGCGGCGTCGCCAACCCCATCGGCGTCAAGGTCGGCCCCACCACGCCCACCGACGACTTGTTGGCGCTGCTGCGGACGCTCAACCCGGACCGCGAGCCGGGCAAGATCACGCTCATCACGCGCTACGGCGCCGGCAAGGTGCGGTCCCTTCTGCCGGGACACATCCGCGCCGTGGAGGACAGCGAGTACCGGCAGTGCGTGGTGTGGCAGTGCGACCCGATGCACGGGAACACGCTTTCGACGGACAGCGGAATCAAGACGCGCAAGTTCAAGGACATCTTTGAGGAGCTGCAGGAGACGCTACGGATCCACAAGGAGCAGGGCAGCTACCTGGGAGGCGTGCACTTGGAGCTCACGGGCGACGCGGTCACGGAGTGTCTGGGAGGCAGTGAAAACCTGGCCGAGTGTGACTTGTCGACCAACTACACGAGTTTCTGCGATCCGCGGTTGAACGAAAAGCAAGCCTTGGAGCTGGCTTTCTTGATTGCCGACCACTATCGGAATGAGAGGAGACCGCCGACGGTGTAGGTCGTTATGAAAGAAGACTAATGTATATATTTGGCTCAGCCTGAGTAAGGTCTTCGAGGATGTAGGGGATGTACAATACAGGAAGCCATCGGCCCAAAGTTCACCGAGCTTACCGAGTTTCAGGGCACTCACCGCCCTGCTGAGAGCGGGTATTCACGGGCCAGGGCGGGTGATAAGAATGCGGGGCCCCGCATAGAGTGGGTTACACCCGGCCTCCTCCCTTCGGCTCAGGAGGACTCACACTCTCTCTTGCACCCGTCGCTCTTACATTATCTAGACTTGGTCGATTCCGCCTCTTATTCTCGGCCTCAACAACAAATGCATCACTGTTGCTCTGTTTTCGTTCGTCCAATAAATTCGTGCCAGTACCTGAAAGGAAACGAGCGCCATGGTATTCCCATTCGGTCATCTCCAGCATCGCCGAGACTGGTCTGTCCTGAGAACTCTTCTGCCCTCAGCCTCCCAGCTAATAGTGGACAGCCCTGGTTCGTTCAGCCTCACTAACACCATGGCAGTCAATCCAAACAATCGGAAAGGGCCCAGAGAATCGGTGCACTCACCACCTATCATGGCCCCTTTTCCCTACTGGATCGTGAGATGGTCCAAAGGCCCATCGGGGAGCTCGTAGACGACGTCCACAAGGGATCTCTCCAGCCCCTTGATATCCTCAAGACATATGGCAAGGTCGCCATAAAAGCCCACGAAAAGACCAACTGCCTCACCGAAGTCATGATTTCCTCTGCCGAGACATGGCTGACTGATGGATCGATCAATCTCAAGGGTCCCCTTGCCGGCATCCCCGTGTCACTGAAGGATACCATCGTCGTGGCCGACTATGACACCACCGTCGGCTTTTCAAGGCTAGTCGGGAACAAGACAGACCAGGACGGCCCAGTGGTCCGTCTGCTCAAGGATGCCGGCGCGGTTCCATACGTCAAGACCAACCTGCCCATCACTCTACTCTCCTTCGAGTCGGCCAATGACGTCTGGGGTCGCTCTACCAATCCACACAACGAAAAGTACACTCCCGGCGGCTCAACGGGGGGCGAGTCGGCACTCCTGGCCATGGGCGGGCGCATCGGCATCGGCTCCGACGTCGCGGGCAGCGTGCGTGTTCCCGCCCATTTCGCGGGCTGCTACGCGCTGCGCTGCTCCACGGGACGGTGGCCCAAGGTCGGCTTCCGCACCAGCATGCCCGGCCAGGAAGGCGTGCCGTCGGTGTACAGCCCCATGGCGCGGACGCTGGACGACCTGACCTACTTCACGCGCGCCGTCATCGAGATGCGGCCGTGGAAGTACGACTACACCGTCCATCCGCTGGCGTGGCGCGCCGATGTCGAGGCGGAGTACATGGCCAAGGAGCGGCTTCGAGTAGGCGTCTTGCGCTCCGACGGCGTCGTCGACCCTAGCCCCGCGTGTCGGCGTGCCCTCGAGATGGTCGAGGCTGCGCTTCGCAGGCAGGGCCACGAGGTGGTGGAGGTCGACCCGCCTTCACCGTACGAGGGGCTACGGGTCGCGTCGCTGGCCCTCAATGCGGACGGCTGCCAGATGTTCAGGTCCTTCTTTCAGGCGGGAGAGTGGAACGATCCCGGCGCGGCGCAGATGGAGTTCCTCATGCGCGTGCCGGGACCACTGCGGTACCTGTACTACCTGTGGGTCAAGTATGTGCGGCGAGACGACGTGTGGGCCGGCTTGGTGCGCGATTGGAGGCCGCAGAGCGCGTTTGAGAACTGGAAGCTCGTGGCCCGGCGCGAGGCTTTCCGGTCAGACTGGTTCGACTGGTGGGAGACGGCCGGAGTGGACTGTATGATTACGCCGCCTAATGCCACGCCTGCTGTTCCTCATGGTGGGATGAAGGACGCGGTGAGCAGCTGTGGCTATACGTTTTTGTTTAATCTTGTAGGTCTTTGTGCTTCTTGTGGGCCCGCCGTCTTTTCCCTGCGCCCCCTTTTCTTTTCCCCCGTCGCTTTTCGCCGCCTTGGTAAACGTTTCATACTGACAAACATTGGGAAAAGCTCGACTACACCGCCGGCGTTCTCCCGGTGACACACGTCGATAAGGCGTTAGACCAGCTTCCGAAAGACTTTAATATTCGCAAGCTAAATGGAGTCGCTCAGGGGGCGTACAAGTTGTACGATGCCACGGCCATGCATGGCTTGCCTGTGGGTGTACAGGTCGTCGGACGTCGTCTGGAGGAGGAGAAGGTCTTGTCCATCATGAAGAGGGTAGAGGATGCTCTGGGAGACGACAAGTATAAGCTTCTGGACATCGACTGATGAGCTTTGGTCTTTATTGGGTTCAGTGTATTTCAAATCGAGCGAGGGCACATGGCAGAATTATTAATTTATTGACTCAAATCAATGGTATTGTATTGATGCTACGACGGATGTCACCGGACATGAGTTTGCAATTGAGAATGGAGAGGCGGCGGGTCCGTGGTAGGAGGTCGAGAAGGTTGAGAGGTAGTGGCGACCGACGAAAGCCAAGGGGAAGGCCCATGGGAAAGGAGTTTTGTTGGCTGTGGATCAAGGTAGGGGAGGGAGGTTGTTGGGTAAGTAGGAAGGAAGGCTGTGATGGCCTTGGGGGTTGTTTGTGACGATGGTCATGGTGGTGAGGCATGAAGTGTCTGGCGAGGAAGTTGTGAGCGAGGCCCGGCTTAGACCATCTCCTGCTCGGTCATGCGGCCCTTCCAGCTGCTTCTGCCTACTTCGTAGGCCCGACAACCCTCGACAAGTCTCTGTGACAAAAGAGTCCCGTGATGCCGCGACACAAAAGAGATGATCTAGTCAGTTCAGACCTGGTCTCTCATCACTCCGACTTACACATTCCGCCATCCATACGTGCGTATCAGCCAGACACACCACTCGTTTTATTCATTTGATCCATTGCTATACCACAGACAGCCGTTGCTATCAGTTCTACCCATCATACAGATACTACGAGCTTCTCACTATAGTCTATAACCAAGTCCCTGGCATTATAGTGAGTCTTTACCCATAGATCCTCACCAACCATTAGTCCTTTTCCCAGCTTGTGGCGGTGGATTCTTCTTCGCCATAGGAAGAACAGCAACTGTGAAGGCGTAAGTGGCTGACGACAGACCGAGGACACCGTGCCCTCTATCGAAGCCTCCTTGGACTTACACAGAAGCCAGAGAAGCCACCGAACTTTTCTCTCCTCGCAACCAGTGACCCAGAGAACAATGCGGGCCAAGTCAATGCCCCTCATACGGGACGCAGCAACTCAGTAGGGCGAGAGCAAGGCAGAGGTCCAAAACACTGGTAATAGAGAGAAGGAAAAACTATGTGAGACTGTCCGCTAATAACTCGTCACAGGCAGACGAGCTGACACCATGCCGAATCCCGCGCGTACCCGTGGACCGGCACGGGGAGGCCCGGGCCTAGAGCCCGACGGGCCAGCAGAAACCGAGGAGTCTGGGTCGACTGAAACACCAGGCATGCCGGAGGTCATCTGGAGACCCCTGGACCCCCAGTCGCCCGACCAAGCTGAAGAAGCCTCATACACTCCCTCTAATACCCCGAGTCCATCGGTCGGCCAGTCCCCGACACAAGGGAACTTCCGTCCCTCAAGGCCCCCGTCGGCCGGTCAATGCTCGGACGATATCAGAACCGAGCCTTTCCCACCGTACACGGAGCCTGCGGACTTTGTGCCCGACGAAGTCCAGGAACGGCTTTACTCGCGCGACACACTTCCGTGGCACCTCGATGACTCTGAGAATGAGGAATGGATTCAGCAAATGGAGGCGCGGGGCGGCCCTGGCGTTGTCTGGGGTTCGGCGGATCCCGACGTGTCGTTGGACGAACTCAGAGATGCCCTTGAGGATCTTTCGCACCTTGAGGAGCCTACGCACGTCACGAGTGTGGCGGACCTATCGATCGATCAACTCGTCTGCGCTGGTCGAAACCATCCGACTGCAGCACCTGCAAGTGACCAGGACCATGCAACGCCCAGGGCACGGTCCGTCAGCTGCGCCCCCAGACTTCAGGGAAACAAACGCAAACATAAGCGTCCTCAGTAATGCCCACGCACACGCACACGATCCATCAAGCTGCCTGAACCTATCGGTAGGCGAGGCGAGCGGAAGAAGCAATTGTTTTAGACTCAGCGCATGACGAGAAGCACTGTCTGGACAGAAAGTAGAAAAGGGCGCGAGAGCGTGATTACTGAAGGGACAAGCTGAGGAGGGTCTTCGTTTCAATCTGCCATTTAGCTGCGACGCAGCACCAGCGTAATTAATAAATATAATAATAGTCTTTTGACAAAACCGGGTTTCCTGTCGCAGTCTGCTGGGGTTTCCCTTCATATGCCGCACTTGTCCATCTTTCGTATTGACGTCGAAGAGCACGGAGAGGGTTCTGTCTTTTCTTAGCTGCAAAAGATGTAGCGGTAGCAGAATAGAGAGGGTATTATTCGTAAGAGAATACCTAATGGGAGTTGAATCCAGAGGAGACCTCGATGAGCGACGGCAATATCTGAAGAAATATACGAAGTACTACGACTGGACGTGGTCTGAGCGCACCACAGTCCGCGATACTTTTCTAGACTGTGTACTTGCACAACACTTTATGGGCGCGTTCCGTGTTCACCCACGTCATTCAGCCAATCGTCCAAAGTCCAAGCGTTTTATTTTATTTCCATATTTTATTTTATTCTCTTTTTTCAACCGTCCCCTGAACCCGCACATCCCATAACATCTCCAACATTGTAGTTGTCTATATTTTACCGGCACCATGTCTGCCGACGACCAACAGTTCCTGGACTTGGTAAGCACCTACCCGAAAGTCACAAGCGATGGTGGCCTGGCTTGATTCAGCTACTCAGCTACCCGAACAAGCCAAACCCAAACCTCAGCCTCCAAGCTGCCGATCGAGGGAACCAAACCAACTAATCTGATTCAAACCTCTAGCTCTCGTCCGTCCCCGATCATATCCGCCGGTACTCGGACGACGTAGCCGACCAGATCAACGCACAAGTCGATAAAGCCGCCATCGCCGTCCGCGACACCCTCGCATCCGCCAAGTGGCTGCCCGAATATGCCCGTCCGTCGCCTCCTCGCCGCGAGATCCCCATCGAGGTCATCGCCCTGACCCGCTACGAACGCGTGCGCGACTGGGTCTCCCGCCACAAGGTCCTGACGGGCGCCGCCGTGGCCGTCTTTGGTATCGTTCTCTACCGGAGCTACAGGAGCAGCAGACTACGGCGAAAGACCCGGAGGGCCAAGCGCGCTCGCAATGGTGGCCGCCTCGAGGTGGTCGTCATCGCCGGGTCCCCGACGCTCCCGCTGACCCGGTCGCTGGCGTTGGATATGGAGAGGAGGGGGTTTATCGTCTTTGTCGTCTGTAATGTTGCCGAAGACGAGTCCATGGTTCACAGTATGGCCAGGCCAGATATCCGGCCGCTGACCATAGATGTCACCAACGTGAGTCCTTACCCCTCTCAACACCCTTTTTTTTCTTCTCTTCTCCTTTAGACTTATATCCGACTGACCTCCATCCGCAACAGCCTCCTAGAGCCGGCATAGCCATCGAACAATTTGCCAACTACCTACAATCTCCACAAGCTCCTGCGCCGAAGACGAAGCCCAACCTTCTCACGCTCAAGTCGGTCATCCTCATCCCGTCTCTCCACTACCAGACCTCGCCCATCGCCACCATCCCGCCTTCTAGCTTTGCCGACCTCTTCAACACGCATCTCCTCCACCCCATCCTCACCATCCAAGCCTTCCTCCCCCTCCTCACGGCCCGCCTCACCCCCATCGGCGAGAAGTGGTACCCCCCGAAAGTCATGGTCCTCACGCCTTCCATCATCTCCTCCATCAACCCGCCGTTCCACGCCCCCGAAGCGACCGTCTGCTCCGCGCTTTCCGCATTCACCGAGGTCCTGACGTCCGAGCTTCGACCGCTCTCCATCCCCGTCACCCACATGCAGCTGGGGACCTTTGACTTTACAGGCTTCACCTCGTCGAGACAACCCCACGCATCGTCGTCACTATCGTCGCCGTACCAGAAGAGCATCGCAGGCCCCGGCATCG
Organism: Sodiomyces alcalophilus JCM 7366; assembly: GCF_042370955.1. Lineage (NCBI taxonomy): Eukaryota > Fungi > Ascomycota > Sordariomycetes > Glomerellales > Plectosphaerellaceae > Sodiomyces > Sodiomyces alcalophilus. The sequence goes on along the minus strand of NW_027263536.1, from coordinate 685,011 downwards.
ACGCTGATGCCACCGAGACGCTCATGTGGCCGGACAACGCCCGCCACGCGTACGGTCGCAATTTCGTCACGCAGAACACCTCGGCCATCTCGGCCGGTCGCATCCGCGGGCTCAAGGGGACCTCGCTGCGCGAGCTCCACGCCGCCGTGTTCGACGTCATGGACGGGACCATCACCAGCGGGACGGTGCGGCTCGGCTTGGGCGCCGGCATCTACAGCTTCGTCGGCCGGTGGGTGCCCCGCGGCCTGGTGGCGTGGATGATGGGCATCCGGCGCGTCGACGAGCTGTCGGCTTGGCAGACGAGCTCGTACGACAACTCCCGCGAGGGGAGCGAGATTGGAGAGAGCCACGAGTTTGTTGCTGTCCCGCAGGATGAGGAGAGCAACGTGTGGAAGCAGACGTGAGGAGAGCCTTGGCGTCTTGCAGTGCCGGGCAGAGCCCGGCACCATGTATAATTGTATTTTTGAAGCTACCAAATTGGCATGCAAGATGGGAGTGGCTGTTTGCCCCTGGGAATGTCCTGTTCGCTGGGCCCTCCAAGTCATTTGATTTTGGTGTTAGGGACACAATATCACGACTCTCGGATAGCAATCTTAAAATAGGTTGGATAATGAAATAGAATGGATCATGGATACATGAAAATTGGGTATTAAGACAACTGTGACGCCCTACAGTATCTTACTTCATAAATCTTCGCTCCGTCGTCCTGTAAAACAATGCAAATATGTGTCCTGGCCGCCAGACGGCTCATTGCAGGACAACATGGTATATATATCGATTCGCACTCCGTGTTCTCGACTCGCTTTCCTCGCCGCCACGGCCCCTCAATGGCCACGACCGCGGAACCTCCTACCGCCGCCACGATCCCTCCATTTGCCTCCTCCCCGGCCACCGGCGCCAAACCTCCTATCGCCATGACCGCGATCATCCCTGTCCCTGCCATCCCTCGACATACCGTCAAAGCCGCCGCGGCCCACGGGATCGTCGTCCCTCGCAATCTCGCCCTCCTCGCGAGCGACCTCGGACTTGGCGCGGGGGCGGTCGAGATCGGTGCGCCAGCGCGGGTGCGCGCCGGCCTTGCAGGCGGGGCCGTCGGGGCAGAAGCCGGCGAGGTAGAAGAGGCAGAGGGTCCGGCGGACGTGCTTCTTGGCGCAGCGGGGGCCGAGGGGGCAGAAGCCCTGGTCGTAGTGCGGGCAGGGCGGGAGCTTGGACTGCGGGTCGATGTGGAGGTAGAGGCACTCCTCGCCGTTGGAGCAGTAGCCGTTGCGGGTGAAGAAGTTGCACTCGGGCATCTTGCGGAGGTTGTACTCGTGGAGGAACTCGCAGTGCTCGCCCTTTTTGCAGAGGCCGCGGAGCCAGTGCTTGCAGACTAGCGAGGGGCCGCGGCCGCCTCCCCCCGTTGTGTTGTCATAGCCCGACGTGCCGTTTGCTGCTGTCGTTGTGTTTCCGTCGCCGTAGGTCGAAGGGAGGAGGGAGTGGCGGTGGGTCTGGCGGAGGAAGGCGGTGAAGGGGAAGGACCGAGGTGGTTGTGAGTGGTTCAGGATCTGGGTCGTCTCGGGGCGTTGGGAGGTGGTCGCCATTGTTCGATGATTCGGTCTGTTTCTCGGAGAAATTGCGCGGGGTATATGTGACACGTAGATGGAGGGATAGCGGTTTGAGTTAATTCGGTAGTATCGTTCGCGTCAGGTTGGACTTGGGTAGGGTTATACGTATATGAGCTCAGGCTGGTATGGCGAAGAGGTAATGTCAAGCGAGTGCGATCTGCGCTCCAGGGACCAGCACGTCTGGCCCACAATGGCCTCGATACGCTGTAATGCACGCTTCCTCTTTGTAGCTCCGTGTCTAGTGGTATAACGCAGCTCCTGAGGTGAAATTGATTTTCGCGACTGGCTGTAAAGCGAATGGATGGACGAAGCCTGGGTTGGCAATGCGTTGCAGGGCAAGAAGTCTGAAAGGATCGCGATGATAACGGCTTGATTAGTCATGATTGATAGGCTTGTGCTTTGCCACATGTTAGTTTGGTGTTCCAGCCACAATTGGCAACGGCGTATCGGAGATTTCTGTATTATTAATCCTAACGATTTACGAGCCACGGGTCTTATGTGAACACCCCGAGGATCATTTACTGTGGTTTTCAAAAAAAAAAAAAAAAAAAAAAAAAAAAAAAAAAAAAAAAAAAAAAAAAAACTCGTAAGGATTTGCTGACTGGCTTCAGGCGATCGAGGGATCAACGGTACGAGACACCAGGGAAAGCACTCGGCTATCCGTCCCAGCCACGTCGGTACTGCATCGGGTCGGGCGACTGTTCTCTGCGGAATCCTTAAGAAACGCGATGAATGACCATCCTTGCGAACGGGGATGTTCTGTCCTAGCGCGAAGGATATAACATAAGACGACTTGTGCTATGAGATCTTGCCTATTGTCAAGCGCCAGGTCAGGTCAGTGTGTGCTTCTGTCCAGCGTAGAGACGAGACGCCTGGCACTCGACGCTTCACCTCGATGGCTACTGAACACTACCATCGGTCATGGGCGCCGACATGGGCTAGGGCATGTTTTGGCAACAGGCACGAACAGTAAATTGTTGAACGGGCCCTAACTCCACCATCGTCACATGCTTACTGGCAATACCTAGTACGATCTTGGAAATGTCCCCGATTTGGGCCGTAGGTAATTATCGATGCACAATCCCAGCCGAGCCGCTTGCAAAGTTGGTACGTTGGCCCGCCAGTCAATTTCCAGACAAATATAATCGGAAGTCTAACCCCGTGATAAAGGCCGGACAGGCAGATGGATGGATGCAGGGCACTTTTCATAACCCGTCTCGTCTCTCTCAATTCCCAACCCCTTCTTATTCTGGCACCGTGGATGTGAGGGAGTAGCCTATCCGTGTGGTTACTGGCCCACTAGGAATAGTTCCGACGACAGCAGCCGTCATGCTTCGAGATTCTGGGTATACGGACTCGGGAACTCCCTGCAACGTAGTTGTTTCGACTGGACTTTATCGGAGCTTTTACGCAGCCACTGTACCTCCGAAATGCGGCTGAATAAGTAAGAAATGTCAGGAGCTGCCGAGAAATTGTCAGATCGTCAGGGTCATCATCCCTGTATTGGCAAGTGGGGGTTTAACCCCGCCAAGTCTGCACAATGACATGCGCAGTTTTCTTGCCGTCTCCCCCTCCTTATACTCTCATTCTTGGGCCCTAGATACCAGGGCGCTCAGTAAGGAATGTTACGGATATGTTAGTAGCAAAAGGTAGAGCAGTATATCACTTACTTGGAAAAAGCAGAGGGGAGATAATATCTGCCGCCTACTGTATTATAATGAGCTTTTACGAAACCCACGGTACATTAGCTTGGATAGTTGAGAGTGTTTCTAGTGTACCTTAGTGGGAAAATACGGAAAAGAGTTGTCCTTGAAACCACTGCTTATCCTTGGAAAAGCCCTACTATCCTTGTTACAGGTGCTATCCTTTAGAACAGAACAGTCCTTGGTTATTAACTAATAGGAAGTACGCAAATTCCACTTTACTGTGATTTTATTAGTCCATAAAAATTCAATACTTCTGCGATATACCTATCCGGGTAGGATTCCACTTTACTATGATTTTATTGGTCTATATAAATTGAATACTTCTACGATATACCTATCCGGGTAGGTCCTTCTAAATAAAGCTATCGTCAGAAGGCAGGGGCAGCAGCGTATAACGTATAACGTACGTACTTTATAGATCTTTTTCTATCTTCTTTTTTTCCTATAGATCCATCTACAGTTAGGTCTTCTTCCTTTTCTATAATAACTGCAGCAGACCTCTTCCATAGCAGCAGGACCTCTTCCATAGCAGCAGGACCTCTTCCATAGCAGCAGGACCTCTTCCACAGCAGCAGGACCTCTTCCACGATAACAGAGGTAAGCAGAGTCCTATCCACAGAGTCCTATCACGCTAACCTCTTCCATAGCAGACCTCTTCCATAGCAGCAGCACCTCTTCTATAGCAACAGGACCTCTTCCACGATAACAGAGGTAGGCAGTGAAGAAAGGCGAAGCCGTCACTATGTAGAACGGCTCGGGCAGTGTGATCTCGGATAAGTCTTCGATAACAGGAGTGCTTAAGACCACGAAGTGCACATAACCAAAACAACACACATAATAAGGAGACCTTCAGAAAAGGTTCCTAGGAGTGCGCGCTGCTCTAATCAGGGCAACGTAGCTTAAACGAAGTGAATATAATAAACGTAGCAAAACTTAGGGTTAAAAGGATAATAATTATATAGGATAATCGGTATCCTCTGTGTCTAGGTGGCGTCGCTATATATATATAATATATAAGATAAATAAAAAAAAAGATACGCGTGTCCTATAACGTTACGTGATATCCTAACGATATAGCACTAGGTCTCCGATCCACCCCTCTATAATCGGCCCTAGTTATCTTACTCACGTCCTCGTGGCTATAATAACTCTAGATATAATCAGGTTACCCTAATTAAGCTAAGTATAATCTAGCAGAACTATTCTAAAACTCACTTACGCTTATAAAGAGTCCGTCCGCTAACTATATAATCCTCCTTCTCGGTATATACTCGCTCCGTAGCGGCTATAACTATATCCTCGTCCCACTTAATCCTAGTATTATATCGTAACTATCCTTCCTAGGGAATCGCGTATAAAGGCGGTATATATAAAGAATTATTAACGGTAGCGTTATAAAGTATCGCACGGTAAACACTATTATATAAGTGAACCTAGTCGTCCCGGGAGAATAAGCTAGGCCTAATCGGGCTAACGCGAGAGTTTATAGGGCGAGGATTATATAGTTTATAGAATAGGTAACTATAAGATATCTCGATACCCTTATCTTACTCCTCTATATCCTTAATCCATTTACCCTGGATATTAATTTTCCTAGGCTATACTAAGACTTTCTTTAGCGATATCTAAATAATCTTATAACTATTTAAGTTAATACTAGCGAACTTAGAAGGTTTAGAGGACTTAGGAGTCTTCTTAGGACTCTTCGTGACCTTAATAACCTTTTTAGGCGTGACCGGTGCTAAAGGCTTCTAGGAGATATTCTTAGGCGTCTTAGGACGCACCGGAATACCAGTATCTTTCTTAGGAGTGCTCCTAAATAGCGCCTAAGTCTTCTTCTTAGCCTAATCAGAGGAACTAGGGATAACGGGCTTAGACTTAATAATAGGTTTATTAATAGGGGTAAAACCTATACTCTTAGGAGGAGGTGGCTAAGGGGATTAAGGAATCACTAGGACCGCTAGTGTCTTTTAATAACTAAAACCGAGGATCGCTTTAATATAAGATAGCCACTTTTCCTTAATATAACGAGTATAAGCTATACTATTATTCTTATAGTAACGTCCTTATACGAACCGGTAAATCTTAAAGCTTTAAGGGAATAAATAGCCCTCTTAGATAACCGCTTATATCTACTTAATAACGAAGAGGCTATATAAGTAATTATTAGTCTAATAAGGGCTAGGAATAATATAAAAACGGCGTGTAAGACTAGAGATAGCCTTATTAGGTGTATTAATACTATACAGCTAACCTATAATATACTTAAATAATCGTAAAAGGCGATCTTTAGTATTACTGGTATTCTAAATACTATTATACCTATATATATACTATATCTCTTAATCTATAATTAGACTAACAAAGTGGTTATTAAAGTAATAAATAATAGGGATAAGGCGACTTCTCTTAATACGGTTAATTACCTTAAGCGGCTAAGGGGAGTAGATAGGCGTTCGACTATTTAATTCCTAATAAGGGGTAATATTAATCTAAGCCGCGGGACGGCTATCCCCTTATCTATACTTAAACATCGCGCGTATTATATCTTCTAGACTACCCTTCTCTAGCCACCTTTTATTTATTAGGTCGTAATATATCCTGAATAATAACTAAACTATAGGGTAAGCGTCCTAGGACCTCTTACTAAATATACTTACTATAGGGACGTAAGGGAGTATTATATTAATCGTGGTAGCGTTAAGCTCGCTGTCCATAGTATTCTTAAGGAGGCGCTAGACTACGCGTATATTATCTTTAGGCTACTAGGGGAAACCTATAAAGGGGGTAGTATTATCGGGGACGTTAAATAAACGGTGCGGTAGGCCTTACTAGGGGAACACCTATCTGCTATCGTTAGGGTTACTAATACGGCGGGGGCGTATAGTCTTATCGATAGTAACGCGGGTAATAGGCATAATATTAGCGGTAAGGACGGGACCGGCGGGAGCCGGCTCCTAGTAGTTAGTAAGGGATATAGATATTCTTAATATCTTTATTAACCTAATCACGGTAACGTGTAGGTAAAGGATATAGGGGAAATATATAAGGATAGCGGAGTAATAAGTAGTAAAGAAATAGCTAGCGGGGGTAAGTTAGAAAAACGAACTTAATAATATAGGAAAAGAGAGGAAAAGAGGGAAAACGGGTTAACTAAAGGTGGTAATAGGGGATATATATCCTTTATCGACGTCTAATATTTCTAGGCAGTGCCTCCCTTATAAGACTGGCTTTAACTAGGGTTTCTATTATAGCTGCTAGTTAAATAGGGGTTATAATTATTAAAGAAAGGGTAATCCTAATACTATTTATAGTTTTCGGATAAAGGTAACTTAGTGAATTAGGCGCGGGATTTAAATACGGAAGTCGGCTTACCGTATAACCGATCTAATTAGACGAAAAGATTAGATAGTACCTTTTTTATTATACCTATAATCGTAACTATATAATAAAGCGATATAAGGAAGGTAACCGTGAATCACGCTTAAAGCCCGATCTTTTTTAGTAACTTAAAATAGGCTATTTATTTAACTACGCCTCCTTAAGTCACTAAAACTATAAATCGCTAGGCTATATTACCTATCGTCGAGGGATATAAGGCGGAGGGCTGCCGGCTAGAGGCGTATCTTTCGGGTTCTGCGTCTTTATATTATTATATAATTCGATATCGTGTCTCCTTCGAACTTCTTATTAATAATAATAATAAGATTATCGATATATCCGCTAAAGCTCTGATTATAGGGCTTAATAACCTTAGCTCTTATAAGCGTAAAAAAGCCATAGCTTATTAAGAGTTAGTCTATCCTATACCGTGCTTCTAGCCTAAGACACGACTTATCGTAAATACGGTTAATAAGTATAATATTTTTACGACGGTCTAAAATATAATAATAAGTTCTCTTTACGCTTTTTTATCGTATTACCCTAATTAGGGTAAGCTAATATTATAAATATAGGCAAACTCGTACTTTATTTAGTACGAAGTGGCTAGTAAGGGTAGCGCGTTATACGTCGAACTGGATTTCGTAGGCTAAGTTATCTAAGGTGACTCTAAGGCTGCTATCGTAGGCCGGGTATAGGATAGCCTGCTAAATCTTACTAATAAAGACGTGGAATAGGAGCTATTTAAGAAGGTAAGGTTTAGTAATAGTTCTTCTCTATTTTATCGCCGTGTATTCGTGGCTAAGGACCTCGCTGGTCCCTAGAGGGAGTATATTATAAAGACAGTGACCCGAGCTTATACGGTTAGAGCCCTGATTATCTAAGGGTTCGGGGTTATTAATAAGGTACCATGCTAGTATTATAAGGAGCGGTGGTTAGCTATAAGTGATCGGGTTAATAATAAGATCACTTATCCTTTTTTCGAGTACGTGTCGCTTTAGCGTAATAATCGATTTCCGGACTACGCTAACTGCTATTTTTATAAGATAGCTTACACATATTATAATAATAAGCTCCGAAAGCAGTTCTATTAGTCTAATCAGGAGGTCTTATAGTGTTAAGTAGGTGATCACGAAGAGTAAAGAGATAGTTAAGACAAGAGTACTTAGTGGCCAGGACGTGATCGTATATAAGTTAAGTAGGGGGGTGCTAAAGAGTTAGATTAATCGCTAGCCTCCTTATTCTAAGGGCGGCTATCTATCTCTTTTATATACGCTATCCAGGTCCGGACTAGCTCGGGATCCTATTAGCCGTAATAACTACCGTCCCGTAACTCGTATAATAACCCGACTTATACCCTAAGTCGGCCCGCGACGTGACCACCTACTAGTCAGGCTCCTAACCAGACACTCCAACGTCTTCCGTGACTCGTCCGCTAGCCTAGACCTATATCGTGACTCGTAGCTACTCGGCACCGGGGGAACCGGCAGTCCGGCACCTAACAGGGCGCCCCCTCTCCATGGCTTCTATCCCGGAAGCCTAATACTATCCCGTTATCCTCCTTTATTCTCCTCCGTCCTCTAATTAACTAATAGTCCCTCCGTGATCCTAGCCTATCCATCGCGTCTCCTAATTACCTTTTCCGGAATATCGTTTTTTATAATAATCCGTTCTTTATAATAGTCCTATTCTGGTTACGATATAGTCCTTCGCGGATCGCTTTATTATCCTAATTATATCCTAAGTCCTTTTAGCGAGGCTAGCCTACGACTACCTTTATTATAATATTAGGGTAGTTATTCCTTCCCTTTATAGGGTTACCTTTATTATTCCTTCCGTATAAGTAGGATAAAAGATTAGTCCTACCTAACCTTATAGATATCCTATTCTGTTTTTCCTATAATCCTATTCTTATTATTTTCCTCTTTTTACCCTATTCTAATTAACTTCGTTAAATCAGATTACTAGCTTTATAAGTAATCCCGCGCTACCCCGTAATAGAGTTAAGACTAGTTAACGATAGCTTTATATAATTTATTCCTCCGCCTATCCTACTACGTGTCTTATTACTAACCCCGATCTTATTTTAGTCCTAGTCTTATTCTTTTATTATAGCTATCTCTATCTCGTACTATTATAAGTTCCCCCCTTATCGTTTAACGCGTAGTTAGAATATAAGCTAACCGCTATCTTAGTATCGTCCGATTATTATAGCTCCTAAGAGTAATAAAAAGCGCGCCGCTACTAATAGTAATAGTATAGCTAGGACTCCTAGTAAACGTTAGAAGAAGTCCGCCGCCGCTAATACCCTGGCCGCTAACGCTAATATACCGCTTACCGCTAGACTTATCGATATAAGCGAAGGCGAGGGCCTTTATACTCTATACTTACGGTACGCCGGCCACCTAGCCGACTTAGATCTAAAGGAGGGGGGCACTATCTCGTATAAGTTATACCGATATAGCGCTAGTACGTATCCTATTATTAGCCCGTATTTAACTCCTTACTTACTTACCTTCTTAGAAAAATCAGCGAAATATTATTACTACTAGGTTAACGGTAATCGTTTATACCTCGATATAGGCTTATACTCCCTCTATTATAGACCGCTTTATAGTCTATTCCTTACTAATAGTTATTTAGTTACCGATAATAGGTAAGGCCGCCGCTAAAGTCTTATAGGATATTCTAGACGCCGCTAAAACACGACCTAGCGGGTTTAATTAAGCCCGTCTTATAAGTATACCTTATTCCACGTTTAATTATATACTAATAGCCCTAATAGGAAGCTACGCTTTAGGCTTAGTAAATTTTAAAGGTTAGTATCGGTAAGTATAAGGCCGAGACTACCCGTGGATCCGGTAAGGGTATACGGGCCAAGCAGCGCGATAATAAAGAGATTACTACCGCTAAACAAAATACCCTTAAGCGGGTCGTAGCCTTATTAAAGGAGATATCGGCCTCCCTAAAGGCCTAGAAAAAGATCCCGGATCTTTTAAAAAAGTTCCTAGGGGTTTAGGGCGGTATTACCACCACGGGGTTAGTTACCGGTCCTATCGTAGATAGTAACGCCGGGGTAGTGCTCCCTAACCTAGACGCCGGTAACGGTATTTATAGTACGCCCACCCCGGGACCGTTATCTGCCTAGAAAAAGGGTAAGGCTAAGAAGAAGGCCACCCCTATTCTAGTTAAGGATAACACCACGACTAATAACGACGATAAAGATAAGGGCGGAGATACCCCCTTACCTACTACTCCTCCTCCTCCTCCTCCCCTTACCGCTAATACGACGGCGCAGGAACTTAACGATAACCTATAGCTAAGTCTCGCCGGCCTCGTTACTAACTAATTTCCTTTTTTTTTTTTTTTTTTTTTTTTTTTTTTTTTTTTTTTTAGGAAGGGAATTTTATTCCTTTTCTTTTTTTTTTTTTTTTTTTTTTTTTTTTTTAATAAAAAATCCTTTTAAGGCACTCCGTGTATCCTTAATCCACTATTATCTCGTCCCGATCTAGTCCCCGCTATACCATAGTCGTCGCTAGAACGTGTATAAAGTATTTATCGATTAGCCCTATTAGTATATTCCTTATAGGTTCCTAGGTATTATCTTTATAGCCCTAGCCTACCTACTTAATAAGATATTCGCGCCGTTTACCTTAGTAGCGATAAGCAATAATAGCTTCTACTTTGTATTTATTTTCTTATAGTTTTATCGCGACCTCCTATAAAGCCGGTAGCTAGCCGTCGCGTAACTTTTATAGTTCGAGTAAGGAGATAGGGAAAATATTATAAATCTTTATACCGGTAGGCAGCTTAAGCCTATACGCTAGTCCGTGGCTACCCACTATTCCTATAATCTTATAGGGTCCGATATACTTATCGCTTAGTTTATAGGATAGCCGATATTATTTTAGGTTCTTCGTGGAGAGCAGGACATAGTCTCCGACTTAAAACTACTATATCGTCTATCCGCGGTTATAGTAATGTTTATATATCGCTTAAGCTCTCTAAATTAATTTAGCTAGGGTCTTATAATCGGCTATAAGCTAAGCAGCATATCGGTCCGCCTCTACGGAGCGGATCTCTTTAGCTTAGGGTAACTTTACTTTATCGGGCCCCCTCGGGTTATAGCCTATTAGAGCCTTTACGGGGCTCCTTTTAATAGCCGAATACTATACTATATTATATATAAACTTAGCGAGTCCTAACTTATCTACTTAGTCGTCCTGCTATAATATACAGTAAGCATAAAGGTAGTATTCTAGGTTCTGATTCTATCGTTCCGTTTACCCGTCCATCTATAGGTACTATACAGTAGATAGGCGGCGATTAGTGCCGAGGTGCCGATAAAGCGCTATCCAGAAGCGACTAGTAAAAAGGGCTCCTTTATCCGATACGATACTATCTAGGAGGCCGAACCTATAAAAGATATATATCTATAACGTGTCCGCTAGGCCGGGCGCCGTTAGGCTACTACTTATAGGGATATAGATCGAGTACTTAGTTAGGCGATAAACCATTACCAGGATAGCATTCTTTTTATAACCGGCCCCTATTATAGGCAGCAGGCCGGTAATAAAATCAATTAAAATCTCCGAAAAGGGATATTCGGGAATAGGAAGACTTACTAAATTACCGTATAGCTTATACTACCTAGGCTTAGTACGCTAGTATACTAAGCAGCTAGGGATAAACTCCCGAATATCCTTTAATAGGTGGTTCTAGAAGTAATAACCAGAGATCCGATAAACGGTCCTCTTAACCCCGTGGTGCCTAGCAGTTAGGCTATTATAGAAAACTTATAAAACCTTTTAGCGTAGACTATAATAGTCAGGAATAAAAATCTTCCCTCGGAAATATAAAACTCCTTACTTATCTCGGGACTAGGGGCTAGGCCTCTATCGGTTATCGGTGGCTTCACGCTAATTTATATAAAACGGGTCTTCGGCCTACACCTCGATAATTTCTTTATATAATATAGGCGAGTCAGGATTAACGACCGCTCCTAGGGTAATTAATCCTAAGATAAACTTTCTTAAAAACTCTTCTATAGCCTTAGCTCGGTTAAAGGTAACTTCTAACTTATTAGGGGTATACTACGGCTTCCGCGAGAGGTTATCGGCGGGGTTTAATAACCCGGGCCGGTGCTTAATTTCGAAATTATAGGCAGTAATTTCTTTAAGCCAGCGCGCGTGCTAGGCCTTTAACTTCGGCTTATCTATTAAATATCGATAATTTAGGTGGTCGGTTAGGACTAACACGGGAGTCTAGCTATAGGTAATATAGTGCCTTTAGGTACGGAACGACTTAATAATCGCTATTAATTTAGAATTAGGTATACTATAGTTTAGTTCGGGTCTATATAGCTTCCGGGACATAAAAGCGATAAGGCGCTATATTCTATCTTCGAGCTAGCTAATAACTACGCCGATTATAAACGCTAACGTATCGGGCTTAATACGTATTAGTAACTTAGGGTTAAAGTGCCGGAGAATAGGTGCCTCTATAAATAACCTCTTTATCTCGGCGAACGCTACCTTTGCCTCTAAACCGAAAGCAATAATCCCGGGGTTCCCCCCCTTAGTTAGGTCTATTAACGGCGCGGCCACCTTTAAGTAATTCTTAATAAATCTCCTATAAAATCCGGTAAACCCGGTAAAAACTTAAATCTTCTTAATAGTATTAGGCTCTTCCTAGTCACGGATAGCTTCGACACGCAGGGGATCTATATAGACTTTATCGGGACTATATATAAACCCAAGGAACTTAACCTCGCGGATCTTAAATTTATACTTCTCGGGGTTAGTATAAAGGGACTATTCGCGTAGTTATTATAGGACCTGCTTTACGTATACCCGGTACTTATCCAGGTCCCGACTATAAATTAGGATATTATTAAGGTATACTATATAGATAGTGTCTATAAGGCTAGATAGGGCCTAATTAATATAGCGTTAGAAACTTACAGGGGTATTAGTAAGCCCGAACGGTATTACTAGGTATTTAAAGTGTCCGTATTTCGTGCGGAAAGCCGTCTTCTATTCGTCACCTACCCGGATATAGAGCCGGTGGTAGGTATCTTTTAGGTTAAGCTTAGTATAGTAGTTAGCGGCAGATAGCCTGTCTAAGATCTCGTGAATTAAGGGAAGGGGGGTACGGTCCTTAACCGTTACCTTATTAAGCCCACGATAGTCGATATATAGGCGAAGCTTACCGCCTTTCTTTAGAATAAATAGAATAGGGGCTCCCGCCGGACTACTAGATAGCCTAATCTAGCCCTTAGTAAGAGCGTCCTTAATATATTACCGGAATACTTTAAGCTTTTATATCGCGAGGGGGTAAATTAGCCTAAACGGTGGTATTTTCCCCTTTTTTATATTAATAGCGTGGTCCTAACGTTAATAGGCGGGTAGCCGGCCCGCTTCCTTAGTATTAAATACGTTAGTAAAGTCCTTATATTAGTTAGGTAAGGAGAAAGGGGTAGCGGAGGAATCTTTATCCGGGGGTTCTTTATCTAAGGGGTCATGCTCCCCTTAATCCGGGTCTTATTATAGGCTTATTTAGCCTAAACGAAAGGAGGCCTCCTCTAGCAGCTTTAGTATTAACACCTACTACGCGTCGCCTCTTACTTATCTTATCTACCGCCGTGATATAACTAGCTCTAGGTCACCGCGTATAATAGGGTAAGTCTATATCTTCTAAACCTAGTCGATATTAGGATTAACTTAAGTTAACTAGGGTAAGCCTAGGATAATTTTAGGTCCGGACTAATCAAGGTTTATAATATAGAACTCGTTTTATTAAATCTTTATATAGCCCTAATAGTCTTTTATCTTAATAATTCTCGATACTATTCCGTAGGTATTTATTATTATACCCTTAAATAGCTATCCTACCTTTAATCAGGGTCCTATAACGACCTAGTCTAGGCCGACTAGGGACCGATCCATTATATTACCGTTAGCGCCGCTATCTAAGCGCGCCGGGATAATAACCTAACCCCCGCTATTACGGAGACTAACGCAGGCCTCTATAGGTTTTATAGGGGCCTTTCCCTCCTTAGGCGGGGAAGGTTCCTATCGTTCCTTAACTATAACACGGCCTAATACTAAACGCGTACCGGCCACGGGCTATTTATTCGGATTTTATCTTAGGGCCTATCGCTTAACGCGAGGGTTATTATAAGTGCTCGCGTAGTAGCCCCGTTATTAGTAGTTAAAATAGGTAATATTCTTAATAGGTAGACGAGTAAAGGGGAAGTAAGTATTAGATTCGCTATATCCCGATACTAGGTTAAGAGGGCCTTAGGGTTATGCTATAGCCTAGGACTAGCTAGTAGGGGGTCCCGCTTATCCCTAACGGTTATTTTAGTTATAATTATTATACTAGTATCGCTGGCTATACCGTGGTTAATACCTGCCCCCGAAATAACTCTTTAAGGGTTACGTTAGGGCTTTAGCCTTTCGGTATAAGGGTACGAGCTTTCCGTATACATATAGGACTCCCTACGTAATAACATAGTCATAGGTCGCTAAGTAGACTCTAGTCAGGACTATCTAAATACGCTAAAACTCGGGCAGTTCCTCCGGCAGCTCGGATTCCAGGGTCTCCTATTTACGGATAAATTATTAAAAGGTTTTATTAGGTTTCTAAGAGGACTCCTACTCGGATATAATCTGAATAGCAACCTCTTATAGACGGGTATCTCGGTTATTAACCTATTAACTAAGCCAGGCTTTTAAAGCCGGCCACAAGACCCGCGCTAATTCACTATTATACTTATAACGGACCTTATTCTGCTACTATTCCTTAAGATAATAGGGCAAGCAGGAGATAATAAAGTAGTTCTTAGTAGCGTTAGTCGGGAAGCTATAAGGGTCGATTATAAAGCGCTCCTTTATCTCCTAGATAAAGGTCCGATACTTAGCCTAAGATATCCTATCCTACTTTAGGAGAGGGTAATTAACCTTAGCCTAATTAGTCTATATTCCGGGGCCTCTTATATACTAGTTAACAGGGACTAGGACCGCCTCTCTGCTAGCGAAACGTTTAACGGCACCGCTAATCAGGTACTAGTTATTATTAAGTTAGTTTAAAGTCCGAGCTTCGAGCTTAAGTAGTCGTTCGAGTTTTCGCTTCTTCTCTAGTTCTTCTATATAACGTAGGCGTTCTTTTAGTTACTTATATATTAGCTAATCTCCCGGGACTTAATTATAAGGGGGCCGGGGTTTAGGGTTCCGGTTATAAGGGGGCCGAAAAAAGAGCGGCTTATAGAATATAGAGGCCGAAGAGACCAAGGGGGCTAGTATCGAGTATACAGTTATTAGGCGCTCTTCCCTAGGTAATCCGTTATAGGCCCGGACGGGTTTAGAGTTCTATTAGATATCGGATATACTATGCTTAGACGATAGGTCCGGCTCCTATTACTAGCCCGAAGGTACCTTAGTAGTGGGTGCGGGTAGACTAGTATCCGGATAGACTTATTCGAGTTACTCGGTAGTATTAAACACCTATTCGTTAATAGGGTTAGATATCTTATCTTAACTTCTTAACGGTCCTCGCGCCCTTAAAGGGTTAAAGCGATTAATATATTAAGTAGGTGATCGCGAAGAGTAAAAAGATAGTTAAGACAAGAGTACTTAGTGGCTAGGACGTGATCGCACATAAGTTAAGTAGGGGGGTGCTAAAGAGTTAGATTAATCGCTAGCCTCCTTATTCTAAGGGCGGCTATCTATCTCTTTTATATACGCTATCTAGGTCCGGACTAGCTCGGGATCCTATTAGCCGTAATAACTACCGTCCCGTGACTCGTATAATAACCCGACTCGTGCCCTAAGTCGGCCCGCGATATAACCACCTACTAGTCAGGCTCCTAACCGGACGCTCCAACGTCTTCCGTAACTCGTCCGCTAGCCTAGACCTATATCGTAACTCGTGGCTACTCGGTACCAGGGGAACCGGTAGTCCGGTACCTAATATATAGCTAGACAGTGACTATATAGGTGTTAGTCACTCTAATCTATATACTAAGGACTTACTAGTGCTGCTATAATCCGTTTATAATAATAAGATGCGTCCGCGGCTATCGCCTCGATACGGCGTTTTCGTGGTAAGCACTATTACTCTATACTATAAAAGTGCTTAGCAGATACGCGACGTTTATAAAGGAAGGGGTCTTAAACCGTGGGACTATATAATAGCATAGGTCCCTATATTAGCGTATAAATATAAGGACGATCTCGAGAAGTTCTATTATATTATTCAGAATAACCCGACGAAGAGGGATCGAGAAGAGACGGTGGAGTAGTATTATATTCCCTTTATCTCTAGGGCTTAGGTTTAGCGGTATAAGTCGGAAGTGTACGGCCCTAGTAATAGCGACTATAAAAGTAAGCCGGAGTAAGATATAGATAGGTGATTCGGATAGTGATTACTATAATCAGGGTAACCTTAGTGTGATTAGGATATTTTTATTTCGGTGCGCGGCGTAAACGGGTAGAGGAAAGGTAGATAAATAATAAATATGTTTAGTGGATATATCTTTACGGTGTCTACTTAGTTAGTGTATATAAATAGAAAATAGTGATAATAAAATATAAATAAAAAGAACTAATAAATAAAATAATAAGTAGAAGGGCGTGTAATAGGGTGATTAGGGTAATAAAGGGTAAATAGGAAAGAAATAGGAAAAAGAGTGAGTAGAGGAGTCCTAAAAGTGGTGTTTTCGTTTTAGGGGGTAGTGGTTGGTTTTTAACGATAAGCAGATAGCGGTGCCTTATATATCCTTGGCCCTAATACTGTATATAAGACTCCTATTAAGTGTAGTATTACCACGATTAGGTTAACTAGGTAGGAAGTAATAGTAGGGGATAAAGTATAGGGTCCTAGTATAGTCCTTATACTTACTTAGGTTAAAGTCAGGATCTCTAGGGATATAGACTTTAACTCTTCCCGACTATATCGCTTTCCGGAGCTCCGCTTCTAACCTCTTATAATACTCGCTTAGTATATCTCGGAGTCTCGCTAACCGTCGCAGGAGTACGTTAACGGTCTAATTAGGGGAACCTGCGTTATCTTAACGCTTATTATCCTCGGCCCTAGTATCTTTATTAGTGGATTCACTTAGGAGGAGGGGTGCTTTAACTAGCTCTTTATTAATAGGGACACCGCGGGCAGGATATATAATTATTAGTTCCCTGGCGTAGTCCCTTTCTAGTATCGTCTAGTCCTCCGGCTCCTAGTATCCATCTTCGTCCTAGATAAATTTCTTAAGGCGGTTAGCGGTAAAAGTAACGCCCTAGAGCTTTTCCCCTAATAAAGTCGATAACCTAAAGGTCTTATTATCCTGATTAAAGGATACAATACGAAATAGGCTATTCTAGCGGTAGTCTAGCTTCTTATCGCGGCTTATATCGATAGCTAGCTTAGTGTTATGCATAAGGATAAGGTCTCCGACTCAGAGTCTTTACTTACGCAGGGTCCTGACTCTTAAACGGTTAATAGAGTCCGTCTTCTACTACCATTACTTATTAACTATATCGGTAGTAGTCCTCCGGTCGGCTTTTAACTAGGCGAAGGCCCTTAGGCGCAGTAATATCTCTTCCTCGGGGGTCTTAACGCGGCCTTAGTCGAGCACTCTCTAAGTAAGGCAAGTCGTCTTAATAGGCGTGATAGCCTTATAACCATAGAGGAGGTAAAAGGGGGTCCTCCCGGTAGATACTCGGATAGTTATACGGTCTACGAAAAGGACTATAGGCAGGATTTTATATAACGTACCGCGGTAAATCTTCTACTAAATAGTAAGCGCGTAGGCGATAGGCTTATACCCTACCTCGTTTAGGCTATTAGCGTGGGGGTAATAGGTAGAGATAACCTTACGCTTTATTAGGTATACCCGATTTAGCTTAATCACGCTGCCCTTATTCTTAGGTCCTCTATCCACGATAATATACTAGTATAGCCTATACCAGCAAATAACGTCTTCCTATAGGAATATCGCGACGGCTCGCGATATATTCTTTTATAATAGACGGGCTTCGACCTATCCCGTGAATATATATCGAGCCTCCACTAAATAATAGCTACTAAGATACTAGATATCGAGACTTACCTATATAAAGGGGAGGGCTTATTAAGGCAGTTAAGTAGCGATTAGGGGATCCTCGTATACTTTGCCTTAGCGGCTTTAATACTCGGCGTATACTTCGATAACCTCCTTAGTCTACTTATAGATACCGTTCTAGGTATATAAGGGGGTAAGCTTCTAGTACGTCCTATCCTTCATATAATAGCCTGATTTATTATAGGCTTTCCTAATTAGGGTAACCTAAGTCTTTTTATTATTAATCTACCTTTTAGGAGTCGAATCTTTTTTAGTGACTCTCGTCTATAGTAGACCGTCCTTTACGAAAACACGGGTAGATCGATCTTTAACACGGCGGGCGTTACGAGGGTCTATCCTAGAGGGTATCCGCAGGCTTATTAAATATAAGGCTATTTATCGAGAGAACTGGCTCTAAGTAATGTCCGGGTCTAAAACGTCTTCGGCTAGGGTGGGGTTATTAAACCTTTTATCCGTATCTATAAGGAAGATTCGGCCGTTAATAAAGTCATTAATATCTCCCTCCGTAGCGTCGTTAGCCTAATTAGATAGAGTAGCAGGTATCCTTAAAAGTCTATCGGCTATAGTGTTCTTAGTTCCCTTTATATACTTAACCTCGAAGTCGAAGAGTCGGATCTAGGTAATCCACTAAGTAATAAATACGCTAAGCAGGTCCGTAGTAAAGCCACTAAGCTAGGACACTAAGGCTTAAGTATCTATTTTTAGTATAAAGCGGACTCTATAAAGATAGTTACGGAGTCGGCGAAACACCTTTAATACTCCCCTTAGTTCTAGCTTACTAGCGTCGTAGACCTTCTCCGCCGGGTTCTATCTACCGCTTTTATACCGGGCAATAGCTCTCTTTCCGTCGATATACTAGCCTAAGATTCCGCCCTAGCCCTTAATATATATATCGATAATAATATAAATAATACCAGCCCCTTTACTATACTCGATAATAATCAGGACCGGTATAGAGGTTAGGGTAACCTTAAGAGTATCTATAGCGTATTATTAAGGTTTATTTTATAGGAAAGTAGAACTCTTCTTTAATAGGTCTATTAGCGGCCCCGCGATAATAGCGAAACGGTAAATCCAGATACGGTAGAAGGTAGCGAGACTAAGAAAAGAACGGACTTTAGAAATAGTCCGATACTTCTGCCACTTAGTTAACTTAGCTACCTTAGCCTACTTAGGGGAATAGCTATTAGTGCCGTACACGTAGCCTATAATAATAGCCGCTTTCTAATACTATTAGCTTTTAGCGCTAGCTATAATGCCTTTAGCGAGCTCCACGTTAAGAAGGACTTTATCGATATTACTAATATACTCGGCTATATAGCGGCGAATTCTAGGTCTAATCAGGGTATCGTCGTAGGTAATAGTCGGCCCTTTAACCGCGATATCGTTAATAAAGGGTCGGTAGTATTAGGGAATAAGGTTATAGAGGATACGGGTTATAGCACGTATAAATTAGGCCACTAAGTTAGTTACCCCTTATAAAAGGGTGTATATTCTAAAGAGTCCTAAAACTATAACGAAGATCGTTAAGTCCCTTAATTCCTTATTAAGGGTGACCTAATTATAGCCGGAGAAGAAATCCAGAAAGGAAACTATCTTATATATACCGAAGTCCTCGGAAAACTCGTTAGCCCTAGGCGGAATAAAGGTATCGCGTAGGGTAATAGTATTAATCTTAGTGGTAGAGTTAATAAGGCGTATATTACCGTCTTTTTTCTTTATAAGGAACTAGGGGTTTCGGTAGGCCGCGTGGCTTTCCTTAATAACCCCCTTATCCTTCCTATCCTTAATTATCTTAATGATAATAGACTCTAGGGCTTTAGGAATCGGGATCCTTTTCGCCTACTATACCTTATACGGAACCACCTTAATCTTTTATAGCGGGGCGACTCTAGGGTCGAGTCTCCCGCACTCTTACTAATCCCACGTAAAGGTAGCTTCGCGGTTTAGGAGGGTCTTTATTAAGAGCTCCTTTTCTATAGGTAGTAGATAGCCGGTAGAGTCTAAGATATTTTTAAGTCGCTTTTCTATGAGTCTTGAGCTAGGGGTAATCTTAGAGAACTTTAGGGTGATTAGGCTAACGAAACGGTCGTCTGCTCGCTCCTATATATCCTCGGGGATTTCCGCTAAGATCTTCTGCTTTTAGAGGGGGTCGCCTTCGGGGACGGAATTATCGGATAGCGTGTTATTTATAGGGTAAATCTTAAGGGCTTTCGGCTTATATATAGTGTAGATAGCCTAATTAGGCTTATGATATACTTCCTTAATTAGGTCCTGGTGCTTTTTTCTTTTCGGGGTCTATAGCTTCCTTATAGCCACTACTATAGCGCTAGTAATACGCGCGTCTTCGGCCCTTAGAGCCGATAACGCTAACGATTAGTAAGACTTCTATGCTTCCGACTTAAAATTAGTATAAGTGATTTAGTATGAATTAGGCTGATTAGGGTAACTGCGATAAGGATTTATAGAAAAATATAGTGGTGGTGGAAGAAAACGGTGTTTATGGTGTTATCGGGCTTCCTTATTATATTTCCTATACCCTTAGCCCTAATTCCGTGGTATCGCCCCCGAGGCCACGTATACCCTTAGTAAAAGTGGCTTAATCTCCTTAGAGAACACGAAGGCTATTAGAGACGCCGCGTCGGCGTCCCTAATCGTGTATTAAATCTTATCGCCCTCCTTTAGAACGTCCGAAGGGTAATAGTTAGCCTTTTCCTTAATAGGTGGCGAGGTAGCGGCCCTAGGCTAATAGGTAGGGTTACTATCCTGGAGCTAATATTAATTAGCCTGATTAGACCGATCTTTATCGATCCGACGCCTCTTATTAGCCTCGTAGTTTGGCTAGCTCTAGTTCCTCGGTATCTCCTTAATCTATTCGCGGTAGGCGATAGGTATAAGAATACGGGCGTTACTAAGCGTGAAGTCGGTATTAATCCACCTATCCCGGAAAGAAAAGGACGCTCTAGTCTCCTGGATCCACGGTATACTAAGTAGTATATCGGGCCCTGGACCGGGGAGGACTTAGAAGTTAAAAACGCCGCTTTACTCGCCGACCTATAAACGTTCCTCGAGGTATCTAGTACACGGTTACCCCTCCTGGTTATTAACGCCTTTAATTCTGATCTCGGTCTAGCTAATACGATATTCTAAACCGAAGCGTTTAACGGTGGCTATAGAAATAGTATTAAAGGTGGCCCCTGTATCGATAATAGCCTTAATAAAAACATTAGGGTTATACGTTATAGTACCCTTTCGAGTAAGCCTATACTTTAAGACTATATACCGGGTAATAACTAGGGGGTTATTAGTTTTAGGGACTGCCTCTCTCTCTACGATAGTAAGGGTACTTAAGTTAGTATTATCCGGTCGGGCGAATAAGACGGTGTATCCCTTTAACGAAGGTAGAGGAGGGGGTATACTAGGGGGACCTTATCTATTAAGGAAAAAGGCTTTATTAGCGGTTAGATAAACGATCTCGCGCTGCGGTTAACTAGTCTCGGCGGCGTGTATCCTTTTATTATTTCTTAGCTTTATATCCGGGTTAGTAAGAAAGTGGTACTAGACAGGAACCTTTATACGGAGGTCCCTGATTTACCTGTCTAGATCTAATCGAGCTTGCTTTATATCGTAAAGCTAATCCGCGGAGTAGCTAGGCTTACGTTTACTAATAGTTTTTAGTTACTATTACTTATACTATATCGGCGCTTTATCTATATCCACTTCTTTATCGACGGTCTCCGCTATAAGTAGAGTCGGGACCCGGTAGCCTAGACTAGGGTTTAACTTCTGCGGGGGTTATTTAATAACCTGATTAAGGAAATGGATGGCTTTAGGAGTGGCTTTAACGACTCTCCTGCTCCTAGTCGTATAAAGAGATTATAAGGGGGGCTGCTCTTTCCGAGTATCCTTTAACGCGGTATAGATATCCGCCTATTAATAATCGGATATAATGGATATAAAATTAACGCTAGAGCTTACTACGGGAGCCTTAGCCTTCGCTTCTTCCTCCTTTAGCCTGGTATAATATTCTAACGTTACTCTTATAACGTCTTTTATCTTAACAGGGAGGCTTCTAGAATCAGTGCTAATATAGTAGGCTTTAGCTAGGTCTTTATACTTCCCTTAAAGGCGCGTGCTAAGCTAGTAAAGGATAGACCGCCGGTACGGCTAGTTTTACTATTTAAGGTATATATCCTAGGGGTAGGGCTATTACTCGTTATTCTAGTCTAAGGCGAGGTAGTCGGGATACCTGAACCTGACTAGGTACTGGGTCTTGTTTAGCTATAGTACTATATACTACTCGCGGCGGTGATGCTCCTGTCTATAATAAAAGTAATATAGGGGTAGTTTATTAATAGGGTAGTATTATAACGGGCCGCCGGAATAGGGGTAGGAAGTCCTGTTCCTATACCGCGGTGGCCCTTACCCGTACTATATATCATCCTTATATATACCGATATTAGTCTAATTAGGGGTAATATAATAAGCTACCGGAGCGGTATCCTGCTTTTCCGAAATGGATTACTTTACGGCGGCGTAGAACGGGGTCTTTAGGTAAGGGTTAGTAGCGAGGATCGTGTTAACCTTATCGGCTCCTACTCGACGCGAGAGGGCTATAACTTAGGGAACCGCGTTCCTAATAACGCCCGCACCGTTATAAACCATAGAGATAGCGTATTTTTTTAAAAGCTCCGTTAACTTATCTATATCGCTCCTTATCTATATAGCTAGCTTAGGCACTATAGTAGGCCTCCGTAAAATAATCGGCGTATACGTTATCGGGTTAGCCTAATTAGGCCGAGGCGTAATAACTAGTATCGGTTTAGTGGTTAGCGTAGGAGTAGGAATATCTATAATATTTATTACTTTATTAATAGGCCGCCTATCGGCTACCTAGATATCTTCTGCCCACTCTTTTAGTATATCCGATAGGTTATAATACCTGCGTAGCCGGTTCTTTAGGTTAACGAACTTATACTTTATCCGATTTACGAGCTATATATTAATATCTTAGTATAGGATAGCGAGGAAGATATTATAAAGCTTATAGTCCTCGACGAAGGTGCCACTAACTTCGTTAGCTTTTAACTTCTATACCGTAACGCTCGTTAATAGCCGTTTAACTTATTAGACTATCTTAACCTTTTTATGCTTATAAGTAAGTCGTAGTTAGCGTACTTTATCGGATAGGTCGAGCTGCTAGTTAGGGTCTAGGTAGGAGTATTTATTAATAAGCCGCTATTTTAGGTTCTTTTATCGGCCGCCGGATACTTCGACTAGTCGGATTATCTTATTAACCGTAGGATAGATATTAGCCTCCGTGAATAGGCTAATATAGGAGATTTTATCGGCCTCGCTAAGGCGGTTAAGCTTAGCGTAGTCTTAATAATCCCTAAGGAAGGTGGATAGGGCCGTCCTGTTAAAGCGAGGGGCTCCCTTAGTAAAGGGGTTTAGGGGCGCGCGAGACGTAATAGTAGCTTTATCCCTTTTATCGTTATATAGGCTAATATACTAGTGGATAGCCGCGAGTGTCTTTATAGTAAGGTTCGCCTTAAAGTTCTTTAGGATGTTATTAGGGGGCGCGACCTTTATACTAGGAGCGTGGGCCTACTAGGGAGCGCTTGGTCCGGGGGAAACGGGGGGGACGGGGGTAACTAGCCCGCCGCTAGGATTCGGGTTACCCTGATTAGGCGAAGGGGAAGCCGATATAGCTCTATAGCCGGATACCGGGGCGCCCTAACCGTAAGAGATAGTTATTAATAGGCCGATACCGGGGTTTATATCCCCTTGCCTAAGCGAGGCGGTCGGGAGAGGAGGGTTAGCTGTAGGAGCGGCGTTACCCTAATTAGGCGTAACCGTGGTCGCTAGGGTCGGGATAGCCGCGTACGTGCTGTTATTATTAGGCTTAGAGTCGCTATAGACTATAACCGTAGGGGGGGGGTCGCGATAATCGGTTTATTATAAGGCCGTTATATTATTAAAAGGGGGGGGTTAATCTATTATAGTTATTAGTTTAGGTAGATTAGGGGAATCTGGGTCTTTAAGAAAGAAAGGGTTAAGAAACGAGAAGTAATCGTGTATTAAGTCTATAAGTCTAAGGATAATTCTACTTAGCGATAGGGGGTAGGAGGAGCCCTTTTCTTAGGGGCCTTAAAGGATATAATATAAGTATTTACCGCTAAGGCTTAGGAGGGAACTTATTATAGTTAGACTAACGGAGATACCTATAAGGAATAGGATAAGGTATCGCTAGCTATTATAGGAGATTAGTTTAAGTTATATCCGGGATCTATTAGTAGGTTTATTTAACCGCCGGGTCTATAAGGGCGCGGTATCTCGGGGCTCCTTAATAGGTTCTTCTAACCGTCGGGGCCTTATATAACTAGATTTTCTTAAAATTCTCGGGGTTAGGGACTTACCGCTGTTCGTATAGGCCTTTATTACCCTGATTATAGTAAGGTTAACCCTATACTATCGTCGTTTTGTACTTAATAGGTTATAGTAAAAGATTTTTTTATATCTAAGCTTTATAGCCCCTAATAGTTTATATCCGTAGCTTTTCCTATTCCGGTAAGGGAGCGCGCCCTCCGTGTCTATATCTATACTATATCCGGAATCTGTTTTATAGTTAATCTATTCTTTATTCTATTTATCGTACCTTTTTCTTAGCTATCTCTTGCTTTTCCGTCCACCTTTACCTTATTAGCGGTGGGGGCCTATCTCTCTATCCGTGGCTCTTATTTTGTTTTTAGTGGGGAGGATCCGTCCCTATTTTCTGGTTATTAGGTTTTATTAAGGCCACTTAGGGGGGCAGGTTTCCTAGGCTGTTATCGTAATCTCTATTCTAATTTTAAATATTAATACTTTATTTTTAATCTTGGCCTTTTAGCTATATACTTCCCTTTTTATTTCCGTAATTAACGTATAGTTCGTTTAGGTAGGCCGGAACTCCCCTTAAGTGCTTTCGGTTACCCTGATTAGAGGATTAGGACTCCCTAGGCACCGAATAGATCCGCCTCCGAGCACTAATTAAAGAAAGGCGAAGCCGTTACTATATAGAACGGCTCGGGTAGTATAATCTCGGATAAGTCTTCGATAACAGGAGTGCTTAAGACTATAAAGTGTATATAACCAAAATAATATATATAATAAGGAGACCTTTAGAAAAGGTTCCTAGGAGTGCGTGCTGCTCTGATTAGGGCAACGTAGCTTAAACGAAGTGAATATAATAAATATGGTAAAACTTAGGGTTAAAAGGATAATAATTATATAGGATGATCGGTATCCTCTGTGTCTGGGTGGCGTCGCCACGTATATATAATATACAAGATAAATGAAAAAAAAGATGCGCGTGTCCTATAACGTCACGTGATATCCTAACGACATAGCACTGGGTCTCCGATCCACCCCTCTATAGCAGAGTCCTATCCACAGAGTCCTATCACAGAGTCCCATCAAGCAGTCCTATCAAGCAGTCCTATTAAGCAGTCCTATCAAGCTAACCTCTTCCATAGCAGACCTCTTCCATAGCAGCAGGACCTCTTCCATAGCGGACCTCTTCTATAGCAGCAGGACCTCTTCCATGATAACAGAGGTAAGCAGAGTCCTATCCAGCAGTCCTATTAAGCAGTCCATAAGCTAACCTCTTCCATAGCAGCAGGACCTCTTCCATAGCAGCAGGACCTCTTCCATAGCAGCAGGACCTCTTCCACGATAATAGAGGTAAGCAGAGTCCTATCCAGCAGTCCTATCAAGCTAACCTCTTCCACGGTAGACCTCTTCTAAGGCAGACTTTTTCCACGATAACAGAGGTAAGCAGAGTCCTATCTACAGAGTCCCATCAAGCAGTCCTATTAAGCTAACCTCTTCCATAGCAGCAGGACCTCTTCTATAGCAGTAGGTAGACTTAGTATAGTAGTTTAGGAGGGGAGCCCTAGTACAGGCATAGATATAAAGTATAATTACATCGTATTCATATATTTCTATATAAAAATTGCACCAGTAATATGTCTTGACCATGCTTGCTTCTTATTGGCTATGCACCTCCTAGGTTAAAGTTAGGATAGTGTTATTTCTAAGGATAGCTCTCTATCCAAGGATAGCCACACATCTTGCCGATATAAACCGAGCAAGGATAGACTACCATCCAAGGACAACTAATATCCACCGACTCCCGGTAAGGTATATAATTGACAGTTTATATTTCGTACTCGCGTAGAGAGGGGTAATACTATTGGGACTTATTGCGGTGTACACAACGGAATAAAACATTAACGACAGTCGTATAGTGCCTGATAGCCGTGTTAAAGTTGTCTAGCTATTACAAATCTATTTCTAAATCATCCTCAACCCACAACCACCAATAATAAGAGGACCTTTCAGAATATGTACGTTGTACGTTGTATAGAAGGGTCTGCTTGGTCTGACCAGGGCGACCCTTAGAGTCGGACGAAAATACAAATCGCGGACGGACTGGCGTCATCAGGACTTGGGGCATTCTAGTTTTGCGGAACCTAATGTAAATAGCAGCGCCGGCAGACGAGATTCCGTGAATACCTACCTAGCGACTGCCTACGTTCTCGCCAAGTATTCTGTACTTTACTTCCAACACGGGCTAGTAGGCATACGTTAGGTCTTGACATCGACTTGGACTCTGCACATGTACTTCGTAACTTGTAAGTGGCCGTCTGGTAATGGTTTCCTACAGTACAACGTACCTTGGTTTGTACAGGTCTACTCGGCCCTGCGGCTTGCGAGGTTCCTTTGACCTTACCTCAAGGCGTCCCAAGAAGTTTCGGAGACTTTCCATCAAGGTGCGAGGACTTTTGCGGAACTTTGTACTTGGTTGCTCACCAAGGTACCTATGACCTACCTCCGTGAGCAATAAAGCCCCGACCCTTTCCGTGATCTTCCTTGACCCTTCGTTTTGACTGCACCCCCAAACCCCAGCGGCCAGCTTTGAAACTGCCGCGCCCTCCAAGGGAGACCGACTTGGCTCGGGATCAAGTGTCTCGGAAACTCACGCTAGCCCTATCCACTCATCTACACGCGGAGGGAGACTCCCAGCCGACGACGTCTTCCACGCCATTGGGCACCCATCTCACGGTCGCCGCATCGGTCGACCTCACCAACCCCAAGTCATCGGATCGGCCCCTCTCTATCCTACCTAAGCCATCGACTTATGACTGTTCAAGACGGAGGGCCGGGGACATGGGCGGCGCTTGCCAACGTGGCATGCAGGGCGAGCGAGGGGCGTCTCCACCACTAACCCCGTCGTCTTCTCAAACTACACTGTGGATCACAATGGGAAGCCAAGCCGCCGCTCTTTCTTGCTATCCGGCGGCCTCTTTGCAAGAGCCTACAGTATGTTGTCGCTCCTTTGTCGGCAGTTAGCGAAGAGACCGACCCTCCCTCGATCTACCTTGTACGTGTCTTGGCTGCCCCCCCTCAACGCAACACACCGCTCGTCGTCCACCCAACCTCAAAGTCGAGAGGTCGGCGGTATGGACAAGAGTCAACAAGAGTCATAATACAACTGGTTTGCA
The DNA here is from genome assembly GCF_042370955.1 of Sodiomyces alcalophilus JCM 7366. Taxonomy (NCBI): domain Eukaryota; kingdom Fungi; phylum Ascomycota; class Sordariomycetes; order Glomerellales; family Plectosphaerellaceae; genus Sodiomyces; species Sodiomyces alcalophilus. Next base: position 657,656 of record NW_027263536.1, on the reverse strand, counting down.
CCCGCTCCACTTGTCATTCCCACACCCTGACCTGGACTGTCGCCGAGCTAAGCAAGGCCCGGAAACCACTATGACGGACCTGACAGAGGGATCTCCATTCACTGTCGAGGTCGTAACCGGCCAGTGTTTCTGAGAACTCAAGACAAGACTCTTAGTGCGAATGGCCGCTGGTAGCAGGGATTACTATGTGCTGACCGCCATACGAATAAATGGTGGGAAAACCTCGTGGCACCCCTCTTTCCACTACGCTTCTAGAAGCCTGGAGCCCTGGCCAACAGCAACATCGCCGGAGCCGCAAATCAGCAAATCACTGCCCACATGGCTGCCACCCGTATATTCGACTTTTGTGGTCCGAAATTGGCAGCTCGTGTCGTTTGCCAGAGGAACAAAGGAACCGAGGTTGACTCAAGTTTCACTTTGAAATTCATCCCGTTCCTCAACACTGGTTGCCGAACTTCCGGCATCCCGGCCCGGTTCTCTCGTTCCAACACGGGCGTCCTGAACACACTTTTTCCTGGCCATCAGTTCCCTTGAAACTTCTCGTGACTTTTTGTGCAGTTTGTCCTGACATCGGCCTTCTGTTTAGAAGCTAGATGACAGAATCGGGATTCCGTCAATCACCACCAGCTGGTCGCAATGTGGCCGTGGCCTCACACGACCCAGGGGGCCGAATCCGATCATGGGTCGCGACCTGATCCTTGCCTCATTGTTTCCCGTCCCTCTATTCGCCGCAGTTGCCAAGCACAGCGCTTGAAGTCAGAAGCTTCCGGCACAAAATCGGTCACCGACGTTTGTATTTGATCCTCTTACAGCGTACTCATCGAGGTCCCTAGAACCCGAAGGATACCCTGGATCGGAGTGCCAAAAGTACCCTCGGCCCAAGATCCCTCAGGGGCTCCATCCCGTCCCTCATGCGACTTCGCCAAATCGCCAACCACCCCGCCAAGGTAATTGGCACATATATATGAGAAACTGGCGGCAAGATTGTCGGGAAAGAGACGGAGTCAACTAACCAAACGAAGCAGAAGGTATTGTATCTTCAATGTCCCCCCTCTACCCACGGCTGCGCTTCCTCGCGCCTAAGCGTCTTCTCGCCTCCTCGGGCAGATTGGCGAGTTTCATCCATACCCTGTCCCATATCCTTACCTATTTCGGAGCCCCGCTCCCCATTGCACCCCTGTCCCAAACTATGTCATGCGTCCGTGGCGTCCTAGCATCGTGGCATCCTGGACCCTCTGTAATTTTGGTAATTTCGATACTGAGCGTTCTCCACCACGATGCCCGGGTAGCCAGAGGTCACAGTCTGCCCCATACCGCTAGGTATACTACTCACCCTCACACTTTTTCCTGGTCGGCGCATATAGCCCGACGGCCTGCTATTTCCTAATGGCACGGCGGACGATCTTGTCCTTCTCTTCCCTCCTGGATTCGCTTGCTGCCCGACTTGACTCCTTCTACGGTCGGACGGGGGAACATGCCTCCGTTCCACCTGCTTGTCGTATTATCTGGCCCAACTCGAGGCACTTCACATCGCTCCTCTTCGATCCTGCCGTCATCTGAGCGACAGATGAGACGCCGACCGACAACAGCATGAGCTCCTCGTCATCCTCTCGCAGAACGCGCCGAGGCAAAAGCATCTCGAAGCTGGCGTATACCAACGCCATCTATTTCCCAAACGAACGGATATACCAGGGCGACACTCCGGGCGCGTTGAATTATGGATTCACCAACCACGTCTACTACGCCTTTGCGGACGTATCGCCGGACGGTGGTGTTTTTGTGAGCCCTTCCTGCGCAGGGTGAGAAAAGGAGGAGTACCGAGTATGTACAGCCAAAGTTGACTCTCGAGGCAGCTGAGCGACGAGTGGGCCGATGCGGGCGCTCCAGTCGACGGCGTACAGGGCGGCTTAGGGTCACTCATGCACCTCAAGCAGAAGCACCCGCACTTACAGGTTGTTTTGTCCATCGGCGGTGGGAGATCGTCGGCCGTCTTCCCTCTCGTAGCTGGAAATACGCTGTGCCGTGACAATTTTGCTCGCTCCGCGAAAGGCCTGGTGGAGGCATCCGGGCTGGATGGCATTGACAGTGAGTGAGTCGAGGAGAGTCCACGGTCGCTGTTCATCGGGCGGACGGTAGCTGACGCAGGCCTCCTTTCTCCTCTTGTTCCCCCTCCTCTTCCTGAAGTCGTCTGGGAATTTCCATGTGTCCCGCAACAGGGCCAGGATTTCTTATCCCTCCTAGCCACGGTGCGGATTCATCTCCCAGAGGACCAGTACCTCCTGACCGCGGCTCTTCCCGCCAATAGGGGCATCCTGCAGTACATCCCGCTGCAGAGCAGTGCCGAGTACCTCGACTACATCAATCTCATGGCCTATGACTTCTTCGGCCCCTGGACGCCGAAAAGCGGCCACCATTCCCAGCTCTACGCCTTGCAGAGGGACGAGGAGTCTGGCGCCAATGCCGTGCAATACATCCTATCGCAAGGGTTTCCGCCGATGAAGATACTGCTCGGGATCCCACTCTACGGACGCAGCTTCCTCGGCGCAACCGGCCCTGGGCAAAAGTTCAAAGGAGCAGGCGGAGACGAGACGACGGGCACGTTCGAGTACAAGAACCTACCCCTGAACGGGGCCAAGGAATCTGTAGACAAGAACGCGATTGCAGCCCAGTGCGTTGGACCCAACGGAGGCTTCGTGACGTACGACAACCCCGACACGGTGAAGACGAAGGCCCAATTCTGCAAGCAGCAAGGATTAGGGGTAAGTAGGATGGTCCAGGAAGGCGTGGAGAAAAGAGGACACGGAGCGACCTGACTGAGATGCCGTTGCAGGGACTGTTCTACTGGAATGGGCCAGCCGACGGGAAGGGCTCGCGAAGCTTGGTGGCCGCCGGCTTTCAAGCCCTCCACAGCTCTTGAGCGAACCATCGAGCTCTGGTTGGTCGTCGCAATAGGAGACCGACCTCATTGATACGACTTCCTCCTACCATCGGTTTGTCAACGGCATTATGGACCTTGCCCTTCAGGCCTTGTCGGCGACGGAGAGACCACGCCGAGCGCTAGAATAGCCCGTGTCGTGTCGACAACCATCGGGAGGGCGGAGACCAAACAAGGTCACAAAAGGACATGACTGTCAGATTGTGGCTATCTGCGCTTGATGTCTACGGGGAATGCCTTCCTTATACCTGCATTCCGTTTTTCACGCCTTCTCCGTTTATGTCCCCTGTCGGGACTTTGCACATGGAATCATGGATATGCGGTTTATCAGCTGCAGGAGAAACAAGGAAAGAAGAGGAAAAAAGGGCAAAACATGACGAGCATGTGCCAAGGGTTCTTGCATTGTGATAAATGATAGATCAATATCGAGTACATGGGGCATGGATAATGGACGGGGAAAAGGAAAACTGGATATATCCATCAAATGGAAGTGCAATCAACCGCCGTTCGAGAGAAAAATGAAAATAAAATGGGAGGTTGGGGAAACAGGGGAGAGATCTCTCTGCAATACGTGATCCACCCATTCGGGATATCACCAGTTCGCGTGTCCGATTGAAACCAGCTAGGCGCTTGCTCAAGGTTCTTCTGCACCAGCTGTTATAATGCGATACAGAAGAAATGCCGCGCCCTCATCAACCCCTTTGACCAGGTCCCGCAGTCCAAATTCCCCGCCAGTCGGGGTGTCTGCCACTCTCAGTCAGCTCTCCCACGCGCGTTTTCGCCCAGTCGATTCTACTCAGTCGATTCATCCTTGGATCACCATCGTGTTCAGATGAGTCCCTAGCTGGACCGTGGAGGGAGAAAATCGACCCGTTCCGTACGCCTTTGCGGCCGGAGGTGATGCTCCGTTTTCCGTTCCACAGGCCAATCGACCAATCGCGGCCTAACGGTTTGATCTCGGAGTGTAGCTCCGGGAGAGGCCCGTTGGATTGGACTCAGCGGAACTCGGCGGTCGATGTATGCGTGAATCATTGTGGTGAATAATTTTCGTTCAGGTGATGTTCGGCCTGAAGGATTCGCAACCAATGTCCAGAAGTGAAGAGATTGCGAGATGTGTTGCGTATTCGTAAGCTGGGCGTCGTATTCGTGGGCCAGTTGGGGTGGGGCCGTAATTACGTTGATCCCCAGTAAGGTCTAAAGGTACCTTAGGTAATGGTTGTCGGTTTGTTATCAACACGTGACGATAGAGCATTGCCGGGAAGTGGATACCTGTCAGGGGGTACGGTACGTAATACTCGACAGACTCACCTCCAACATTGGACTCGAACCTGGAGACGACTGTCTGCAGACGACTGAACAACGCATAATCGCAAGCACCAAATAACGGTCCGTATGGATTCATGTCCGTGAATATGGGCACAATATTACTAGATGAACCAACTTCACTCGATGCAGGTTGCTCTCTCCCCTTGCCGTTGCCCAAACCCAGCCATTTTTCCAACCAGAGATTTGCAAAGCTCCGTCCCTATTAACATTTGTTGGGGTGGGCAGTGGACTACGATCCGATCGACCATTTGAACCTCCTCTTCTCCCACCCATCGACCGTCTCGTCCATCAGCCGGGTTTCGCAGACCCTTCGCGACCACAAGGATGACGTCTCTTCCGAAATCACCGAGCTCGAGATCAACCAGGCGTACGGCGCCAACTCGAGCCTGGAGCGGATGCGGTCGGCCCAGGCCGAGCTCGCCCAGCTATTCCGCAAGATCGAAACGGTGCGGTCGCGTGCCATTGAGACCGAGCAGAACATCACCTCCATGACGGCCGACATCAAGCGCCTCGACGGCACCAAGCGGAATCTGACGCTGAGCATGACGGCCCTCAAGCGGCTCCAGATGCTCACGACGGCCTACGAGCAGCTCCGCGGACTGGCCAAGACGCGCCAGTACCGCGAGTGCGCCAGTCTCCTCCAGGCCGTGCTGCAGCTGATGAAGCACTTCAACAGCTACCGCGGCATCGACCAGATCGCCGCCCTGAGCAGAGGGGTCGCCGATCTGCAGCGCGTCCTGCTGGAGCAGGTGTGCGAGGACTTTGAGATGGCCTTCGCCAAGGGAGAGGTGGCCGCCCGGCGGGGCATGCTGGTCGAGGCGTGCCTCGTCATGGACGCGCTGGGGGATACGGCGCGGTCCCGGCTCACGACCTGGTACGTCAACACCGAGCTGCGCGAGTACCGGCAGCTGTTCCGCGGAAACGACGAGGCCGGCAACCTGGACAATATCGGGAGGAGGTACGCGTGGTTCAGGCGCACGCTCAAGACGCACGAGGACGAGCACGCCGTCATCTTCCCCGCGCACTGGAAGGTCAGCGAGATGCTCGCGGTGGCCTTTTGCGACGGCACGAGGGAGGACTACAAGGGGATCCTGGAGAGGAGCATGCGGCGGACCGACGGCGCCAAGCTCGACGTGAACCTGCTGCTCAGCTGTCTCCAGGAGACGCTCGACTTTGAGCACGGCCTGGAGAGGCGCTTCGCCAACGAGGTGCGGGCCAGCATCGACACGCTGAGCTCTGCCGACGACCGGACGTCCCACTTTCACGGATCCATCTCCGCGGCGTTCGTGCCGTATCTCAGCCTGTGGATCGAGAACCAGGACAAGCAGCTGGCGAGCATGATCCCCCAATACCGAAACCAGGCCCGGCTGATCCCCGAGGACGAGGAGTTTTCTCCCAACGCCGTCATCTCCTCGGCCATTGAGCTCTTCCATTTCTACAAGCGCACGCTGTCCCAATGCGCCAAGTTGTCCACGGGCGACAGGCTCTTCGACCTCGCCAAGACGCTGGCCAAGTACCTGGACGAATACGCGCAGCAGGTTCTTTTGTTTTTCCTGCAGAGGGGCGGCGCCCAGGGCCCGTCGCTGCAGGATACCATCATGGTACTGAACACGGCCGATTTCTGGTCCATCAACGCCAACCAGCTGGAGGAAAACATCAAAAGGAGGATCGATGCCGAGTTCAAGGAGAAGATCGACCTCTCCTCACAAGCAGACGCCTTCCTGGGCGTGGCCAGCGCCGCCGTGTTGGCGCTTGTGCGCATGGTGGAGAGGCAATGCGACGGCCCGTGGAGGGAGATGCGGAACACCAACTGGGCCACGATGGAGAGCGTCGGCGATCAGAGCTCGTACGTCGGGGAGCTCCTCAAGGCGGTCAACGGAAAGGCCGAGGAGGTGTTGACGACACTGGGCAAGCCGCAGTATGCGCGGGCGTTTTGCGACAACCTGGTGGATCATCTGGCGACGGCCTACATGTCTACTATTGTCCAGTGCAAGCCCATCTCTGAAGTCGCTGCCGAGCAGGTATGTATCCTTTCATTGCCACTACTATTCTATTCCAAACGAAGACCTAACGGACTCGTTCAGATGCTTCTTGACAAGTACGTCATGACCAAGGCCTTTGAGAACTTGCTATCGTACCACAACAAGGCATCGGCGACGCCGCAACCGCAACCGCAGCCACCGCCGGCTGGATATGTCAGACGAGTGACGCAGACGATGAACCGGATCGACCCCCTCCTCAAGACGCTTCAGGTACGCCCGTCGCCGCCAGAAGGTCTGGTACAAGCCTACCTGATCCACATCGCGGACCGGTCCGACACCAATTTCAGGAAGATACTCGAACTCAAGGGCGTCCGGAGGCAGGACCAATCCCACCTGATGGAGCTCTTCATGGTCCACCGCGACAGCAACGCGCACGAGGGGAAGCTGGCGCAGAGCAGCCCGCTCCTCACCCCGCTGCTGAGCGGCCAGGGTCTCGCGAGCGTCGGCGGGGTCGGAGTCGGGCCCAATAGCATGGGGGGTGCGTCGATGAACGCGGCCGGTTCGGCGCTATCGTCGGCGGCGGGTAGCGGGGCCGGTGCGATGACGGGGCTGCAGGGCAAATTCGACGCGTCCAGCCTGGGCGAGAAGCTGCTGAGCGCGGCGAGGGACCTGGGGCAGGGCGGGGCCGGATCGGAGAAGAGCGGGGCGGCGGCGGGGGCGGCGGGCGTCGGACAGCAGGCGGAGAAGGCGATGAATGAGAACCTGAAGAACTTTGGCAAGTTCTTTAGACGGGACTTGGGTGGATTCGGGGTGCGGTTCGGGAAGAGGGATAGTGGTGAGGATGGCTCTCGGTGAAGGGTCTGGCAGAGGTCTGAGGGTCTTGTGATGATTAGAACCCCCTTTCCCGCGACGTACCAGATACAGTGACGAGACAAAACTGTCGAGCCGATGTACTACTTTCAACACCACGTTGTAGGTGGGCGTTGGTAGGTACATCGGCTCGACACTTAAGTCAAGTTACTGTACATACCACTGTACCGACTCTACCCGGTGAACCTCCTATTTCTAGGGCGCCCGTTTCTAATCATGGTATGAGTAATCAGTAATCACTAGCTGCTCGCTTATTAAACCAAGGAATGGCGCCAAGGTATGGCGACATTTCCCCCACCATCAAATTCCGACGCGGGGCAAATGAGATTGAGGGTACAAAACCGACTTTGTCTTGAACCCCGATCCTCGCATTTCTTCGATAACTAGGACACGGCGCAGGGACCTCTTACGAATAGTTTTCTCAACACACCAAACAAAACGCCGATTAGCTCCTCTTTTTTCCTTCCTTCTCCCTTCCATCCCTCGCCCGATCCTACCCACAGGCACATTAGGCCGTGGGCGACGCCGCGAAAAAAACCCGCGAAGCTGTTTTCGTCGACGATCCGTCGGACCCTACGTTCAAGCGTGGGCGGACTGTCCCTGGCGGCTGCAGCGACCACTCTTCAGAAGAACACGGCGACAAAACCTATAGAATTGGGTGCGAGCGCAAGAAAGATGCATAGCAAGGTTGTCAGTACGTGATTATGTCGATCCTACCTATGCTGTCGCGCGAAGTTGTCGAGTAAGGAGGGGTCATGGGTGACTGGTGACTGACATGAGTGGGATGAACAGTTATCGGCTCCGGGCCCGCTGCCCATACCGCCGCTGTCTACCTGTCTCGTGCGGAACTAAAGCGTAAGTGTGGCCGGTTTCTTTCCTTCTTCCTTCTTATTTACTTCTGCTTCATCTTTAACCCATCGCTTCCCCTTTGGTCTTCCACTGCGGCATTTTACATGACAGATCAGAGGGTTGACTCTGGCCCCCTTGGCCCCCAACAGCGGTCCTATACGAAGGCTTTCTCGCCAACGGCATCGCGGCCGGCGGCCAGCTAACGACGACGACCGATGTCGAGAACTACCCCGGTTTCCCCGACGGCATCATGGGCCAGGAGCTCATGGACAAGATGCGCCAGCAGTCCCTCCGCTTCGGCACGGAGATCATCACGGAAACGGTGGCCAAGCTGGACCTCTCCGCCCGGCCGTTCAAGTACTCGCTCGAGTGGTCGCCGGACGAGACCCACACAGCAGACGCCATCATCCTGGCGACGGGCGCGTCGGCGCGACGACTGGGCATCCCCGGCGAGGACAAGTACTGGCAGAGCGGCATCTCGGCGTGCGCCGTGTGCGACGGCGCCGTGCCCATCTTCCGCAACAAGCCGCTCGTGGTGGTGGGCGGCGGCGACTCGGCGGCGGAGGAGGCCCTGTTCCTGACCAAGTACGGCAGCCACGTCACGGTGCTCGTGCGGCGCAACGTGCTCCGCGCCAGCGCCATCATGGCCCGGCGGCTCCTGGCGCACCCCAAGGTGACGGTGCGGTACAACACGGCGGCCAGGGAGGCCAAGGGCGACGACAGCGGGCTCATGAGCCACCTCGTTGTGGCGGACACCGTCACGGGCGAGGAGGAGACCATCGACGCCAACGGGCTCTTCTACGCTATTGGTCACGATCCCGCCACGGCGCTCGTCAAGGGCCAGGTCGAGACGGACGATGAGGGGTACATCATCACCAAGCCGGGGACGCCGCTCACCAACATTGAGGGCGTGTTTGCCGCTGGCGACGTGCAGGACAAGCGGTACAGGCAGGCGATTACCAGTGCGGGTTCGGGATGCCAGGCTGCGCTCGATGCCGAGAAGTACATTACCGAAATGTACGATCCGAGCGTCCAGGCCGAGTTGGACGAGAAGAAGGAATGACTTGCATCCTGTCTATGATGTCCAAGCATATTGTGCATTGTATGCATCGTATATATAGAGAAAGAGAGGAGGAGGAAGAAGACGAGAGTGGCCAGAGACGCATCTCGAACCAACCTGTGTGAAGCGACGTCCAAGTTTTGGACTTGAATCAGCCAGTCAGGTTGGATGGTCCATAGATAGACATCGAACAGAGAAGCATTGGCATCTGACCAGACGGTTCCATGCATTCATCCAACACACAGGGACAAACGGAAGTGACACGACACCCCAACAAGCCCCCCAACAAGCAAGGGACTGTGCATTGCTACGATGCCCGGGCAGATAAGCCCGAGCTGGTTAGTATGGGCATTCTTAATCTCGCTGACCAGCCTCATTGCTTTAGCTCCATCATGACCTTACTCCATCTGTCGTGATGTGGGACGCGCCAAGCTGTGCTACCGGACGACGTAAATGAGAGCCATCTCCCGTGACTCCTCCCAAATACTTCTTCTGTCGTCCGTCTCTATTCTGGCAACATCGCATTGTACGGCTCGAGCAATACTGACCGGAAAGTACACTCTCTCCCTTCATCTCGCACGACTTGCACCATGGCCGACAAGAATGGCAACACTTACACGAGCTCCGGCGTGAACAATGATGTCCGTTCCCCTGCCCTTATATCATCCCTCCCTCAGCACCGACGTGCGATACGAGCAAGATGAACGTCACTGATGCCAGAGGCAAAAAACAGGGCAACAGGTACCGGGTCCAGGACTACAACCCCAGCTACGCCAACCCCAATCCATACCACTACTCGAACCGGTGAGTGAACGGTCCTTCTTTTCGGGTCTTGTCTTCGCCTACCCCTTGGGCCGCTTGGGGGAACTCGGCTGAAATCGTTTGCTTTGGGCACGCCAGGGACGGGTCCTGGTATTACCAAAACAGGGACAACAGCACATACTACGACGATGGCCGGGGATACTCGAGGTACACTGATCCCAGTGGCAACGTCAGAGAGTCCTTCAACAGTGGCAGCAACGGCAGCAGCAAGTAAGAACCACGCAGCAAAATGTGCTGGATGAGGGACAAGGTGACGGGAGCTGTGGCATGCCACGCTGGTTGCTGAGTTGAGAAGCATGAGTAGAGGGAGGACGAAGCAGCAGGACAAATGCAATAGACGTTAGGCCCCGACGTACCAAAAAAGATCCATATCTACACATATGACCGGGCTTGTCAGATGCTTGTGCTCGGTTGTTGATCGTTCCCCTCGGAGGTCTGGGGAATGAGGTGAATGAAAAGCATGACAGGCGTGAAGTGCTGCGGTTACCTGGGCAGGCACCTCCTTTCCTTCCCCTTTTTCTGCTGATGTCCTTCCGCTTTTGACTTGCAAGTCACGAGGCAGATGGATGGGCAGGCGGCATACATTCGTATCCTGAAAGGCAAGAGCAACACATGCCTCCGCCTTCCCATCTCATCCGAGGAAGATACGCCAGTAGACATCACGAACGATTCTTCTTCAACTTCCTGAAGAAAACGATCCCTGACCCCGTTGGGCAAATTCGGATAAAACCAAGAGGATTCGCACCGAAAAACCGGCGAGATTATGGAAACCCCCAAGAACTGTCTGGTAAGAATCAGACTCGCTCTCTCCAGACCTCCCGGGTCATGTTGACACCTCTACCAGAAGACGCGATCCCCCCCAGCCAGCGCACCGCAGGGCGTGACCTGGACCCCCCTGTCCGCAGCCGCCCTGTCCGCAATCTCCGGCGGCGGCCACAACTTCAAAGCCAGAACCCCCGGCGGCATCAAGGACCCCACGGACAACTGGGTGATGGGCGGGTTCGAGGACCATAGGCTCAAAGCCTGGCTCGACACGGCGGCCTCGGGTAACCAGGGCAAGCCAGTCAACTCGCCCGGAAAGAGCCAGTACGGCGAAGTCATGGACTGCGACAGCAGCCGGGGCATGGATTCCACACTTTGGCATCAGCAGCGCATCAAGAGAGAGGACCTGGCGAACGGTGCATCGACCGGTCAGAACGGCACGGGCGACGGCGCCGGCGACGTCAAGCTGCACGACCAAGTTGGCGAACCGTCCTTCCGAGAACAGTTGGAGGAAGTGGGCGATTGTCTCGATGTTGCGCCCGACTTGCCTTCCCACTTGCAGCCGGCGTTCCGAGAGCAGTTTGAGGAAATCGAGCGGGCGGCCGAAGCTCTCCGCAGGGCGCAGGCTGAGACCCGACCGCCGTCCCAGGCGAGCCAGGCACGAAGACACAGGGTAGGGAGGCTCTCTCAGGATGCCCGCAACTACCCTACTAAGCGCCCGGGGGCTATTTTCCACATGCGTGGAAAGAGTCACGGGTCGGGTATGGGTTCCTACGGATCCAAGCGCGATTCCATGGATGAAGGCCATTTCTAGGGCGCATACCACAGACAGTTGGGGCGGCACGGAACGTCTTGGATGTGCTGGCAAGGGGAGGCGATGGTATTGTCATTGTCACTTGCTTGCTCGGGATTGAGTAGAGGATTTGAGAAAGGAAACGCAGCTTTTAGATCGGATGGAGACAATCAAACATGGTGATGGAGACGAACGAAGAAGTCAAATAGGCGGTAGTCCGAAGCTGACGTAAGTGGGAAAAGAAAAAAAAAAGAAAAAAAAAAAGAAATGACAGAAATAAGAATAAAAAAGAGGAAAAAGAAAAAGGAATGGGAAAAAAAGAATCTCTCCGACGGGGAATTGAACCCCGGTCTCCAGCGTGACAAGCTGGCATACTAGCCACTATACGATCGGAGACGGTAGCTGCTGCTGTTGAGCATAGACTTTGGTAAGTCGTCCTATATGGTAAGTACCATCTTGGCGGGCTAATCTAATCTTGCTTGTTCCGATCGTCGGCGGACCATCACGAGAACCACTGCCACCCCAGTCTACCGCGACTCCGCCTTTTTGAGTTTCTTAGAACCATCCAGAGAGTCGCAACTGCACGCAAATGATGCAAGAGAAGGGGTCTACATTACGCTGTAACAGGATAGATGATGTTTGAGCTCGGTGACTTTTGAATCGGATGACGTCAGTTTTGCTGTCCATTTCCCCGGGTCTCTTCGCCCGGCACATGGACGCCCGTACGGATAGGTCTCTGGTGACGACACTCAAGGGCCGTCCTACTTAAGACTTCTTTGCCATCCTTTGTTCTGATCCCCCTCTTTGTCCATTGTCTCTCTGACACCCCCCAAAAGTCCAACCTTGAGAACAATCATCACAATCCACCTGCTTGACGTACCGTACCACTGCCACTACTTGTACGAACACAACAGGAAACAAGACGTCAAAGAGTTACATAAAGAAACAAAAACAAAACACATACCACCATGGCCGACAAGAAGCAAGAACAATCCGACACGGGCGTGACTGGCGCCGCCAAGCTGGCCACTTCGACAGTCGGTAACACGGTCGGCGGCGTCTCCCGCACAGTCGGAAACGTCGCGGGCGCCGCCACCCGCGGGGTGGGCGACACCGTCACCAGCGTCACCGGGTCGGCGGGCCAACCCGTCGGCGACGCCGTTGGAAGCCTCGGCACGGGCGTGGAGAGCGCCGCCAACGCGGCCGGCGAGGGGGTTGAGAAGGCCGGGCAGTGGAAGAAGCCTGAGAAGTGAGACCTTGATACGATGCAATCGGTGTATGCCTTTTTGTGTTGGCTCTGCTTTGACTGTATGGGTTGGCGGTGGCGAGTCGGTGGAATGGAATGGCGACAGTTTCGGGGGATCGTCTGTTTCTCGGTATATACGAGGTTTGGTCTTCTTTGTGCAAGGTTGATGTACAATACCTTCCGCCTTTTGTAATTCAACTATTCAACTCGGGATTAGTCTCCTTATCATATCGAACATCTTCTTGATTATCGAATAGTACATGGTATATATACACATCCATCGTACAACATTATAGAGTACAGTGTACAGCACCGCCGACGAAGCATCTTCTACTTCCGTTTCTTCAGCTGAAGGTGATAAGTCTCCAGAGCCTCATCCGAAATGCGGCCCGGACCACCAGCAAACTCATCCACGCCCTTGTTGTTCTTGGGAAACGCAATCACGTCCCGCACCGAGCTGGCGCCGCCGAGCACGGCCACGAACCGGTCAAAGCCCAGGGCAAACCCGGCGTGCGGCGGACACCCCGCCCGCAGCGCCTTGAGCAGGTGCGAAAACTCGGCCATCTTGACCTTGTCCAGCCCCAGGATGTCGCGCAGCACGTACTCCTGCATCTTCGCCACGTGGATACGCCGGCTGCCACCCCCGAGCTCCACGCCGTTGAGCACGAGATCGTAGTGGTCCCCCCGCGCCTTGAGGGGGTCGGCGAGGAGCAGGTCCACGTCCTCGGGACCCAGCGGCGCCGTGAAAGGGTGGTGCGTCGCCGAGAACCCCGACGACCCCCCCTGTCCCACGTCGACTTCCTCGTCGGGCGTGAACATGGGAAAGTCGGTCACCCAGAGGAACCGGAAGCTGTTGTCTCTCTCGAGCAGCCCGGCCTCGATGGCCGCGTGGTAGAGCGCCACGCGGAACTCGCCGAGCTTGGTCGACCCGCCCTGATGCGGTCGCTTCTGCCGCGCTTGGAATACAACCATGTCGCCGTCCTGCAGCTCCGCGAGACCCGATTCCGGGGTGGCTGCTTCTTGGAGGGCGCCAAGGCCCTCCGGACCGAGAGCGGAGAACCCCTGCAGCGGCTTGCTCGAATCGTACACCAGAGCTTGCGGCGCTCCGTCGGGGTTCTGGTGGAAGCTCTTGTGCAGGTTCTCCATGAATCCCCGGAGGAAGGTCTGCGCTTCCCGCCGGTCGACGTCTTCGTGTAGGCTGAACTTCCATGCTTCCACGACCGGCGACTCCAGGTGCGATATCATGCCGACGAAATCGGCGCTCAGTTTCTCGTCTACCCGTAGGATCGTGTTGGGGATGCGGAGGTCCGGCTTGTCGGAGCCATACAAGGTCATGCAGTCGTCGTATTTCATCCTCGGAAAAGGCGTGGAGATGTGCGGGTATTCGGAAATGTTGCTGGGGTTAGCAGTAGACGAGCTGCCATCCAGAGATTGTTGCTGTGACGCCCTCTTAACCGGGATAAACGAGGTACCATCGTCCTTCAAGACGTATTCGTCCCTCATGGCGTCCCACGCGCGCTGCACAACCTTCTCCACGTCCTCCATGATGGTCTCTCCCGTGGCGAAAGACTTTTCGAGATCCATCTGCGTAAACTCGGGCTGCCTGTCGGCACGGTGGTCCTCGTCGCGGTAGCACCGCGCAAACTGGTAGTAACCCCCCAGACCGGACGCCATCAACACCTGCTTGTACTGCTGCGGACTCTGCGGCAGCGCGTAGGCGTAGCCGGCGCGGCGGGTCGGGACGAGGAACTCGCGCGCGCCCTCCGACGTCGACTTGAAAAGCGTCGGCGTCTCGACGTGCAGGTACCCCAGCCCGTTCATCGTCTGGCCCAGCGACTCCTTCAGGAAGGCGCGGAACCGCAGCGCCTCTCTGAGCCGCTCGTGGAACCGGAGCTGCAAATGGCGCGACTCGGCGGGGAACACGGCATCGGAGGACACGATGATGTCCTTGGGGAACGGGTTGAGGTAGCGGATGGACGAGATTTCCATGTCGAACCGGGCGGGGGACGATGCGTCCGTCATGGTTCCGGTGGCCAGGACGGCGCTATATGGTTGCACCTTGCGCAGGGCGTCTGCTAGGTCGGCGCCCTTGGCGCAAACCTGTCCATGGTACTCGCCATTGTTCAGTTCGAGGTTGGCGAACACCAGGTCCTTGGAGACTTTTCTAATCTTCCCTATGAAGCCGTATACGATTACTTCCGTCTCGCCCGGTTTCCAGCGCTCTCTCGGTGACATTTTGGGGAAGAAGACTGTTTGGTGGGGGGACTTGGTTAGCTTTTATCTGGGATTTTGGCCCGGGAAAAAGAAGGGAGGGGCCGGCTTGGGTCTGGATAGAGTTGTGTGGTGTTTCTGTGTACTGACGGAGATCCTTAAACTCGTTCGATAGCTGCTCAGGGGATACCGCCTTGGACTTCTTCGACGAGTAAGGGCGACGGGTGTGACGCGCCGACGAGGCCGTTGGGGGCTGCCATGGCTGGTGAAATAATGGTGACAGAAGCCGTTGTGGAGGATTTGATGCTCTGGATAGGAGCCCTCGACATGCACAGCAGCGTCGCAACATTCGAGCTGCCATGGGCCGCCGAGTCCAGGTCAGCCGAGTCGAGGTCGGGTTGAGGGTCCTCGAACGTACGAAGTAACAGGTTGACGATGATTGCCAATGGGTTCAATGGCATCACTCGCGTAAGCCCAATTTTCCTTTTTGATTTTCTTTTTTTTTTAGGTACTCAAGCACAAAGTGGTACTTCGTAAAGTACCTAGGTACCAACCGTTTAGGCCAAGCTTATTCCAACTGCAAATAGTGGGGCGATAACGCCGATAAGAGACCATCTGGCGTCATCGTACGTACCGGGGAAGCTTCCTCTAGCTTATGCGGGGCCTGGCTGCTGAGCTAACACTGGCGTCGTCTTCTCCATTTACCCCTCCTCAATCAATCATCTTCTCTTCACTATTCTTCATCAGACCTCGACTCAAAACCTCCATCAAACATACTTGTCACGTTTAGTCACTATCCATTTTTAATTGCCTGTCACCTGCCCGTCATGTCGTCCAGCGAGGTCCGAAAACCCGGCAAGCAAGGCTCCTGGTATTCCGGCGATGCAAACAAGCTCGCGGATCAACTGGAGGAGTTTCTTGAAGACGTACCTAATCAAATCGACGGCTCTGGTGTTCCGATTCCCCGGGCCAGGGTGATTATTGCACCGTAAGCTCCAAATTTCCCAGGTTTCAGTCTCCAGATACAACGTACAGAGCTGGGCTACCTGCAGTTGCATCCAGTGCTGACTAGGGGCTGTGGTTACAAACTTGCAGTCATGCTGGCTACAGCTACTCCGGCCCGACGGCGGCCTGGGCGTACAAGGCCCTCGATCTTAGCCAAGCGAAGCGTGTCTTCCTTCTCGGACCCTCCCACACTTTTTATCTCCGCGGCTGCGCCGTGACGGCCTTTAAGAAATATGGGACCCCATGGGGAAATCTAGCGGTGGACGAAGAGGTCACCGAGCAGCTGAGAAGAGACCATGCGATCCCCGACATGCCTTCGTCCAACGACAACAAAGAGCACTCGCTCGAGCTGCACCTGCCGTTCCTTTGGGTATCACTCCTCAAGGCCTTCGGCTCGCCCGACAAGTTCCCCACCGTCGTGCCTATTCTGGTGGGGGACAACAACAAAACGGGAGAGCGCGAGGTCGGATCCTGGCTGCTGCCTTACCTCCGCGACCCGTCCAACGCCTTCATCGTCAGCTCCGACTTTTGTCACTGGGGAGACCACTTCAGCTACAGGCCCTACAGCCCGGACGCCAGGCCGGGCAGCAGCATGCGCCAGCTCTCGCATCGCTCCGTGCCCGACGGCAAACCCATCCACGAGACCATCAAGATGCTGGACGACATGGCCATCGAAGCCATCAAGTCGGGCAAGTACGAACAATTCTACGACAACCTGGCCGCCACCAAAAACACCGTATGTGGACGCCATCCGATCGGGGTCATGATGGCCGCTTTGGAGGCCCTGGCCGCAGAGCGAGGGGCGGGCGGGGACGAGTGCAGGTTCAAGTTCATCCGATACGACCGCAGCAACCTGGTCGAGGAGCCGGACGACTTCAGCGTGAGCTATGTGTCGGCCTACGCTGTCGTTTGACGAACAAATGTACTCGTTCTTTTGTTTTTGTTGCGTGTCTGCCATTTCCTTCTTATAAGCGTGTAAGCGAGTGCCAAGAGGAGCGACAAGTCGCCAATTCTATGAGTGGTTAGGCGCTTGGTGTCTACTACCATGTCATGGCATACCCCAGGTTATGCTCCTGAGATTCTGTCCCCCCACTACGATGACAAAGATGAATTAGTAGGCATGATCGTTGCTCCATCGCCACAGGACATCTGGAATGGACGTCTATGCATCCAAATAGCGTCATGAACGCAGCGTCGCGTCGCAGTGCAACCTCGTGTTCCGAGACATCCAGGCTTTCATTAAGCGCCATCGGACCAAGTCCCGGGTTGCCGGCTCCGAGCCTCCGGCGACTAAAGCGGGAGGCGCCTTTACCCCGGAGTCCTGTTACCCCGTACTTTTTGAAGAAATATTTACGACAATCACGGCAAGTTTAAGGCGACATGTCAGACACCATCAGCCCTTCGTACCTGGGACCGGGATCCAGCCTCCGACTATTCACGACCGTTTTGGCCTTGGCTTTCGAATGGTGCAGTACCTTAATTCAATGCATCCCCTGCCTTTTCCATAGAGATACACATTGCGGCAGCGTACATAATTTACTGCTTTGGTAAAGACACACGTTTTCACCTTCGCGTACTTCATTTGTCTTCTAACACGACACCGGGAACAGGTGAAACCAGACCTGATCCGTTAATGTCCTGGACTACAACGTACACAGCCCCGCGTTGCACTTCCTAAACAAGCAACCGGATCTGAGACTCCGAATTGTGGCTCCAATCCCGGCTAAAAGGGGTAGAAGCCCCTCCGCTTCTGCCCCACGACATGGGACCTCGTCATCCCCCAGCATGCCGGCAGTTACCACTGTTCCAAGTTGAGTCTAACACCTTAGGAGGTTTCTCGGCCCTTTGGCTTGAAGTCTATCCCGATGCGATAGTCTCCGAGATGAGTGCCGTAATAGGCAATGCTCCAAGCAGGGGCGCACGTCCTTCATATGGAGTGACGAGACGCGAGGTCATGAGGCTTCTGGTAACCGGGAACTGGAGAATGCAGGTTGACAGGGGACACGGACTCATGGAGTCCCATCCGACCCGTCCCCCGGTCAGCCCCATTGCCGCCCCCTTGAGAGATTAATCCAGAAGGCGACAAAATGCTTGGCAGCGAAAGGGAATTCACATAAAAGGTGCCAAAGGCTTCGCTGATCATGGAAACCTGGTTACGACTTTTGCGATCGTCGTGCCAAGTCCCGGGTTCCTCTACGATCTTCAGTTGATCACCTCGTCGCAGCACACAGAAACACAAGAACAAAGATGCGCTCTTCGCTCGCCATCCTCGCCGGCCTCGTGGCCTCGGGCGCCGCCTCGGTCATTCCCGAGCTGCAGCCGCGCCAGTCGGGCAACCCTTTCCAGGGCCGTTCGCTCTACGTCAACCCCAACTATAGCGAGTCCCTGGAGCAGACGCGCGAGGCCTTCCTCTCCCGCGGCGACCACAACAACGCCGGCAAGGTGCAATACGTCCAGAACAATGTCGGCACCTTTGTCTGGATCGCCAACATCTTCCTGCTCCAGCGCATCGACGAGGCCATCCAGAACGCCCGTGCCGCCAAGGCCCGCGGCGAGGGCGAGCAGATTGTCGGTCTGGTCCTCTACAACTTGCCCGACCGCGACTGCAGCGCCGGCGAGTCGGCCGGTGAGCTGTCGCTGAACCAGAACGGCCTGAACCGGTACAAGTCGGAATACGTGGACCCCTTCGCCCAGAAGCTGAAGGCGGCTTCGGACCTGCACTTCGCCGTCGTCGTCGAGCCCGATGCGCTCGGCAACATGGTCACCAACCAGAACTTCCCCTTCTGCGCCAACGCTCGCCTGCCCCAGCAGGACGGCATTGCCTATGCCATCCAGCAGCTGCAGGCCAGCAACATCCACCTCTACCTGGACGTGTCCCACGGTGGCTGGCTTGGATGGCCGGATAACCTTGTTGCCAGTACGTCTTGATGCCCATTGGTTTTTTCTTTGTCGAGAAAGTCTAACAAACGTTGTACAGCTGCCAACGAGGTCGGCATGATCATGCAAAAGGCCGGCGGCAACCCACCGCATCCGCGGTTACGCCACCAACGTGTCCAACTACAACCACTACTCGACCAACAACCCACCTCCTTGGACCGACGGCAGCCCCTCGCCCGATGAGTCCAGATACGCCACTTCCCTCGCCGGCGCCCTGTCCCAGCGTGGTCTGCCCACCAACTTCATCGTCGACCAGGGACGTGTCGCCCTCGACGGTGCCCGCCAGACGGGCGGAGAGTGGTGCAACGTCGAGGCCGGCTTCGGCCAGCCCTTCACCACCAACACCAACAACCCCAACGTCGATGCTATCCTCTGGATCAAGCCCGGTGGCGAGTCCGACGGACAGTGCGGCATGCAGGGTGCTCCCCAGGCCGGTGCCTGGTTCGATTCGTACGCCCAGATGCTCACCGTCAACGCCCACTCCGATATCCAGTCGGGCGGCGGCAGCCCCCCTCCCACTTCTCCTCCTCCCACCAACCCGCCCCCCTCCAACCCTCCTCCCACCAACCCTCCTCCTACCAACCCCCCTCCTTCCGGCGGCAACTGCGCGGCCATGTGGGGACAGTGCGGTGGTCAGGGATGGAGCGGCCCGACCTGCTGCTCGCAGGGCACTTGCCAGCAGCAGAACCCCTGGTACTCCCAGTGCCTGTAAAGGACTACATGTCCTGAAGGGCGAGAAATGTTCGTTGTTAAAGATGTATATGTGAACGAGCATGAAGAATATCTCTGTACATAGCTAGATGTTTTCCTAGACAAGAAAACATGTGCAATCTGAGGTCTGGCCTTGAGGCCATTACCCAAACAATATTCTCTCCATGTGTTAGCCAATGTGGTTGACGACTGACTGGCTGTGAAAATGCAATTGAAATGGAGTTGATTTTGACCATTTACGACCTTGGGTGTTAGATCCGGTCCTGGATCGGCAACTAATCCGGTCGGAGTGCAACGGCTTCGCGTCATGACCCAATGTGTTATGCCGGAACTCCTCGCCTTACACTAGTATTTCCTACCCCTTTTCCAGGGGCGGTCGGTGCTGGCCATCGCCGTTCCTGCGGGGTCGGATTATAAGCTACCCAGACGGTCCAGACCCACTCCGGCCCCGGCCGGCCGGAGGGTGGTACGTACCATGATGCACCGAAGACCGTTGATGGGCCGTGGTACTATCAGCACGCCATCACCACGTCCAGCAACAACTCTTCCAAATCGCCCAACCCCATACATGAGGACATTCATGTAGAGAATATGTGTGTGTACCAAGGTCGTGTGTTTCGTGACTCGCGAGTCGCCCCTCAATTGACAATCCTTTGAAAGACTCGATGTATCTATCAATACAACTGCCCTGCCATTTGATGGTACGCCATGCCATGTCCCTCTGAATTGAAGCGGCCCAATGTGGTTTTATTCCGTCATTTTGTAGCATGAACGCAAACCAATAGGACGGTGCCGTTATTGACCCTCTTATTATCTTTCGGTGTTCTCCAGCTGCAGGAGGAACCAGAGCTGGAGTTTATTGTATTTCGCCGACGTGCCTCCTGGCAGATATATCATGTTCCAGAGCCTGCAAAAGCTGCGGTGATACCTTGCAGGCGCCGATCTCACCGAGTAAGATCCGCTCTAACTGGAGCGGATAACCTGACCAACCACACAGTGACCTCTGCGTGCAGTACGGATATCCATACTATGATCGACACTAAACTGATAGTGTACTGGTGAAAGATGCACCGCTACCTTTCTGGGGCCGTTGACATGATTCTTGGAAGAGCCACCGTGACCACCCATAGCCGGCAGCAGGGAGTCGTCCGGGCACTCGAGTATTTAGTGAACCCCTTCGAACTGTCTGATAGCCTATTTTCAATGGGCCGGGTTTGGTGTAGATTTATATACTTGCCTCGATACTCAACCAGCCAAGACAAATACCGTTATGAATGCCTTCAGGTCACTACCCATGGCACACGCCTTTTTGTCACTCGGCCAGCTACTGGCCGGTGCGGGTGTGGCCAAAGCCGACAACCCTATCGTACAGTCGATCTACACGACCGACCCAGCTCCTATGATCTACCAAGACCGCATCTATCTTTTCACCGGCCAGGATGAGGATGGCGCCGACTACTATGACATGCGCCGTTGGCAGCTCTACTCGTCCTCGGATATGGCCAACTGGCAGTATCACGGCTCACCCGCCAGCCTGGAGACATTCTCTTGGGCCCGCCAAGATGCATGGGCTGGACAGGCCATTGAGCGTCACGGGCGCTTCTATTTCTACGTCCCGGTCGTCGAGGACCTCAGCGGCCGAATGTCAATCGGTGTGGCCGTGAGCGACACCATCACGGGTCCCTACGTCGATGCCATCGGCGGGCCGCTCCTCGTCAACGGGGAGTTCGACCCAGGCGTATTCATCGACGACGATGATCAGGCCTACCTGTACTGGGGCAATCCCAACCTGTGGTACGTGAAGCTGAACGAAGACATGATATCGTACAGCGGCGACATTGTCCAGATCCCCCTCACCCCTGAGGGCTTCGGCCTGCGCGAGGGGAACCCCGACCGGCCGACCCAGTACGAGGAGGGACCCTGGGTCTACAAGCGCGGCGACACGTACTACAATGTCTACGCGGCCAACTGCTGCCCCGAAAACATCCAGTACTCGACCGCCCCGACCGCCGTCGGGCCCTGGACCTACGGCGGCATCGTCATGCACACCGAGGGCGTGAGCGCCACCAACCACCCCGGCGTGATCGAGTACAAGGGCCAGCCGTACTTCTTCTACCACAACGACAAGCTCCCCGGAGGCGGCAGCTTTGCCCGCTCTGTTGCCGTCGAGAGCTTCCAATACGGCGAAGATGGCTCGATCCCGCTCATCCCCATGACCTTGGAGGGCCCGGAGCAGATCGAGGCGCTCGACCCTTACGTGCGCCAGGAGGCCGAGACGAGCTGCTGGTCAGAGGGTGTCGAGACGCAGGCCCCCAGCGACGCCGTCATTCATGTCTACTCCATCAACGATGGCGACTACATCAAGGTCAAGGGGGTCGATTTTGGCGAGGGCGCTTCGACCTTTACTGCAAGCGTCGCGTCGGCGAATGATGGAGGCTTCATCGAGCTGCGCCTCGGCTGCCGGGACGGCACACTTGTCGGTACTTGCGAGGTCCCTGGCACCGGTGGCTGGGAGTCGTGGACTACCGTCGACTGCGCTGTTGATGGAGCGGAAGGAATCAGCGATTTGTTCTTCGTCTTCAGGGGCGAGGGCGACGATTATCTGTTCAACTTTGACTGGTGGCAGTTTGAGTAACCGGCGGCGGTAATGACGGGAGGCACGGCATACGTGTTAAAACATAAAAGCTGTAACTCGTTGGCGCCAATGTGAATGGTTTTCTGCAAGCTATGTGATGATGAGCTCTAGGCTGAGCGAGGTTTTGGATAGTTGTTGAGGGAGGGTACAAAAAAAGGAACAAATGAGAGCGTGCCGTTTTCAACCGCCGCCGTGGCTTGTGGCTTGTCTTTTTCTTGGTGTGGCTGACATCTTAGAGGATGTGGGGCTGGTAGTGTCACTGTCTTGTACCTATACTAGGCACCTTACGTTGTAGCTTGGTATCTGGAAAGTGGGGCAGGCTGATCGCGTCCCTTCCTTCAGCACCCGTGCGTATCAACATTTCTCCCTCTATCCTCCCTTTTCGCTCGTCTCGTCTCGTGTGGTGCATCTCCAGGTATCGTTGGCAGCTCTTCTTCTGTTATCGCAAACACGTACAACAAAGGGAGCCTATTCCACTAACCCTCGCAACTGGGACGACCAGCCTCCTGTTGAAAAGCCATGACGGCGCGACGCCCGGTCAGGATCGACCTTTCCGATGATTCCTCTTCGGAGGAGGAAGACAATGACGTCGCTGAAGAGTCAGGATTCTTTGATCTGGAGGCTGCTGACGAAGACGATGAAAGCGATGATTCCGACGCGGCGTCCAGCTCGAGCATTGAAACAAACGCACAATTCCACCAATTCAACAAACTACCCATTGAGTTGCGCCGCCACATCTGGTCCTTTCTCTGCCCAGATCTGGCGCCGGGACCTCGCATACTAATGTTCTGGGCGAACTCTTCCGAGGAACGAGCGGGATGGGCCGTTGATGCGACTTTTTCCCTGCTCGAGACCACAAAGTTGGTCCGTCTCATGATGGCCACGCACCACGAGAGCCGCGCTTTAGCCCTGAGGAGGTTTCCCAATACCCTCGATATTTGGGACGGCGATATGGATATCTCTGTTCCTTTCAACAAGGAGACGGATATCGTCCACCTCAACGTCCACCCATTGGCTGACGATTTTATGTCTGTCCCGGACGCTGCTACCATCCTCCTGGGCTTTTCCGATCAGATTGTCCATCTGGCGGTGGACATCGACACCTTCCACAGGAATGGGTACTCACTCGGTCCTTCCGGCGGTCCTTACCTCCTCCACCAACACTTTCTACTATGCTTCCCCGAACTCAAGACGTTCTACACTCCTATTGATGGCAACGCTGTTTCCAGCTCTGCGTCAGTGTGGGCTGTGTCTGACCACGCTGAGCGCCTTGAGATTCCGATAGAGGAAGGGGATTATGGGGAGACCAACTTTAACATTTACCGGTGGCATAAGCCCGACACTTCCTGCAGGTTGGAAGGACTTTGCGAGCCGTTGCGCCAAGGTACCATGGGCGACAGCACGATAGCGAGAATTATAAGGAACAAACAAGAGCTACTGGCAGATGAGGGCGGAAGGTCTCGCGTCGAAATTTTGCGCCGCATCCAGCAGCTGCCCATGATATACTTTACTGACCCTAGTCGGGAGGAGAAGGTGAAGCGTCGGGCTGACATTGTGCTGGCTGGCGGGGAACTCTCCCAGGAAAGTGACTGGAGCAGCACTGGAGAGTCGGGTTCCGATGCCTCGGACGATTCGATTCCCGATGACGTTAATGGGTGGCCGGGCGAGACGTTGGAGGTTGATCCCGACATGATGGAGATGGATTCCGACCAGATGGAAATGTACGAATATTTTGATGAACACGATGAATACGAGAGCGAGGGCATCGACGACGCTAGCATCGCTGAACCCGAGACCGACGACGACAGCGAGTCGAGCGAGGTCGACGGGTACATCCCCATCATCGACCTTACGTCCGGGGGCCATCATAACGACCACTTCCGAGGCTTCTCGCCGCTTCAGAGTAGCGACGAAAGCGACGACACGATGGATGATGCGGACGACAGCGACAGCCATTCAGAAGACGACGACTCGGAAGACGGCGGTTCCAAGAATAGGGTCCCCGCCGCGTCACGGACTCGACAGCTGGCCAGCCGCCGAGTCATTATGGACGACAGCGATGGAGACGACGAGAACATGGAAAAGGCCAACGGTGCCGATGAAGATGTGGAGGATGACCTCCCTGTGATGTCTCGATCTCGCAGGACGGCCAAACGCCGAATCATTGTGGATGACAGCGATGACAGTGATGACTGAGTTCGTCCCTTGTACCCACCCCATCCTGCCTTGGGAGATAAAGACAGCGAAGGAGCAAATAATGGTTCAGCGCGTCCACCGCCTATGCAGTGACTACCTAATATGTTCATAATATTTGGAGCCAAGGAGATGGAATGGTCCGACGGAGCAGGCCAAGCACTAATACAACGAAGAAAAAGGACGCTGGCTAGGGGCGCGACGGCAATGCGGGCGCAGCGCATGATGACTACGAAGTACTGCGATCACGCGGCCAAACTAATTGCCGACCACCAGCCCGTACCGATGGGCGACACCATCCGTTGAAAGGCTTTCCAGCTGTTGCGTTGGAGGCGATTGACCTTAGTACGACTAAGCGGTAATGGTGAAATTCATTATAATAATATATATGCTAATATTTGTTTTGTTGCTGATGCCTCTGTAGTTTATGGCGAACCCATAATGCGACGAGGAGTTTCTAGAGATGTTACATCGGGATATCTAGGTGGTCCGTGGAACGGAAACCGGAGTTGATATAACCCGACAATATTGGGGGACTAATAATGTTTGCTTCCCCGCCTTCCCACAAAGTTAACTACGGATACTACCGACATGAAGATGTGCCATCTTTTCTATCCGACATCGTATGCAAGCAAACACCGACCACTGCCGCCACTAGTCGCTCCCACTACTCCCGAGTCCCGAGCCCGTGTCCCGCCAATGCCCATCGGCAACAGGGAACTTAGTGCCGGACCAGTAAGCTTGTGGGAATGCCGCCTCCGTCTCCATCTCGACCTGGAGGTCCAACGGGAGAACCGGGGTCCCGGGGAAAGGACGTGATTATGAAATGACTGCGAGGACCGAAGCGAAGTGATGCTCGCTTTTTTCTTCGCCCGAACGGTGGAATGGACACAGAGGGGTATGCCGTATATGGAGAAGCGCGTTCCCTGAATCCTCCCCCAGGAAGGGAGATGTGAGTTTTTCAGCGAGCTCGGTTTCTGTTTGCGCTCCTCGGCATCTGGAATCGCGTAAGGAATCAATATCAACACAGAAAGGTCTCCTGGAAAGTACGAGAAACCCCATCATGTTGTTCCCGGCGGCTCTTCCGATCCTGTCCCTCGGCCTGGCATTGGCTTCAGCTGTCAGTGCTGGAGTTGCAGGCCAGGACGTCACAAGAGTCCAGAGTAGGCAGCAGGATATGGTGAGTAGTCTTCCTGCCTATGGCTCGACGCAAATTTAGAAAGAACAAAGAAGGAGAAGTATATCCAAAGATCTATTGGACTAATCCGAGGTCTGGTATGTCCATAGGTCACTTGGGACGACCACAGTCTTTTCCTCAACGGCGAAAGACTGATGGTCTTTAGTGGCGAGATCCATCCCTTCAGGTATGAGACACCAAGAGAAAGTGAGGACGGAAGAAGAGGAACCTAACGCCCATCGCTTCACGTAGACTGCCCGTTCCCAGCCTCTGGCTAGATATCCTCCAGAAAATCAAGGCCTCCGGGTACAACTGCGTGTCCATCTACATCAACTGGCATCTCATCGAAGGAGAGCGAGGCGAGTTTCGTGCGGACGGCATCTTCGCCCTGGAACCCTTCTTCGAAGCTGCAGCACAGGCTGGCCTCTACGTCTGGGCGGTAAGGTGCAACCCTTTCACCTGATGCCTGTATCCGTCCCGATCAAAAACATGAGAAAAAGGGTTGCTAACCGAGACGTATCATAGCGCCCTGGTCCGTATATCAACGCCGAGGTGGCTGGAGGCGGTTTCCCCGGTTGGCTGACTCGAGTTCCCGGTCCCCTGAGAACAAGCAACGAGGATTACCTGAATGCCACGGAACTGTACGCGCTCTCGCTTTCCTCTCCTGTCGGCTAGCACTAAGACCCCGCAAAAGTTACACGCAGGAGATTGGCAAGATCATCGCCAAAGCCCAGATCACAAATGGCGGGCCCGTTCTTCTGTTCCAGCCGGAGAATGAGTACCAGCACGCCCTCAGCCATGTTCCGATGCCCGAATACGAGTACTGGGCAGCCGTCGACGCCCAGTACCGCCAAGCCGGCATCGTCGTCCCCTATGTCAATAACGAAGCCCACATGTATGGCTACATCACCGCCCACACGGAGGCTAGCGTTGACATTTACGGCCACGACGGCTACCCTCTCGGCTTCGACTGCGAGAACCCGGAAGTTTGGCCCGAAGACAGCCTTCCGACTGATTGGCTGGCCATCAATAACGAGTTGGCCCCTGATACCCCTTATGCCATTCCCGAGGTGTGTCCCCAAATAATGGATTCAGTTTCCCTTACTTCCCCCCCTCACAGCACATTAGCCTGGGAAGCATTCCCGCTGAGTCCTGAGCATGACAGTTCCAAGGAGGAGGCTTCCAGCATTGGGGCGGGGCCGGGTTCGAGAAATGCGCGGCCCTTCTCAACATGGAGTTTGAGCGCGTGTTTTACAAGAACAACTATGCTGCTGGCGTTACCCTGTTTAACATTTACATGGTATGCACCCCCTACGACCTTCTCTCCTTGATACATGCATGTATGCTCGACCCTGTCTAACGAGTAAGGCCTTTGGAGGAACAAACTGGGGCAACCTGGGCCACGCTGAAGGATTTACGTCGTACGACTACGGTGCGCAGATTACCGAAGAGCGCCAGGTTTGGCGTGAGAAGTACAGCGAGGTCAAATTACAGGCCAACTTTTTCCACGTGTCTCCTGCTTACCTTGAAGCACACCGGTTCAACGCGTCCCTCGACTTTACCGATAATGAGGCCGTTACGGTCACTCCGGCAATCACCAACACGACAAGGTTTTACATCTCTAGGTGAGTCGCATTGCGGTTTCTCCAACAAGCTTTTCTAATATTGCCGGTGATGCAAAAGGCACACGAAACCCGACTCTACCGACACAGCCGCGTATCAACTCGCTGTCAAGACGGTCAAGCATGGGGAGATCACCATCCCTCAACTAGGCGGCAGCTTGTATCTGACTCGTCGTGACTCCAAGATTCACGTCAGTGACTATCCGGTTGGCGACATGATGCTGATCTACTCATCTGCCGAGGTCTTTACCTGGTAAGCTCTCCAGACAGTTTTCTTCTCCCTCGAGCTGGCATATGGGAAATATGGGTAATGGCCGACATGGACTGAGCTAACATGCCTTGCAGGAAGAGATATGACGACAAGACAGTGCTTGTGCTGTACGGCGGGCTTGGAGAGCACCATGAAATTGCTATCGACGGGAAAGGCAGCAGATGCAATGGCAACAGAATTATCGAAGGCTCTGACGTCCAGTTTGAGGATGGAGACGGTTACACCATCGTTGCCTGGGACGTCACGGAGAGTCGAAAAGTTGTCCGAGTCCATGGCAGTCTCTATATCTATCTCCTGGGTAAGTGCAAGCCTCCCACCGGCCCTTGAACCCCGCTGGGTCCTGGGTATTGTTCTGTTATCCGCCTGCCTGGTCACGAGTATTCATCTGACGCCCACCAGCCCGTAATGAAGCCTACAACTTTTGGGTCCCGCCCACCGGGGCGGGCTCCGACTACGGAACC
The DNA here is from genome assembly GCF_042370955.1 of Sodiomyces alcalophilus JCM 7366. Taxonomy (NCBI): domain Eukaryota; kingdom Fungi; phylum Ascomycota; class Sordariomycetes; order Glomerellales; family Plectosphaerellaceae; genus Sodiomyces; species Sodiomyces alcalophilus. The sequence continues at coordinate 629,788 of NW_027263536.1, read as the reverse complement.
TCAGACCTCATCGTCAAAGCGGGCTACCTGCTGCGGACTGGCAATGTCAACGGCAACAATGTCCACTTGGTAGGAGACGTCAATGCCACCACTCCCATCGAGATTGTTGGCGGTGCCCCGTCAGATCTCGAGCGCCTCACCTTCAACAACCGCTCCCTCGATTTCGAGCAGAATCCAGTCACCGGCGTTGTGACGGCCACCGTCGACTTCTCTGTCCCCGAGTTCTCTCTCCCCTCGTTCAGTCAGCTCGCCTGGAAGAGAATCGACTCTCTCCCCGAGGTGCGGGCCGATTATGATGACTCCCTCTGGACGACGGCCGATCTGCGCACTAGCCCTAACGATATGCATCCGATTCGCACGCCCGTGTCGCTCTACGCCGGGGATTACGGCTACCATACCGGCTCGGTCCTCTTCCGGGGCCACTTTGTCGCCAACGGAGCCGAGACGACGCTGAACCTCGCCCTGCAAGGGGGCCAAGCATTCGGCTTCTCTGTTTGGCTCGATGACATATTCCTCGGGTCGTGGACCGGCGAGGCTAATCTTGCCAGCGGCTCCATCCTGGTCGATCTCCCGCCCGATCTCAAAGAAGGAAGCAGCCACGTTATCACGGTGCTCCTCGACAGCATGGGACTGAACGGCAACTATGTGGTCGGCGAAGATAACCTCAAGCAGCCCCGCGGTATCATCGACTTTGACCTCGCGGGCCACGACCAGGAGGACGTCCGGTGGAAGCTGACGGGTAACCTGGGCGGAGAGCGCTACGCCGACCGCGTCCGCGGGCCGCTCAACGAAGGAGGGCTCTTTGCTGAGCGACAGGGGTATCACCTCCCCGCGCCGCCGACCTGGGACGACGAGCTGGGCTGGGTGGACGCGGACCCCACCGATGGCATTGGTGCACCCGGCGTGGCGTTCTACTCTGCAAAGTTTGAACTCGATCTTCCCAAGGGTTACGATATCCCCCTGGCTGTCGAGTTTGGCAGGAATACCACGGGCGGCAAGTACCGCGTGCTGATTTACATCAATGGCTACCAGTATGGGCGGCTGATTCCACATATTGGCCCTCAGTCGCGGTTCCCTGTTCCCGAGGGTATTCTGAACCACCACGGAACGAATCATATTGGCATCGCGCTATGGGCTATGGAAGAGGGCGGGGCGAAGCTTGAGGAGATGGAATGGGAAGTGTCGATGGTCACGGAGACGGGCTTTGGCGAGATTCAACTCTCTCCTGCTCCGGAATGGGAGAAGCGGGAGAATTCTTATTGAGGAAGACGAATACTGCCAGTCACATCACAGGGGCAGTGTCATGAAAGCACACGACTTTCGATTATCTCTCGCTCTGCTTGACCTTTTGCCACTGCCACATGCCTGTGGCTGGAACTTGAGCTTGACAATATGAAAGTCCGGCCTGTCAGTTGTCCCTGAACTTCAAGGTCTAGGTTAAGGAATGGGTCTTCCTTCTGTGTCGTTTCACACACTTTCTGAGCCTCGTTCTTCGTTTCAATATTCTTCTGTACTATGACTGCTGTAATCTTATTTCTGCCTGTGGGAAGATTTCAAAAAACTTTATTAACCGACAGGGCTGTACTGTCTCGGACGCCTCGACCATTGTCGAAACCCGGGCAGTATATTTGGAAGGAGGCGTCGCCCTGTCGGCGGACGCCACAGATCTCCCAGCTTCAATTTCACGGCTTGACACGAGTGTGGACGCAAGCCTCTTTCTCTTTTGAATGAATAGATATATCGTGCTTGCCTCTGAGGACTGAACGATATCTTGCGTGGCTTGGAAGTCGCATCCAGGATATTGGCTCTCGAAGCTAATTTCGCCGCAGCTTGGTCCTATCACGCTCAAACTTTCCTTATGTGACTCGAAAATAGGCTCCAACTGCGGTAGTCACAGTAACTCTGTCGTGATCCGGATGCTGCGCCTGGGCGAATACCGAGGCCCAAAAAAGGGTTTAAATAAGGGGCCTCCACGACCATCTCCGATTTTTCTTTTCACTTTCTTTCTTCCTTGTCATCTACACTGCTCGTCAACTTCCCTGTCATCTTGTCGTCTCGTCTTCTTCTCTCATCTCCACCTCTCATCTTTACCCTCATCTCCAGTGACGAAACAAGGACAAGTTGGCTGCCACCATGTACGCCACTCTCTACACCACTTTTGCGCTCCTCGGAGCCCTGATGGCCGTCCAGGCCATGCCTGTCAACCACGTGAAGCGCAACATCCTTCAGGCCCTCCCCGAAAGCGCCGACGAGATGGACCTGAGGTTCCAGCCGCTCCTCGACTTTGACACCGACAGCTGCTATAACACGGCCGCGATTGACCCGAATGGAAGGCCCAACCCGGGAGAGCAGGCTACCGGCAGCATCACGGGTGATTGTCGTTGGCGCCAGCAGCTGGAGAACAGCAACGTGTACTCGCGGCGCCGATGCAACAATGGCATATGTGCCATCTTGTCAGTTTCCCTTTCCCCTCGCCATCCTTCCCGGGCCTCCCATTCTTTTCACAAAGGGCTTGCAAAACGGAAAGAAGCGTCCAAGACTGACGAGAGACTTGTCTTGGTTTGCTTAGGTACGAGTACTACTTTGAAAAGGACCAGGCCGCCATGGGCAGCTTCGCAGGCGGCCACTTGCACGATTGGGAGAACGTCGTCGTCTTCGTCTTGGACGGCCGGGTGCTGCGAGTCGCACCCTCGTGCCGCCACAAGTACGAGGACGCGAAGAACCATGATTTCTTCCTGCTGAACGACACGCACCCGTTGATCGTGTACCACAAGTACTCCATCTCCACCCACTGCTTCCGTTACGCCATGGCCAAAGACGTGCACCAGGTGGAGAACCACTTTGGCGAATGGTACCGCAGCCCTCTCATCAGCTGGGACAGGTGGCCCGACAACAAGCTGCGGAGCATCATGATGGCGACGTGGAAGGGAAAGGTGGGGCCCCGGCTGGGCGACAAGTTTGGCGATACCCTGAGGGATGCTCTCGGCGGTACTATTCCCGACTTTGACCCCTACATCGACGAGAACGTTGCGAGGCGCCGGAAGACCAAGAAGCCCAAGAAGACGAAGGAGCCCGAAGAGACTGACGCTCCAGAGTCGACTGAAACTCCCGAGCCTAAAACGACTGACGCTCCAAAGTCGACCAAGACGCCCGAGGCTAAAACCACGGAGCCTACCCCGGGACCCGAGACGACTACAAAGACTGTGACGGTCTCCTGGGTAGAAAGGCTCAGGGAGATTACAGTCACCGAGGCGGTCCCGACGGTAGCCCCGACGGTAGAGGCGACTTGGGCGAGTCAGGCGACTGCACAGGCCGAGGCGGGCTCTTGGGCAAAAACGGTCGAGGACATTGTAATCTCTGAGGCGATCCCCGGAGCACAGGCGACTGTCACTGCACAGGCCGAGGTGGTCCCCTGGGTAGAACCAGTCAAGGAGGTTGCACCTGCAATCACCGAGGCGACCCCCTGGGTTCAGACGACTGCACCGGCTGAGGCGGTCCCCTGGGTAGAACCCGTCGTGGAGGTTGCACGTGTAACCACCGAGACGATCCCCGGGGTTCAGACGGCTGCAAAGCTCGAGGTGATTCCAGGGGCAGTGGACACCAACGGGCAAGAGGGTAACGGCTGCAGGGTCAATGTCTCGGTTGAGTGTCTCGGGGCGAAGGCCAAGGGGCTTATGCGTTTTCTGGGCAGGTCATGATGGGGCATGCATGGGTGCGGTGTTGTGTGATTGTGGCGTTGATTTGGCGTTGATTTGGCGAGGCGGTTATTGATGATACCCTTTGTTTTCCGTCTTTTTTTGTAGCAAGTAGAAATGAAGACATGGTAACTTGACCTAACGTCGTATTCCATACGCCCAGTCCTGAGCCACAATGGGTGTGGTCAAGTCCAGACTCGGAAGCTGGAAGAGTAGAAAGTAAGAAAAACAAAACAAGACTTTAAATTTTGTAATTGACCTAATCATAGGTCTGACGTCACATCAAAGAGCCTTTGGATATTATGTAAAGACTCCTCGACTAGTTGTTTCACGGCAAACTGGAGTAGTGTACTTGTCCCTCGTGATACTTTATGCACAATGTGAAGCTGGCTTGTATTTCATCGCTGTAACTGACAATAGGTACGTACATACCTGCCCTAAGACACCATTGCAACTGAAAGTACAGTGGTACCTCTCTGTCTTTTGCCAGCATCTGACCTCCCGCATCCCCAGCGCGAGGCGATCCAGGGGGACCAGGGGTATATTCGTATAAACCAAATCGTCATTCCCTCCTCTAAGAATGCTATTCCCTGGGGCGCTTTCTATAATCGTCGCGACAGAGACAAGAGTCGACGACATGCCTAGATATATGCTCAACCAAATTCGTATCATATATGTTCCTCCACTTCTCATGGGCAAGCAAGCACTGCGACTGGCTGGGAGGGCGACTCGCCCTCTATGAACGATTATCTATCCCGGCCCAGGCGTTCTTCGTCGTCGTCCGTCAACTCGTACGCGGGGCGGAATTCCTTTCCGTTCGCCCCTTCTTTCTTTAGCTGGGGGTTCGGATGGGTATCGCGCTTTCCCCCTAGACTCGTATAGCCCTTTCGGACCGTTAATGTACTCTTCATCGTTTTCACCCCGTGGGACTTGGAGACTCACCTGGTCGTACAGAGGACAATACGAAACGCCCAGATGCCGAATAAACTAGGAATCTCGTCAGTACTCGGACTCGGTTTGTCGTCCCTTTTTGCCCTCTCCCATGATAGCGAGACTTACCGCCCAAATTTCCACTGTTCAAGTTTGTCAGGGTTAGCCGGGATGGGTTTAATCATAGTGGCAGCCAAAGTCCTCGGATGCGAAGGAAAAGTCCGGGGTAGACGCAATATCGTAGCCCTATGTGAATGATATGCTCTTCAACAAGACGACGTACCATAGTGCCAGTCAATGACTGGGTGAATCCGCATAAATGGAGGCCATCCCCGGTCCGTCGGGTCAAAGTGTTTTAGATTCTCCCCGTGCGGGTCTGTCCTCCGTGTTCCCACAAAGATGGCCTGTATGCTCGGCCGGTCGGCCAGGTAGGCCTGTAGCCCCTGCTTCATGGGTAAGGTATATCGGTTGATGTCGAGGTGATATTCGGCGGCGGACGATTCGACAAAGTCGTCGACTTCGGCAAAGGGGTGCTGGGAGACGATGTAGACGGTTTGGACCTTTTCCGGAAAGGGCGTGGAGTCAGGGGATGGGTCCGGGGGGGCCGCATTGGAAGCTGGTCGGCTCGGCGCGGGGAAGCGGCGGGCAAGGCAGGCGAGGATGACGATGAGGAGTACGAGGCCTTGGATTTCCGGTGTAAGCTATTCGGTCCGTCGGCAGCACAGGAAACAACGGGGGGCCTTCTCTGGTTGGGAGGGTGGGGAGACCCAAGGCACGTACAGTCTTTCCCGCCGTTATATGATAAAGAAAGCTGTTCCAGTCTTGCGATGCAAATGTTTTAGTGTCTTTATGGTCGTCCAGAAGGCAAAAGGGGGACGGGACGAGGAACAAACTTATATCGCTCCAGTGCCTCCTCAGTAACGGCCATGGAGACGCGCAACCGTGACTGAACAGCTCGGAGGAGAGGTGTCGCCGGCTCCTCTGCTAGGAAAGAATCAATCTTGTCCCTCAAGTCCCGGGCCACCTCGTACAGGGAGCGCGGAGTTGTGTCGGCGCATCCTCTCGACTCGGCCGAGGGGCCGTTGTACGACGGCGTGCCCTCGTGGGCGGCGGGGGCGGCGGCTGCAGCAGCGTGTTCGCCGTGGTCTTGTATCGTCATGAGTCGTATCCTTGTTGATCGCCGTAGGTTGGAAGAGGGCAGGGGTGGACGCGCGCGCTACTGAATGTTGGGGACGACGGGGTTGGAAGGATCGAGAATCGTTGCAGCACGCAGAAAGAGGCAAAATAACCCCGGACCCGTGGGGGTTCCCATACTACCCCGCCAGACACGGGGGGCCCCGACCGAGGTGTGCCAAACGGGACTTTTGCCGCTTACCGCCTGTCCAATCAGGCTTAGTGGGGTGGTCACGTGACCAAGTTGTCGATTTCACACGTGCCACCGTTCTAATAAGGCTGTTCGTAACTTGGTTTGGTGTAGATTTAGCATTTGAATTTGTGTCGCTATGGATGTCCAAGTTTTTCACTAATGCCGTCGCCTACATGTCCGATCAAATGATATCCGTTACGCATTTGGCGAAAGTGGCTGTTATAATCGTTGATATAGTGGCCCCGCGAAGATCCCGACGAAACTTAACCTTCAATCATTAGAATCCATTGGAACTTGGCTTATCAGTGGCTATCACCGCAGGGAACTAGCTCCAAAACTCGAGAAGCAGGCATCCATGATGTGAGGCTTCTTGCGCTACAAGCACGCGTTGTGAAAAGTACAAACGAAAGAAAAAAAAAGTTTACGTTAGAATCAATTTCGTAGCATTGCCAGTCGCCTCTCTTCATGTACCCGACATGTCTTTTGGCAACTCGACGAAATGGTCATTGATGGGGATAAGGTATACTGTAATCATGCAGCCCTGGCCGATAAACCTAATTCAGATGCTTGCAGGTTATGAGCCCGGGGGACGGACAGGCCATTTCTTTCCACACCGAATTTTATTACGAGATCTTTATTCATCCTTTTGTTCACCATCTAAAAGTCCATGAAAACGATAATGAAGAGGAGCAACTTCTTTTACTAGTCCTTGAAAGATACGCTTCATACAAGGGCTTCATATGTTGAATCATAAGGAAATCCCTTGCGAGCCTGTTTGTTTTGTTGAATATTTCTTTGTATTCATTGGCTTCTTGTTTCCGAACAAAGTGCCGTGGAAAGTAGCCGGTCTTTTCTTTATAGATAATCTCCTATTGTTGTGCTTCGAGATGGGCAAGATAGACATCGTGAGGCGAATTCGACAACGATGAATAACTGCTGTAAAGCAAGGGAGGTGATTCGGAAGCTGCCAGTCGAAGAGGCTGTTTTGGGACAGAAAATAACAAATATTTGCTTGTATTATTATAGGTGAAGGCCTTATATTGAAGGCGTATCCTTTAAGGACTGGAAGAAGTAGGTATCCTTCGGTGTCATCGTTTTTAGACTCGAGGCATAGGCAGTGAATAAAGATGTTAATAAATTCGGCATAGGAAGAAACTCCAGTTGTCATGTAGGTCTATGACTTTATAATCTACCTTTTTTGTATTTTTTCCTGTCTTCGTTTTCCATCATATCCATAGTTCCTGTACGTAAAGAAGAGATGTAGATTCCCGACTGTTCTGCGACTTAACGTTACTCTACTCCTCTGCAGCTTCATACAATGGAATATTATTCCCTCCGCTTCACACTCGACGACACGAGTCCTTGTATTTACGTTCTATAATTTACGGGCTGCAGGTTGATATAATAATCTCGTTGGCCTGGGTTAGACGTTCACGACACAGGCCAGTTTGGTTGAATCTGAATATGATTTCAGGTCTTCTGTGAGAAAATACAGCTGTCCATATCAGAAGAACACAACTTAGGTACAGACACTGAAGCGTGTGGATGGCATACATCGCGTGTACAGTATTTACATTGGTGAATGCAGAATATCACCAAAAGACCACAGCAACTAGTCTCTGATGATTTGAGATGGCAAATGCACACTGACACAACCATATTCACACCTGTCCTGTGAATTCCACCAATGGGCCTAAACCACTCAACATGTCTGAACCGATGACGTCTGTCCCGAAAGACCCTGATTGCGGAAGAGGCCCACCGGAAGATGTTGCCAGGGTGCAGAGTTCCAGTGTCAATTGACGAGCCTGCCTATAGACTACCTATGTACGTTGTAGGTATGTCTGTTATAGTGTACAGACTACCTATTATATGGCGTACGTCACATCGGGCCGACGTTTTCCTTTTGCGATGCGACTCTGCGCTGGATAATATTGTATTGGCCCTTGATTTGCAGCCAGCAAAGCAAACGAATGCCCGCCCTATCAAACCACCAACAATCTGGGGCGTCGTGCCAGCGACGTTTGGACCCCAAGGGTAAAGCTGACAACCCGCGCGAGCGAATTCAACCGCTCCAGTCGGGTCAAAGACATGGTACAGCCCGGCGCATAAAGCCCTCAGTGTCACAAGGTAAAGGCGACAATGGTTGCATTCCCAGTTTTACAACGGTACACCACGCATAGCCCTCCACATAATCATCGCATATATATTGGAAACAGGGACTGTCGGATGAATCCCCCTCCCTTCTTAGCTCGTTTGATCGACAATTACCCGAAATCGTGCCTCGCACTGGCCAAGAAAGCGCTCGGTTGTATGCTACCCCACGGCCTTGTCCTCCGACACTTGCCTATTCGGGACGAGGCGGAGACCGATTTGACCACGGCGGGGGGATCCCCTTGCCGGGTGCCATATTAACCCTGTCTTATCGTCGGCAGTTGGGGCGGAGCAGCCAAGAACATGATATAATGCCCAGGGCGAGCCACGCTCTGGGAGCTTGATCGAGAGTTCCTACGGGCGTCCTGTTGTCGTGAGAATTCCAAGAGCTGAAGCTGAAAACAACTCATCGTACACCATGCCCAGCAAATACTCCCTGTTGGCGGCGGGGCTGCTCCATGCCACCACCGTCCTCGGTGCGAGCCAGCTAATCGCTTCCCACTTCACCGGGAACCTCTACAGCCTCACCCTGTCCGATAACAATGACTTGTCCATCACTTCCCAGACTCGGTCCGGCAACTTCTGGCCCGCATGGCTGGACTTTGACAGCCAATCCAACACCCTCTACGTTGTGGATGAGGCCAACTGGTTCCCCCCCAACGGCGTGACCACCTTCACCGTTGCCGCCGACGGCAGCTTGACACAGAACAACGATGGCCAGACTGTGACATCGGGAGCGGAGGTGCACAGCACCCTCTACGGCGGAAACGATGGGCGCAGCTTCCTCGCCTTGGCTCACTAGTTCGTTTCCCCCTACCCCTTTCATTTTCGCCCAAGTCCCATGGTTACATATCCGCTGACCGACCCCTCTCCGTACAGCGGCTCCTCCAAAATCTCGACATTCCAGCTCCCCCTGACATCCTCCTCCAGAGCCCTACAGGAATTCACCTTCCGACTGTCCGGACCCAAGTCCAACCCTCGCCAGGATGCACCCCACCCCCACATGGTCGTCCCGGACCCGACAGGACGCTTCCTCTTCTCCGCCGACCTCGGCGACGACCAGATCCGCGCCTACGCCATCGACTCGGCCACCGGCCTCCTGACCGAATGCCCCGCCACGGCCACCAACCCGGGCGACGGACCGCGCCACCTCGTCTTCTATAACGACTGCAACGCCCCCAGCGCCATCTTCGTCCTCAACGAGCTCAGCAACTCCGTCGGCGTCTGGAATGTCGACTACTCGGGCGCCTGCCCCTCCCTGGCCCTGACCCAGACCATCTCCACCTTCCCCGAGAACGTGCAGGCGCCCCAGGGCGCCAAGGCCGCCGCCATCCAGGAGCGCGACGGGTTCGTGTACGTGTCCAACAGGCGCGACCGCTCGTTCGGCCAGCAGGAGGACTCGCTCGCCACCTTCCAGATTGGTATTTCCGACGACGGCAACGTCGAGCTCGACTTCATCGAGGCCACCTCGGCCCACTCGTTCTTCCCGCGCACCATGCAGATTAATGCTGCCGGTGATCTCGTCGCCGTCGGCGGCCAGACGAGCGCGACTGTCGCCATCATCGAGAGGAATGCGACCACGGGACTGCTCGGGGATCTCGTGGCTTCGGTTCGTGTCGGCCAGGCGGGTACCCTTGACGAGGAAAACGGACTGAGCGCCGTGATCTGGGTCGAGTAAGCAGAGACTGAGGGATGCATCTAAGGATGCGATATCAATTATAGATTTTTCCGCCTCTCCGTTACAGCTGATCCATGAATCCGCCAGCAGTCCAGAGGTTGCCATCTGATAACGCCGTTGTACATAGGTGAAAATGACATTGCAGCATGTGTGCCCACCAGGCTGCTCCCAGATGTAGTCCACACCATTCAATGATGCTGTGTCGTGATAAAAACAAGGGTTCTCAAAACGAAGGGCGAAAAGGAAACTAAAAAGGGCCACGGGTATCATTCTTCACTCATTGTCCCCTCCCAATCGGGTAATTAAACATCAAAAGGCCATTGAGGCCCCCGACCCAGCCATCGTCGTCAAAGTCTGTCGAATCCCCCTTGCCGGGTCCGCAGATGACGCAGGGCACACCGCCGCTCCAGCTGCCGTCGCTCGTCTCGCCCACGTTCTCGCCTTCGACGCGAATCTCGGTCCCGACCGGCACGCTCGTGCTGATCTTCCCGTCGATGCTGACCTCGAGCTCGCTGTCGCGGTTCTTGTTGCTGACCCGGAGCGTCACTTTGGTGCTGAGAGGGAGCACGAGCGGCCGGAAGCTGAGGCTCCGCGGGCAGATGGGCGTGATCAGGAGGGACTTGACCAGCGGGTGGACAATGGAGCCGCCGGCGCTGAGGCTGTACGCCGTCGAGCCCGTCGGGCTGCTGAGGAGGATGCCGTCGGCCACCGCCTCGGTGAGGAATCGGTTGTTCAGGTATATGTCGATGATGGCGAGGTGGGGATTCGGACCGCGGTGGATGAGAATCTCGTTCAGGGCGTGGATCGAAGGCGCTACGTCCTTGCGGCCCGGTGTCATCGCATCCCCCGGGCTGGTGGTCGGAGAAAGCCGGCCGTCTATGCTGTCCCCGTTGGGATCGTACACACCGACTTTCAACCGGTGGCGAAGCAGGATCTTGGCGGCACGGCTTAGGCCCATGCTCTTGCCCGGTGCATTGTCCCAACCGGATGCCGCGTTGTGGGCCGGCTCGTCCGCCTTCTCACCCGACGCGACCCGCGTATGCGGGTTGAGCAGGTCTCGGACGGGCACTCCGCTTCCCGACATGTACGCCTCCCTCCAGGCTCGCTTGTATTCCTCAAACTTCCACTCGGCCAAGAACCCGATGGTGCCAAAGTTGAAGGCCAGTATGGGTGGTACGGATGAGTACACGCTGAAGTGGCTGGCCGCACGGAGGATAGTGCCGTCGCCGCCGAGTGTCGTGATCATGTCGATTTTGTCGGGGAAGAGAGAGGGATCGCAGGTGTAGATGGGGAAGGTGACGCCTTCGTGGACCATTTGGGCGACCCGCGGCTCGAATACGAGGTTCAAGCCGGGGTATGTGCTCTGTAGATGTTTGGCAAAGTCAATCGTCGACCGGATGACTTGGGGCGATCTGAGCTTGGGCATGAGGAGGATGTTCCGCGGGGGCATCGGCCATTGAAGAGAGAGCAGACCCGAAGTGGTTTTCGGCGGTTCGCTATACTTGGGAGTGATCCGCGGGGGGAGATTGGCCACATCTCGTATCTCTGCGGCCCCAGGAGGACTTGGGGTTGTGGAATAGAGTCGTAGAAACGGGGACATTGACGTCGATCTGGCTAGTCGAACTGGAGCCCATGCGAAGTGGCCGAAGCCAGCTCGCAGTGGTGATTTGCATGGCAGCAGCATCGCGGAAGCGAATGCTTTTGGTTCTTTGTTCGGAGATCTAGACGAGATTCATCGTGGTAGGGAACCGGCGCTCCTAAAAGCTGGTGTTGGCCGAGTGAGAAAGCTTCAACTACTGTAGAGCTGGGAAGCTGGAGAGGTGTGGGAAGGTGAGGCCGAGGCAGAAAAGGACTTGACGGAAGTAGTAGCTCCAGAAAAGCTCCCTTACAGCTGTGGCGCTAGCACCGCCACTGTATCAGCCCCTCCCGATTTGTCTGTCGATGATGCCATGCCATACGAAGTATTAGGTAATCCATGCAGATGGCATATATTGTAATTATTTCCCACAGCAAAAAGATACCCAGAGATTTACCCCTTTTTTTTTTTTCTTTTTTTTTACCACACGGTATCTTCAACCTCGACCAAAAATCATCGTTCCTTATTTGCAACCAAGATCCTATCAGCTTCCCCAGGAGAGACAAGAATCCAAAGGCGAGAGTTACAGGTACCCGAAAGGCCTTATACCCTCAGCCGTCTTTCCATTAATTGGAATTCTGTCGAGGTTCACTACTTGTACCGGCTCCCATTTCCGGTCTTTCTTCGTCGAGTATAAGAACTTCAATACCCTTGCCATGAGACGGGGCCATATCTCTCCTCTTACTCCGTGCACATTCATAGTTACGTTGGGCTCATGTTCCTAACTCAACCAACTCACAATGCCAAAGGGAAGATGAAGCACTTTACTCAGTATGCATGATATGTACCAGGTAGATTGTATGTGCAGGGTGAAGAGAACTAGATACAGAAAATGCTCACAGAGTCCAATAAGTCGGGAATACCGACGAGTCGTTATTGTCATAGTCTCATAGAGGCTCAGAATTCATCCCAAAGCCGCAACTGAATGCACCTCTTTCCGTCACCGAGAGACAGAAAAGGTCGAGGCTAAACATCGCGGAGCAAAACGTAGCCACGCACGGAAAGGATGAACCGAAGAATGTAAGAACGAGAGGGATACCCCAGGTTTTTCCCTGTCGTGGGGAACAACGGCCCCATCAGCTGCTGGAACGTGGACGCTCCCTAGGGGCGGGCACGTCCCAGCGCAGGGGCAGTAGTCCGCTTAGGCGCGATTGATCCGGCGAGTAAGGAAGCGGGGAGCAGAGATAGAAGCGTCGTCAAGGTAGAGGAAGTGGGCGGGCAGAATGAAGAGGGTGCCATTGCAGACGGCATCGGTGATCTGGCAGTAGACCTCAGTCTGAAGCCTGGGGTAGTCGGGGATACGGCCCAGGTTCTGGAGGTTCTTGGTGTATCCAAAGAGGGCGGCGCCGACGACCTGGTCCTGGATGGGGGTGTTCTTGAGCTCGGTGAGGGCGTTGCCAACGACGGCGGTACCCTGGCTGTTTTGCGTTGGTCAGCACATGGAGGGCGACACCAGAAAGCGACGGGTCTTCGAAGAGAGGAAAGAAGAAAGGGGGAAAAAAAATGAAAACGTACCTGTATCCGGCCGTTACGACAGGAGTGTTGGGGCACTTGGTGTGGGCCATGGTGAAGAGCCTCTTGGCCTCATCGATGGACTGCTGGTTGGTGCCCTTGCGGAGGAAATTCGGGGCCAAGTCGGCGGTGTAAGGGCCACCGACGCCCTGGATCCAGATGTTGCGGAACTCGCGCTCCATGGCCCTGGCAAGGGCGGGACCGGCCGTCATGCCCTGTTGTCAAGTTAGCACCAAACTCCCGGAATTTGCATGGAGCCGCACTAGGCTGGAAGGGGTCCGTTTGGGCCTTACCATGTTGCCAGGCTCGGTGGAGCCGCGAGCGAAGATCAGGATGGCCTCTGGGCAGTTAGAGGAGCTGCCATTCTCGAGATCGTCGCGGGTGGTGCTCTGGCGGGCCTCGAGGGCAAAGGCCTCGTCAGAACGGGCAACGGCAGCGGTGTTTCCCTCCGGGGCAACCGGGAGACCAGCAACCAGAGTGCTGGCGAGGAAGACGAGAGCGGTGGTGATCTTCATTTTTGCGAGAGAAGTGAAGTGATGCTGTGAAACTTGGCTTAGAGAAACGAAGAGGTCGAAAGCTGCCGGCAGACTGGACGATTGGATTCGAACGATGTGTGAGACTGGACGATGGAGCTGGAGCTGAAGGTCCCAGCAGTTGAGGTTCAACGGCGACGATCGCTCGACTTCATATAGTTTTTCGAACATTAGGGACTCTATCGTGGTCCAGCGAAGGTTGGGGACATTCAGCCAAAGTGGTCGTGGAGTCGCGTGTCTTGACATGCATCCCTGCCCATGCCGAGGCTCGCAATCCCTGCGAATTGAATGGTCTGAGCATCTTTCCCCGCAAAGACATTCGACATCTAATGCTGAGAAGGGTAAAGACTTGGGCCTCCTTGGGATGTCAAAGGTGAGGCAAAGGCGTTTGATTGATGCTGTACTGTGAGGCTCCGCCGTAGGACTGAGTGTTGCGAGTCGAGCTAGCAGAGTGCGGAAGGAGGAACGTGGTTGTTTCGCAACATTGTCCCAATTAGGCCGTCAAACACACTCAGAACGAAGGGTTTACGCCCCGGAACTGGGGCAGATCCCCAGATGCCAAGCGCCCATAAGTGCCGGTAACGATAGTATGGGGATTGTGGGGTACATGCTGTGGGGGTGGCTGAGATGCGGGGTGCAGGCACGAAAGAAACACGCTAGTCGAGGGGCCATCGCAAAATTCCCCCAAAGCGGCCTAGTGTTGTTTCTTAATTACTCCGTACACCAGCTTTGTACCTAGACTCGCGCGCATCAGTTTCCAGTTTCCTCACCGTCGTCGAGCAACCACGAGTCTTATTCTTCCACCATTGCGCGTTAGCTTATTGCTTTTTGTCGCGAACAATTCCCAATTCGGGTCTTGACTGCGAGGATGCCCTCCAACTTCAACAGTAAAACACCATCCCTCTGGTAGACTCTGCAGACTGCCATCACGAGCACAAACGAAGCAACGACAAGGCTAGGGGGCAATGCGGGGTAAGCTGGGCCTCGGTATTACATTGTCCTAGCGTAGTAGTTGCGTCCGGCCGTCTTGGAGAACTGGTAGTTGTGTTCATGGCTCGACCACTGATAATTTGGAAAGAGCCGGGTTCCTGGCCTGAATAGTAATCATGGTCAATCCGACATCAATATTACCATGTGAGACAGTGGGTTAGTAGTAAGCTTCATGTCTCATCCTGCTGAGTCCAAAGTTACCTCGGCTTCTCTACCTCGAGCTCCTGAGGGGAGAGACGGAAGTGTGTCCACTCAACATTGAGACGGAATGGATAGTCGCCATGAAACCAATCTGCTGAAATGTTGTCGTACACTCTATTATTGGTATCTCTTCCAATAGCTGTTCCTGGTATGAAAGTGGCCTGTACCAGCGGAACAGCGTGATGGCAAACCGGGGTAGATCATTCACCGTTTCACACAATGGGCAATTAGGGAAATGCAGAAAATGGAATACGGGTAGGGGCATCTAGAAAATATCCAAACGGGGATTAATAATTAATGATTAGTCGTACATGCTCTCCTGAGCCGAGGTAATGCAGATTGGCTCGGTGTGTTTCGGGCCAAGTAAAAGTAGATATCGAGCTGCTGCGGGTGTACCCCGCGGCCATGCCGTGCACCGCATCTTGGCTCACTTCGGATAATTCGACCTCGAGTCTCTTCCAGCGAAGTCGGCCTTCACTTCACGGACATGCTGAACTTTGTTGAAAAGGAGGCACTGCGATGCGTTACGAGACGGGCATGTCCGGGAACAATACAGTTGACATACCAAGCCCTAATATAAACGGCCAAGCATCCAACTCCCCACCGAAGCCCCGAGAGCCACGTGAGTAACTGACGTGCGCCCAGAATATGGCACAGGAAATTCCGACCACATTGCTGCTATAAAACCAGTAAGCTGTTTGTCCATTCGTCACGTCAAAATACGGATTCCTGCCTCCTTGGAACCGTCTATTGCGAGTATTTTGGCAGACGCTACGGGTTCTAGTGAGTTCAAGTCGCGCTGCAACCAGAACAGCTTGACAGTTACCACACGCCAGTACCGTCGCCGCATCTCAAACTACAGCACCAAGAACTCCGGGTTCTGGCTCCAGTCGAAAGGGCCCCTCCATTGGCGGAAGCGGAAGCAGCATTATCCATCCTCTAGTTCAATCAAGCCCACAACGAAAGACAGAGTTCATTGGTTCAGTCTCCTAGCACTGCTAGACCTTTCTCCCCCTGTCTGACTTTATTGAGCCCGAGGAGCCGTCGTCGTTTGATTCGTTTCCGCCGAGGAGTGGCAATAACTTTGATGCCATTTGTCGTTTTACTATGAATCTTGATTAATCCGCTAACGCTCTTCACCCGATGAATATTATTGGCTCCGCCGATGCCTTTTTTTCCTCCAGGCCATCGAAGCTGGCGGCTTTAATGTGCCCGCGGAACCAACTATCACCTGCAACCCGACTCGTCTGATAGAACAAGGTGTATACTGTGCGCCTGGTTTGGTTTCACTGAAATCCACAGCCCCTTCGGCCCCTTCTCGCGGCCTCCTCATGGGCTGCTCTTATCTGGAGCTGGTGTCTTACACTATATCCTCCCAGTCGAAGGCTGCGCCCCCTCCTGTTCTTTAGTTCGTCTTTTCAGATCAACTATATAAAAAAGAAAGGCTTCACTTGCTACGCACATCAATGGCCTCTGTTGGGCCGGCAGCATAGCCGCCGCCATCGTCTATATGTACGTCATCCTCACGGGGTATCTCTGGCGCACCCTCTGCATCCTTCATTATTGCGTCTTGTTTGGACTCTTTCTCCCGAGCGTTGTTGGCGGGGTTGGCCGGGTCGGCAGGGACAGCAGGGTCGGAAGGAATCGCAGGGTCGGCAGGGTCAGCGCGGTCGGCTGGATTGGCAGGGTCGACAGGGTCGGCAGGGTTGGTATTGTCGACACTGACCCCCTCCGCTTCGCCCTCTACATTATGGGCCCCCTCCACTTGCCCAGGCTGTTTTCTAGCCGCACTTCTGCCACGAGGCTTGCCCTTCTTCCACTGTACCGGAGTCTTTCCGCCAAGCTCGTCACGGCAATACCGCGCAAGCAAGTTCATGATATCGTACGTCGTCACCGCTATGGGTTGTCGGTCTGGTGATTCCGGATTCCGGAGCCTTGTCATAATCTCGCGCGGTCGCATGCCGCTATTCCGCATTGAGACAATCTCGTCCTTGTAGGCTGCTATTCCCTGGGTTCGAAACTTGGGGAACGCGCTCGCTTGGATCCAGCCATGGTTATGGGCGACTAATGGCCGGCCCCCGTGTTGGATGATGTATTCAACAACCCAGCCGCTGTCGCGTCGGCGCAGGTTAAGCTTGAAGGGACAGCCGGTCATTTGTGATGCGGTTCTCCGACGTTTCGATTCGTGGGTCTGCGTTTCCCGTTGTGTGTACGACCTCCCTTTCGCGCAACGATAGGTGACGCGGGTCGGGTCTCCGCCTCGGGGATACTGTTGGTGCTTGGTTAGGCTGTAGCCGTTGGAATAAGCGTGTGCGATGAGAGCTTCGTGGCCTTGCTCTTTCGAGGCAAAGATTTGCCGCGGAATCCCAGAGCCGCAGGGTCGATCGTCGCCCATCGTGCCGGCGGTAGTATGGTTCGGAGTTGCGGGTGTTGAAATAGCTTCAAGTTCTGTGGTTGGTCATAGGAAGGTGAGTAGGTAGGTACCAGAAATGGCGTCGAAGGAGGAGATAAGATAAGAGCGCGTGACGGTGAGCGGGGTGGACCGACCCATCAAAATTAGGCCACGTATCAATTGCGAGATTCCCGTAGGTGGGACGGCTTACATAATCATCGCAGGCAAAGTGTGTAGAGTGATAATCATGACACGCTCTTGATCCATTCTCCCACCCTCGACAACATCGTCGAGCGTGAGCTTGTGTCTGGCTTGGAGGGCCCCTCGTGCCTGGATTTTGGGTGCGTCTCCGCCGTATTACAAGGCCGAGGCACTGATAACATCGGAACAATCATGCTCGATCTTGTCGTTCAAACACTATCGACGGGGAATCAGAAAGCATAACTCGAGATTGTATCTAGGTAGGTAGTTCGTGCAATCATCAAGGAAACTTGATAGAGATCCATTCGCTTTTCAAAACGTCTTTCGCCAGTCCGCCACTCCGTGAAACCCAAAACCACAAAAGCCAGAACGAACGCCCTCGCTGGACCCGGCTGCCATATTGGCGTAATCACTGAACACCCAGACGCCCAGACCAAGACCCCGCCAAAACTCTCGCGCTCCCCGTGATGGCCCCATCTACGGGCGGACGAGGCCGCAACTCTCATGTCTTGACCGTCCTTTGGATGCCGTGTTCCAGGTCGCCTCTCATTTCCTGTATCTCTACGCCGAATTCGCCCCCCTGGGCCTTGAACATGATGTTCGGGTCCGCCGCAGGCCCAGCAGACGCGGACCCGGGTCCCGTCGTCGCCTCTTTGTAGTATATGCCTCCGATTGCATCCGCGCTTGACGATTTTACAAGCTTTCTGATGAGTTCGGCCATCTCCATCTCGATTTGGAGCTTCAGGAGGTAACACACTGGATGGAAGGAAAGGTACCTGCGTGCCATGTCAGGAGAACGGGTCTCTTCTTACTCTCCTGGTTTACAAAGCAACAGGGTGGTTGAGGACTTCTCAAGTGACTTACACCAAGCTACTCGAAAGTGACATGAGGCCAATGAGTACGACCTCAACGAAGTGCGTCAGCAATAATCGAAAAAGAAAAACGTCATTTCCTCTGATGACCCGCCAACTTACATCCAGGGACAAGGACACGAAGATGAGCACCAAGTTTGTGTAATACAGGCGGTAGTACTTGGTCAGGCCGTTCTTGATGAGGTGTGAACGGACAAGATGGATGAAATAGAAGTTCAAGAAACCATCAACCAGTGCAAATATGGCCTTTTCGCATCGATCCCAGATTTCGTTGAGACGGTACCAGGTTTCGTTGATCTGCAAGCGAGCAGGCATCCAGATGATGAAGACGCTGATGTTGATGGCGAGGATAATGAGGAAGACAATCCATTTCAGCCGAGTGGCTCGGCCACGTACAACCAGTAACAGTCCCAGACGGTTGATGATGATCTGCAGAAGGAATTGGATCTGCAATGACCAAAAGAGGGCTATTTCGAGTTAGCCGGAGAAGGGCAAGTGAGTGCAGAAGAGGAGGAGATGGGACGTTGACGTTCATACCGACGCAAAAGTAGAACCCGAAGCTGTGTAGTCGGATGGCAAGGTAAGCATGGGATCGAGAATACCAAGACGTGGAAGAATTGAGGAAACAGATGAATAAACATGGCCATGGGGCGTATATACCTTGGAGGGACGTACTGTCTCTGGAAAGTCCATGCTAGGACACCCAGAACCATACTGCTCCACCACACGGCCCAGATCATGAAAATGTACGCCGTGAGACGCCGTGACCGAGTCCATGACCGTATGGTTTGCTTTCCTGCTTTGCCGGCAGTGAAGAGGGCGATTCCCAGGGACAAGCCCCAAAAGATACTGGACGTGTTCATGTCATCCTCATTGGGGATCTCCAGGACGTAGGTATCCGGGATCAGGAAACCATACTTCTGCCCCATCGTTTGGAGATGATCATTGATGGTGCAGGGACTCGCGGAGAAGATGCATGAGGGGCTGCGGGTGGGGGGAAGTAAGACACGCAAGAGTGTCCGTTGTAAACCCCCCCTCGAGCTGCTCAACGGTCCGAGCCTTGAGCGGGAGTGGGCGATGATGTGGTCTAAGTAGTGTTCATCCAGTCGAGTCACGCGAGACGGTACCCGAGAATGCACATCTGCAGATAGTATTCCATGCGAACTGGGATATGAAGGGTGACACGATGCATAGTATGGGGTTCCTCTCTATATCACGTACACTTATGCATCAGGACCAGGGTCCTAGTCGCGTGGCGTGCGACGTGCATGGCTTGGTGAAGGATCATCGTTGCGCCTACAACGTGTGTGTACTGAGAAGACATTGAGTAATGCTGTCAAAAGTAGCACAAAATGCAACAAGCTAAACAGGAAATAGAAACATATAAAAGAAAAGACAATACTTGACCGTGTCACGGATTTTGGGATGGAAAGAACGGTACAAGATATCCCTATATTCGGGATGGGACAAATCTCAAGCTCACCCACCCGTGTTCTCGGCGCTCAGATGTCTGCTGTTTGGCGATTGGTCGTTGGATTGCATCAGTTGACAGGTGGGTGGGACTGACTGGTGCCCTTGGGGATCGACGGATTTGCCAAGTCAGGTCATTCGCTGTTTGATTGGCTTTGCTTCGCGAGGCTTCGAGGGATCGCGTTGAAGTAAGGATGGCCCCTGAGGCGGACTTTGCATGGCCTGCCGAGTCTCGAGTCGTCTTTTGCTGCTGACCGCCGTGACCTGGCAATTCCCATTAAGGTCCCTGTTGTTTTTGTAATACAGTCAAGTTGGGAATGTTAATCCAGCATATTTCGGCGACTCTGCTCTGGAGAGGCGAAGTAACAAGTTAAGGAGACTTGTGATGGCCACGGAAAGAGCCGAGCCGCCAAATCCCTTTCCGCAGATCAATCACGGCATGTCCCCGCCGAACCAGGCGGGTGGGGGGACAGGGGTTGATGGAGGGTGGTCCGAGCCAACTCCGGGGTCGGCTCTGAAGGGGGGTTTGATTGGAATTCGTACGCGAGAGTTCGTTCATCTTTGGCAAGTATACCTAGATGAACTGTGTCCTCTGTGCAAAGTATCTGCAACGGAAAAGAAATAGGGCAAACCAGCTTTTGGTGGAGTTCCTGGTACATGCTGTCGAGTAGCAGGCGAACTTGCAGTACCTCCACGAGGATGGCCTCGCCAGAAAGACTTGTTGATCTTGAGATCTACGTCGACTTTCCCCGGAGAAGAGAAGACATAGCTGACTGCATTCTCTCGACTCAATTCGAGATTCTCCAACCAGCAGTTGGGACTTGGAGAGCAAAAGGCCCATCCCACTCCCGTGACGCCACAGCGGTAAATGGCGCGGAAGAAGCACACTAGGCACTTTACGAATAGCGACAAGCCAACCTCCCTCCCCCCCCCCCGGCCTCTTCCACCTTGGCCCATCTCTTCCCACCGTTCCTTTCCCATGTTGATCGGCTTGACAGACACAACGGTAAAATACTCAAAAATATTGGGAAAAGAGCCAAAAAGAAAACACCTCAACCAACTAAACAATGTTTGAAACGATCATGGTATATCATACAGGCCATCACTGACGCCTAAAAGTTGCGATCGCCGTCTATTCATCACGGCACACGCACATCCAACCAAAACGACCGCCTGAATCTGTGCACACTTCACGAACCACCCAGAGGCTTCCTCAAAAATATCTGCACGACACAGCTCATCTTCTCCTCGACAGCTCTCCGCTCCTTCTCCTTCTCCGGTAATCCGACCCGGCACGCCACCCTCCCCACAATCTCCGCAAACCGTCTCTCCTTCGC
The DNA here is from genome assembly GCF_042370955.1 of Sodiomyces alcalophilus JCM 7366. Classification (NCBI taxonomy): domain Eukaryota; kingdom Fungi; phylum Ascomycota; class Sordariomycetes; order Glomerellales; family Plectosphaerellaceae; genus Sodiomyces; species Sodiomyces alcalophilus. Next base: position 608,821 of record NW_027263536.1, on the reverse strand, counting down.
CCGCCGTCTCTCCAGCGCCGCCTCGGCCACGGCCAAGCTGCTGCTACTGCTGCTGCTGCTGCCGCCGCCGCCACCGCCATTGCGACGGAACCCCAGACCATGCAGAGCACTCATCCTCTTCCCCGGCGACGGCGGGGAGGTCAACGCCTGGACGTCCGCTCTCGACAGCGGGGACAGGTCCTCGACGACCTTGGCCAGTGCGGCGGAGAGAAAGACAAAGGCGATGTTGTGGTTCGGCGCCGCCGAAAGAATGTCCAGGATCGCTTCCTTGTCGTCTTCCGCTTCCGCTTCCGTCAAGCGGAGGGGGTGCGACGCCGGTGCCGATAATTGGGGCAGCGCGACGTCCATCTTGGCCCAGAGTGGCGCGGTGATGATACCGTCGGTGAGACCGCGGAGGAAAAGGAGGAGCACTTCCGAGACGACTTCGAGGCGGTGCGACGACGGGCTGTCGAGCGGGAGCGACTCGGCGAGCGGTTGGTCGGTGTCCAGCGCCTCAATGAGGGATGAGATCTGCGCGCGGCGAGCTTCCTCGTCCCTGAACATCCAGGCGGATTCGTCCAGCGGCCAGCCGGGCTTATCGGCCGGAATGACCTCTTCGTCGAGCATACTCGCGTCCGCCAGGACACGAGTCGTCAGGGATTCGAGCAGTTCTGTGAGTTTGAATAGCTCTTTCGGGGCGGCGCTGTGGACTTCAAGGTCGTACGGGATGGCGCCGCCTTGAGGGGTCCGCTCCTGTGCAAACGCCCGGATACCGCCGCTGCCGCTCGGGACCCGGATCAGTTCTTCGATGGACCGACCGAAACACGTGGGCAGCCACGTCGCCCGTACGGGAATGAAGTGGTCGCGACCGTCTCGGACACGGAGCACGAGGATGTCCTCGAGTTTCGCCCGGCCGTCATTCAGTGCTCGGACGTGAGAGAGATCGTCCACCATCACCTCGAGAACGGCGGTCAACGTCTCGCCGGGTTCTAATGTGACCTCATCTTCGAGGTCGGCCGGCTCCTGCGTGCCGTCCCCGTCGGATCCCCGCCGCCGGAACGAGGCGTTGAGCCATTGTGGCAGGCTTGAGCTGTCGCTATCGACAACAGACGGCGTTTCAACAAACCCAAACTTGGCCGGTACTTGGCCAGTGTTGGCTATCGTCAGGTATGTCGTATGCTTTCTCATGTAGTTGATGCCCCCAAAGTCGATAGGTTCGCCTTGATCGGCCGCTCGACCCGGCGGCTCCTTGCCGTTTCCGTCCTGGGAATCCACCACGACGGTAATCAGCGGTCGACCTTCGTTTTCGGCGCGGTCGAGTTCCTTGGCTACTTCGGCATGGATCTTCGCCTTGAGTTCAGGCACCGCCGCATGATAGTCGAGCGTGAAAATAGATAGTATGGGTTTATGGTCCGATGATGTTATCCGCTGATGGGAGGTATATATGTCGAGTTGAATCCGATCCTTGAATCCTTCTTTGGTGACGACTTCCCCTTCTTCTCCCCCTTCTTCTGCCCCGTCATGGCCGTCATCATCCTCATTGTAGTCGTCATATTCGAAACTGGGCGCCTTCTTGGCTAGCTGTTGCCCTTCCGTGTCGGCGTCTTCCTCTGGATCATAGCTGAACAAGATATCGTCGTCATCGGCTGCGTCCTCCATGCCGCGCGCTTTCATCTCGGCATCCTTCATCTTGGCGGCCTCCTCTTCTCGTATTTTCTGCTCGTAGTCCTCCCGGTCCCTCCTCGTCCGGTAGAGAATGCGGTCGCACCAGCTTGGCGCACGTTTCTTCTCGCTTGAATCGAAAAGGCTCACGGTACCAATATCATACTTATAAGACGGGAGGAATGTGATGGGACCTTCCCGCCAGCCCTCGTGAAAGGCCTTCCTCTGCTTGATGACTTGCCCCAGCTGGTCATGAGGCAGCAGCGAATCTAACGTGGCCTGCAGCGATCCGGGATCGTCACTCGGGTCGGGCAAGAAATCGTCTGGGTCCGGCAGGGAGCTATCAGACTCGTCGACAAAGTTACCTCGAGACGTCGACGATGCCACCGTAGACTCGTCATCATCGTCGCTGTCGCCCGTCTGGACAACAAAGACCTCCTCGTCGCCCAAACTCGCCTGCTTCTTCGTCAGATCATATTCTCCCCGGGAGTGAAGCATAAGGATTCGGCGGATATCATCGCCGGGAAGTCCGTCGAGACGAAAGTTGAGATCGCCCATCCAAAACGCAAAGTCCTCGTCGCCAATCTTTTCCGATGGGCATTCCGATTCTGACATGCCGGGAAACCGTATGGGCGCAAACTGCGTTCGCGATAGGATCTGGCCATAATCCCAGAGTCTCCGGTCGAGGTAGACCTGTTCAGCGCCGCTAGCGAGGTGAGAGTTGACGAAGACCATGCGCGTGGTCTCGCCGAGCAGGATGCGCGTCGACACTGCCCCTTTATTTCCCAGGTATCCAAACAAACCCGTTCCCACTTGTACGCTGCTCACGTCGGTGATGGTTGTTGCTACTTCCGGGGAGGCGTATATGAGTAGGAGCAGGCCCGACATTTGCTCGGCCGTGATGAGCTTGTAGCCGGGGGGCATGGCCTGCTCCAACGCCTCCTTCCACTTGTTCATCGGCCCGGAGTCGTAGTACACGCGGTTCACGGCCTCCCGGGCTCTGTTGAGGTCGATAATCTCTTGCAGGCCCAGAACGTAAAGCCCAATCTTGTCCCCCCCTATCAGTCTAACTCCGCTGCCGTCGTCTTCGGAGGCGCTGCCTGAGCCATGATGCTCATTCTCGAGAGCGTGGTTTTGAGAGATATCGAGAGCGGCCAGGCGCTTATCCACGCCCTGCCCGTCGACGAACCAGCTGGCAAGATCCTTGTCCGTCCCTGGGCCGGCGCCAACGTTCCAGGAGCCCACCTTGATGCGAATTCGGTGGGGCCGCACATATTCGGACCGACGAGCATAGACAGCGCGAGCGAGGGAAACCGGAGTGGAGGCGAGATCGGCAGGGTCCGAGGCTGTCGCGGCCGAGCTATCGGGCCGGGATGCGTCGGTGTCAGTCATGATGTGTCGACCTGGCGCGGCAGCCTACGTTGATAACCGTTCGTAGCCAGGGGAAAGCAGCGATTGCGATGCTTTCCGATTGTTGGTCAATCAGGCATCGCCTGTGGCATGGCTGTTGGCGCGCTGAGAGAGCGGCGCGATGTTTGGTCAACGATGTAATAGGGAACGCAAACGAGGGAGTGGAAACACCGAATAGAAGCGCGTACGAAGTATATCGAAGGTAACGGGGCCAAGGAGGTGAATATAGTAACGTTAGGGAAGATGGAAATTGATCGACAAGTTTAGGAAAGGGAGCAAAGGGAGAAACGAGAGTGGGAATAGAAGTCTGGGGACCTCGAGATCAAGTGACGAATGCGGGCAGAGAAGTGGCCGAGTCACGGTATACGTATGTGGGGCTGAGTTTGATCACGCTGGTACACTGCTGGTACATGATGGAGGGGTAGAAGATGACGATAAGAGATAAGGATTTGGACGCCACTCGTCTGTGGCTGAAGCTCTGACTCCTCAACTGTGACGCGCACCACGCCGTATAGGTACGTCTTCCTTCAACTGTGCAACGTTCGACAAACATCGAGACTCACCCCAACCTTGGACACGATTCGCTGCGACCACGTCTTGACTTGAATATATAGACAGGCGACTTTTTATCAAGAACTTTCCGCTTCGGCCAATATCGACCTCAGCAAAACCAGATAGCTAAGGCCGTACCACAGGTGCGCCGACGTTGCTGGATTAAACACATCGCAGCTCCATCAGCAGTCGCGGCACTCGATTTTACTTTTCCTCGCCCGCATCATCGCACAAATAACAGGATAGGGTAGTTCTGGGACACTGCAATGGGCGGCCCAACACCGCGCAAGCGAACCCACGGGCGCCAGCCCTCCAACTCGTACCGCCAAGGTCAAATCTCCGACTATGATTCGGATGCCACCCATCAACAACACCTCCTCGATAACCGGCAGAGCCAGCTCCCACCACCAAATCCCGCCTTGATTAATCGCACAAACACTGAACTCAACCTCTCCGTCCTCCAACGTTACCTACCGTCCATCCACTCCATCCTCAGCATCGCCGCCAACGCCGTCGTCTACTCCTTCAACCCCTCCACCTCCTCCTGGGAACGCGCCGGTATCGAAGGCACCTACTTTCTCTGCCTGTTGCAGCCCGGCCACCCCTCAGCCGACCCCACGGCCCCGACACCACCCGGCGCCTGCATCTTTGTCCTCAACCGCAGGGGACTAGAGAACATGATCCTGGACCTCGGCAGCGTCGGCCACTTCGAGGTCATGGACGAGATCTACATCTTCAACATGGAACCCAATAGCGACGACAGCCACCGCCACGCAACGCAAGGGGCAAGCGGGGACGATCAGGCCTCCGACGACGGCCGCGTTGTCGGCGTATGGATCCACGCCGACAACAACGAGACGCGGATGGCCAACGCCGTGATGGTGCAGGAAACTATCCGGCTGGTGCGCACAGGTCATGAAGAGGCTGCCGCCGGGGAGCCGGGTGCTACGCAAGTTCAACAACATGGGCAGGTGCAGGCGGTGGGAGGGGCTGCGCAAGCGCAGAGCCATACGATGGGGCCAATGTCGGGGCAGAGGTTGAGCGTCAGCGAGCTATTTGGCGTCTCTCATAATGGAGTGGCTGGCTAGCATACGCAGCTCCGGAGCGCGCCGTTCCCCGGGCGGCGTCTGGCGAATTCTGATAGCAATAACGAAGGACAGGCGTATCCGCGAGGTAGAGTGTCGGGACTCACGATCCAGACTCCCGCATGGCAACGGCTGTCCGAGATGTAGTGGAGGCCACGTCTTCTGTATGGTGGCGGTCGCGGCAAGCTCAGAAGCCCGTCTCGTCACCAAATTGTGGTTTGGGCTCCCTCGTCGTGGCAGGCTGGTGGCAGAACGAACAGAACAATGCATAACGGGATGTTTGGATCGTTTCCAGGGATAATAGGTCGTCTGGACTTCCAGGTACCGAGCTTGGAATGGCGCAAAGAAGAGAGCATGATCCTGTGCGAGGAATGTGCCCATTGCTCAGCCGTTGCTAAACAAAGACACGTATTGATTATGCACTGCGAACGCTCTTGGCCTGATATCTTAGTGCAAGGTAAAACAGCCACAAGGCCGTCTCATCCTACAAGGGGCACTATGGACTATGTTCGCTGTGCCTGAATATCAATTTTCTTTGGAGGAATTATGGCGATAGAGCCGACAATATCCTTCCTGTTTATTAACACATAGTCCAGGTAGAAACTGAAATTCGGGGTGAGGCGCGCTGATACGTTGTACGTTGTATGCAAGCTGGATCCGGAGAAGGAGGGGTGGCCCAGATGTTTGGGCTGCACCCCCACACTGGGGAGAGACGGCCATGATCAATAGCGGCAGCTTCCGATCACCAACGTAGGTATGTATGTAGGTACGTTGTACAGCGACTCAGTCTAATAGCACCGACTTGGTTTGTAATGTAGCAATTGGTAGCTCGTCGGGCAACATCCCCGCCATGGCATGCGGCATGGTGGACAACTATCCATCACCACCTTCTCCAAAAGAGACTAGTAACTTGAAGAGAGAAGTTAGAGGGGTAAAAACACCGCTACCTGGTTAGGAATCCTGTCATTGGTGGTCCTCTGCTAGCGATAACAAGTGCTGAGCAACTCGTGACATGGCAAGATGCCGTCCACCACTATCGTCCACCACCAGAAATCAGGGGTTAGACAGGCAGTGCAAAGCGGAGCTAGGTAGAGAGACGGCACGGTGTAGTGGTCTTGTGGGGGAAAACGAGTCGAGCAAAGAACGGTTCCGTTTTCTTCGTCTCAATTGAATTTCTCCTCTATGTGACGCGGTGTTGGCCTTGTACGTTGTACTTCTGGTTTGTATGGTGGATGAAAATCGAGTATCTTCCTGGCCCGTGTGGGTTTTCGCCTCACAGAGGTGTTTCCATTGGACGGAGTTCCTATGAGGCTTGGGCTATTTGAGTGGAGGGAAAACGGATGCAACCTCAAGTAGGAACTGGCCCGAGTTGGCACCGAGTTCGGCGGCAACCCGCAGACCCCTATCTCAGCAGCCCAGTGTTGGTGTGGCGAGTGCGATACCTTTTGGAGAATTGGCATCCTTCTTTCTCACATGTTTTCAGCCACGTGCACGGGCGGGGGCATTGGGGAATTGAGAGCTGAGAGCGGAGAGCGGAGAAACGAGTATCAATACCAAGCGCAAGCTGCCATGTATGCAGTGGGTACGTCGTTGTAGTGTACAACGTACAAAAGTAATGGTCTCTGCTTTTCAGGCGCCACGTTGCGTCGTGCCGGGCGCCACGATTAATACGTGGTACCTACCTCAAAGTAGAGGCTGAAGACAGGACAAGTCACGTAAACGTGTTGAGACGGGGCCCTGCATAAGTCGTTCAGATATGCATGCTTCAGTCCTCGGCTATCCTAAGAAAGTCTGCATTCATGTCGTATTCTTCCAGGGAGGGAGTGGGCGAAGAGCTTTACCCGTCCATCCTGATATTATAAAAGAAGTCTCTGGTTAATTAGGAGGAAAAGGGAAAAGACCTGTCTTTATTAGCGAATTACATATGTATATACAGGAGTTGGCGCGCGATAATCATACCCATGTATAATATACATCCAATCAGCGGCATATCACCTAGTCATTATCGGACAAGCCAGATTTCGGAAAGAAGCGCCGGGGGCCGGCGTTCATTCTATGGCTGGTTTTTTCCAGAAAGACCATAAAACCAATAATAGCCGGGAGCTGTTACCTATCATAAAGGAAGTCGCCGAGCCAAGTGTTGCGGAACAATTTATGTCTACCTAGGTACCGAGTAACGCAACGGTACCTTGGGTGGGTACAAAGCTAGACCAGATCGACCCAACTTAGCCTCCAGTTGTACAAAGCCAATCAGAGGTCGGTTCTTCCTGCACCTTGCATCGTGCCCCTGACAGCTCCCCACCGTCCGTCCTGCTATGTACAACTATATACAACTTCACCAGGTGAATTATCCCCTCGATACCGTGATGAGAGGCAGAGCTTCGCGCCATCTCAATTGCTAGCGCAAATTTCGTTGTCGAGGGTCGCCAAGCTCGGTGGGCGAGAAAGGCAGCCTAGGTCTATGAAGTACTACGAAGTACGTTGTACACTACCTACCTAGGTAGTGTACGCTGTACGTTGTACTGTGCTGTACCTTGTACCCGCATAGGTACTTTTAAGCTTAAGCAGCATCTCCACCTGTGCCTTGAACCAGCCCTGCCACGGACACAGATCCAGATCCAGCGCAATTTCAGGAGAAAAGCGGCAGGGGGCGACCAGCTAGACCTGAACGGACTGAAAAGGGACAAGATGAGGCGGGACCGGGCATGAACATGGGCATTTTCTTTCCTTGGCCCTACCTTTTGAAGTATGTACATATGTAACAGTAATTACAACATAATACGTTGTACTGGGTACTTTGTGGCACGGAGGTCCGTACTCCCATCGCATCGTCACCGGCTGGGTCCCCCCTTCCCCTGTTCTCCCGTCTCGGTCCCCTTTTGCCTATAATGTATTCCTCTTCATCTGCTCCCCTTTCCTTTCCCCCCTTCCCCTTCCCTTCGTCCTTAACCTTTTCTCCCCATCTTTTCTTCTCCCAGCCTTGCCCGTGTGTGGTTTGCATTTGACACGATCACCTCGCAACTGCACCACCCAGCGCGGGTCAATTTACCCCCTCGTCTTCCTGGCTGGGCAGATCGCTAAGCCTCAACTTCTCTTCATTAACTCTTCGCCATCACCGAGAGTCCATCTTCCGCAGCTCGTTAACACCGCGTCCGCTTACATCGAAACGGAACGAGTCCACGCCCCTATTTTATCTACTTCGCAATCTTCTCGCCTTGGAATCACGCACGACATAATAATATACCAATCTTCGTCGCCGCCAGACGCCATCATCTGACCTGTGGACGGACGCCTTTTCGGCCGCTTCTTGTTGTCCCTTGTCTTTTGCCATTCGTGGGCTGGTTCCATCAATTTCGAGTGGCATAATCTGACGTCCTCCCGCCTCCCGCGCTGACGCCAAGTCGTCACTGAAGCCGTCACCTCTCGACATCGCGCCTGACTTGCGTAATCTATCGCGATAGCGTCGACAAAGGTCTGACATAGATCCGACACTTGCTTCGTGCATTCCTATCCATCTTGTCTAACTCAACCTTGTTCCTATACGACGCACACCGTCGCTTAATGGCCCATTACCCCTTGGCCCTCTTGCGTTAAATCGCACTCAGTTCGCCTAGCAGATCGCCGTCTTACCACCGATTTTCCCCGTGTTCTTTTCTCGTAAAGTTCGGTTCCGAGACATATCAAGCTAACTCGCTTCTTTTGGCTGCAGTCCTACGACATTCTCACTGTTTTCGCTACACTTTTCGGTCCGTTCAGGGTCGCGCCCCACGAGAGATTGTAGAAAACGGGTTTCGTCAACCTCAGCCTCATTGCCGCTTTGGGTCACCAAACATTCCAACACTCGACTCCTCACTTCCATTTATCTCGGTCCAATCCCAACGCCTCTGCCCCTCCCCGCTGTATTCTTACCTTCTATCCACACTCTGTTCCTCCTGTCTGGTGATCGACCCTGTCCCTACCGATGGCGACTATGGCTACAGAAGGAAGGGGGACTCCTCCGCCGGCCCAAGAGATGAACCATCTTCTTGCGGCTCCCAAGCCCGCCACCATGGCCATGTCCTTTGACGAGAGCCCCGAAAAGACCTTGGAATTGCGCCGCAACAGCAGCCTGTCCACCACACCGTTTCATCACGCCGAAAACCCTTTCGACACCGACATCGAAGCCATGGTCTCCACTACCTCGGAACCCTATGGCCGTCGCAAGTCGGCGGCCCTCGATAAGCCAGACTGCCCGACGGTCTGGCCTGGCAAGAAGCACTGGAAGCAGAAGGCCAAGACGGCCAAGCGGAGCCGCTATGCCTGCAACTTCTTCGCCAATCTCAGCAAGCGTAACCGCATCATCGCCAAGGTTCTCATCATCCTTTTTATCGTCGGCGTCGCTGTCGGTGTCGGCTTCGGCGTCAGCAAATCACTCAACGCCCCTATCTGGGGTGACAAGGACTAGGTGGCCACGTCGCAACCTGGTCATGCACGCATCACTCACCTCGCCCTGTCGTACACGCGGATAATCGATAATATTACTCGGCCCTCGGCTTGGGCTATCCACCACATGCGCTACATTCTATTCGCGCAGCGGACTCGATCTGATTCGAATCCTTCTCGTCGTATACAATTCTCTCCGCCTTAGTATTTTATTGCTGTGCTCCATATACTTGTGGTACCAAGCCCAGCATCACCGAGAGCGAACAAGGCAGATCTTTGGGTGTATTTTTTTAGCACTTGGCGTTTTGCGGCGTCTGGGAACACGGCGGGCGATGGGAGTTTACGGACGGAACCTAGGTGCAAAGACAAGGCCGACGGCAGGCCGATTCAATACAGCTGTCCTCACGCTATTTCGGGACACTACTGGGAGTAATCACGGTAAGAGGCATCGCATTGGGCATCGCGACGAACCGGGCGCTAGTTGCCCTGATCTGGGAACAATTTCGCAGGGTACCGCACGCTTGGACCTTGGGAGTATTACACACACGCCGCCGCACAGAGCCCTGGCCAAGGCACCGGCGCATCAACTAGAGACTGAAGCCGTAGGGTTTCCTGAATTTCCTGTATAGTCGCGAGGGAAGGGGGAAGGGGAAACCAGGAAGAGGTCTATGAGACCAACAGCAATCAAAGACTTGCCGTGATGGGTCTCTATTTCTCGTTGGCCACTTTTTCGTTCTTCTCGAGATTTTGCTTGCTACTGGGATACATATCTCTTAGCTACTACCCTGTGACTTGTTGGCCAATGCTCCATGCCAGCGACACGACTGCTAACATCAACCCAACAGCTCATCAGCCTCAGTCCCTTTACCAGGAACTCTTTCCTAACATACACGCAGGCTTTGGCCTAGCCAGCCACCCTGAATTCGCTTGCATCCGTCGACCATGATCCGCGAAAACAGCGCGACCAAAGAATTACAACGGCTCATCCCTTTTTGCGGGCTCTATCTTGGTGACTCTCAAGGGCATGCATCAACAGATCAAGATCCCACTCTCGCAGTCAAAGACCACCACATTTTCCGCCTCCCGACTCGTGACCCATCCATGGCGGCCTATTTCCCCTTTTTATTCACGACATGGGCTTATGCCACTCAAGCCTCCTCTAGACCTGTCAAAGCCTTTAGAGGGCCGCAACCTCCTTGCCCTTACCTTTCCTATCACGCGTCTTCTGCGCGACTTGGTCGTTCTCATCACGGTCCTCATTTTCCGACCCGACGACGAGAACAAGTTTATATGGAATCGTGATGCCCTGTAACAACTGCTCGCGGGGGCCTTGTTCGCCACCAGGGCCGGGAGAAGCGGCTCTAGGCGTGGTGGGCGTGTTGGGCGGGACGGGGGCCAACTTGGCGCGGTGCCGGCGCTTGCGATTCCCAGTCGACTTTTCGCCAGCCGACTGCGCGCGAGATGGCGACGTGACCGCCGACTTGGCGGACCGGTCGTGCAGCGACGGCGACGACGACGACTTGGATTGGCGCGGGGGCCGTCGGGACGACTGCGGCGTCGACGGGCGCGGGGGCAGGGCGAGCTGAAGGTGGGCGTAGGCGTTTGGCTCGGACGGGGCGCGGTTCTTGAACTTGGTCGGCGGGAGCGGCACGGAGAATGTCGGCGGCTCGGAACGGGTGCGCGACCTGGACGACTCGCCTATTTTTTTGGGTGTGGTGGCGGGCTGCGTCTGGGCTCTTGGCCTCGTGTTGTCGACCCAGGGGTTTCCCCTGCGAAGGAACTCTTGCCATTCCTCGGCGGTTTCGGGCGGGCCGCGGTAGGTTGTGTCGGAGTTGACTGTGCCGACGATATCCAGAGGATTAGTCCATCTAATATTGCTAGGTCGGTTTGGTGGCAGGGGGGAGGAGGTATCGGGCTGTTCTGCCTGCTTACCTTTGTCTTTGACTTTCCACTTCCATCTTCCGGTTTCGGCGGCAGGGCGGCGGCGGTTGGGGGATGGGGCCCTGGTGTCCACCTGGCCTTGGCCCGGGAACTGGCCTTCGGTCTCGCGAACGGCGCTGAGCCAGGGGAACCAGTGCGGGCGGAACTCGGCCAGCTCGACGTCGGGATTGTAGGCCTTTTCGGCGCGCCGCTCCCGGATGTGCACTATGACTGCAATGGTAATGAAGATGGCGGGGATGGTAAAGAGCACTATGTATGCGGCGATGAAATTGGGAGAGGACTCAGACTCGCCATTTTCAGGTGGGCTTGTGGCGTCGGAAGAGACGGCCAAAGAGAGGATGAGGGTTGGGGATGCCTGGATACCAGACGATGTGGGCGACGGGATGGGAAGGTTGGTAAACGTGATAATACTGGGAATAGATGTCACGCGCGCCCCGGTGCCACTGAGAGTGGATAGGACGGGCATAATGACAAGCCTCCTATATCGTGCGCGAAGATCCTTTGTAAGATGATAAAGGGGAGATCTAATTCTGAGACGGATGTTTGGTAAAGGATAGGATGGTCAAAGAGTAGAAAGGGAGGAGTTTTTGAAGTCGACTGCCTGGGCTTGGAGAGATTATTTTGAAAGGGCAGGACCATAAGGAAAGTGCGCGCGGTTGCTGTGGTTGAGCATTCTTAACATTACGCACCTGCCGTGAGAGGCGACGGTTCAGGGGCATTGCTCGGTGAACTGTAGTGATGTCTCTGCACACCGATACACCGGGCCTCGGAACAGGTACACCGACACAGGACAGTCCCCTCGTCTTGGGTTCAAGGGGCTGTTCTTTATGCCATGTTCATTGTTTTCACTCAAAGGATATATTTTGAGATGGCAATGTCTTTGGTTTAGGCTGACAATGGGTTGTTTCTCTATTTCGGGTGGTCCCCTTGAGCAGATGGCTATAAGATCACCATGTCCAGCCTGTCTTCCTTCTCGTCTTTCCGTCCAGCATCACCAAAACAACAACAACCAAAGTCAGATATACAAATTGAGAAGTCTCAGAGAGATATCTCAGTCAACCAGAGTATTTCGGTGCGTCGCTCCGCTCCCTTCCAACTGCTAACACAACCCAGGAACACAAAGAGTATCCGATTCAGATGGCCCCTCTCGCACGGCGGTCCATGGACTGCGAGCAGTTCCGCATAGGCTTCATAGTCCTATTGACGTTGAATGGCATCATCTTCGCATGTTACATTATATCCTGCGGCTACAAGATGATGAACACCGAAAAGAGACCTCGCCGGAGCCGCAGCCGAAGTGGCTCTGGAAGCCGCAACCGGCGCAACAATAACAACCGGCGCAGCCGACGGCGCCGCAATCAAGGTAACAACGAAGACGACGACGACGACGACAGCACCGTCATCGATTTCGAGATGCATCCAGCGGCGCCGGCTCACATTCCGTCCCAGCATACGGCTCGACCTGGCGGCGTTGTCTCTTCGCCGTTGGGACGGGCCGCGACGGCGCCACAGACTCAGTTGCATCATCCGAGGCCTATTCGGCCGGCTCAGACTTTTCAGCCTGCGTTTGTCGGGAGGGATCCTCGGTATAATGGGTATTAAAGTGGATGTTTGGCTTGGGACCAAGAGAAATTCCTCCTGTGGTGGGATGAGGTGAGTGTTCTTGTCCCTTTGTCTGCTGGCTGACGTGATAGGACAGACTTGAGAGGTGGTAGATTGGAATGGAAATCCAGGTTTATCGACACGGACTATCATTTGGTGCTGAGAAATGTGATATATGCGTTGATGATGTGGCTGCCCTTCTCAGGTGAGTTCTTGGAGAGACATCGAGTTGCAGCTATGGTATAAACCTACAGAACCAAAGTCTTTCACTTTATAATGCATACCTAACACAACGCCGGTACTGAAATCGACTTCGTGGTCAAGATGGTAAAACAAAGGTCGGTCAAGGCAAGAATCCACTACGGAATGCTTCCAAGTTCTCATTGAGGCAGTTATCAGCCCCGTGCCCCGACTCTGCTGCCCTGTTACCTGTATACCTACCGACAGTTGAGCTCACTGTCAAAGCCATCCAAGGTAAGCGAGGTGTAGATGGCCGGAAATATCAATTATTCTTGTCGGCACCGACGGTCCACGGACGTGTGACTCGAGCGCGAGCTGTCGTGGGACACGCATGTAGTCAGTGGGTGGGTGGTCAGCGGTGGTCACCGACCCCGACCTTCTTACGTGGTTAGGCCGAGGGAGCACCGCTGGACGAAGTTGTCGTCGAGGTCTGCGGAGATTTTGCGGAGTTTGCGGCGGAGCGGTCACGGCAGTGGAGGTATACTGACGGAGAATTATGGCGGGAATGGGCCGCAGACGGCGTTTGCTCTAAGCCGGGACGGCAGAGAATAGGCCAGAAGAAAGGAAGCCGGTTCGAAGAGAGAACGGCGGACGCGATGCTCGTGGCAGAGGAAGGGTGCCGTCATGTTCTCCAGCTGGAGGGAGATCCGGTTGGTCGTTTGGTTCGAAAAACAGCAAGGCTTCAGCTGGCTGGAGGTTGACAGGCGATGAAGACATGACGAACGGATAATGGCTTGTAGAGGCATTCCAACGGTCATCAAGGCTACGACGACCGTCTAGAGAAAGCGGTGTCGTGTTTACATGTAAAGATGCTCAGACTGAATGTGTTGTTCTTTTCTCTGTTGAATTAAATTATTCATACAAAACGAATGGACTCCCTCTTGCAAAGAAGATGGTGAAATTCTCCCGGGTCACCAGGATCGGCATCTGTGGCCCGAATGACCGACCCGGAGGCAGACAATTGCGTGCTCCGACTCGGTCTCAAGCCGAATGCGAATATATACGAGTACGAAGGTACGATGCATACAATGTTATGATTGGTGGAAGTGAATCTAGGTATGGATTACTGAGTACGTTGTACAACGTACGAAGTACAACACATACAACGTACACCTACCACATGCGTTCCTTTGCACTTTGACCGCCTGCGGATACCAAGTTGTCCGTTTCAAGTCATGAAAACAAGTCGTATTCCCTCTGAACAACTCATGCATGCCTCGTAAATACCAACTACAAATAAGTACGAACAGGCCCTTATCAGTATCAAGATGGGTATCGTCAGCCAGGCCTGCATCGTATATTTCTCCGATCTACGTTGTATGTATAAGTGGAGACGGACACCGCTTTCTGATTAGTAAGGCTTGGCAGGGTACCGTTATACGGCATCCTCTGGTCCTACTATTCTCCCAACTCACGCACCTTCACCATTCGTACATCCCCAAGGAACCGACGACCTGCTGCCAAGAAGCCGCTCGACTTTTGCTACAGCGAGTAACTTAGAGGCGAGCTCGAATTGGCGCCCGTCGGCCTTTGTTACCTCCGCCTCCGCCGGCCTGATTGATTATCGCTGGGGTTTCTTCCCCCACCCCTGTGCCCTGTTGCCTATCTCGCAACTTGGGCTCTCCGCGGGAGGATTCGGATCGTCTTGCTTCGCCTGTTGGATGCGCCCTCGCATTGTTCAATAGTCGACTTCGATTTGCATAGCCACATTGTTGGGTGGCATTATTGATCGCGATAGGTAGGTGATTGATTGCCCGGGATATCCAATTCGGTATTCGTCTCCCGGCCCTGTCCTGTCTTTTTCTTCCTTCCTTTCTTTCACACCTCAGAAGTCCGCCATCTTACGTGTCCCTCATTTCCTTGCTGTCATCGTCCAGGCAGCAGCCAATTGTCCCACATATAGTGAATCGTTGTGCTTCTCTTTGTTGAAACCCTAGAAACCCAGAAACACAGAAACCCAGAACCAATTCAACGTAATTGGCAAGAGACTAACAGGGGACACATTAGTCAGTAATTCTCACGAGACGGGTCTAACATCTCACCGGACTGGACCTCTCCCGGTATTTTCGGTTCGCCACAATTCCACGCCGCTTCGCATTCTCTTGCCCTCCCACATCATCCTCGACTCGGCAGCACTTTTTGCTTCTCCCTTCTCTTTCCTATTCCAGTTCATCGCCGAATACTCTACAAGTCGATTAAAGAAACATTGGAGATCGAGCTCGTCCATCCGACTGCCGGCTGACCAACCCGCCGTCGCATCCTTCGCCCCGGCCAGCAATCGTAAACCCGCCGCTTGACGTTCTGGCGATGTCCCCGCCACCGTCGCCACGCTCCCAATCATGAGCCCTAAACCTTCAGCCGTTGGCCAATTGCCCGGCCAGCAAATACCGCAGCGACAGCCGCAGCAGCCACAGCAACCGCAACAAACGCAACAACAGCCACATGTCAAACCCCCCAGGATATTGGCATGCGTCCTCTGCCAGCATCGAAAGATCAAATGCGACAGGAACATGCCCTGCTCCAACTGTATCAAGGTGAGTTGCCTAGCACAGTCAAATGTGGTGGCGTTGCCGCCGCCCGCCCTGCGACGCCACATCGCTAACCGGCCCCCTCTCGTCCCAGGCCAACGTCCCTTGTACGCCATCAACCCCGGCCCCCGTTCGAAAGAGAAGGCGCCCGAACCAGGACCTCCAGGAGAGGCTCGCCCGCTGCGAAGCCCTGTTGAAACAGTATGCCTCGGCCGGCCCGCTCCCTCCTCTTCCGAGCAACCACGCCGATTCACCTAACGCCCCCTCCGTCGCCTCGACCGTCGCTTCGACCGCCGCTCCCGCCGCCTACACCCTCCCGTCATCGTCCGCCTCCGTTCCTCTCGCCAATCTACCCGGCCTTCACCCCGTTGCTCCCAGCCCCCAAAATCCCCAGACCACCCTATCCTCTAATGTGCCCACCCCGCACTCCTCCGCTTGCACCGGCATGCAAACTCCCTCGGCATCCCACCACGACGAAGACCCCTCGGGGAGCCTGAAACGTCCCGGCAAGCTCGTAGTCCAGGACGGGAGTGTTACCTTTGTCGACAGCATCGTGTGGCGTACCATTCACGAGAATGTAAATCATCTCCCTTCCCCCCTCGTTCGGTTGTTTGTTTCTAACAAATGCTTCTCGCAGCTCCAAGCCATGCGTGCCATAGTGGACGCCGAGGCCGTCGAGGAACAGAGCCCCCTGAGCTCCAGTGCCGTCACCCCGGATGACAATGTCGATCTCCTCCTCAACGATTTCTCCGCCATCGAACTCGAAGACGTCGCTCCCTCCCCCGTTCAGGTCTTCCGCCTGTGGCAGGTCTTCCTCGAGAGGATCAACCCCCTCACCAAGCTGGTCCACGTTCCGTCCCTTCAGCCTCTCGTCATCGAAGCCGCCGCCAACCATCGCAACGTCCCCAATAACACCCAATGCCTACTATTCGCCATATACCTCATCTGTACCGTGTCGCTATCCGATGCCGAGTGCAGGCAGATGCTCGATACGCCCAAGGAAGAAGCCCTCAAGACCTTCACCGCCGGTCTCAAGTCTGCCCTGACCCGGGTGAATTTCATGAAGCACTATGACATGGTGACCTTGCAGGCTTTAGTGCTCTACCTAGTATGTTGAGAATCCACGTCGCTGTTTTTTTTTTCTTTTCTTTTCCTCTTTTTTTCTTTTCCTCTTTTTTTCTTTTCCTCTTTTTTCGTTCTTCTCTTCCTTTTCTTTTTACCTCTCTGGCCGACTGCTAACAGCTCATGCAGCTCTCGCTTCAAGGACGCTACGATCGCCATGCAGCGTGGGTGCTGAGCGGAGTCTTGATCCGTATCGCCTACAAAATGGGACTTCACCGCGACGGCAAAAGATTAAATCTGCCACCCTTCGAAACGGAGATGAGGAGGAGAGTCTGGTGGCAGATTATCATGCTGGACTGCAAACACGCCGTCACTTCGGGCTTCGCAGACACGCTGTTGCCGTGGGGTTGGGACACGGAAATCCCCACCAACATTGACGACTCGAACCTTTTCCGCGGGTCGACCGAGCCGATCCAGCCCCGCGAGGGCCCGACCGAAATGATCTTCTGCATCATTTTCTGCGAGATTGGTCGCTTCATATCTCGCAACCGCATGTTCGACACGGAAGAGGCCATCTTCCACACCCAAGGCGCCGACCCCAATAGCCCGGAATACGCTGCCGCCATCGAAATCCTCACAGCGCAGAACGCCGTGATAGATACGCTCGAGGCTCGACTCATCGACATTGAGAAACGGTACCTCGACACATCGGCAGGCCCCATTCACGTCGCTGCCAGTTGCATCCGTCCGGGCATCATCGCCAAGCTCCGCAGCATGATCACCCCCATGCGCCAGATTCCCGAATGGGGCACCGAAGTCAAGAACATCCACGACAACATCTTCCGCATCTTCCTCTGCAGCGAGGAGAGCAACCTGGCCTACGCAGACATGGTCAACGACCGCAACTACCGCTGGTTCTTCGCCATGCACAGCCAGCTCGACATCATCATCTACCTCGCAACCATGCTCCACAAGCGGCCCCCGACCGGCGGCTTGGCCGACCGCGCCTGGCGCCTCTTCGACAAGACCTACGAGTACCACGAGGAACTGCTCACCATGACCCAGAAACCCCACCTCCAGCTCGCCGCCCTCATCCTCAAGACCTGGCCCGCCCGCGAGCAGGCCCTCGCCCAAATGGGCGGCCCGTGCGAAACACCCCAGTGCGTCACCAAGCTGCAGCAGGTCCTGCCGCACCTGCCGCCCGAGCTGGCGGCGACTCTCAGCAGTCGGACTGGCACGGCGCAGCCGGAGAACGTGGTCCCCACGCATAACGGCGGCGGTGCGCCCCCGCCAGACACGCAGATGGATTTCCTGAACGGCTTCTTCGACCCGTCGCCCGCGGACTGGGATCTGTGGCCGGACATGAGCTCCGCGCTGGACCAGGTATCGGGACAGACTGCCAACCAGCAAGCGACGTCGGGGTTCTTGGCGTTTGGCGGGTTGGGGAACTTTGGAGCGCCGACATCCCATTCGACGTGGTGAGGGCGGGTATATAACGACAGACGAGGGGCACGGTAAAGGAGTAAATCAGGTGATTCGCGGAGTAGAACGGCACATGCGTACGGAGTGAGTGTTCTCGGAATTTGACGATACGTCGGCGTATGGGTGCAAAAATGGGTTGTTGGATCTTCGTCGGTCGTTTGGAGGGACTATCAAAACATGGAGGATAGAATGAGGTTTTGTTCAGGCGCTCGGCTGGGTATAGACCGGGACGTCCTCTCCCAGCTGCACAGGCGGATTTCATCGTTTGGCCTCCCAAGAAAACATCCACAATACGCTGCTCGGTTTCACGATAGATGGGGGTCTGGAAAAGGGGCTGCCTGATTTCCCCGATGTACAATACTTTGGCATATTATGGGTTGACAAAAAGTCAAGAATTCTCTCGCTCCAGCTCCCACCTGACCTTGAAAGCGAGATGGAAGGAAACCGCTCACTCAACAACCGGGTCTCATGAGGATTGGTTCATGCTTGATTCAGCCAGGCGACGTGAAATCTATTGAACCCAGATCCATGTCCGGGGTTGGCGATCTATCCCCATTTCTCTGCGCTTTTCGCCGTTCCGAAACCTCCGTCTTCTCCTCGCCCCCTTGTTCACCGGACGTCTCCACCGGCACGAGCGCCCTCCTCCTCACCCGCCGCGCAATGACGCCATGCCGCCGACTCTTCAGGTGCTTCTCCCACGAATCCTCCGTGACGCACGTAACGCCGCACAGCTCGCACGTGCGCTGGCACGGCGCGTTTTGCTGCGCGGGCGACGCGGCGGCCACCACGGCCTCGAGCACGGACCGCGCGGCGGGGGAAACCGACGCGGGTTCCGGCAGGGGGTCGCCGGCTAGGAAGCTCCGCGTGATGGATGCGGCCGGGTCGGCGACCTGTTCGGCCCAGCGCGATGTGTCGGTGGTGTCGAGGACGAAGAGGCGGGACATGGCGCCCGGGTGGTCCTGCAGGAGGGGGACCACCTTGGTGCGGATCCAGCGGGTTTGGTATTTCGCGTACTGTCGCGTGGAGACCTTGACGGCTTCGAGGCCGGAGGACTGGAGAGATGCGAGGGCGGTGGGGTCGGCGGGAGGAGAGGAGGAGGAGGAAGCGCGGAGGTAGGGTTCGAGTTCCTTGAAGCCGATGGATTGCCATATCCCCCGGGTGAAATCGACGGGTTGCCCCGCGGCTTCGTTGCGACGGACGTGCTCGAACATTTGGCGCGTCTCGTCGAGGAGGCCGGCGGCGAGCATCTTGTCGACGCGGCCGTCGAGGCGGGGTTTCAGGGTTTCGGGCTCGGTGTGGACCCAGAACAGTAGGTTCTGCCAGGGCGAGACGTCCCCGCCGTCTTCTGTTTCCCTGCGGCGCTTCTGCTCGGCGTAAATCTCCGAGGCGGGACGGCCGTATTTGAGGAAGATTTCGAGGGAGCGGGAGATCTTGCGGCGGTCGTTGGGGTGCCAGCGGGCGGCCATGACGGGGTCGACTTGGCGAAGCTTGGCGAGGATGACGTCGGTGGGTTCGGAGAGGATGGGGAAGGACGAGGAGGGTTCCTCCTTTTCGCCCTCCACGAGGACTTGGTCGAATAGGAGGGCGTTGGTGTAGTAGTGTGTCCCGCCGACGAGGATGGGGAGGCGGCCGCGGGAGCGTATGTCGCGGATGACTTGGGTAGCTGCGCGCTTGAAGTCGTCGACCACCCAGGGGGGATCGTCGAGGCCTATGTGGTCCAAGAGGTGGTGCGGTACGCCGCGGCGTTCGGCGGGGGTGATCTTGTTGGTGATGATGGGGAGACCTTTGTAGAGCTGCATGGCGTCCGAGTTGATTACCTCGCCGTTGAACCTGGTCGCTAGCTCTACGGCGAGCTGGGAAACGACTCTTCAGCTAGCTGTCTGCAGAGCGACGCCGCATAGGGGGCGGATTTCGGTGTGACGGGGTGGAGGGAGACGCACCTCGGACTTGCCCGTGCCCGTCGAGCCGAGGACGAAGACTAGGGGCTCTCGGGGAGGAGGGTTCTTGGTCGCCATTGTTCGGATAATGCTAGCTGCAGGTGCATTGTGATGAAAGGATCTACGCCGAAGATTAGACCATGGAGGCATTCCTCGAGACCTGTGAGATGTATGTCAACTCGCGATGCAGAAGATGACGAGCGGCCGGCCGATTCATGAGGTTTTCGTTGAGTACCTACGTACCTTATCTACGGAAGTACTTAAACAGCGCATCGCAGAACAATGCGGAGTGATGTGGGGCGTCTATATTACCTAATGCTTCTCAAAGATTCCACCTCAACAGACAAACCAATGAGATAAGTAATTGGCCTGGGAGTTAGGCTAGTCACGTGCTGCTGCTCCACCCCGACCTCTGGACACATTGACAATTTGGGGATTTTGAAGCCAGATCGCAGCCTTCGCTCCTCGACCTCCTTTCTCCAAGCTCTCTCCCTCGTCTCCCTCCTCTTAATATCCCCTCCTTTCCCCCTTCTTTTCACCCATTCAAGTTACGTCTGAATAGCCTGGGCCATTGTTGCTCAGAGCATTCGTCTTCTTTTCTTTCTTTTCCTCGGCTCTCTGAGCACCTTGGACCGTTGTTTTTAATCTCGTCATCACACAACCGCCACCATGAGCTCCCGTGAGTTTGCTTCTACTCCTGCCCACCGCGGCCTGTGTCCCATCGTCGTGTGCTACGCTCTGTTGTCATTCCAAAGCTCCTGCATGCTTGCAGACGCGGATTGGCGCAGATGGGCGTACATGATGCGATGCCTCCAGTCGCAAGTCAGCTAACGCGTCTCCCACCAGTACGCTTCCTTGACCTCGTCAAGCCGTTCGTGCCGTTCCTCCCCGAGGTTCAGCAGCCGGAAACCAAGATCCCCTTCAACCAAAAGTTGATGTGGACGGCCTTGACGCTGCTCGTGTTCCTCGTCATGAGCCAGATGCCCCTCTACGGCATCGTTTCTTCCGACAACTCGGATCCGCTCTTCTGGCTGCGCATGGTCATGGCCAGTAACCGCGGCACGCTCATGGAGCTCGGCATCACACCCATCATCTCGTCCGGCATGGTCTTCCAGCTCCTCGCCGGCACCCACGTCATCGACGTGAACCTCGACCTCAAGTCCGACCGTGAGCTCTACCAGACGGCCCAGAAGCTCCTGGCCTTTGTCCTCTCGGCCGGCACTGCCACCGTCTACGTCTTCTCCGGTCAATACGGTCCCCCCTCGGACCTCGGCGCCGGCATCGTCTTCCTCCTGATCCTCCAGCTCGTCGTGGCCGGCATGATTGTCATTCTCCTCGACGAGCTCCTTCAGAAGGGCTACGGCCTCGGGTCGGGCATCTCGCTCTTCATCGCCACCAACATTTGCGAGTCGATCATGTGGAAGGCCTTTTCCCCGACCACCATCAACACCGGCCGCGGGCCCGAGTTTGAGGGTGCCGTCATTGCGCTCTTCCACCTGCTCCTCACCTGGAACAACAAGCAGCGCGCGCTCCAGGAGGCCTTTTACCGACAGAACCTCCCCAACATTATGAACCTGCTCGCCACCATCACCATCTTCGCCGCCGTCATCTACCTCCAGGGCTTCCGCGTCGAGATCCCCGTCAAGTCGTCCCGCCAGCGCGGTGCTCGCGGCTCGTACCCGGTCCGCCTGTTCTACACCTCCAACATGCCCATCATGCTGCAGTCGGCCCTGTCGTCCAACGTCTTCCTCATCAGCCAGATGCTGTACTCTCGCTTCTCCGACAACCTCCTGGTGCGCCTCTTTGGTGTCTGGGAGGCCAAGGAGGGCACCTCGCAGCTGGCCGCCGTTTCGGGTCTCGCCTACTACATGTCCCCGCCTCTGAACATGAAGGACGCGCTGATCGACCCCATCCACACCGTCGTGTACATCACCTACATGCTGACTGCCTGTGCCATCTTCTCCAAGACGTGGATCGAGGTCTCGGGCTCCAGCCCCCGCGATGTCGCCAAGCAGCTCAAGGACCAGGGTCTCGTTATGGCCGGACACCGTGACCAGAGCATGTACAAGGAGCTCAAGCGCGTCATCCCCACGGCTGCCGCCTTTGGCGGTGCCTGCATTGGCGCCCTCTCTGTCGCCAGCGACCTGATGGGTGCTCTGGGCTCTGGCACCGGTACCCTGCTTGCCGTTACGTAAGTTCTCTTGATCCCAAAGCCAAGACAACAAGAAAACAGTTCAACCTGTCCACCGCTCCCTTGCTAACACGCTACTTTAGCATCATCTACGGTTACTTTGAGATTGCAGCCAAGGAGGGCGATATGGCCAGCATGAAGGGTATGGTCATGGGTTAAAAGATTGTCTTGAGATAACCCGGCGTTTCCGATACGACCCAACTTCTCAGCTTTTATGAGGAGTCTTCTCTGTTTGTCCATCGCGAACCTCTGGCCGCTGCCGAGTTTTATTTTTCTACTCCTGCCAGCAGCCTCCCCTCGTGTATCATGTAGGAAAGAGAAAAGTACCCGATTATGCAAGATCAAGATCTCGTTATTCCTTTTTTTTTTGTTCAGCTCGTTTCTCGTGTGGAGAAATGAGCGAGTTGGAGCGGGGCGTCGGGGTCATAGTGTAGGCGAACTACTCTTTTGCGCCATGCGGTGCGCGAGATCAAGCCTCCGGGTGGGGACGATATAGGTGTGGTGCTACGAGCAGACGAGTCTGAATCTGGTAGGGGAAGACGCCATCCATCGTCCCACTGTGGACTGCGGTCGTGATGCGTATGTAAATCTGTAAACAAACACAGTTTTATCCCATTTTACTTCCCCATTGTGTACGAGATGAGTTAGAAAGGGACATGGAATCCTGGTCTGTAGAATGGGACCTGGGCCGTGACAAACGAGGGAGACAGCGCGGCATGTAGGAGAGGTAAACCGCAGGCTTAGAGAACACGGTGGCTTTGGAAGCATGGCGAAGTGGGAGTGAAACAGAGTACATAGGCCACTAGCTCGGATAAGCAGGAATGAAGAGTTGAGAGTTGAAGTGGCATTCCAGGGATCAAACGTGGGCTATTCAAGTCAGTCAGTTGGGACCTCAGGTCTATAAAGAACGGTTCTGCTCCTCGAGACCCTGGTCTGGGATGGAAAGGATGTCTTTGAGGTGAGACATAGATCCATCGTCATGGGCACAGTTGGTAAGTTCGTTAAGAGCAGATTTCCCAATGCAGCAAGCAAAGGGAGAAGAGGGATAACTCGAGAAGCATATGGCTATGATAGTTGAATAACTTACGGTCATGTTCCCTTGTTGGAGGAGTATTAGATCTGGAAGATGGCGAAGAAGCGGAGTGGAGGGAGGATCACTGGGAGGACAGCGGTCACAGAATAGGGCGTGGGGTAAATAATCAACGGAAACCGGCTCGTCATAATAACCCAAGGCTCCGGTTGGGTCAAGGCAACGAATCGGTCGGAGCCGAGTAGGATCAGGTATCATCGACAGGGGAATCGATAGGCCCTACATAACGTACAGCGAGGATATACGTCCGGACGACTGGTCGTGTGCTCAACTTGCCAGAGTTGGGCAGCCCATGATTAAAATAGCAACAGGTTTCTGGTGTTTGTCTGTATTCAACTCGGCAGTAAAGGAGAAAATAAGGAAAGGCGGGTAAGCATGTAAGCGGACTTCGTATAAGCAGGATGGACGGAGAAGAACCGACCTGCAGGTAGAAGCCGCAGTCATGAGCCGTCAAACACAATGTATTGAGAAGATGCAAGGGGTCCTCAATGATGGACACGAGCCGCATGAGATGGACGGAGTAAATCTGACGCGGTACACGTACAACTCGAGGACAGGTAGGAAAGATTGTATCAAGGGAGGGAGCTTGAGGAATGGAAATGGGACGCGCGACGAGTGGGACGAGGTGTGTCCAGTGGAGTTGAAGAGACACGCTTGGATTGCTATTGTCTTTTCCATGATGTTCATACCAACCTCGTGCCGATCTACCTACCGCATCCTTGGAATAGCATTTGATAAACAGCAGTTGTTAATCAGATCACGACAGAAAGTGGTGGAGGAGTACCTACCTACCTACGTTGTAAGTATCTCGTCTTCCATCACTGGTAGCAGTACGAAGTACAACGTATGTACACTACGAATACATGAGGACCGTACCTGGGCTTGCCGACGCGGTTGTCGACTGCATACTACGCGCAGAGGCATGTACTCCACTCGGGGAAAGAACAGCCGCACAGACCAACATGTTCGTGACTCTTTGGTGGGGCAAATTGGGGCTAATAGTCGGGGATTCTCCACGCACTGTGCTGCTGTGGGCAAACCGGCCGAAATGGCGTCAGCATGCCAATCTGATTACAGTCGTCTGCTCGTTCTTTGGGTTCTGCAGCGGGAAAACCCTCCCCAAAGTACTCCAATGTACTTCATGCCAAGCCACCTGCCCGGCAATTCAATCCACCCAGTGCCCAGTATGATGGGCTACAAGTGGGGTACGTGGTGACTAAAATGTACATGTACGGATACCGTAATGTATTTTCATTTTACCACGAGTAGCCTCGAGTCTGGGAAGTTCCTGCTTTTTTTTTTTTTCTTTTCCTCTTCTCTCCTCCCATCACTTCATCCCTCCCCTCACCTTCTCTTCGTCTCTATCCCATCATATTATCCCAATTCACTTCATGTCGAAGGCGTAAACCTCCATGGATTCTAGAGCTACTCAGCTCCTCCCCTCCGGCCATTCTATCCGTCTCTCCCTCGCCTCCAGCGTGGTTTAGCACCATCGCGAATACGTGAGGACCGCGACGTGTATCCTCAACTTTGGCTTCTCTTTTTGCCCTCTTTTTGCCCACGCGCCGTGAACCGCCTCGTCTATTGTGTTTCTCTTTTATTGGAATCTTAGACATCTCGAGGCCGGCCTCACTCGTCCCAGGCACCTAGTCTAGCTGCACTTCGGAGCAAGTCCATCTCTAGACACCTCTCAATTGCATCGACCAAGCTCGATACGCTACGCTCTCTTGACCGCAGACTGCCAGCTCGTTCGGATCAAGCACTGGGCACATAACAAGGCCTCGGTATTCCCAACTCCCCGACTCCGGAAGGTTTCAATCTCGCCTTAACATGGGCTTCGCCCGTTGCGAGGGGCCGATATGGCGGGTCGATGACTTGTCCCGCTGCTTTCAGCAAGAGTACGTGATGCCCCTTCAATTATTCCCTTGTAAAATTGTCCGTTGTTGATCCACCTGGTCTGCCCATTCAATACGCTGCTGCTGACATTGGCATTCCCTTCCTTAGCTACCTCCAGGTTCTATTTCCCCTCATCACCATCGCCATATCGCTCCTCGTCCTCGTCTTCCACAACGCACCCCGCGCCGCCGCCCGACTCCGCCGCAAGGACGGCTACCAATCAATACCCACCGACCCCGATCACCTACATGCCCAGGAGAATACCGCTGCCGCACACACCGATGTTCCTCCCGAGGAACAAGAGGAACTACTAGACGACGACGATGAGCCCCTAACCATGAACCCCGGCGGTGCCGGCCGCCTGTCCCTCGTCAAGACAACCACTCGTGGCTCCGTCGTATCCGTCGTCCAGGCCGATAGCCCCCAGGGCCAGAGCTTGTCCATGGTCGTTGAAAAGCTCGCCATTGCCGGTCTGGTTGCCGTCCACATCATTGCTCTGCTTACCGACGGCTATGGCCAACGCGGCGAGCTGCCCGCCATCGCGGGCCTGGTCGTTTGGCTCTACGTCGCTGCCCTAGCCACCCTTCGTCTTGTCCTGGGAAACACAAAGTGGCGCCTCCCCCGTCTCTGGTTCCATACCGCCACCATCTACGGCTGCCAGTGGCTCTACACCGTCGCCATCTTCCGCTCCGTCATCATCCACCCGAGCTCCCGCACCGCCCAGGTCCTGGTCATCGTCGAGTTCGCCCTCATCTCCCTGCTCTTCGGCATGGCCATCACCACCCGCAAGGGCAACAAGACCGTCCTGCTGGAGTGGGAGGACGGCATCGAGCCCTCGCGCGAACCCCTCGCCTCGCTGCTCTCCCTGGCCACCTTCTCTTGGGTTGACCCCATCGTCTGGCGGGGCTACAAGGAGACCTTTGAAATGAAGGCCGTCTGGAACCTCCTCCCCAAGGACAAGGCCGCCGCCGTGCTCGCCGACTACCGGACCCTCAAGCGCACCACCTCCCTCGCCATTCACCTGCTCAAGTACTTCAAGAAGGACCTGATCCTGCAGTGCGCCCTGGCCATCATTGGTGCCGTCTTCGCTTTCGCCCCGACCCTGCTGCTCAAGGCCATTCTCGAGTACGTCGAGCAGCCCGACAATGCCCCCATCAACGTCATCTGGCTGTACGTCATTCTGCTTCCCATCCTCGACCTCGTCCGCTCCTTTGGAGACGGCATGTCTCTCTGGATCGGCCGCAAGATTTGTATCCGCATCCGCGCCATCATTGTCGGCGAGATTTACGCCAAAGCGCTTCGCCGCAAGGCCGCCGCCGGAAAGGACACCGTGCTCGGCGCCGACAGTTCGGCCAAGAAGAATAAGAAGAAGGACGGCGACGGAAAGGGAGGCGGCATTGTCGACTCGATCAAGCAAAAGCTAGGCCTAAAGCAAGACGATGACCAATCCACCGGCTCCCCCGACGCCGACGCCGACGCCGCCGCCGCCGCGACCACCGCCGAGTCCTCCACCGCCCTCGTTCCCGAGAAGAACGACGAGCAGGTCAACCTCGGTACCATCATCAATCTCATGTCCGTCGACAGCTTCAAGATCGCCGAAAGTACCTCCTACCTCCACTTCCTGTTCGCCTGCGCACCCACCCAGCTCATCCTCTGCGTCGTTCTGCTATGGCGCGTCATGGGCGTCAGCGCCATTCCCGGTCTCATCGTCATGGCCTTCCTCCTGCCCATCAACTACGGTTTCGCCCGCGGCTTCACCATCACCTCCAAGAAGATCTTGGCCGCTACCGACAAGCGCATCAACGTGACCAACGAGATCCTCAACAACATCCGCATCATCAAGTACTTCGCCTGGGAGGAGAGGTTCGGCCGCATCGTCGACGACAAGCGCCTCGTCGAGCTGCGCGCCCTGCGCTCCCGCTTCCTGGTCTGGTCCTGCGCCGTCGCCGTCTGGAACTCGGTGCCCGTCGTCATCACCTTCTTCTCCTTCTTCGTCTACACCGTCATCCAGAAAAAGCCCCTGTACCCGTCCGTCGCCTTTACCGCCATTTCGCTCTTCATGCTCCTTCGCATCCCCCTGGACCAGTTCGGCGACATGTTCGCCCGCGTGCAGGAGACCAAGGTGTCCCTCGACCGTGTCGAGGAGTTCTTCATGGAGGACGAGACGGAAAAGTACGAGCAGCTGGGCCTCGACAACATTGACGAGAACGGGAACCACGTCATCGGCCTCCGGGATGCCACCTTCATCTGGGGCGGTAGGGATACTGTCGCCGACGACGGCTCGTTGGCCTTCCGGCTGCTCGACATCAACGTCGACTTCAAGATTGGCCATCTCAACGTCATCTCCGGCCCCACCGGCTCTGGCAAGACCTCGATGCTCATGGCGCTCCTCGGCGAAATGACCCGCCTGGAAGGCAGGGTATACTGTCCCGGCGGTCGCAGCCGCGAAGACGTGCGCCCGGATCCCGAGACGGGCCTGGCCAACACCATCGCCTACGTGGCCCAGTCCGCTTGGCTGGTGAACGCCACCATCAAGGAAAACATTCTCTTCTCCGCCGAGATGGATGAGGACAGGTATAAGAACGTCATTGTGGCCTGTGCCTTGGAGCGCGATTTCGAGATCCTCGACCACGGCGACGAGACCCTCGTCGGCGAGAAGGGAATCACCCTCTCGGGAGGTCAGAAGCAGCGCATCTCCCTGGCCCGCGCCCTCTACTCCAACTCGCAGCATCTCCTCCTCGACGACTGCCTGAGCGCCGTCGACTCGCACACGGCCCACTGGATCTTCCACAATGCCATCCGGGGTCCCCTCATGATTGGCAGGACCTGCATCCTGGTGACGCACAACATCCAGCTCGCCGTCCCCTCGTCTCACTACGTCGTCGTCATGGACAACGGCCGCGTTTCGGTGCAGGGCCCCACCGCCGACGTCATCGCCTCGGGCAAGCTCGGCGAGGACTTGCAGCGGTCGCGCCCCAGCACCGCCGTCGGCTCTCGTATGCCGTCCCGTGTCCCCTCTAGCGTCGGCGAAAACGGCTCCGAGACAATTGTGAATCCGGGTGACGAAAACGGACACCACGCCAACGGCGCTGCGGCCGAGGAAGCGAAGAAGAAGAAGAAGAAGCAACCGACCGATGCCGTGGTAGAGCACAAGGCCGAGGGTGCCGTCAAGTGGCCCATCATGAGGATGTACATTGGCGCCATGGGACCGTGGTGGTTCTGGATCGTCGCCGCCATCGTGTTCACCCTGCAGCAGCTCTCCGGCGTGGCCACCAACGTCTGGGTCCGCCAGTGGGCGAACGAATACGTCACCGAGGAAGTCGACCACATCGAATTCACCTCGTCGTCCCACAGCTACAGCACCCAGTCCATCACGCCGACGTACTTTGCCCATTTCGCCCACTACGGGTTCCTCGGGAACGCGACCGGCTTTGGCATCCAAGCTGTCAACGAGGTCAACGTCGCCTATTACCTCACCGGCCTTGCCTTTATTGGCCTGGCGGGAGCGCTCACTGCTTTCATTCGCGATCTCTGGATCTTCTTCGGCTCTCTGACTGCGTCCAAAAAGATCCACACTCGCCTCATGGAGTCTGTATCTCGGGCCAAGTTCAAGTTCTTCGACGTCACGCCCCTGGGCCAAATCATGAACCGATTCAGCAAGGACCTGGAGGCGGTGGATCAGGAGGTGGCGCCCATCGCCATCGGAGTCATTAGCTGCGCTCTGGGCATCGTCGTCACCGTTGTGCTGATTGCCATCATCACGCCGGGGTTCCTCATCGCCGGCGTGTTCATCACGGTGGCCTACTGGTTGGTGGGTAGCTTCTATATCCGGGCCTCGCGCGACCTGAAGCGCCTCGAGTCGGTGCAACGCAGCCCGCTGTTCCAGCAGTTCGGCGAGACCCTGTCGGGCATGACCACCATCCGGGCCTACGGTGCCGAACGGCGCTTCATCCGTGAGAACCTGGCCAAGATCAACACGCAAGCCCGGCCCTTCATCTACCTGTGGGCCTGCAACCGATGGCTGTCGTTCCGCACCGACCTGCTGGGCGACCTGGTGTCGTTTTTTGCTGGTGTCTTTGTCATCCTGGGCCTGGGCAAGATCGATGCCGGCGCCGCCGGTATCTCGCTGAGCTACGCCATTGGTTTCACCGACAACGTGCTCTGGCTGGTCCGCCTGTACGCGTTGAACGAACAGAACATGAACTCGGTCGAGCGGGTGAAGGAGTACCTCGACGTGGAGCAGGAGGCTGCGCCCGTGGTTGAGAAGAACCGCCCACCGGCGAACTGGCCGGCGCAGGGCTCCATCGAGTTCATCAACTACTCGACCTCGTACCGGAAGGAGCTGGAGCCCGTGCTCCGTAACCTGAGCTTCAAGATCAACCCGAGGGAAAAGGTGGGTATCGTGGGTCGAACCGGCGCGGGCAAGAGCTCTCTCACACTGGCCATCTTCCGTGCCCTGGAGGCTGTCGAGGGCAAGATTCTGATTGACGACGTGGATATTGGCTTGATCGGCCTCCGGGACCTCCGCGAGGCCGTCACCATCGTGCCACAGGACCCTACGCTGTTCATGGGCACGATCCGCAGCAACCTCGATCCGTTCCACGTGTACACGGACGAGCAGATCTTCGAAGCCCTGCGCAAGGTCCAGCTGATCGGGCCCGACGAGTCGGCCACTCGGCCGCAGACGCCCGCTTCGTCTATGCTGCCGTCTCCCCCGGCGATCGGCACGCTGGAAGATGAGGGGGATCGGGCTCCCAGCCCGACGGGGTCTGGCGCGGCAACGAACAGGAACGTCTTCCTTGACCTCTCGACGCCCGTGAGCGAGTCCGGCTCGAACCTCTCGCAGGGCCAGCGACAGCTCATGTGCCTGGCGCGGGCCATCCTCAAGAACCCGTCTGTCCTGGTCATGGACGAGGCGACGGCGTCGATCGACCACGCGACGGATTCGAAGATCCAGGAGACGATCCGCGAGCAGACGAGCACCATCATCACCATCGCGCACCGGCTGCAGACCATTGTCGATTACGACAAGGTCCTGGTGCTGGACAAGGGCGTCATGGTGGAGTACGGACACCCCTACGAACTGATGCGCAACGAGGAGGGCCACTTCCGCGGCATGTGCGAGTCGAGCGGTGACTATGACGCGCTCGCCAAGGCGGCGAAGCAGAAGTGGGATGCGGGACGGCTGGTGGATGTGGATGACGAGTAGGGAAGGCGGACGTCGCAGCAGCCGGGTGAGCCCGTGCGGGCCAAAGGAAAGTCGGCTTTGTAGTAGTATTGTATCGAACTCAGAGAAAACGGAGTCTATGGCTGTTTTTCTCTTGTTTCTGTGTTTACACTGGGGGTTTCATTATGTTTATACCATGCCGTTTCTCGCAGCTGCCTTGGGATTGGGTAGGGTAGATGCATGGTACGGCGCAACAAGGACGCTGGTTTAGTGTTTTAAAAGTCAATTGATTCGACGTGGCTGAAGACGAACGGGGTGACGTGACATTGCCTATGACTTGGAGGCTGAGGCCGGGTAGATCGGAAGCAGAGACGGACTGACTGTGACTTGTAGATTTGCTCTTCACCGAGTCCTCTTTCGTCTTGGTACTGTCTTTATCGAACCGTGGTCCAGCCTTTCCTCCCATGTGCGCGCGTTCTTACAACTTTACAGCCCACGGACGATCTATTGTATTTACGTCTCGTCGCCGCGGTGTTATCTATGCGAAGTCATTGTAATGAGTTGACAGGTAATCTTAGGCTTAACTGGTAATTCAGGAGGGACTTTGCCGTTGAGTTTGAAGCTTGGGGTTTCAGTTGGATTGCACCAAGCTATATGATTGTATTGGAGTTGCTATATAGTCCTCTGTGGTCTCAGGTTGTCTTAGCCATAGTATCGTTTTAATGGTCGATGGAAATTGCAGCCCAAATCAAGGGTTAAGAATCACACCGAGGACGTTTGATAGTAGAAACATGACTGTATCTTGAACGAGCATTTCTATAATAACAGTCCAACTAGGTATTACCTTGATAGATCTGGAATTACTTGGTTGATATTAGTAAGTCTTATGATGAGTCGGGCCGGTAAGTGCTGTTAACAGACCGAAGACATGAGAAAGTAAATACGATATCGATGTAGACGCGGATTTTCAGAGCTTCCCACTGTTTCAGGATTCGGTATTTCAAATGCTAAGGTACATAAGATAGAAGAACCTGAAGGGATTGCTCACTTCGTAAACTGGATTATTTTGTAAGCTAGACGACTATAGACACTAGCTAAGAGCTTAAGGGCCTATGGGCAGCTTAAAGGATAAGAAACATATTCACTTCGTCGCAAAGAAATACTATTTAGTAGATTGATTCCCTTGTCCAAGTTGTATTGAATTTCTGTTCTATAACTATGATTTTCTTTATACGAATTACTTCTAATTAGGTTCAGGATATAAAGAAGTTGAGTTCCAGTGGCTACTAATCAAAAGCCCAGTTAGCCCGGCTAGGACAATAAGTCGAGAGACTGCAAGACTTTCACAGGGCTCTCAGTCATAGAGTAGTAGAGACTATATATAGTACGAATGCTTAATCGTAGTTTACTGCAATTCGTTTTGTTTATTCTAGCATTAAGGCAGTAAGAAACTATCGTTTCGTCTACTCCTTTATGGATTCCAGACAGTGATAGGTCAACTCAGCCGTACAGTCCGCAAGTCGAAGGAGCGAGAATACTATCGATTATGGAAAAGACAACACAAACTCTCTGGCTTTATTGGTTGCTACGCTATTATCAGCTTTCCCAGTTTTGCCCAAGGTGATACTGGGATGCTTCATGCAGAGGTCCAAAGCATGCCGGTCTCCAGAGCCACATAAACAAGTCTACAGCTCTTCCCAAGCCACGAGCTTCAGGTCAGATGCCGGAAGTTCTTCGACACTGTTCGACGGGGATATCGCTGGGGTTGTGCGACTTGTTAATGCTTGGGTAAGACGACACAATAGTTAGCCTTGAAATCGGATAAAGACGCCATCTTCCTATCCTACTATAAGAGTGTTAGACACACAAGACGCCTTGCTAATAGGGGGTGGAGTGCGGCGATAAAGGTCCTCGGGGCCGGATCCATAGGTATGCATACCGAGGTGAATGTACATCAGGGTTTCGGTGTCTTGGGTCGTGGGGGAAGCGGTAGCAAGAACCCCACCAAGCCGGATGAGTTTACGTCATTCGTCCGAGACCCGTTCAGGGGAAGTGGAGAAATCCACCCAGAAGAGGGCTACCAAAATGCGACTGGGCCATTTTAGGTATAGCCTAGATTTATCTGCTTCGCATAAGTGCCAAGGAAAAGAAACAAGAAGAAAAAGACCATTTGACCGATTTCGGCGTACTTTGTAGGTACAACGTACGTACGTACTAAGCAGTCGTAGCTTTGGCATCGCTCAAGACGGACGAAATGCGCTTATTGAGGATTCTGCGCCTTATACCCTCGACCTGTCATCCTTTCTATAATGCAGCTTGATGCCTCATCCTATACTCCAAGACAACTGCCATATATCGCGTCTCGCGGTCTGTTACAACTCGGCGAGATCCAGAATCCGACGGAGGCTCTGCACCGCTAGACAGACATGTGGGTACCTGTACAAGCCATGTCTCGTCGGTGTAGGTTTTAGCGCCGGCTTGCGCGCCGTTTTCTCGTGTTGGGACGCCGCGGCATGCGCTTCTGCGCCAGGACAGAACGAAAGTCACTTTGAGTATGAATGAACCTCGTAGACAGATGTCGAGGGTATCAGAGAAGCCTGGACGCCTGTCCTGTCGGGATCTATTCGTACTACACCATCGTCCTTCCATTCCGTCTGGATGGTGGACAGCCCTTCCAATAAGGACTACTGTGGAAGTGGCTTTTGACGTACCTACAACGTACTGTATGTACTCGCGAACAACAGAAAGCCGAGAAGTCCTCCCATGGTTTGGCGGTCAACGTCCGTCGGGCCGTGGAGCGGCTCAAAGGCATGGCATGGCATGGCGCCAAGGTAGTAATAATTATCGCTATCGTCGAACATTGAGCCCAGTGTGGCACACAGAATTCAATCCATCCATGATTCCGGCCCCCGGTGGAAGCGGTGCTTGGCTCGTGATCATCGTGGCCCATGGGGCTAAAAAAGGGCAAGGGGTGAAACGCCCTACGAGGATATCTGGGTCACTGGCTGGCCAATTGGGGAGAATGGTTAGCAAAGACCCCGTCGGATGAACAGTGCCGCCAGCGGGCGCATGATAATCCTCCTGCAACCATGGTTGACTTGTTACCATCAGGTGTCCGACAAGTCCGTTTTTAGACACCACCCACCTCTTCGCAAAGATTCCATCCAACTGTTGGCCTACACGGCCTGTCTTTGCCATTCCTTCTTTTTTACCCTCCCCGTTCTTCACTTTACCCTCCTTGCCGGATCATCGCAAGTCGCTGCAGGGGTAGCGGGACTGGACATGCAAATTGCGAATTATCTGTCCGACAGAGTATATATCTTTAATTCGACACGTCCGTGAAAGTTAGAGAACGCAAGAGTGAAGGAGAAAAGTGTGTACGTTGTAGTGTAGGGTAGACCAGCCAAAAGTAAGCAGCTTGATGTGTCCCGGCGGCCGGATCGGTTCGGTGCGCCGGTCGAGAGGGGTCGAGAGGGGTTTCCGTGTCCTCCACAGACGCGTCTTCCTCGTGGCATGCCCCCAAAATAAAGGGGAAAAAAATGCAAATCGGCGGAGACAGGGATTGTTGGTTCACGGGATCGCCATTGGTCCAGGGGCCGTGTAGGACCTGGACTGTGCGTCCCACAGCGGGCAGAGGAAAAGGGAAAGACGGACTTGGGGCTAAAAGGTACCAAGAGGGAAGAAGAAGAAAAGAGAAGGCGAACGGGGTGGTGGATGGCGTTATGACGTGACCTGTAGGTACGAATACGTTGTAACATCCAAATACAACGTACTGTAAATACTTACCAGAAGAATACCTAGCGGACTGTGCCGCACGGTGAGGAAGACCTTATATCTCTCGACGCCTTTGACCTGGGTCATCCAGAAGGATGCGAAGGAGGTCATGGGTCTGCTAGGTGTCGGGCTGAACGCATTGTCAGACGACCCCTGTCCCGGTGTCGCACCAAAAGTACGGTATCCATATTGAAGCTGAGAATTGTGCTGCATGCCGTAATATGTATGTATGTACTCGCTCGCTGTACGTTGTACATTGTACATACGGTACGGTACGTGTGCTGTACTTCCGTTTATGCGTCAGCTGTGATACAACGGGCCTTGGCGGCCAAAACGGTGAGACGCCCACCGTTGCCGTCTTCGTTGTCGGCAGTTAGGGCTCCATTCTGTAATATTCAATTGAACATTTTTGGCCCGAAGCAAAAATTCCACGGGACGTGGAGGTCTTGGGAGAATGGAGAAAAAAAAGCGACGGAAAAAGGGGTGATGATTGCCGCCCCTATGCACCTGGGATCTCCTTCTTTCAATGCTGAATAAGGAGTAGAATCGATGGGTGAAACTGATAAACTGATCGCAGTTGGCGTGAGATGCAGATATGGCGGTCTTAATAGGGAAAAAATACCAGGTCGATCCCATCGTCACGCGAGAAAAGTTGACAGTTGACGGGAGAGACAAAGACGGGACGAGGGGTCCAGAAATGGCGTCCATCCCATACGTCCCATAGGCCAACACTGCTGTCGTACGAGAGGTGTGTGCCAATGGTCCATTGGCACCGCATTCTGGCCTCCGTGGCTCCATTGTTCCTGCAGCCGAATTCTCAAAACGCACCAATGTCTTCCGACTCCGTACCTACATATTCGTCCTGATGGCATGTAGGCATGGCTTCACTTTTTTCTTTGGCTTGAGTCGGTTTCTCCCGTTCTGGCCCCCACCTGCTTGTCCAAGTTGACCGTTTCGAGGGTCGGTCTTCCGTGTAGTGCCGGATTCTCGAATACCAAATGACGCAGTACGGTAACGCAGTGGTACGGGTCACAGGTGAGCGCAGGACAGAATTTTGAGAATGCTTGGTATAAACACGCTCTGTGGACATGCGCTTCACTCTTTTTCCCCTGGCGCTACTTCGAGACGGCGTGGGATGGGGAGGCCCGCTGTAAGGTACCCGCGTGAACTGTCCAATGAAAAAAATGAATGTGGGGCATTGTTCTGTCAAGCTGCATTTTCCATTGGACTCTCTCTCTCTGCATAACGTACGTACGAAGTACTCCTCCGTACAGTCAGGCCACCGCTAAAAGTTGAGAAGCTGCGGGGTGGGTGTCCCTCGTGTCTGGATCGGGGACCGTTGGACCACCAGAACCCTCCAAGTCCTGAGGTACCTCGCTTTAGCCGCATGGAAGTACTTTTTCAGTCCTTTTCAGTGGCCCAGACGGGAGGGGGTACCTTGACTTGGTATGGCAGGCGGTTCCCACCAATGCCTGCCTTCCCGGTTTGTCCAGCCCGCCCCCAGCTGGAAGTCTCGTCTTGTCTGGTCCCTTTCCTCTTTTTTTCCCCTCCCTTTTCTCTCCCTCTTGTTCTCTTCCGTTTCTCTTCCTCTGGATTTTGAGTCTCCCGTTCCATTCTCCCTCTTTGGGTCGTTCTCGACAAACTCCTCACTCTCTCTTCTCTCCTAGTCACTCATTTCTTTTGCCTTATTGTTATTATTCTTTTATTGCTAGTCCTTCTCTTGATCCTTCTGTCAATCTTTAGGGCCCGTCACTCCTTTTCGGGTATCCATTCCATTCCTTTTCACTAGTCCAGTATCCACGACTCGACTTGGTTCACATTCGTCAACCACGACACGATCCATCTCGTCCATATCCTGGACTCAACAACTCCTAATCCAACACGGATTCAGGACCACGCTCCTTACCCAATATACCCTTTTTTCCTGACGTTCCCTAGCGTAAAGCATCCGAATATCATTCTCTTTTCAGCCGTATATCGCCTTCGTCCGCTCTCGAGCCCACTAATTCTTTCCGCCATCGCCTTCCCCCCCGGAGCAAAGGGCCCACGAGTCGGAGGCACGCGAACGAGGTTGATTAGGACCCGAAAGGACAACAAGGACGGAACCTGAACAGCCCGTAATAGACCTCCGGGTCGTTTACGTTACTCGTTCGATACATCACTGTGCTCATCTCGGCGTATTTGCGAACTCGATTTTGATCGAATTGAACCCTCGAGCAGGCACTCCGCAACACACCTCGACACGACACGACATCCACCGCCCAGCCAATCTTCACCTTACTTCTACGGTACCCGACGACTACCATGGCGGCTACGGAAGTAGATACCAAAGTGAAGATGGAGCAGGCCACGGCCGAGTCGCCGGCAGCTGCTGGTGCTCTCACTCCCAATTCCAATCCCATCGACGCGGTTCCGACTCCGCAATCATTGGCACCTACCAAGATGAGCCAAACGCCTTCCCCTTCCTCGACCAGCAGCATCAGCTTCAACAATTCCGCCATGCAAGCGAAGCGGCTGACCCGGAAGAGCACCCTCACGCAGCAGCAGAAGAACCAGAAGAGGCAACGAGCGACCCAGGACCAGCTCACCGTGTTGGAGTTGGAGTTTAATAAAAATCCCACCCCCACGGCCCAGGTGCGGGAACGCATCGCCGAGGAGATTGACATGACCGAGAGGTCTGTCCAGATTTGGTTCCAAAACAGGTGCGCCTCCCATCCATTTTTTCCATTTTTTTTTTCGTTCGGCCCTGGTGACCACGCGAACCGATCTTGCTGACAAGCCGCCAGGCGCGCCAAGATCAAGCTCATGGCCAAGAAGAGCCTCGAAACCGGCGAGGACTTTGACTGCATTCCGGAATCCATGCGGCATTACCTCGCCATCAAAGCCATGGAGTCTGGCAAGGGTATTGGCAGCCATTTCCTCGGCCGCAACGGTCATTTCCCCTATGGCTCCAGCAATATGCTTCTTGGCGTTGAGCAAAATAGCAGCAAAGTTTGTGAGTCTTCACGTCTTCACGTAACCCTCCGCGTTGTTCGGAGGTGCTAATGGGGACTACGAATAGTGATCCACCACTTGAGCAGCAGGTCACTCAACATTGGTAAATGGACTCGCGTGGCCCAGAGCACCATGGACCTGATCATCTTTTATTCTCCCGACAAGTGCACCATGACCTATTACATCCACAATGAACAGGCTGGCTACAAAATCGAGTATCCGTTCGCCTATATCAGGAACATCTACCTCGAGAACCAGGAAGGGGATCCCAACAAGCCGAGCGGCATCGTCATTGAGCTGAACCGCCCGCCGCACTTTTTCATGGATTCGACCCCGACCGCCAGCGGCTTCTTCGAGGTGGACGATTTTACCGAGGACAAGCAGGCGAGCCGATGCCTGGTCCACCACCTCGGCGGCAACCCCAAGGTCCTGAGCGGTCAGCTCGCCAAGCTCGTGTCGCTCGACGCCTTCATGAACCGCAACAACCCGAATCCGTACTTCGACCAGCAAGCCGCGTTATCCGTGTCCGCTCCCGTGTCACCCATGGCGCGGCCCTCGTCGCAACCCAATTTCGCCCACCCGCACGTGGGTATGTTCCAGGAGTCGTGGGGCATTGGGAACGTGCAGCCGGGGATGCGTGGTCCTGGCCACAAGAGGCAGCGCAGCCGATCCGTGCCCATGGCCGTCGACTTTTCGCTGCTGCAGACCCCGATGCCGTCCTTCTATATCCAGCAGCCGGGCGATGTGGCACCGCAACCCCACCACCCGAACATCTATCCCAACATCCACGCCCCCATCCCGCAGCAGCCCAACGGCGGCCTGGGGCCCAACCTGAGAATAGATACGCAAGCTGGGTTCGGATTGGACATGCGGCAGTATCCCATGTCGGCGACGACGGCGTCTCCATCCGAGTTTCCGGCCAGCCCCAGCTACTTCCCCCACGGCCCTGAAGCGAGCCCGTTGCCGACAGCGTCCAGCTACAACACGCCCTACGGCGGCACTTTCACCTCACCGATGCCCCATACGGCCAACCTGGCCGTCCCCTCGGTCTCCCCGTTTGCGACCCACGGCGAACCCTCGATTGTTGATCAATCCCCGCCGCTCGCCATGATGGGACGCCCGGCCTCGGCCGACATGTACCGCCATCACGGAGATACCTCGTGCGCCGTGTCGGACGACGGCGGTAGCCTGAACGAGATGTACTCGAAGCACCGCATCAATCTCCCGATGCACACGGGTTCGCCTTCCCACCACGAAACCTCTCAGGCCGAATTGGACATGAATCAACTCGTGCAGTTTGATCAGGCCGAAGCCGCCTCCTTGTCCCCCGAGCCGCTGAGCCAGATGGCGCAGCAGCATCCTGCACAGTGATGTAGTGCATGTGGCAGCGAAAGTCGGTGTCTACTATCTCGAGCCTGTACTGATTGCGACGAAACGGATTCGAGAGAGCCCTCCAAAAAGACAAGAGCTTGGAGAGGGCTCAGCACACTCATGAAAGGCCGCGCATGTGCTCAGAAGCTGGCGTTACCTGTGCGTCGAAGCTCTGACATGCCACTTTACCATGCCACCTTATAAAAGTGAGCGTTGGCTACTATTGGACGAGAGCTCCTTCACCAGCTCTTTCCCGGCCTTTTTTTTATTTCCCTTGCCGTGGGCACGACGAAATCTGCATGACGATACCTCTTTTTCGGATTTCGATCATGCGTGTCTGGCACAAGCGATCGTATATGTTTTTTTTCTTCCACGATTCCCTTTTCCCGCATACTGACATATTTCTTTTTCGCTTGCCATTTATTCCACATATCTCTTTTTATAGTTTATATGCATTCCGCGGCCTATTCTGGCTGACAAGAGGTGTATCACTTCCTGTCTCGGTCAGTATGGAATAGGGGGAGTTTCTACGTCGGATCCTACGCCACGCCTAATATATTTCTCGACCAATTCATCTCAGCACATGTTTTGGTTCGGGTTATTTTGTTTTCTTTTTTTCTTGTTTTCCGCTCAGGGGTCGTGGTTTGGCGTGGCCGCCCAGGGTGTGACGTTTCTTTTTGACTCTTTTTTTTTTTTTTTTTTTTTTTTTTTCCCTCTCTTCTCCTTTGTGCTTGGCTGCGCCGCTGATGAGCCATAGATGACTTTTTTTTTCTTTTTTTTCGGCAGCGTTCTGGGATTAGCTTTTAATTGGGAGACGAGGAGAAAGCAAGAGTTGAAATACGTGGAGGGGTTAGATTCAAAATAACGGGGGAAGAAAAGGTCCTCGCCCGGGTGGCTTGGGACTTGGTGGATTTTCCGATATTGAAGTTGGAGATCTTCATGGTAACTTATGGACATCTTCCTTGGCGTTGGTCTGGAATTTCCCTTTTGTTGGACAGATGGGTGCGTGAGAGGAGAAATACCAAGTAGGGAGCGGGCAAGCTGGTTGGGACGCCGAGGGCTTTGCGCCTCGCTGGAGAGGAGGCGCCGGTGGAGGCGCCGGTGAAGAGGGAGCCGAACGGCTTATACGAGAGGCACTATTCGACCCGACCTGACCTCGTGTTCTGTCCGTATACAGAGGAGGCGCTGGGGCCTAGGTTCTCACTCAATGTTATTGTATTCCCATTGTATACCTTCGTGGCGATGAGTGATTGTCGACGATACAGCGATGGATTATACATGACCACGCGTAACTTTTCTAAAGGGTGTGAGTGGACAGCAAGGACTGAGCAGGGGCGTAGAAACGAGTGTAGAAAGACCGGTAGTCCTAGGACAGACGCGGCAGCAGCAGCGGGTCTATAGTTGACCCTCAGATTGATGACTACGACCGTTGGTTTACAACGTAAACACGTGCGCTGTAATGTTGGACATGACTGTCGCCTGTCTGTCGTCGAGCCAAATGGGCACAATGACAGCGGGCCTATCAAAACTTCTTTCTCGACAAGATTCCGAGCGCTATTATGCATGCCATGCCGCTTTATTTGGCTCGAAAATTCCGTCGCCTCTCTTCCTCTCCTTGGATATGAATGCCAAAGAGGCCCAGCTATACAACGGGACGATGAGCTGAGCTGAAACCTTTGCGTCTCTGGCTCTAGAACATACCCTCAACCCCTTGACCAAGACGATGACAGAATCATCAGCCGTCCAAGAAGAATCCTACGAGCGGTCGCCGGCGGTCGAGACCCACTGGAGCCGATAGGGTTCGACTTTGGTATACCCCAGGATGAACGAAAGGGCCTCCCTCGGCACGAATTTATGTTCAATGTATTGGGAAATACTACATAAGCGGAAGCGGGAAAACACCTGCCTGACTAGGAGACGACGGGACCTGACGCGTCCCCGTCATTCACGACGTGGAGAAAGCGATATATCTATCTTCCTGGACAGCCGGCGGAAGATACAGCGTGATTGATATTGCCGGCAATGGCACGAGAAGCGAAAGAGGGAGGTGCCGATTCGACAAGGCAAAAGACCTCGTGCGCGCCGTGACGGAAACGTGGACCAGGACGGAGCGGCAATTCGCCGTGACCACGGCGTGGATGGATAAACCCGACACCGGAGACCACGGCGAGGACGTGATGGAATGTCAGACCAAAGCGAACATGGCGCTGTTGCATACGATGCGGCTCCGCGAGATGGGTCTGATCTTGTACGACTATGTACGTCGGTGTTCGCGGCGTACAAGATGGCGCCGGCGGTCAAGCGCGCGATGGCCGCGGTCAAGTCGCGCGGGGCGGGTCGTTTTGGGCCGCGACGCGCAGCCAGCTGGCTATACACCTGCGCCGGCTGCTGGTCCGTGGCTGGCCGGTGCTGGTCGCGTTCTTCCTCACCGACATGACGGAGGATATGGACGGGGCGGTGGTGGTGCTGAGGTACGGGGCGATTGCGTGGGGGTCGGTGGCGGGGGTTTGGGCGGTGCTGATTTGCGTACGGACTTATTATTTCCAGTCATTTTTGATTCGTTGGCGGTGTAACGGCGATGGCGTAGATTATGTACATTGCAAGACATCCATTGGAACTCTGTACATGGCTAAAAGCAGAGGTGGTGTGTGGGTGTGGAGAGATCGTGGCTGTGCTGTTTGGAGTTTGGACTAGCGCAGGATGGCGGGTTTTCATTCGTGCCTATTTACGTACTTTTTCAGGTCTCGGTGTGAATGAAAAAGGATATACAAAAAAAAACATAATTACCTAGACTACCTAGACGCCCGAGAGGAATCCTAGTGCATATCTACCTACCACGTAGCGTAGAATGGAGGAAGAAACGAAGAAATACAAACGTCATTGAGTACGTACACCAGGTATTGACTGTCCGCTATGTATTAGGAAATACGTGGGGTAGGTAGGTTGGGGAACACTGGACGTGACAGAAGTACTCGGTACATCGTACTTCGGAATACCTACACCGAGCAGATCGTATATCGTAGGTACGAAGTACGCGCCATGGCCCATGGGGCTGGTGCCCCCGCATAGAAGGCGCCGAAGAAACAAGGCAGGACCAACCGACGGCGCAGCTGTCAGTTTGAGTGTTTTGGGGTTCGAGGCAGGAGGCGTCGCCCGTCGCACTTGCCCCTACCCTGGTCCCTAACCCGAGTCTTGGAAACACGCAAGCCCGCCTCTTCGTCTTCTCCCCCTCCGTCCCCTCGCCCTCGCCCTCGTCCTTGTCCTCGTTCCCTCGTTTCCTTTTTTTCCCTTCTCCGTTACTTTTCGCCATTGTCTAGCTTCAAACCACTTGCGATTATTCTTTCTTTTAGATTTATATTCCATTCGCTCGATTACGTACCGTGTTTTTGTCGACTGAAACTTGTCCTTTTCGCTTAAGGAACCGTTGCAGCAAATCCGTCCGACTTGGCGTTCTTCTCGCTCTCTCTCCCTTGCTTGCTTTTTTTTCCCTCGCCTCTTCTTCATCCCTGCCAACGCAACGAAGCGGACCGAGGATACCGATTAGTCTGGCAGTCGATCACGCCGCCGTTTGCTTTCCGCTGTCTGTCGTCGACATAGGTCATCGCCGCCAGAGATCCTAATTTATCCCATCCATTACACTGGTACGGTCTAACGACGACACGTCCTCGAATCGCTCGAATTCCTTGCTCGGTGACGCGAGACGCGTTTGCCAATCGACCTCCGACCACTGACGACCGTCTGGAAGACGCTTGCGACCTCAAGAGAATGGCAGCTACGACTTGCTGATACCAACAAAGGAGACGAAGAGCCACGTCAACTCGCCCGTCTCTTCGCATAGCTTTATCGCGTATCATCGAACCCGAAACCCATACGCCATAGGTTGAGTGAAGAAGCGAGACACTAGACGAGCAACAGAAAACAAGGGACCAAAAAAACAATCAGACGGAGAAGCATTCTCTGGACAAGGATTCTTCCTTCTTTTTGCCGTTCGGCCCCAGGGCTGTCCCAAACCCTTAAACACGACCATCCTGTCCTTCTTTGGCCGGATGTACCATGACTCGTCCGTCACCCAGGAAGCCAACGACGGCTTCGACCGAAGATGAACATTCGCCCACCCATTCAGGGCCCCGTCCAACCTACCCTCTCGATCACATAGCCTCGACATCCAAAACGCAGCGCGCGAGTCAAAGCACCGTCCCCCCCGTTCCCATATCCAACGCCACCACCGTCGACTTTGACGACCTCAAAGCAGAGTCT
This sequence comes from Sodiomyces alcalophilus JCM 7366, assembly GCF_042370955.1. NCBI lineage: Eukaryota > Fungi > Ascomycota > Sordariomycetes > Glomerellales > Plectosphaerellaceae > Sodiomyces > Sodiomyces alcalophilus. The sequence goes on along the minus strand of NW_027263536.1, from coordinate 566,179 downwards.
TCCATACAGGAGAGAGGCCCCAAGAAGAACAGACGTATACAATGGCTCGATGCCCGGGACGAAGCTCTCGGCCGCGTCGCCGACTTGTACCGCAAGGTGGTTGTCGAGGGCATCTTGCGCCAGAAACCCTTACCCCCGTCCCCCGACGGTCGCCACATACCGCTATCCGCCAACCGGAAGCGCTCCGACCTTCTCATCGACGAACGCACCCGCAAGCCTTACGTCGACAACCTCATCCGCTCCAGTCGCTACACCCTCTGGGACTTCTTACCCAAACAGCTCTTCTTCCAGTTCAGCAAGCTCGGCAATGCCTACTTCCTGGCCATCTCCATCATGCAGCTCACCCCGGGGCTCAGCACCACCGGCACATGGACCACCTTTGCCCCGCTCATGGCCTTCGTCGCCCTGTCCATGGCCAAGGAAGGCTACGACGATTACCGCCGATACCGTCTCGACAAGGCCGATAACCGCAGCGAGGTCCAGGTCCTGGGTGAGGACCTGAACGCCCTTCGCCGCGCCAAGAAGAAGAAGCGCCCCAAGGGCGCCAACGAGGGCTCCGAACTGGCCATGGATGACCTCGGCGACGGAGCCGATGGCGAATGGTCCACCATCCTGTGGCAGGACGTCAAGGTCGGCGACATTGTCCGCCTGCGCCGCGACGAGAACGTCCCCGCCGACATTGTCGTCCTGCACGCCTCCAACCCCAACTCTGTCGCCTACATCGAAACCATGGCCCTCGACGGCGAGACCAACCTCAAAGCCAAGCGCGCGCCCCCCATCTTGGCCGCCCAGTGCAGCACCACCGCCGGACTCAAGGCCTCCGACGCCGTCGTCGTGTCCGAGGACCCCAACGTCGACCTGTACCGCTACGACGCCCGCCTCACCGCCGGGGGGGAGACCGTCCCGCTGTCCCTCACCAACGTCGTCTACCGCGGCTCCACCGTCCGCAACACCGCCGAGACCATCGGCCTGGTCGTCAACACGGGCGAAGAATGCAAGATCCGCATGAACGCCCACAAGCACGTCACCACAAAGGCCCCCGCCATGCAATACGTCGTCAACGGCTGCATCGTCTGGCTCGTCTTCGTCCTCCTCGGCATCAGCGGCGGCTTGACCGGCGGCTACTTCCTACACCGCGACGCCGTCGAGCAGGGGTCGTGGTTCCTCGGCGGCACCTCCCTCACCTTCCGCGAGGTCTTCATCGCCTACATCATCATGTTCAACACCCTCATCCCGCTCTCCCTCTACATCAGCTTGGAGATTATCAAGGTCATACAGTTCTACCTCATGGGCGACGTAGAGATGTACGACCCCGTCACCAACACCCCCATGGTGGCCAACACCACCACCATCCTCGAGGACCTCGGCCAGGTCAACTACGTCTTCTCCGACAAGACCGGCACCCTGACCGAGAACGTCATGCGCTTCCGCAAGATGAGCGTCGCCGGCACCGCCTGGCTGCACGACATGGACGTCGAGCGGGACGAAGAGGCCAAGCAGAAGCTCATCGCCATGGCCCGCAAGAAGCGCAAGGGCAAGGGCAAAGACAAGGGCAAGAGCAAGGACAAGGACAAGGACAAGGGCAGGAACAATGGCACCCCCGATGACAACGTGGCCGCACCTCCCGTGTCGCCGCTCGCACAATGGGACGCTGGCGGCGCCAGCGAAAACGGACGAGCCGAACGTGACCCCGAGCTCAAAACGGAGGATCTCCTCGACTACCTGCGCCGGAGGCCCAACACCACCTTCGCCCGTAAGGCCAAGTTCTTCCTCCTCTCCATCGCCCTGTGCCACACATGCTTGCCCGAAGAAGGTGCCAAGGGTGAAATCGAATACCAGGCCGCCTCCCCGGACGAACTGGCCCTGGTCGAAGCAGCCAAGGACCTCGGCTATGTTCTCGTCGACCGGCCCAACCAGCAGATCATCCTCCAACTTCCCAACTCGGATGGCTCCACCACCCGCGAGACGTATCAGGTCCTGGACGTCATCGAGTTTACGAGCAAGAGGAAGCGCATGTCCATCATCATCCGCATGCCCGACGGCCGCATCTGCGTCTTCTGCAAGGGCGCCGACAGCTTCATCCTGCCGCGCCTCAAGCTCTCCCATCTCGCCATGCAAAAGGCCACGGCCGTCGAAGCCATGGCCCTCAAGCGCCGGAGCGTCGAGCAGGAAAGGCAGCGCATAAGTATGAGCACCCCGCGGAGCAGCATGGCCATGGGTCGCTCGTCCATGTCCAAACGACACAGCCAGTTCGGCGCCAAAGACGCTGCCTTTCGCATGTCCATGGACGGCCAGAAACGAATGTCCACCATCGGGGGCACCGGCGCCGAAACATGGAAAGCCTGGGCGGCGCTGGACGATGTGGGCCAGGCCAGCCGGCCGGAGGAGGTGATCGAAGCGCGGAAGGAGTCGGAGCGGCTCCTGACCGCCCCGTCCCCGCTGCAGAGCCCGCGCGCATCGTACGCCGCGTCACCCCGAGTCAGCATGGCCCTGTCAACGCACGAAGACGTGTTGGATGGTCTGGTCGACGAAGCGGCCGCCATGAACGAAGGGGCCATGTTCGAGCGCTGTTTCCAGCACATTGACGAATTTGCCAGCGACGGCTTACGCACGCTCTTGTACGGCTACCGGTACCTGGAGGAGGACGAGTACGCCCGGTGGAGGAAGATCTACTCGGACGCATCCATGAGCCTCGAGAACCGTCAGGATAAGATGGAGGCGGCCGGCGACCTCATCGAGGAGAAATTTGACCTGGCGGGCGCCACGGCCATCGAGGATAAGCTGCAAGAGGGCGTGCCCGACACCATCGACAAGCTGCGCCGCGCCGGGATCAAGGTCTGGATGCTCACCGGCGACAAGCGCGAGACGGCCATTAACATTGCCCACTCGGCCCGCCTGTGCCAGCCCTTTTCGGAGATTGTTATTCTGGACTCCATCACCGGTCGCCTGGAGGAGACCATCACATCGACCCTCTCCGAGGTCGGCCGCGGCATGCTTCCTCACATGGTGGTGGTGGTCGACGGCCACACGCTCGGCATCATCGACCGCGACGAGCACCTGAGCTGCCGCTTCTACGACCTTGCCAGCCGCGTCGACTCGCTCATCTGCTGCCGTGCGTCCCCGGCACAAAAGGCCAACCTGGTGAAGCGCATCCGCCGCCAGGTGCGCAACTCGCTGACCCTCGCCATCGGCGACGGGGCCAACGACATTGGCATGATCCAGGCGTCGCACGTGGGCGTCGGCATCTCCGGGCGCGAGGGTCTCCAGGCCGCCCGCATCTCGGATTACTCGATCGCGCAGTTCCGCTTCCTGCAGCGCCTGCTCTTTGTCCACGGCCGCTACAACTACATCCGCACGGGCAAGTACATCCTGGCGACGTTTTGGAAGGAGGTGGTCTTCTTCCTGCCGCAGGCGCACTTCCAGCGGTTCAACGCCTACTCGGGCACGTCGCTGTACGAGAATTGGAGCTTGACCGTCTTCAACACCCTCTTCACGTCGCTGCCCGTCATCTTCCTCGGTGGGTTCGAGAAGGATCTCAGCCCCAAGACGCTCCTCGAGAACCCGGAGCTGTACAGGTACGGCCACAGCAACGGAGCCATCAACGTGCGTCTGTACGTCGGCTGGACGCTGCTCGGCGTCGCGGAGTCCTTCATCATCTACTACCTCACCTGGGGTGTGTACGACAAGCTGCCCTTTGACCAGGACACGTCGCTCTACGCCATGGGGACGGTGCCGTTTAACGTCTGCGTCATTTTCATCAACGTTAAGCTCTTGTATGTCTTTACTACCCTTTTCCGGCGATGTCACCGTATCTGACCCTGACTTCTGCAGGATGCTCGAAATGCACGACAAGACGATTATTGCCTTTTTGGGCGCATTCCTGTCAATCACGGGATGGTTTCTGTGGAACCTCGCCATCTCTGGGCTCTTCGAGAACGAGCTGCGGATTTACCAGATTCGCCGCGCGTTCATGGACAACTTTGGCGCCACCCTCAACTTTTGGACCGTCTGCCTTGTGGCCCTCGGCGCCGTCTTGGTGCTGGAGCTCTTTGTCAACGCAGCCCGTCGTATCTACTGGCCGAACGACGTGGATCTGATGCAGCGCATAGAGAGGGAGGAGCGGAAGGCGGCCAAGCGAAGGGCAGCCGGCGGGAAGGGTGCGGAGTCGGGGGATTTCCACGGGGACGACGCCGTGGCGGAAGCTGGCGTCGTTTTCGAAATCACAGGACCCGGTGGGACGGCGGCGGCGGCGGCGGCGGATAAAGACGTGCCGCTTGTGCGAACGTCGCAGCAGCGCCTGCGGCGGTCGCTCGACTTTCCCGAGGTCGTACCGGAAGTCGTGCCGGAGGACGGGAGCGACCCGTTCGAGGCGGGGTTCGGCAAGGCGCACAAGTCGAGGATGCGGCAGGGGTCTCCGCATGTGACGACGCGGCGGGCGGCGCCCAGCACGGATGCGACGGACGAGAGTCTTATTGAGTTGACGAAGCCGACGGGTGACGGCCGGGTAGGGCTGGCGATGTAGGAGGTAAATGTTGGCATTTGGTGTTTGGTGTTTGGTGGTTGTTTAGATACTAGTAGTGCCATTTGATCTCGGCCAGCTAGAGGCGAGGATAACTGATTACTATAAAGAAATTTGTTGTTTCAAGCTGACGTTGCCATGTGTCTTGTCCATGACAGGTCGTCATTGGTTGGCGTGGGATGTTCTCGGCGCGGCGATGGTCAAACAAACTGAGGATGAGGTGTTCTCCGTTGAACGGCTGGCAAGTGTGTAATGGCATTGTTCGCTCAAGCTCCGGGTTAGATATAACAGTTGGTGTGGACCAAGTCCCAACTCCCTCGCTCTAAACTTGTAGATCTTGACTCGCAGAGAATATACCAGGACAGTTTCCCTGCTCGCATCAAAACAGTGCAAGTGTAGCGCGACGACAGGTATCACAAATCCTTCATCACCTCGGCCACGGCCTTGGCAGCCATCCGCCTCTTCTGGTCCTCGGGCAAACCGGCGCTCATGTCCCTGACGGCCTGCAACTTGCGCATCATGGCCTCGATCTTTTCCACCTCGAGTTCTTCGTTGAAAATTTCCTCCTCTCCTTCGTCACCCTTTGCCTTTTGTGGCCCCGTTTCCTTGTCCTTTCCGTTTCTTGGACTGGAAGCGGAGGCATCCCCCTTTCCGGCGGTAGGAGCGCCGCTACCACCGGGTGAATCGTTGCCGTCGGTTTCCGAGTCCAGGCCCCAGATGGCTTTTTTCAGGCCTTCGAAATCGGCCGCGTCAAAGGCAAAGTCGAGGTTTTCGAGGTTGAATTCGTCGTCGTCGTCGTCGGCCGCGTGTCTTGGTTTTGTCTTTGCCTCCTCGGGGTCCTCGTGTGGGTCGTCTTCCATGTCTGCCGTTGATGGGTCGTGGGCCCAGTCGTTTGACTCTAGTGCCTCGAGGACGCGGGGGATGCCCATCTTTTCTAAGGTCTGGGTTAGTCTGGCCAGGGAAAAAGAGAGAAACCGAAAGACGAGAGAAACGGAAGAAAAGAGAAAAGGAAAGAGACACTCACCTCCAAACTCATTCCGCCCTTGGTCCCTCTCCTGACCTCGCACGAGGACAAACTCCAACCCAGCCTCGCCACATACGTCCTCCCACGCATCGGCAATCTTCTCGTGATCCACGTCGGCCCCCCCGCCGACACCAATGGCCAGCCCTACACCGTCCCACTCCCAGCCGCCCAGGCCTTCGCGGACGACGCGTCCCACTTCGCGGATGAGATGGCGGGCACTGCTGCCGTCTTTCCCGTCGTTCTGGTCTTCACGGCTCGGATCCGCGGCGTCCGTCGTTGCTGGAGTGGAGACGGGGAAAACGACGGCCACGCCGCCTAGCACGCCGAGGACCTCCCGTGCTTCCGGGGTGAGAAAGGCGGAGGCCCAGTCTGCGGGGTCATTGTCGGGGATGAGGTCGAGCCAGATGGGGACGGTGGCGGTATAATAGGCCGTCTTGAGGAGGAGGGGATGGGTCGTTCCGGCTAGGGTGGGACCGGCGGAGGTGGAGGATGTTGGTTCTGGGTGGGAGCCGGTGAGGTCTGGGGTAGTGAGGCTGTTAGCAGGCTGACGGGGGCATGAGATGAAATGGAGAAAGGGGATGTGTTGTGCTGAGCTTCGAGTAGTAACTAACCTTTGATCACCCGGCTTAGATGCTCGACTTGACCTTCCGCGGATACGACTAGGATTCTCTTGGGATTAGAGACCTCCATTGTTATAGAATTGGTGTTTGTGGTGGTATGGCGATGATTGAAGTGAGAGGTGGGTAAGGTGAGAGAGTGAGGCTGAAGTGAGATGGAAATGTGGGAAAAGGGTCCCAGTTGGGGTGGGGTGTGGCGGGGTAGGTACAACAAATGGGGTACATTGACGTGGGGGAAAGTGGGGGAGTGGAGAAGTGGACCCTCGCGCAACCTCACCGAGGTGAACGCCAGGAATACAAAGTACATCGCATTCGTCGGTATCAACAAGACAATCATACGGATAATGCCAGTCGGATAGAACCAGGAACACCAAATCAGTCGCATCCCGTCGCAAGCAGACGCACCAAGTACACACCACACCACCTCAGCTATCGCCTCCCCACCCGAAATGCTGGTTCACAGCATTCATAGCATGCACTCCAGCCCTCACAAGACCACCCGCCCCCTCCAACGTCCCAGAACCCGCCTCATCAAAAGTCGGACCCTGCCGCCCCTCGGCAGCAATCAAATCCTGCTGATCCAGCGTACCCTGCCTCCTCCCCAGCACCGCGCTCCGAATAGCCCTTGCCCACATGTTATACCACTGATCCTCGCTAACACTGACAAACTCGCGCCGCCCGCCCCCTCCGACCCGGGAAAAGTGCCACTCGGCCACAACCACCTCGAACCGCTTCGTCCGGAAAAAGAGCCACGGCCAGGTAAACACGAATAGCAGCGTCAGGTAGCACAGCCACTGCACCCACGCCACGAAACGCCACCGGTTCGTGCGACACTCGTTGTACACCTCGACAGCCGCATCCTCGACCGGGAACCGAATCGTCGTGTGGCCTCTATACCCCGTGTTGCGTATCAGCGCCTCCAGCTTGGCCGCCACAGCCTCCTCATCGAACCCCACCACCGCCCGCCGCAGGAGAAACGTCTTCAGCGCCGCGTGGCTCGCGCAGTAGCGATGACACCACTCCGCCAACCCCTGCGCTCCCTCCTCAGCCCCAACCGTCGGTCCACTCGCGCCGCCGAACCCAGGCGCCCGCGCAGGGAAAACGGTACCGCGGCGAACCTTCTCCAGCTGCCCCGCCACGCGAACCTCCCTCCACGACTTCCGCGCATTGATATCCGAGTACAGAAACGGCGTCATCTCCACACGGACGTCAAAGTCGACGTGCTCGCGCTTCTCCGTCTTGTCGCCCTTGCGCACCGTCTCGCTGTGCGTGCCCCGCACCTGTACAAACGGCCGCGGCGGCGTCAGCGCGCACATTTCAATGTGTTTCTGCAGAAAGGCGGGGTCCGTGTCGAGGCGTCGGTCCATGTAGTATTCATGGCCCGTGGACTTGTCGCGCCGGTGAAGCCCCACTAGGTACCCGGCATGTGGGCCCAGGGGGGACCCAGCACCCGGCGGGAGGAGGGGGGCCGGCGCCGGGGAAGCGTCCGGGTCGTCTGTGTAGAGTGGCGGGAGGTCATCTGTTTCACGTCCGGGGTCGTCGTAGAAGCCGTCTGGGTAGCGAGGAGGGAGTCCGGTGCTGTGGAGGGACAATGCGTCTGGTGTCTCGTCTAGACGGAGACCTGGTGACGGGGTCGCAGGGCCGGATGTGGGAGTGGCATCTTGAGCGCCCTCCTTTGCTTTGGGTTTCGGGTGTGAACCCTCGGGACTGAAGGGGGCTGACATCTCAAGGATCCTATTGTCGTCTCCGGTGGCGACAAGGGGACGATAGTCGGAGAGTAAAGGCAATTTATTTGTTTTAAGAAAATGGACCAGTCTTATAGAGATGAGATGGTAAAGAAAGAAAGGAGGTCAACCGAATTCCAGATGGAGGAGTGAACGTCTACTCCTCAGACGTTAATTAGGCAGCCGTTATGTCGGTGACAGGATATGGAAATAGAGCCCGGACCCTGTCCCGACTTGCGGGTGCTGACTAATAACGATAGCTTAGTAGTACGTACCTAAGTACGTCGGATAAGACAGAAGTACCAGTCACTTATAATAAGCAAGGAGCGGATTCTTGACCTCCTACTTATACTTACTATCACGTCTATACGCGTTAAGGTACCTGTCGATATTATCAATGGTCATGTACACGAGGCGAGTAGCAAGCCGGAGTGCCTCCTACAAAGCCGGCCCGCTTATGCTGTGATACCATGAGGAGCGTCGCCCATCTACCACGCCGACCACCACCCCGACCATCACGCCGACCACTACACCATATCTACAACGTACGCCAGCCGTATTCATTCTCGCCGTAGCCTAAGGATGCCTAAAATAACCCGCTATTCTCCTGCTTATCACCTCGGCGCCATACGAAAATCCCCAACTCTCCGTCTCTTTCCGGGGCCACCCACAGCCCAAGGTTCATTTTCCGAATCGTCCAACTCTCCCTAACGGCGCTCTTTCCGGTTCACCTCGTTCTCTTCCCGGAGCTTCTTGAGCATCGGCTGGTAATCCTTGACCACCCACTCCCAGTACGCGTTCCACTCTTGCAGCCCCTGGTTCGCGTGGCCGGCCTGGGTCCCGCTGCCCGACCTGCTGTTGACCAGCCTGTCCGCCAGCCTCAGCGAGACCCGCAGCACGCTCCGGTTCGCCTCTTCCTGCTTCTGCACTTCCTGTTTGACTGACCCTTCCTTAAGCTTGGTCGACAAAACCGCCCGGTACGCCTCGGCGATGGCGTTGAGCCGCCGCGTCGTTTCGTCCGGGTCGATCACCACCAGTTTCGACAGCATCAGGTTGCACAGCGACCTGATATCGTTGTCATCCTTAAGTCCGGCGATTACACGGTCGAATAGCTCCATTTTGTTGATGCGCGAGTACGCCGTGTCCATGAGAGCGTACAGCATGTCGTATGCGCTCTGCTCGAGTCAGCATACATATTTTCAACGGGCAAAAGAAGAAAAAAAAAAAAAAAAAGAAACTCACCTTGCGGACCTCCACGCCATCGTCCACCTTGTGCTTAAAAGGCCCCATCTGCACCTCGCGGACCAGCTCCGGCTTAATCTTAGACTCGGCCAGGACGATGGGCATGAGCTGGCTGAGGTGGGGCAGGATCAGGTCCGGCTTGTTGTGTGCAGCCGAGTTGAGCGTCGACATGGCCAGCCGTCGGTTGTCCATCTCCGAATCGGTCAGCATGGTCAAAAGCATCTCGAGGAGCGTATCCTTGAGCATCGCGTCGAACCCGTCGTCGCTGTCGGGGAGCGTGTATCGGACCGCCTGCACCGCCATGCCGCGGATGGCAGCATCACCGTGCTTCAGAAGGAACTGCGCTGACAAGTCAGTCAAAGGACAAAAGAAGGGACGAAAAGAAGAGAAAGACAGACCTTCAACTCGGGCATGTACGTCTTGGGGTCGACAATGACAAGCCGTCCCACGCACTCGGCACACGCCACCGTGTTTTCCGGGTCTTTGGACGCCACCAGGAGTTCTGACCAGAGAGGCTCCGCAAACTGCGACAGGTCGATCGAATGCGTCGAAACATGCTGCAGCATCTCCTTGAGGGACTGGATGAGCAAGTACTGCGTGTTGCCCCCCTTGTTCATCGTCTCGAGAATCACCGGCAGGTACCGGGACGCGTTGCCCAATCCGGCCCGCCCGAGGGCCACCGCCGCCGCGATGGAGACCTTGTCCAGCTCGTCGTGGAACTGGCCCAGGAAGAGGTCGGGCTCGAGCGGCGACGACTCGCCCAGCCGCAGCCCGGCCTCTCCCAGCACGGCCAGCGCCAGGCTGGCGCGGGCATCGTCCTTCTTCTGGGCGCTGTTTCGCAGCTCCGTGACGAAGCTGTCCAGGGTGACGCCGGCCGATCCGCTGCTGCTCACGAGGAGCGCGCCAATGACCTTGCCGACCACGGCGGGGTCCCCCTCGACACTCACCGACTGCAAGAGCGCCGTCATCAACGGCTGGCCGGCGCCGCTCTCGCCGACTTTGGTCACGAGCGTGAGTAGCGGGTCGAGAGCAATGCCGGCAAACGGCGACTTCAAGAGGTCGCATACCGCCTCGGTCATCTTGGGCGTCACCACGAGGTCGGCCTTCTCCTCCACCAGATGCGCTAGGATAAGCAGAGCCGGCGCCAGCGAGTGGGTGTCCTGGCTGCTGATGAGCGTATCGGCGGCGACGACGACGGCCCGGATCGTATCCGGATCGATTTTGCCCTTGGCCGCGGGGGACGCCAGTAGGTGTTTCAGCGCCTGGACGCTCGAGGTCCGGATTCGCCTGTCGAACTTTCTAAGCTGCGTCGAGAGCTCCAGCGCGACCTGCCGGATCCACCCGCTCTCCAGGTGGTCGGCGCTCGTGCAGAACAGGGCCACGTTGTCGACCGCGCGTACGGCGGCGAGTCGGGTGGTTTCGTTCTTGATTCGGTCGAGCAGGAGGTCCAGGGCGGCCTTCCGCTTCTCCGTCGATATCAACTCGCCGCCACCCTCGGTGCCGGCGGTGGTCCGGGCCACGAGGACGCCGAGTGCGTAGATGGACCGCTGGCGGACTTCGGTGTCCGCCTGGGGTTGGGTGGTCCTCTCGACGACCGTGTCGAAAAGCTTCTGCAGTTCGCTCTTAAACTTCTGCGTGCCGAGCCGCGACCGCGGCGGCGTGATGTTTTTCACAATCTCCTCCACGGTCCTGATGGCCTCGCACGAAATTTTGTAATACCGGTCATTCACAGCGGCCGTCACGGCCGTCACAATCTGGGGGAGGTGAGGCTGCAGGATATTACACGGGTGGGTCTTGGCGATGCTGCTGACGAGACGCAGCGCCGTCATGCGCAGGGTGCTCGGCGTGGCGGATGCGTTACCTCCGCTGGCGGCTACGGACGCTGCGAACCCGGACGCGTCGGCCGACTTGACAGACTCGATGATGGGGCCTACGAGGTCGTTGAGATAGTCGGCCAAGCCACCGCGTTGCACCTTGACAATGTCGTCGAGGAGGTGGAAGATGGCCTGTCTGGTCGAGATGGCCTTGGCCTTCAGGTGCTTCAGCGACGCCTTGATGATGCTCGGGGTCAGGCGGGTCAGGTCGGCGCGAGGACCGGTGGCCGGGGCCTTCTCCAGCGTCGGGGAGACGGCGCCCGGCTCGGCGACGCTGCTCTGGCGTCGGCGCTTTCGGCTGACGGGCAACTTGTTCGACGACACGTCGTCGTCCTGGCCTTCGAGATCCCAATCGGAGGAACTGGGGTAGAGATCTTGGCCCGTTTTGCGCACGAGCAGGGACAGGCAGCTGATGACCTCGAGGCGCACATTCTCTTCCCGCTCGTCGAACTTCTTGACCAGGGCCGGGCCGGTCCGGGCGTAGAGAATGCCGCTATCCAGGAGTTCGCCGTGCGCTCTGGTCGAGATCAGGGTCTGGAGTGCCTTGGCGGCACAGCGGCGCACCTTCCAGCTGGCGTCGTCGTCGTCGTCGACGAAATCGCCGGCAAAGTCCATATCGTCATCGTCGTCGCCAAAGTCGACTTCGTCGTCATCTTCCATGTCCTCGTCCTCCTCGTCGTCGTTGGTGGCCAGATTGGGGTCGTACTTGAGGAAGCGGAGACAGGCTTGGATGGTGTCGTCGGTAAAGGGTTCCATTTCCGTGGGGCACGAGGAGAGGAAGGCTTCCAGGGCAATGAGAGAGGCTTCCCTCACGTCGTTGTAGTCGAGGCCCATATCTTCCCCGCCGCTGACATCTTCGAGATGCCTGGCCAGCTCTTCCTCGCCCAGGGCCTGGAAAATAAACGGCACCAGGGCGGGCAGGTGCGGACCGAAGCGGTGAGGAATGGACCTGGCGACGGACCCCATGATGGAGATGTAGAGGCGGCGGGGCACGGGACGAATGTCCGGTCGGGAGAGGCCATTCACCATGCCCTGTGTGAGCTGGGAGAGGAGATTGTCGGATAAGTGGGGGGCGAGGATGGAGACGGCGACGACGGCGCGCTTCTTGACGGCGGACGAGCCGCGGTCTCTCTCGAGAATGTCCATGACAGAGTCCATCATGGCCTCGACCTCGAGCGGTGAGAGCATGGTGCCGAAGGACCTGACGACCTCGATGAGGACGTCGACGGCCTCGGGGCTCAGGTCCTTGTCATTCTGCAGCAGACCTTGGGTTGTGGGCGGCTGGGCGGCCTTGGTCTGCGGGGGTTGTATCTTGTCGCCGGGGCCGAGTAGTCGTGGGATCAGTACGCGACTGATGGCGGCATATGCCTCTTGGGTATCGCGAGAAGGCGGGACGCCGGGGACCGGGCGGGCTAGGGACATGATGGCAGTGCGCAGGGCCAAGGACGGGACGGCGCCATCGACGGAATTCCGAAGCTTCATCGACGAAAGCTTATCTAACATGGGGGCTATGACGACCGAAGGGAGCTTGGCAACGAAGGGTCCGAGACTGGAGTGTAGATGGAATGGTCAGCAGGCTTCCGTTTGTGTCTGGGGGAAGAGAGAGAGAAGACGAACCACTTGACGGCGAGATTTTGAACCTCCCCATTCTGGTCGTCCAGGGTCTTGATGATGCTATCAACGGTGCGGGCGGCGACATTATAATCGTGATGTAGAAAGTCGGGTTTGGCTCTCTCGAAGATGACGATGAGGTCATTAAGGGCCATGAAGCGGTAGTCAGGGTCGGGTTCGGACAGCTTGCTGAGAAGCGGCATCACCGACCCCGGCGTCGGGTTGGCTGTGGACGACGCCATGTCGACGATCAGCCTTGTAGGAATAGACGGATGAAGCCCTGAAGCAGGGGAAATAGAAAGACGAGTCGAATCAGGAGGCGCGGGGCAATAAGAGAATTAGATACTGGGACGGGTTAAGCAGACGAGACCATGTAGCGGAAGGTCTTCGTTTCTGTGTCGGACGAGAGATGATGGTTTAGATGATTGATGATCCGAGAAGAGATGTGGCGTACTGACCGGGTTTTCCGGCACTGGATCTCTTTAAATGAGATGGGGGAAAAGAGAGAAAGAGAGAGAGAGGGAAGCCAGGTGCGTTTGTTGAGGGCGCCCAGAGCAACGACGACCATTGAGACGTGGTGGGGTAGGTCCGATGGACCGTATTCGTACCTGCCTGCCTGCAGTCGCTGGAAGGCTGACGAGAGATGGTCCGTGCGACGTCATCAACGATGTCCAAATACGAAGGTACCTCATACTTCGTACTTCGTACTGCTCCGATCCGATAAGGAGCTGTGATTAGTAACCAAGGTACTGTACTTCGTACTTTATCCTGCTCCTAAAAACCTACGGACGAGATTACTTCGTGACAACCTCACAGCTCACACGAATAAGAGAATCCTGTGTATAATCCGTTTTATCAACTGGTCTATAAAGCGATTCTCTGACCTTGGAATCTGACTGATATCTGGAGAACATGGCGACCAGAGCCTTCCCAGTTCTGCCTGTAGGCAATCACATTCCACCGATTCAGTTTCGAACCTCTACGACCCAGACTCGTGCCTGGTGTCTTGGTGTCATCTAGGCTTCTTCTACCTGGTCGCCCCTTCTTCTCTTGCCGTCCTTCATGGCTTCCCCGACGTCTTCAATCCCACATACCTACCGGGCATATCCGCCTCATAGGACTGGCTCCCCTTCAAGTCTGCACTCACTTCCTGTCCCATACTCGCTCACACGTTCTGCAGCGAATGTCAGTCGTTTATATCCAGTTAATCATCACCATTGTGCTGTGGCTCAGCCTGCGCCAGCTATATCCCTCTTATTATAAGCATTCTTCCTACGTATTTCATCGAGCATCGCCAATTAACCCAATATGACCCTCCACCCCTCCCCGGACCCCAGTCTTTACATCCCTCCCCAGCCTCCCGGCCACGCCTATGAACCCTTCGTCATCCCCCCGGCACGTACGGCCTCCAGCAGCACCGACCGTTCTATCACGCCGAGCGAATCCTGGAGCTTCAGTTTTAGCCACCCAAGTCAAAGACGTACTGGCAAACATCATCCGCAAACTAGAGCCGAGCATGTCAAGCAGTTGGGGCATATCGAGGAGCGCCACGAATCCCAAGCCGAGACCAGCAAGGCGCAGGCTCCTAGGCCTCCGCAAGTCGCGACTCGACCGAGGATTTCTCGCGGTGCCCGCCACGATGTACTGAACATACACGCCATTTTCTGCCCTTGTGTCGTGCATGGCTATACCGCGCAGCGCCTGAATCGGCTAGAGCAGGGACAGTCTGCCCTCGACTTGCACACCGAGGCGTGTAGCTCCAGCTGCTTCCTCTGCTTTTCGTCCCTGCGTACGTGGCCTGTCGGGCTAAGAGAGTTGACAGAATGTGACTGACAGAAATCCTCAGCTCTCTGTCTGTGTGCATTTCCCATCTACAACCAGCGACGCAGAATCGCCGCTCGATACGGCCTGAGAGTGACCTCATGCGACTGGCTCAATGCCTGTCTGGTACCTTGTGCTGCCATCCATGACAACGAAAGGTACATCCTCCTCCGTGAGACCAAGAGACGGCGTGTAGAAAGGGCAGAAGCGGCCAGGAAGCGTCCCAGGCAATATGTGCCGCAGCCTCCAATGACCGTTCCGGCGGTCCTGCGCAGAGAGACCGTTTTAAGCCCAGGCACACCCATCGCGCACGGGTTTGATTATACCGACGCGCATCCATACCTGGGCCAGGCGATGTATTTGTCGGAGACCATGCCTCATGTCCCGGAGGAGCGACCTGTGACCCCACACCCGAGCACAGACAGCATAGCGCCGTCGACTGTACAGAGAAAACTTAGTGACGAATCGACAATGCCAAAAAAAGAGAACAAAGATGCAGAATCGAGCAAGGAAGGGGACGAGGCTGGGAACCGACAAGTCTGTGACGGCGCCGGACACTCTGAAGCGGTGAACACTACCGTCGACCGAAACCTCCCACCCGGCACAACTCCTAAGACGACCATCTCGACCCCTGCTGAGACTACCCACCCGGATGCCGAAGCCAGCACCGAACCCCATGAGGAGCTGCAACAGCCAAACTACAACACCACCCCGTCCATCCCTGCCCGTGCTCATACCTTATGACTCCCGGCGTCGGCAAGTTCTCCATACTCCAGAGTCTTGCCGGCTTCCCAGGAAACCTCGCAGACAGCAGAGTCGTCTTGTGAGCAAGAAAGCGACGTGAAGCGCGAAGCGCCGGCATTGAGCAAGACCTCGATAGGGGATAAGGATGCGCATCGTCGACTAAAGGTGGAAAGTACCGACGATGAATGGGATTCGAGCGGCTGCCTAGGCATACGGACGGGGTCATGGTTCGCTGGATGCCATCGTTGACTCGGTACAGATTCCCGTGGTCGGGTCGGGTCGGATTCTGCTGCCATTAGTACTAGTTTGTATTGAGTAGCTTTGAGAGTATTTCATAGTTCCCATTCCTCCTGACCTGCCTCCCAGGCAAATTCATATCTGGGCGCCATGCTACGGCCCCGTCATCTTACATCTTCTCTCCATCCTACTCACGTAAACCTCGCGGGTAAGAAACAAAATAGACAAGATTACACTACCGTCGCCCGTTCCACGGGCTTCCTTCCCCCCTTCACTGTATATCTGGTCTGATTCTCGAAAACGCCATATCCGCCGTGTAAAAGCATTCCATCCATCCATTCACGGTCCACGGCATTTGGTCTCCATCGCATCCTAGCCGTCAACAGTTTTGACATGGCACAATATGACGTGACATGTCTTGTTCTCTCTTTTCGCCTCCTCCACCGAACAGGTCCCTAATTGGACCCGGTACTCGGACAAACAGATATGAAAGGGGAAGTGGGATTTCTTTCGTTTTTTTTTCTCTTTTTCTTCTTTTTTTACGACTTTGGTGTAAAAAACGCAGCTGGTCTGTAGTTGACCGCTGGCAGGGCAAGTGTGAATGGTGTTAAGACACATACTGATGATACCGGTGTAGTGTAGCTGAGGAGTCGCGGGGGTTGGTTGGGTGGCTGTGTCGTCGACAAATGAAAAAGAAAAGAAAAGGGAAAATGGGAGGGTAAAAAAAGGCGACGCAGCGGGAATGTTCGGGGCAAACTTTCTCGAGAGCCTTGAGGCTATGATCTAGGTAGCGTGGATAAACACGACGGTGTGCAGGTTGGTACGGAGATGTAGCGCCCCCTTGTCTCAACATCCCCCTGTGCTATCATGCCTTTGCATGTTGGCAGAACATCACCATATGGGGAGAGTCGGGGCAAAGAAACTGGCAACTTGGTCCATGACAGATCTTCCAAGTTGGTATCGTCAAGCCGTGATGAGTCGTGATCCATTAAAGTGTGGTGTAACGATGGGTGGCATGGGGAATGCGATGTGTAGTGAACAAGACGGGTGGTCGTCCAAGTACTCTTCAGCATGACTGGTAAAGGAGGAGGGGTTCGCCGACATTCTCGATTTCCGGAATGGTGCACTTGAGATCGAAAGCTTTGGAGAGGACAATCTTGAAGATCTAGACGAAACTCGTTAGCATGGCAGGGTACAGCGAGAGAAACGACAGGGAGGCTGGGCAACCTTTTGCACGTTGATGCTGTGACTTGTGCTACTAAAGATGAGGGCAGCCCGCATGGCTTTGGCGAAGCGGCGAGCCTGAGACCTGGCGTGTCAGCATGGTATTCCTCCCGAGCCACTGGAAAGACATAAGAAAACAATGTAAAATACCTGACTTGAAATCTCCTCTTGGTCTTCCCTGGGAAAATTGACAAAGTGGTCGTACTTTGTGCCGACGAGGATGGGGATGGCCGTCTTGTTGAAGCCGCGGCCCTGGCGGTACCACTCCTTGATGCTGTTGAGCGTGCTCTTGCGCGTGAGGTCGAACATGAAGAGGATGGCGACGGCGTCGTTGCAGACGAGCGGCAGCATGTTGACAAACTCGCGCTGGCCACCCAGGTCCCAGATGGAAAAGGTGATTTCCGTGTTGCGGATGGAGATTGTCTTCTCCATGAAATTGACTCCCAAGGTCTGGATGTAGTCCTCGTCCCAGCTGCCCTCGACGTACTTGACCATCAGACTCGTCTTGCCAATCTGCGCATCGCCCACCATGCCGACCTTGATCACGACGTGGTTGCGGCCGTTCGGGGCTGCGGCGGCTCCAGCGTTATTGTTCGTGTTCGTGTTCGTGCTGGTGTTGGAAGGCTCTGCGCTGCGTGAGCCGTGATCGCTGCTATAGGCCTGCTGCGCGGAGCCCGATAAAGCGGAAGGGGGCCGGGAGACGGATGTCGGGGGTGCGGCGTGCGCGAGGGGCGGAGTGTCGGCATAGCGTTGTTCATCGGCGGGAGGAGGCGCAGGATTGCCATCGTCCTCTGGTCTAGGTTGGTTGGCGAGGCCTTGGTCGAGGGACCGGCTTTGGCCGTGATACCTCTCATGGTGAGGGTAACCGTTGTTGTGTGGGGGTGACCCGGAGTCGACGTGAGGGGATCCCTCGATCCCGCCGAGGGTGTCGTCATGGACGTCTTGCGGTGGCACTTGGTCGTTCTCCATCTTGGTCGTAAAACCGGGCCGGTGACCCTACCAGTGAAGTTGGACGAATATCAAGGTCGAGCGGTTTGCAAGATGGCAATCGGTCGAAGACGGGATAATGGAATGTCGAAGTGACGGGTATCGGGTTTGGTTGGCTTCAGTGGTGTCTTGGGAAAGGGAAGTTGAATTCGGCTTGAACCAGTTGGTGGTCGACAGGTCGAAAGGCCCTAGGGCAAAAGAAAAAGGAGAGAATGACCGAAAGAGCGGCGTCAGAAAGCGAGGGCAGGGGCACGGTGTGCGTTTCGGTTACTAGGCTCGTGGACTCGATGGTTGTTCATGGAGCGTATTGAGGGTACGGCGCAAGATGGAACGTTCTGCTGGGCCTGGTGAGTTGTTCAGCTGGGAAGCGTAAACGCTCGATACCTGGTGAGGATAGTGTGGAGGTGTGCTAAGTATGGAGGCAGTATGTGGGTGTGCGTGCAGACAGGGAGTAAGGGCGGACAGTGCAGTGGCAGTGGCAGTGTTCGGAGCCAGCACCGGCACTGGGAAGATCCAGCGCAAATAGATGTCTCGGAAAACTATACCAGGGGAATTCTGGCAACCCATGGGCCATGGGGCATGGGAAGAGCATGTCTTACCGGTTCGTAGCCTATGATCGAAGGTAGGTTGGGGACTCGGGAAAGCTCGAGCTCAACTCGTGACGTGGACCGAGTCTGGCGGGCAAGGTTCCACAAAGAAACCTGCCAGTGATGCCGTGGAAGTGTAGACGGAAAAGACAGACGAAGGAGGATGATAATGTCTACTATTCGGAAATCGCTGGAGGACGTGGGAGTCGAGAGTCGAGAGTCGGACACCGAATAGCTGATGCGTTGTCCAGGGTATCGGAGAGGAAGAACGATGCGGATGGAGATTCAAAAGAGAATGTGGTGAGCAAAAGAGCGGGGACCACGAACCAGTGCCTCGACGAGAATGGACGGTGGTGACCAAGCAGTCGGATGCAATTACGGGAAAGTGGACGGCGATATTCGGATGGGTGAAGTTGGTAGTGGGTGGTGGGTTGTGGGCCATCGGGAAAGGGGGATTGCCAAATAATCCGAGTTGATTGGTCGAATGGCGTTATGAGGATAGGACGTTAGTGAGTCTGGGTGGGTAGTCAGGGGATCGTTCCCTGAAGATCAGGCGCTTAGCGAGGCACTGGACGCCTGAAGCAACCAGAAACAGCGCCTGCTGCAGGGGGCCGCGTGCAGCGAGGCGGTCCGTACAGTACCTAGGTACCTAGTAGACGCACAAATGATGCGAATTATTCAGCTAACAGGAATACGAAGTACATGTCCTGCTAACCACCTCATCATAACGCGACTTTCCTGTGCCTTGTGACCTTTCCATTCGTTTTCCCGATGAGGTCATCCATATCGTAAAGGAGCCAAGAGCCGTTCCCCAGGCTTTGATTAAACTATCGCAGTATCGATATGTTCCTGTTAGATATGCCTGAACCAAAGTGTTCTATCTAACCTTCAGCTCAAATCACTCTCCTAAGACAAACGACGAATTGTTTAGTTCCAACCAGTCCCATCACGCAATACACAATACGTTGTACATGAGGACCGTCTACTTCTTGGCTGTCTTTATAAGGTAAGCCGTCTGCTTGGACCCACCCTCCGGGTATATATTCCTCCGAATGGATCAGATGTCAAAGGCACAGGCACTTTTAGGTGTCTGGCCAATGGC
The DNA here is from genome assembly GCF_042370955.1 of Sodiomyces alcalophilus JCM 7366. Classification (NCBI taxonomy): domain Eukaryota; kingdom Fungi; phylum Ascomycota; class Sordariomycetes; order Glomerellales; family Plectosphaerellaceae; genus Sodiomyces; species Sodiomyces alcalophilus. The sequence continues at coordinate 546,866 of NW_027263536.1, read as the reverse complement.
CTCAGCGAACATGGGCCGATAACATCATCAATTCCTCTGGTACCCGTATCTTGCTCCGACAACTTCCCCTCTCACAACACCACGATTGAACTTACAGCCCTGTCCAAGCCGTCCACCTTTTATTGAAACCGGTCGTTTTCATTTCTATCCTCTTCCAGTTCTACCATGGCTTCCATCGCTCGTTGTGTCAGGGCTGCCCGCCCCTCTGTCCTGTCCACCCTGTCCAAGCCCGTTGCGGCGACCTCCCGGCCAGTCTTCTACCGTCCCGTGCACCGACGCTTCTCCGCGACGCCCATCAGTACGTCACCATGCCTTTACCTCCCAATGGCTCCCAAGTCCCCTTGCCAATTCGCCAATCCTCTTCCTCTTGCTAACCGTGCATCTCAGCCGAGGTTCGGAAATACACCAAGGACCACGAGTGGATCGACCTCCACGCCGACAACAAGACGGCCGTGATTGGCATCTCCGAGTACGCGGCCGAGGCGCTGGGCGACGTCGTCTACGTCGAGCTGCCCGAGGAAGGCGCCAGCGTGGCCAAGGGCGACTCGATCGGCGCCGTCGAGTCGGTCAAGAGCGCCTCCGACATCAACGCCCCCGTCAGCCTGCGCATCGTCCAGACCAACATTGAGCTCGAGGAGAAGCCGGCCAAGATCAACCGCGTCCCCGAGGACGATGCCGCTGGCGGTGGCTGGCTTGCCCGTGTCGAGATTGAGGAGGAGGGTCTCAAGGAGTTTGAGGAGCTGCTTGACCTCGAGGCGTACAAGGAGTTTACCGCTACCCTGCACGATTAGATGTGAAGTGGCCATGGTCTTCAAGTCGGTCATACATATCAGGTCGATGGAAACGATGGTGTTCTCTCTTTTCGAGGTTCTTCTCCTCGGTGGAAGAGCGGGGAGCGCATGGTGGGATGAAGTGACGAGTTCAACCTGGTTCCTTATTCATAGCCCTCGGGCCTCGCATGCCAAGGGACATGTAGCGGACTATCTCAACCAGAGCCGCACGAGTTGGCGTCGGGGTTTGCACTGGGTTTCGGCTTTCAACGGCAGGCTATGTACAATACAAGAGGGGAGAAGGGGAAAGGGAAGAAGATAATAAGAAAAAAAAAAAGGTAAAACATAGGAACAATGCAAAGCAATTCCGAGCCATTTTCCCAGAGCCATATGCTTTTCTCGAAAATCGCAGGCCAAACCCAAGGCCGTGGTATTTTATCGCCGTCTATTCCGTTGTCCACCATTCTAAACCCGACCCCGGCATCGACAACTAGGTCGAGACGGAAGGGTCTCAGGAAGAAGCCTCAGGCGCAGCTGGCTGGTTTTCCTCGCGGGCCTTATTAATCTCATCCAAGATGGGCTGCGCACCCTTCTCGACCAGTTCCCGCGCCAACTCCTTTCCCAGTTCTATGGCCGCCTCGGGGGTATCAACCGCCTCCAACCTCTCACCGTCCACGGCCACGACCCCGTTCGGGTGCGCCACAGTCGCCTTGAACTTCAGCTTGGTGCCGTCCTCGTTCCAGCTGGTCTCCACGCCAATGGGCACGCTACAGCCGCCTTCCAGCGTCCGCATGAGGCTCCGCTCGGCCTCGATGGCCAACCGGGTGGCGCGGTCCTCCAGGCCTGCCAGCAGAGACAGGACGCGCTCCTCGCCCGCGCGAGCCTCGATGCCCAGGGCGCCCTGGCCCACGGCGTGCAGGATGCCTCCGTTATCCGAGGCGAGGTACTGGCCTATACGCGCGTCGTAGCCCATGCGCAGCAGCCCCGCGGCGGCGAGGATGATGGCGTCGTAAGGGCCGTCCGGGTCGTCGAGTTTGCGCAGGCGGGTCTCGAGGTTGCCCCGGGTATCCTCGTACTTGAGGCCCGGGTACTTCCTCTTGAGCTGGGCCATGCGCCGGACGCTGCTGGTGCCGATGACGCTGCCGTCGGGTAGGTCGGCGATGGTCTTGTACTTGTCCTCGGTGCCGGCCTTGAAGACGATGACGTCGCGGGGGTCTTCCCGGTTGGTGACGGCGCCCAGGACGCAGCCGTCGGGTAGGACGGTGGGCATGTCCTTGAGGGAGTGCACGATGATATCGATCTCGCCGTTTGTGAGCTTGGCCTCGAGCTCGTTGGTCCAGAGGCCCTTGCCGCCAAACTTGTAGAGGGCCGTCTTCTGGTCCCTATCGCCGAGGGTGGCCATGCTGTGGACCTCGTAGTTGTAGTCCGGACGGAGGCGCTTCAGGCCCTCGACGACGATGTGGGTCTGCTTCATGGCGAGGTTCGACTTGCGCGTGCCTATGCGGATGGTCGTGGCAGACGAGGGGACTGCCTCTGGAGCTGTAGGGGCGGCCATGGTGGTATGCGGCGGACAACCGAGAGGATGGGGAGGAGTTGGATGGGCGGGAAGATATAACGCCAATCAAGCCCGGTTTATCTGCCGTTGCAAAGGTGGGAATGAAGCAGGACTAACTTGCAGACTCGGGTCTTGGATGGTTTAACGTTTTTTTTTTCTCGAGGGTTGACGGTTGAGGGAACAGAGACTGAACTGAACTGAACGTAAGGCACGAGTCTACACTAAAGGTGGGATGGCGGGGCAGTGGCGGCCGAGGTGGGACCTGTACAATCTGGCTTTACCTAAGTATACAGTGTGCATACTAAATTTGCGAGAATCCACACTCACTACTTTCATCGCCCAAAGTCACACGTTCGGTCATGTGACATGTCTACCTCAAGCGAGTACCGGTATTTATACGCCCCCTGTTCGGTATTTGCTGTCCACTCAATCCATTTTTGGAAGAATACGCGACCGCGTGCATAAGCAAGATCTTAGCCGTATTTATCTTAGCGAGCTCAGACCTCCTTATAGGGCTGCGGGATATTAGCTAAAAATCTATATAACTACACGATAAAGGTATATTTATAGTGTAATTATATATAGATAGATCCACTTAATCTAGGTTTAACGAGCTTTAGCTAATTATATCACTATAATCACTATATTCTAAACCTAGCTATAAGGAGGTCTAAGAGCTAAACGTAAACGGAACCGTGACTCATACAAGATATCTAGGCAGCTTTTTACGATAACGCTAATAATTCGCCCTTAATATAAGCAATCTGCCTATAATTACAGTAATCGACTATTAACGATTTAAGCTATCTTTTAGTACCTATATATTTCTATCGCGATATTAAGTTCTTTCTCTAGCGATCTTAGTAAGCTTAGATCCAGTTAGTTTAGTAAGCTGCCGCTAAAAGACCACGTGCAGGAAGATAATTCCTATTAATATTCCTCCGGCGACGATACTATTATTAATAACTCTAGTAATATACCGGAAGGAATAGTCGCCGATACTAGAGCCGCCTAGCACTCTATATAAAATCGCCGTAGTTATATAGGCGGCTTATATTCTATTAAGACCTTATTAAAGGCTTAGGTTTAAGATTAAAGGTAAGCTCGTTAGCTTATAAATACTCTCGGAGATAATAATATAGCGGCCTTCTATTAGACCCTATAGCGAGCTAGAGTATCTATTATCTTCCAGGAAGTTAACTATAATAAGGGAGAGGCTTATTCTTACTATAATACCACGATTATACGAAAAGAGCTGGATACTCTAATAACTAATAACTCCTTTACTAACTTTAATCCTCTTACCGATCAGGACGATAACGCGACCACTATTAGTGCCGTTTACGATACTTCCTGGCTTAATACTCGTCTCTAATAGGCTAAGCCGTTACTCACTACGTCAGCTCCTCGTTTAGTTCGATACCTCTCCTAGCTACTCCTAAATTAACACGATAATAGGGAGGATATTCGGCGGACTTATAATACCTCGAGGGATATAGACAGAGCTTTAATCTATCTTATTATTAGTATCTTATTACGTGGATATACGGGCAGAACATACCGACTTCTACGGTAGGTGCTTAGCTTATATATACTATTTAACGGTACTCCCCGACGTGTTATCGACTCTATAGCGAGACTAGGAGTCTTTATATCGTATACCTATCTAAATAAGAAACTAAATATAATATCTTAGTAGGCTAAGGTATAATATAAGTCTACCTAGGTATATCTTAATAGTAAAAGACTAATAGTTCGTGTCTTATCTTATAGGAAGATATTAAGCGTGTAGCTTATAACCCTAACTCTATTATCGTGTACAATAACTTTAACTTTATAAACCGCGTTAGAGACCTTGCCGGTGGTAAGCAGGATCACTTCGTTAACCTAACCACCTCGCTCTTAGTAAGCTATCCGAGCCTAAACGGGCCGATTATATAGCGCTAATTTAACCTCTAACGCCGTTTCACGAAGACTATAGCGCTTAAACTCCTCCGTAGGAAGCTATCGCTTAATAGGGCGTCTCGATACTTTATCTCTCTAGCTCTCTTAAAGCAATTTACTTATATACAGCCACCGATATATCTCGTAGTTACTACAGTGGACTATATAAATAGTCTATACCTCTAGCTTAGTATTATCTTCGAGAATAAGGGTACTATTAAAGGCACGTATAACTTATATAAAGAGCTCTTTACGAAGAGGCTATAGTTCGAACCCGGAGAGCGTATAGTCCTTCTATATAGTGACTAGAAGACCACCTTATTTGTTCGCCGTATCAAATAGTCTTAAATCAAGGCATTAGATCTATAGGAGAAGAAGGACTGGATACTTTCTATTCCAGTATTCTTCTATATCGAACTAAACTATATCCAGATACTTTTCAGGATATTCTAGGATACCGGCGATTATCGTATATAATCCAACGCCACTATATCTACCGACATCCAGTTCTTTAAAAGGTCTAAATCTATTATTAAAAAGGATATAACATACTATTAAGCTCTACCAGCTCTTCTACACGGGTTTATAGCCCGGGTCCTAGCATATATTATCGTAGACTTATATAATATTAGCCTTATTCCTTCCACCGGCCCGTAGTATATCGATACTATCCGAGAAGTAATAATACGACTTATAATAGAAACTCCTAATAAGCTTAATAATATCCTGGATCGTATATAGCAGAAGGTCTTTATTATCGATAGGTGAACTAGCGAGAGTGCTTAGTGCCCTAACGGATCTATTAACGTCGAGTATAGGAGTTACTATCGGCTAATATAGAGTATTAAACTACTCTTATTACTACACGAGGCTATTCGTAACGGTAACTACGGCCTTCTTAGGGATATTATTCTATAGTTACTAGTTATAGTCTAGGGCGGGAAATCCGGTAACTATAGGCCTAAGATACTTTATTTTATATAGCTTCTTTAGGTTACCGATAACTATACCCGCAACGCAGTATAAAGGGCGGTATAATCCGCTATATCACGGCTAGTAGCTAGTATAAGAGCATCGATCTGCTCCTTAAGCATATTAACGCCACGTATACGTTAGATATTAAGCACTATAAGAATAGCACCCATAATATTAGCGCTATCTTTAAGAGACTAGCATTAAACGGTAATTATATCGCCACGATTCGGAAGGCAGTTAAAGGACTCCTATAGTCGAAGCTAAAAGGAACTTATATAACTGGCTCTGCCGCTATTTATATCGTTAGCTACATAATTAAGTTATATAATAATAGTATAACTATACTAATACTAGGTCGTGTAGGCTAGGATGCCCCTAATATCACCGAGTATAGGCAAGAGATTCTTCTTTAAAAGCTCGCTAGCTTTAATAATAGTATTTCGTAGCCTATTAATATAACTAAGTAACACGGCCTTCCTAGTATTATAGCTAATAAGACGGGTAACGAAGATAGAGATATAAACTGGTCTAATATAGATGATGATTTATTTACTATAGAGGGGTGGATCGGAGACCCAGTGCTATATCGTTAGGACGTTACGTGACGTTATAAGACGCGCGCTTTTTTATTTATCTTATATATTATATATATACGTGGCGACGCCACCCAGACACAGAGGACGCCTATTATCCTATATAATCATTATCCTTTTAACCCTAAGTTTTGCCACGTTTATTATATTCACTTTATTTAAGCTATGTTACCCTAATCAGAGCAGTGCGCACCTCTAGGAACCTTTTCTAAAGGTCTCCTTATTATATATGTTATTTTGGTTATATACACTTCGTGGTCTTAAGTATTCCTGTTATCGAAGACTTATCCGAGATCATACTACCTAAGCCGTTCTATATAGTAACGGCTTTGCCTCTCTTTAATTAGTGCTCGGAGGCGTATCTATTCGGTGCCTAGGAAGTCCTAATCGTCTAATCAGGGTAACCGAAAGTACTCGAGGGGAGTTCCGGCCTACCTAAACGAACTGCACGTTAATTACGGAAGTAGGAAGGGAAGTATACGGCTAAGGGGCTAAGATTAAAATAAAGTATTAATATTTAAAATTAGTATTAAGATTATTATAATAGCCTAGGAAGCCTGCCCCCTATATAGCCTTAATAAAACCTAATAACTAGAAAATAGGGACGGATCCTCCCTACTAAAAATAAGATAAGAGCTATAGACAGAGAGACAGGCCCCTACCGCCGATAAGGTAAAGGTAGGAAGAAAAGCGAAAAACCGTTAAGAAAAAGGTATAATAAGTAGAATAAAGAATAGATTAACTATAAGATAGATTCCGGATATAGTATAGATATAGAGACGGAGGGCACGCTCCTTTACCGGAATAGGAAAAGTTACGGATATAGACTATTAGGGGCCGTAGAGCCTAGATATAAAAAAATCTTTTACTATAACCCTCTAAATAGGAAATAATAAAGGCGTAGGGTTAACCTTATTATAATCAGGGTAACGACGGCCTATACGAATAGCGGTAAGTCCCTAGCCCCGAGAATTTTAAGAAAATCTAGTTATATAAGGCCCTAACGGTTAGAAGAACCTATTAAGGAGCCCCGAGATACCGCGCCCTTATAGACCCGGCGGTTAGGTAAACCTATTAATAGATCCCGGATATAACTTAAACTAATCTCCTATAACGGCTAGCGATACCTTATCCTATTCCTTATAAGTATCTCCGTTAGTCTAACCACGGTAGGTTCCCTCCTAAGCCTTAGCGGAGAATACTTATATTATATCCTTTAGGGCCCCTAAGAAAAGGGCTCCTCCTACCCCTTATCGCTAAGTGGAATTATCCTTAGACTTATAGACTTAATACACGACTACTTCTTATTTCTTAACCCTTTCTTTCTTAAAGACCCTGATTCCCCTAATCTGCCTTAACCTATTATTATAATAGATTAACCCCCCCCTTTTAATAATATAACGGCTTCGTAATAGACTAACTATCACGACCCTCCCCCTACGGTTATAGTCTATAGCGACTTTAAGCCTAACGATAATAGTATATACGCGGCTATCCTGACTCTAGCGACCACGGTTATGCCTAATTAGGGTAACGCCGCTTTTACGGCTAACCCTCCTTTTATAACCGCCTTACTTAGGTAAGGGGACGTAGACCCCGGTATCGGCCTATTAACGACTATCTCTTATAGTTAGGGCGTCCCGGTATCCGGCTATAAAGCCGTATCGGCTTCCCTTTCGCCTAGGTAGGGTAACCCGAACCCTAGCGGCGGGCTAGCTCCCCCCGCTCCCCCTATTTCCCTTATTCCCCCTGTTTCCCCTAGGCCGAGCGCTCCTTAGTAGGCTCATACACCTACCCCGGATATCGCGTCTTCCGATAACGTCCTTAAGAACTTTAAGGCAAGCCTTACCTTAGAGATACTTATAGCTATCCACTAGTATATTAGCCTATATAATAATAAGAAGACTTAAGCTACTATCACGTCTCGCGCGCCCCTAAACCCCTTCGCCGCGGGAGCCCCTTATTTTAATAAAAGGGCCCTATCTAACTTCCTTAGGGACTATAAAGACTATGCTAAGCTTAACCGCCTTAGCGAGGCCGATAAGATCTTTTACGTTAGCCTATTCACGGAGCCTAGTATCCGTCCTACGGTTAATAAAATAATCCGATTAGTTAAAGTATCCGGCGGCTAATAAAAGTATTTAAAGTAGCGGCTTACTAACAAATACTCTTACCTAGATCCCGACTAGTAGCTCGACCTATCCGACTAAGTATACTAGTTATAACTTACTTATAAGTATAAGAAAGTTAAGATAGTCTAGTAAGTTAAGTAGCTATTAATAAGCGTTATAGTTTAAAAGTCGAGAGTAGATAGGGTCGGCGGCACCTTTATCGAAGACCACGAGCTTTATAATATCTTCCTCGCTATCTTATATAGGGATATTAATATATAGCTTACTAACCGGATAAAGTATAAGTTTATTAACCTAAAGAACCGACTACGCAGGTATTATAACCTATTAGATATATTAAAGGAGTAGGCAGAAGACGTTTAGGTAGCCGACGGGCGGCCTATTAACGAAGTAACGAGTATTATAGATACTCCTACTCCTACGCTAACCGCTAAACCAATACTAATAGTTACGCCTTAGCCTAATTAGGCTAACCCGATAATATATACGCTAACTATCTTACGGAGGCCTATTATAGTGCCTAAACCGGCCGTATAGATAAGGAGTAATATAGATAAGTTAACGGAGCTTTTAGAGAAGTGCGCTATCTCTATAGTCTATAATAGTGCGGGCGTTATTAAAAACACGGTCCCCTAAGTTATAGCCCTCTCGCGCCGAGTAGGAGCCGATAAGGTTAATACGATCCTGGCTGCCGACCCCTACCTAAAGACCCCGTTCTACGCCGCCCTAAAGCAGTCTACTTTAGAGAGGCAGGATACCGCTCCGGTAGCTTATTATATTACCCCTAATCAGACTAATATCGGTATATATAAGGACGATATATAGTACGGGCAAGGGCCACCGCGGTATAGGAATAGGAACTCTTACCCCCGTTCCGGCGGCCCGTTATAATACTACCCTATTAATAACTAACCCCCCCGTTACTCTTATTATAGATAGGAGCGTTACCGCTATAAGCAGTACGCGATACTATAGCTAAATAAGACTTAGTACCTGGTCCGGTTCTGCTATCCCGACTACCTCGCCTTAGACTAGAATAACGAGTAGTAGCCCTGCCCCTAGGATATATACCTTAAGCAGTAAGACTAGCCGCACCGGCGGTCCGTCCTCTACTAGCTTAGCACGCGCCTTTAAGGGAAGTATAAAGACCTAGCTAAAGCCCACTATATTAGCACTAACTCCGGAAGCCTCCCTGTTAAGATAAAAGACGTTATATAAGTAACGTTAGAATATTATACTAGGCTAAAGGAGGAAGAAGCGAAGGCTAAGGCTCCCGTAATAAGCACTAGCGTTAATTTTGTGTCTATTATATCCGATTATTAGTAGGCGGATATTTATACCGCGTTAAAGGACACTTAGAAAGAATAGCCCCCCTTTTAGCCTCTATACACGACTAGGAGTAAGAGGATCGTTAAACCTACTCCTAAGGTCGTCCGTTTCCCTAATCAGGTTATTAAATAGCGCCTAAAGACGTTAAACCCTGGTCCTAGCTACCGGGTCCTGACCCTAATTATAACCGAGGTTATTAATAAAGAAGTGGAGATAGATAAAGCGCCGATATAGCCCGGCTAATAATAACCTAAGGCTATCGATAAAGGTAAATATAAGGCCAGCGCCTCCGCGGATAACCCTTACGACCTAAAGTAAGCACGGAAAGACCTAGATAGGTAAATCAGGGATCTCCGGATTAAAGTTCCCTTATAGTATCACCTTATTAACGACCTAGATATAAGACTAAGAAATAATAAGAGGATACGCGCCGCTAAGACTGGTTAGCCTTAGCGTGAGATCGTTCGCCTAACCGCTAATAAAGCCTTCTTCCTTAATAAATAAGGTCCCCCTAGTATACCTCCTCCCCCGCCTTCGTCTAAGGGGTACACCGTCTTATTTACCCGACCTAACGACGCTAACTCGAATACCCTTATTATCATCGAAAGGGAAGCCATCCCTAAAACCGATAACCCTTTAGTTATTACCTAATATATAGTCTTAAAGTATAGGCTTACTTATAAGGGTACCCTAATATATAACCCTAACGTTTTTATTAAGGCTATTATCGATATAGGGGCTACCTTTAATACTATCTTTATAGATACCGTAAAACGCTTCGGTTTAGAATATCGTATTAGCTAGACCGAGATCCGGATTAAGGGTATTAATAACCGAGAAGGATAACCGTATACAGGGTACCTTAAGGAGCGTTTATAGGTTAGCGAGCAGAGTAGCGTTTTTAACTTCTAAGTCCTCCCCGGTCTAGGGCCCGATATACTACTTAGTATACTATAGATCCAGGAGATAAAAGCGTCCTTTTCTTTCCGGGATAGTTAGATCGATACCGACTTTACGCTTAGTAACGCCCGTATTCTTATGCCTATCGCCTATCGCGAGTAGATTAAGGAGATACTAAGGAACTAAAGCTAGCCAAACTACGAGGCTAATAAAAGGCATCGGATTAATAAAGATCAGTCTAATCAGGCTAATTAATATTAGCTCTAGGATAGCGACCCTACCTATTAGCCTAGGGCCGCTACCTCGCTATCCGTTAAGGAAAAGGCTAACTATTACTCTTTAGATATTCTAGAGGAGGGTAATAAAATCTAATATATAATCAGGGATACCGACGCAGCGTTTTTAGTAGCCTTCGTATTCTCTAAGGAGATTAAGCCACTTTTACTAAGGGTATATATAGCCTTAAGGGCGATACCACGGAATTAGGGCTAAGGGTATAGGAAATACGATAAGGAAGCCTAATAACACTATAAACACCGTTTTCTCCCTCCGCTACTATATTTTTTTATAAATCCTTATTATAGTTACCTTAATTAGCCTAATTCGTACTAAATCACTTATACTAATCTTAAGTCGGAAGCGTGGAAGTCTTACTAGTTATTACCGTTATCGGCTTTAAAGGCCGAAGATACGCGTATTACTAGCGCCGCTATAATAGCTATAAAGAAGCTATAGACCGCGAAAAGGAGAAAGCACTAAGACCTAATTAAGGAAGTATACTATAAGCCTAATTAGGCTATCTATACTATATATAAGCCGAAAGCCCTTAAGATTCACCCTATAAACGATACGCTATCTAATAAATCCGTCCCCGAAGGCGATCCCCTTTAAAAGCAGAAGATCTTAGCGAAAATCCCCGAGGATATATAGGAAAAGGAAGATAACCGTTTTATTAGCCTAATTACCCTAAAGTTCTCTAAGATTACCCCTTACTCGAGACTCACGGAAAAGCGACTTAAAGATATCTTAGACTCTACCGACTATCTATTACCTATAGAAAAGGAGCTCTTAACGAAGACCCTTCTAAACCGCGAAGCTGCCCTCGCGTAGGATTAGTAAAAGTATAGGAGACTCGACCCTAGAGTCGCCCCGCTATAGAAGATTAAGGTGGTTCCGTATAAGGCATAGTAGGCGAAAGGGATCCTAATCCCTAGAGCCCTAGAGTCTATTATCGTTAAGATAATTAAGGATAGGAAGGATAAGGGGGTTATTAAGGAAAGCCACGCGGCCTACCGAAACCCCTGGTTCCTTATAAAGAAGAAAGACGGTAATATACGCCTTATTAACTCTACTACTAAGATTAATGCTATTACCCTACGCGATGCCTTTATCCCGCCTAGGGCCGATAAGTTTTCTAAGGACTTTGGTATATATAAGATAGTTTCCCTCCTGGATTTCTTCTCCGGCTACGACTAGGTTACCCTTAATAAGGAATCGAGGGACTTAACGACCTTCGCCACGGTTTTAGGACTCTTTAGGATATATACCCTTCTATAAGGGGCGACTAACTTAGTGGCCTAGTTTATATATACTATAACCCGTATCCTCTACGACCTTATTCCCTAATACTATTAACCCTTTATTAACGATATCGCGGTTAAAGGGCCGACCACCACCTATAATAATACCCTAATTAGGCCTGGAATTCGCCGCTATATAGCCGAGTATATTAGTAATATCGATAGAGTCCTTTTTAATATAGAGCTTACTAGAGGTATTATAGCTAGCGTTAAAAGCTAATAATATTAGAAAGCAGCTACTATTATAGGCTATATATACGGAACCGATAGCCGTTCCCCTAAGCAGGCTAAGGTGGCTAAGTTAACTAAGTAGCAGAAATACCGGACTATTTCCGAAGTCCGTTCTTTTCTTAGTCTTACCACCTTTTACTATATCTAGATCTACTGCTTCGCTATTATCGCGGGGCCGCTAATAGACCTACTAACAAAGACTTCCGTCTTCTTATAAAGCGAGCCTTAGTAATACATAATAGATACTCTTAAGGTTACCCTAACCTCTATATTAGTTCTAATTACTATTAAGTATAATAAAGGGGCTAGTATTATCTATATTATTATTAATATATATATTAAGGGCTAGGGCGGAATCTTAGGCTAGTATATCGATAAGAAGAGAGCTATCGCCTAGTATGAAAGCGGTAGATAAAACCCGGTAAAGAAGGTCTATAATACCGGTAAGCTAAAGCTAAGGGGAGTATTAAAGGTGCTTCGCCGACTCCGTAACTATCTTTATAGAGTCCGTTTTATACTAAAAATAGATACTTAAGCCTTAGTATCCTAGCTTAGTGGTTCTGCTATAGACCTGCCCGGCGCACTTATTACTTAGTGGATTACCTGGATCCGACTCTTTGACTTTAAGGTTAAGTATATTAAGGGAACTAAGAATACTACGGTTAATAGACTTTCGAGGATACCTGCTACTCCGTCTAATTAGGCTAATAACGCTATAAAGGGAGATATTAACGACTTTATTAATAGCCGAATCTTCCTCGTAGATACGGATAAGAGGTTTAATAACCCTACCCTAGCCGAGGATATTTTAGACCCGGACGTTACCTAGAGCCAGTTCTCTTAATAAGTGGCCTTATATTTAACAAGCCTACGGATACCCTCTAGAATAGACCCCCGTGACGCCCGCCGCGTTAGAGATCGATTAACCCGTGTTTTTATAAAGGACGGTCTATTATAGATAAGAGTCACTAAGAAAGATTCGACTCCTAAGAGGTGGATTAATAATAAAGAGACTTAGGTTACTCTAATTAGGAAGGCCTATAACGAGTTAGGCTATTATATAAGGGATAGGACGTACTAAAAGCTCGCCCCCTTATATACTTAGGATAGGATCTATAAGTAGACTAAGGAGGTTATTAAAGTATACGCCGAGTATTAGAGCCGCTAAGGCAAAGCATATAAGGATCCCCTAATCGCTACTTAACTACCTTAATAAGCCCTCCCCTTTATATAGGTAAGTCTTAATATCTAGTATCTTAACAGGTACTATTTAGTAAAAGCTTAATATATAATTACGGGATAGGTTAAAGCCTGTTTACTATAGAAGAATATATCGCGAGCCGTCGCGATATTCTTATAGGAAGACGTTATCTGCCGGCACGGGCTATACTAGTATATTATCGTAGACGGAGGTCCTAAGAATAAGGGTAGTATAATCGAGCTAAATCGGGCGTACCTAATAAAGCGGAAGGTTATCTCTGCCTACTACCCCCGCGCTAATAGTCTAAATAAGGTAGGATATAAGCCTATCGCCTATACGCTAGCTATCTAGTAGAAGATTTACCGCGGTATATTATATAAGATCCTGCCTATAGTCCTTTTCGCGGACTATATAACTATCCGAGTATCTACTAGGAGGACCCCCTTTTACCTCCTTTATAGCTACGAGGCTATCACGCCTATAAAGACGACCTGCCTTACTTAGAGAGTGCTCGACTAGGGCCGCGTTAAGACCCCTAAGGAAGAGATATTACTACGCCTAAGGGCCTTCGCTTAGTTAGAAGCCGACCGGAGGACTACTACTAATATAATTAATAAGTAATAGTAGTAGAAGACGGACTCTATTAACCGTTTAAGAGTTAGGACCCTGCGTAAGTAAAGACTCCGAGTTAGCGACCTCGTCCTTATACACGACACTAAGCTAGCTATTAATATAAGCCGCGATAAGAAGCTGGACTACCGCTAGAATAGCCTATTTCGTATTATATCGTCTAATCAGGATAATAAGACCTTTAGGTTATCGACTTTATTAGGGGAAGAGCTCTAGGGCGTCACTTTTACCGCTAACCGCCTTAAGAAATTCATCTAGGATAAAGACGGATACTAGGAGCCGGAGGACTAGACGATACTAGAAAGGGACTATGCTAAAGAACTAATAATTACGTACCCTGCCCGCGGCGTCCTTATCGATAAAGAGCTAGTTAAAGCACCCCTCCTCCTAGGTGAATCTATTAATAAAGATACTAGGGCCGAGGATAATAAGCGTTAAGATAACGCTAATTCCCCTAATTAGACCGTTAACGTACTCCTATAATAGTTAGCGAGACTTCGGGATATACTAGGCGAATATTATAAAAGGTTAGAAGCGGAGCTCCGGAAAGCGATATAATTAAGAAGAGTCGAAGTCTATATCCCTAGAGATCCTGACTTTAACCTAAGTAAGTATAAGAACTATACTAAAACCTTATACTTTATTCCTTATTATTACTTCCTACCTAGTTAACCTAATTATAGTAATACTATACTTAATAAGAGTCTTATATATAGTATTAGGGCTAAGGATATATAAGGCACCGCTATCTACTTATTATCGAAAACCAACTATTACCCCCTAAAATAAAAACACCACTTTCAGGACTCCTTAACTCGCTCTTTTACCTATTTTTCTCCTATTTACCCTTTATTGCCCTAATCACCCTATTCCACGCCCTTCTATTTATCACTTTATTTATTAAGTTCCTTTTATTTATATTTTATTATCACTATTTTCTGTTTATATGTACTAACTAAGTGGATACCGTAAAGATATATCCACTAAATATATTTATTATTTATTTACCTTTCCTTTACCCGTTTACGCTGCGTACCGAAATAAAATATCCTAATTATATTAAGGTTACCCTAATTATAGTAATTACTACCGAACCACCTATCCGTATCTTACTCCGGCTTACTCTTATAGTCACTATTACTAGGGCTATACACTTCCGACTTATACCGCTAAACCTAAGCCCTAAAGATAAAGGGGATATAATACTACTCTACCGTCTCTTCTCGATCCCTCTTTATCGGGTTATTCTAAATAGTATAACAGAACTTCTCGAGATCGTCCTTATATTTATACGCTAATATAGGGACCTATGCTATTATATAGTCCCACGGTTTAAGACCCCTTCCTCTATAAACGTCGCGTATCTACTAAGCACTTTCACGGTATAGAGTAATAGTGCTTACTACGAAGACGCCGTATTAAGGCGATAGCCGTGGACGTATCTTATCGTTATATACGGACTACGGCAGTACTAGTAAGTCTTTAGTATATAGATTAGAATGACTAATACCTGTATAGTTATTATCCGGCTATAAGACCTCCTAATTAGACTAATAGAACTGCTTCCGAAGCCCGTTATCGCGATACGTATAAGCTATCTCGTGAAAATAGTAGTTAGCGTAGTCCGGAAATCGATTATTACGTTAAAGCGATATATACTCGAAGAAAGGATAAGTGATCTTATTATTAACCCGATCGCTTATAGCCGACCACCGTTCCTTATAGCACTAGCACGGCACCTTATTAATAACCCCGAACCCTTAGATAATCAGGGCTCTAACTATATAAGCCCGGGTTACCGTCTTTATAATATACTCCCTTTATAAACCAGTAAGGTCCTTAGCTATAAATACACGGCGATAAAATAAAGAATAGCTATTACTAGACCTTACTTTCTTAAATAGTTCCTATTCCACGTCTCTATTAGTAAGATTTAGTAGGCTATCCTATACCCGGCCTATAATAGCAGCCTTAGAGTCACCTTAGATAACCTAGCCCACGAAGTCTAGCTTAATATACGATACACCACCTTTACTAGCTATTTTATACTAAATAAAATATAAGTTTATCTATATTTATAATATTAGCTTACCCTAATCAGGGTAATACGATAAGAAGCGTAAAGAGAACTTATTACTATATCTTAGACCGTTATAAAAACATTATACTTATTAACCGCACTTACGATAAGTCGTGTCTTAGACTAGAAACACGGTATAGGACGAACTAACTCTTAATAAGCTATAGCTTTCTTACGCTTATAAGAGTTAAGGTTATTAAGCCCCGTGATTAGAGCTTTGGCGGATATATCGATAATCTTATTATCGTTATTAATAAAGGGAAGTTTATAGGAAAACATAACGTTAAGTCGTAAGATAATATAAAGACGCAGAGCCCGAAAGATACGCCTCTGGCTAGCAGCCCTCCGCCTTATATCCTTCGACGATAGGTAACGTGGCCTAGCGATTTATAGTTTTAGTGACTTAAGGAGGCGTAGTTAAATAAATAGCCTATTTTAAGTTACTAAAAAGATTAGGCTTTAAGCGTGATTCACGATTACCTTCCTTATATCGCTTTATTATATAGTCGCGATTATAGGTATAATAGAAAAGGTACTATCTGATCTTTTTATCTAATTAGATCGGTTACATAGTAAGCCGACTTCCGTATTTAGATCCTATACCTGATTTACTAAGTTACTTTTATCCGAAACCCATAAATAGTATTAGGATTACCCTTTCTTTAATAATCACGACCCTATTTAACTAGTAGCTATAATAGAAACTCCGGTTAAAGCCAGTCTCGTAAGGGAGGCACTACCTAGAAATATTAGACGTCGATAAAGGATATATATCCCCTATTACTAGCTCTAATCAACCCGTTTCCCCTCTCTTCCTCTCTTTTCCTATATCGTTAAGTTCGTTTTTTTAATTTACCCCCGCTATCTATTTCTTTACTATTTATCGCCCCGCTACCCTTATATATTTTCCCCTATATCCTCCGCCTATATATTACCGTGATTATGCTAATAGAGATATTTAGAATATCTGCTTCCCCTACCTTTAACTACTAGGAGCCGGCTCCCGCCGGTCCTATCCTTACCGTTAATATCGTTCCCGCTACTCGTGTTACTATTAATAAGACTATACGCCCCCGTCGTATTAGCGACCCTAATAATAGCCGATAGGTATTCCCTATATAAGGACTGCCGTATCGTTTATTTAACGTTCCCGATAACGCCGCCCCCTTTATAGATTTCCCCTAATAGCCTAAAGATAATATACGCGCAGTCTAACGTCTTCTTAAGAATACTATAGACAGCGAGCTTAACGCTATCACGGTTAATATAATACTACCTTATATTCCTATAATAAGCACGTTCGCTAAAAGACCACGAGATACTTACCCGGTAATATAATCGTCCTTTAGGATATACTATAACCTGATAAATAAGAGATGGCTAGAAAGGGGCAGTTTAGAGGATATAATACGTGCTATGTTTAAGCGTAGATAAGGGGATACCCGTCCCTTAGCATAGATTAGCGTTACGCCTTACTAGGACTTAAATAGCCGCACGGCGGTCTACTTATCTTAGCCGCTTAAGGCGATTAACTATATTAAAAGAAATCGCTTTATCCCTATTATTTACTATTTCGATAACCATTTTATTAGTCTAATTATAGATTAAGAGATATAGTGTATATACGGGTATAATAGTATTTAGAATACTAGTAATACTAAGGATCGCCTTTTACGGTTATTTAAGTACGCTATAGGTTAGCTGCGTAGTATTAATACACCTAATAAGGCCGTCTCTAGCCTTACTCGCCGTTTCTATATTATTCCCGGTCCTCGTTAAACGGATAATTACTTATACGGCCTCTTTTTTATCAAGTAGATACGAGCTATTATCCAGGAGGGCTACTTATTCCCTTAAAGCTCGAAGATTCACCGGTTTATATAAGGACGCTGCTACTCGAATAACGGTGCAGCTTACGCTTATTATATTAAGGAAGAATAGCTATCCTGTGTTAGAGTAATTCTCGGTTTTAGCTATTAGAAGACACTAGCGGTCCTAGTAGTCCCTTAGTCCCCTCTACCACCACCTCCTAAAAGCATAGGTTTTACTCCTATTAATAAGCCTGTTATTAAGTCTAAGCCTGCTACCCCTGGTTCCTCTAATTAGGTTAAGAAAAAGACTTAGGCGCTAATTAGGAGCACTCCTAAGAAAGATACTAGTATCCCGGTATATCCTAAGACGCCTAAAAATATCTCTAAAAAGCCTTCGGCACCGGCCACGCCTAAGAAGGTCACTAAGGTCACGAAGAGTCCTAAAAAGACTCCTAAGTCCTCTAAGCCTTCTAAGTTCGCTGGTATTAACTTAAATAGCTACGAGATTATTTAGATATCGCTAAAGAAGGTCTTAGTATAGCCTAGGAAGATTAATATCTAAGGTAAATAGGTTAAGGATATAGAGGAGCAGGATAAGGGCGTCGAGATATCTCGTAGTTATCTATTCTATAGACTATATAATCCTCGCCCTATAGACTCTCGTGTTAGTCCGATTAGACCCAGCTTATTCTCTTAAGATAATTAGGTTTATTTATATAATAGTGTCTACCGGGCGATACTTCACGATACCGCCGTTAATAGTTCTTTATATATACCGCCTTTATACGCGATTCCCTAGGAAGGATAGTTACGGTATAACGCTAGGATTAAGTGGGACGAGGATATAGTTATAGCCACTACAGAGTAAGTATATACTAAGAAGGAGGATTATATAGTCGGCGGACGGACTCTCCGTAAGCGTAAGTGAGTTTTAGGATAGTTTTACTAGATTATACTTAGCTTAATTAGGGTAACCTGATTATATTTAGAGTTATTATAACCACGAGGACGTGAGTAAGATAACTAGGGCCGATTATAAAGGGGTGGATCGGAGACCTAGTGCTATATCGTTAGGACGTTACGTAACGTTATAAGACGCGCGCTTTTTTATTTATCTTATATATTATATATATACGTGGCGACGCCACCTAGACACAGAGGACGCCTATTATCCTATATAATTATTATCCTTTTAACCCTAAGTTTTACCACGTTTATTATATTCACTTCGTTTAAGCTACGTTACCCTGATCAGAGCAGTGCGCACCTCTAGGAACCTTTTCTAAAGGTCTCCTTATTATATGTGTTGTTTTGGTTATATACACTTCGTGGTCTTGAGTATTCCTGTTATCGAAGACTTATCCGAGATCACACTGCCTAAGCCGTTCTGTATAGTAACGGCTTCGCCTCTCTTTATTACCTATAACGATAATACTATTTACGGTCGGGTTAATTAGAGTTAGGAGGAGTCTTATATGGATATAGATATTAACGAGTAGGCAGACGTAAGTAATACTAACTGACTTATGATTATACTTATAAGGGTAGTGGCAGAGGTTAGGTATTATTATTTTCGGGCTGCCTAATCTATTCCTATCTAAGTAATACATAATAAGAAGGCAGCGTTACTATTAATAATATCATTATCACTATTATTATCTTTATTATAGTGGACGCGTACGACTTACCATCGGATACTGACGATGAAATTGCCTCCCTGCCTTATATGTTATAATTAGCTTATATTTATATCAGCTAGAGCCTATTATTTTAATAGATTATCGTAATAAACGACGCTGCCTTAAGCACCCCGAACCCGAACCCGAACCCGAACCTAAGCCAGAGCCTAAGCCAGAGCCTAAGCCAGAGCCTAAGCAATAGCAGTAATAACGTATATAGTAACTATAATTACTATATAATTATATAATAGATACTAATAATATTAGGTAGTGGCTATTAAGTGGGTAAAGGAATACCTAGTGCCTGGTTACTCCTACCCTACCGCTAGCGCTACCGTAAGTCTCGCTAACCTAGTAGTATATCGGGATCTTATCGCTAATAAAGCGACTAAAGGGGTCTTTAATACTAAAAAGACAACTAATATACCTGCTACCCTAGTCCAGCTTATTAGTAATAAGGTCCCTAGCGGCTGCTAGCGTTATATAAAGAAATTTGGCCTTTAGGTTAGATATATCGTGCCGCCTAAAGACCTTTCAAAGACTATATAAGGCGCTTACGCTAACTATTTCTATAATAGCCAAGGGGCAAAATACTCCTTTAGAAGTAAATTACTACGATAATTATACTATATTTATAGGTAGACTAACGTCTAGTAGCAGTAAGCAGTCAGGCCGCTATATCGAGTCCGGGCCCTGCCCTAACGCTAACGCTAATACTAATACTAACGCCCTCTGCTACTATTACGGGTTAACCCCGTGGAGATAATCTGGTAAAGCACCGGATCTTCCGACTAATCATAGCGCGTTCCTAGCGGGTCGCCGTGATATTATATTTAGGTCGTAAGCACCTATAGAGTTTTCCCCTTTCCTTCTTTTCTCCTTAGCTTTAGATAATTTAATTATTCGGCCTTACTTTATAAATAACTTATAATCAGCCACTTATATATCTAAAGCTTAGCGAAACCCATACACTATGCTAATAGAGATAGACTATTACTTCGATCCACCTCCTAGCGCTCCGTCACGCCTAGCGGGCGAGTCGCCTAAGGCTATAGAGTAGAGGAGGGAGATTATTAACCCTTTATAGACTTAGGTTATAACCCTAACCACCCAGATCTAAGAATAACAGAATACTATTAATTAGCTACTATAAGTAATATAAAACTAATAACGTATAGCTACGCCTCGCCTCGCTATACCGTTAAAGGAGACTATACAGAGCTCCTAGCCGCCCGCCCTAACGCCCACGCCTGATATAATACCTACCCTGAACCTTAGAACTAAAGCACTTCTACTACTATAGAAGTTTAATAGTAAACGCTTAGAGTACGCGAGCTAATCGTCTAAGATTCGCGAAAAGCTTCTACTTAATTAATATCTCTTCTAAAGCCCTTATAAGAAATAGTATTTTATTAACGCTTGCTTAGATAAAGCTCCCCGCCGTATTATCGCCTCCTTCTAGGCTATAGGCGGAACCGATAGTTAATATAACCCCGAAGACTCCCTTAATTACCTTAACCGTATATATAAAGATATTAACGAATAACCTCGCGCGGCTAATATTAAGTAGGTGATTGCGAAGAGTAAAGAGATAATCATGATAAGGCACTTAGTGGTTAGGACGTGATTATACTTAAGTTAAAACGTAGGTGGTGCTAAAGAGTTAAATTAATCGCTAGCCTTCTTATCCTAAGGGCGGCTATCTATCCTTTTTTATATATATACTAGCTAGCTTTAGTCTAGTATAAGAGTCTATTCTGCCCGATTAAAGTCTATTCTGCCCGATTAATTACTATCTATTAGCTTATAGCGATAACTCGACTTATACCCCGGTACCGATTATATTATAGCTAGCGTTAAGTTAGGTCCTAGATAGGATACTCCGGAGTTATCCGTAATCCGCCCCGGTCTAGAACCCTATCGTGACTCGTTATTATCCGGTACTTAGGTACCGGAGGTCCGGCACCTAATAGGGCGCCCCGTCTTTATAGTTTCTGTCCCGGAAACCTTAATACTAATCTAATATACCCGTGTCTTCCTCCGACCTAATAAGCCTTTATATCCTCCTTACCCTCGATCCGCCTAATAACTTTATTATAACTCTAGCCTAATCTGCCTATTATATTCCTCCTTCTAATTACCTTTTCCGGAAAACTATCCTTTATAATAACCCTATTCTAGTTATAATATAATCCTTTACCGATTACTTTATTATCCTAAATACCTTTAATAAGGTTAGCCCGCCTTTATTATAATACTAGGGTAATTATTCTTTTTAGTTATAGTATTACCTTTATTATTCCTTTTATATAAGTGAAACAGGAGATTAGTCTTACCTAACCTTATTAATATCCTATTCTAACTTTCCTATAATCCTATTTTTATTATTTTCCTTTTTTTACCCTATTCTAATTCACTTTATTAGATTAGATAATTAGTTTTATAAATAATCACCCGCTACTCCGCGATAGAATTAAGACTAACTAATAATAGCTTAATATAAATTTATTCTCTTTATTAATCTATATCGCGTCTCCTTACTAACTCTAATCCTTTTTCGTTCTAGCCTTATTCTCTTATTATAGCCCTTATTATTTTCGCCTTATTATAAGTTCTTCCTGTATCGTTTAACGTATAGTTAGAGTATAGGCTAACCACTATTATAGCGTTATCCGTTCACTATAGCTCCTAAGAGTAGTAAAAAGCGCGCTGCTACTAGCGGCAATAGTATAGCTAGGACTCCTAGTAAGCGTTAAAAGAAATCCGCCGCCGCTAACGCCCTGGCCGCTAACGCCGCCACCCCTAGTATAGCTAAGCTTATCGACACGGGTAAAGGAGAGGGCCTTTATACCCTATACTTACGATATACTAGCTACCTAGCTAACTTAGATTTAAAGGATATAGGCACTATCTTATATAAGTTATACCATTATAATACTAATACGTATTCTATTATTAGCCTTTATTTAACTCCTTACTTACTTACCTTATAAAGAAATCAGTTAAATACTATTATTACTAGGTTAACGGTAATCGTTTATAACTTACTATAGGCTTATACTCCCTCCGCTATAAACTGCTCCGTGGTCCGTTTTATACTAACTATCTTCTAGTTACTAATAATAGGTAAGGCTACCGCTAAAGTCTTATAGGATATCCTAGAGGCCGCTAAGGTATAGCCTAGCAGGTTTAATAAAGCCTATGTTATAAGTATATCTTATCCCGGGCCTAATTATATACTAATAGCTATAGCAGGAAGCTACGCTCTAAGCTTAGTAAATCTTAAAGGTTAGCCTCGGTAAGTATAAGGCCGAGACTACCCGTGGTTCCGGTAAGGGCGCGCGGGCCGAGTAGCGCGACGATAAAGAGATTACCGCCGCTAAATAAGATACCCTAAAGCGGGTCGCGGCCTTATTAAAGGAAATATTAGCCTCCTTAAAGGCCTAGAAAAAGATCCTGGATCTACTAAAAAAGGTCCTAGGGGTTTAGGGCGGTATTACCGTTATAGGATCGGTTACCGGTCCTATTATAAATAGTAATACTAGGGTAATACTCCTTAACCTAGGCGCCGGTAATAGCGTCTATAGCACGCCTACCCCGGGACCGTTATTTACCTAGAAGAAGGGTAAGGCTAAGAAAAAGGTTACCCTTATTCTAGTTAAGGATAATACTATAACTAATAATAATAATAAAAATAAGAGTAAAGATACCCCCTCGCCTACTATACCGACTCCTCCTCCTCCTCCTCCTCCTACCGCCTATACCTCTATACAGGGACTCGACGATAACCTATAGCTAAGCCTCGCTAGCCTTACCGCTAACTAATTTCTTTTTTTTAAAAAAAAGAATAAAAATAAAATAAAAAATCCTTTTAAGGCACTCAGTGTATCCTTAATCTATTACTATATCGTCCCGATCTAGTCCCCGCTATACTATAGTCGTTACTAGAATATATATATAATATTTATTAATTAGTTCCGCTAGTATTAAAGAAAGGCAAAGCCGTTATTATACAGAATAGCTTAGGTAGTATAATCTCGGATAAGTCTTTAATGATAGGAGTGCTTAAGACCACGAAGTGTATATAACCAAAATAACATATATAATAAGGAGACCTTTAGAAAAGGTTCCTAGAGGTGCGTACTGCTCTAATCAGGGTAACGTAGCTTAAACGAAGTGAATATAATAAACGTGGTAAAACTTAGGGTTAAAAGGATAATAATTATATAGGATAATAAGTATCCTCTATATCTAGGTGGCGTCGCTATATATATATAATATATAAGATAAATAAAAAAAAGATACGCGCGTCCTATAACGTTACGTGATATCCTAATAATATAGCACTAAGTCTCTGATCCACCCCTTTATAATCGGCCCTAGTTATCTTACTTATATCCTTATAGCTATAATAACTCTAAATATAATTAGGTTACCCTGATTAAGCTAAGTATAATCTAGTAGAACTATTCTAAAACTTATTTACGCTTACGGAGAGTCTATCCGCTAACTATATAGTCCTCCTTCTCGGTATAGGCTCTTTTTATAATAGCCGTAACTATATCCTTATCCTACTTAATTCTAGTATTATATCGTAGCTATCCTTCCTAGGGGATCGCCTATAAAGGTAGTATATATAAGGAGCTATTAATAGCGGCGTCGTAAAGCGTCGCGTAGTAGACACTATTATATAAATAGACTTAGTTATCTTAAGAGAATAAGCTAGGTCTAATCGGGCTAATATAAGAGTCTATAGGCCGAGGGTTATATAGTCTATAGAATAGGTGACTATAAGATATCTTAATACCTTTATCTTACTCCTTTATATCCTTAGTCTATTTACCTTAGAGATATTAATCTTCCTAGGCTACACTAAGACTTTTTTTAGCGATGCCTAAATAATCTTATAACTATTTAAGTTAATGCTAGCGAACTTAGAAGGCTTAGAGGACTTAGGAGTCTTCTTAGGACTCTTCGTGACCTGTTTAGGCGTAATCGGTGCCGATAGCTTCTTAGAGATATTCTTAGGCGTCTTAGGACGCACCGGGAGACCTGTATCTTTCTTAGGAGTGCTCCTAATTAGCGCTTAAGTCTTCTTCTTAACCTAGTTAAAGGAACCAGGGGTAGCAGGCTTAGACTTAATAATAGGCTTATTAATAGGAGTAAAACCTATGCTTTTAGGAGGAGGTAGTAGAGGGGACTAAGGAACCACTAGGACCGCCAGTATCTTTTAATAACCAAAACCGAGGATTACTCTAATATAAGATAGCCACTCTTCCTTAATATAATAAGTATAAGCTATACTATTATTCCCGTAATAGCGTCCTTATACGAACCTATAAATCTTAGAGCTTTAAGGGAATAAGTAGCCCTCTTAGATAATAGTTTATATCTACTCGACGATAAAGAGGCCGTATAAGTAATTATCCGTTTAATAAGGACCGGGAATAATATAGAAACGGCGGGTAAGGCTAAAAACGGCCTTATTAGGTGTATTAATACTATATAACTATCCTATAGCGTACTTAAATAACCGTAAAGGCGGTCTTTAGTATTACTAGTATTTTAAATTCTATTATACCTATATATACACTATATCTCTTTATCTATAATTAGGCTAATAAAGTGGTTATTAAAGTAATAAATAATAGGCATAAGGCGACTTCTTTTAATACGGTTAATAGCCTTAAGCGGTTAAGGAGAGTAGATCGGTGTTCGGCTATTTAACTCCTAGTAAGGTGTAATATTAATCTAAGCTATAGGACGGATATCCCCTTATTTACGCTTAAATATTACACGTATTATATCTTCTAGACTGCCCTTCTTTAGCCACCTTATATTTATTAGGCCGTAATACGTCCTGAATAATAACTAAACTATAGGATAAGTATCCTAGGACCTCTCGCTGAATATACTTATTATGGAGATATAAGGGAGTATTATATTAATCGTGGCAGCGTCGAGTTCGCTATTTATAGTATTCTTAAGGAGGCGTTAGACTACGTGTATATTATCTTCCGGCTACTAAGGAAAACCTATAAAGGGGGCAGCGTTATCAGGGATATTAAATAAACGATACGGTAGACCTTACTAGGGGAACACCTATCGGCTATTATTAGGGTTACTAATACGACGGGGGCGAGTGGTCTTATTAATAGTGACACGAGTAGCGGGTACGATATTAGCGGTAAGGATAGGACCGGCGGGAGCCGGCTCCTAATAGTTAAAGGTAGGGGATACGGATATTCTGAATATCTCTATTAGCCTGATTATAGTAACGTGCAGGTAGCGGATATAAGGAAAATATATAAGGGCGGCGAGGCAGTAGATAATAAAGAAATAGATAGCGGGGGTAAGTTAGGAAAATAAACTTAATAATATAAGGAAAAAGAGGAAAAGTGGGAAAACGGGTTAACTAGAGCTAGTGATAGGGGATATATATCCTCTATTAACGTCTAATATTTCTAGGCAGTGCCTCCCTTACGAGTCTGGCTTTAACCAGAGTTTCTATTACGGCTACTAGTTAAATAGGGTCGTGATTATTAAAGAAATAGTAATCCTGATGCTATTTATGGTTTTCGGATAAAGGTAACTTAGTGAATTAGGCGCGGGATCTAAATACGGAAGTCGGCTTACCGTGTAACCGATCTAATTAGATAAAAAGATTAGATAATACCTTTCCTATTATACCTATAGTCGCGATTATATAATAAAGCGATATAAGGAAGGTGATTATAAATTATACTTAAAGCCTAATCTTTTTAGTAACTTAAAATAGGGTATTTATTTAACTACGCCTCCTTAAGTTACTAAAACTATAAATCGCTAGGCTATATTACCTATTATTAAGGGATATAAGGCAGGGGGCTGCCGGCCAGAGGCGTATCTTTTAGGCTCTACGTCTTTACCTTATCTTACGACTTAATATCGTGTTTTCCTATAAACTTCTTATTATTAATAATAATAATAAGATTATTAATATATCCGCTAAAGCTCTAATCACGGGGCTTAATAACCTTAGCTTTTATAAGCGTAAGAAAGCCGTGGCTTATTAGGAGTTAGTCTATCCTATACCGTGTTTCTGGTATAAGACACGACTTATCGCGGGTATGGTTAATAAGTATAATGTTTTTACGATAGTCTAAGATATAGTAGTAAGTTCTTTTTACGCTTTTTATTATATTACCCTGATTAGGGTAAGCTAATATTATAGATATAAGTAAACTCGTACTTTATTTAGTACGAAGTGGCTAGTAAGGGTAGCGCTTTATATATTAAACTGGATTTCGTGGGCTAAGTTATCTAAGGTGACTCTCAGGCTATTATTATAGGCCGGGTATAGGATAGCCTACTAAATCTTACTAATAAAGACATAGAATAGGAGCTATTTAAGAAGGTAAGGTCTAGTAATAGTTTATCTTTATTTCGTCGTTATATATTCGTGGCTAAGGACCTTACTAGTCCCTAGAGGGAGTATATTATAAAGACGGTGACCCGGGCTTATACGGTTAGAGCCTTGATTATCTAAGGGTTCGGGGTTATTAATAAGGTGCTATGCTAGTGCTATAAGGAATAGTGGTCGGCTATAAATAATCGGGTTAATAATAAGATCACTTATCCTTTCTTTAAGTACATATCGCTTTAACGTAATAATTAATTTCCGGACTACGCTAACTATTATTTTTATAAGACCGCTTACACGTATCGCGATAAGGGACTCTAGAAGCAGTTCTATTAGTCTAATCAGGAGGTCTTATAGCTAGATAGTGACTATATAGGTATTAGTTACTCTAATCTATATATTAAAGACTTACTAATACTATTATAGTCCGTATATAACGATAAGATACGTCTATGGCTTTCGCCTTAGTACGGCGTCTTTATAGTAAGCACCGTTACTCTATACCGTAAAAGTGCTTAGCAGATACGCGATATTTATAAAGGAAGGGGTCTTAAACCGTGGGACTATATAATAGTATAGGTCCCTATATTAGCGTATAAATATAAGGACAACCTTAAGAAGTTGTATTATACTATTTAGAATAACCCGATAAAGAGGGATTAAAAAGAGATAGTAGAGTGGTATTATATCCCCTTTATCTTTAGGGCTTAGGTTTAGCGGTATAAGTCGGAAGTATATAGCCCTAGTAATAGTGACTATAAGAGCGAGCCAGAGTAAGATGTAGATAGGTGATTCGGGTAGTGATTACTATAATTAGGGTAACCTTAGTATAATTAGGATATTTTATTTTAGTACGCGGCGTAAACGGGTAAAGGAGAGGTAGATAAATAATAAATATATTTAGTGGATATATCTTTACTGTATCTACTTAGTTAGTGTGTATAAATAGAAAATAGTAATAGTAAAATATAAATAAAAGGAACTAATAAATAAAATAATAAGTGGAAGGGCGTGGAATAGGGTGATTAGGGTAATAAAGGGTAAACAGGAAAGAAATAGGAAAAAAAGCGAGCAAAGGATATAAGCGGCTAGTCACAGGTTAGTCGCACTAAGTAAGGCCGAATAATTGTATTAGCTAGAATTAAGGAAAGGAAAGGAAAAAGGTCTATAAAGAGCGTAGGATTTACTAGGTTTATACGAATCCGCGGTGAGGGCAGCGCGAGGTCTAAGCGTCTGTTCTGCGTGCTGATTAGCGGTTCCGGTCTTATACCGGAACTATACTTTTAAGGGGTTAACCTGTAATATTACCCCCCTCCCGCCCCTCCCCCGGGGCCGGGATAACTAAGCGCCGAACCTGTTATTTCCTGAACGCGTCGCGAGGGAGGCGTGTATCCTCCCTTATATCGGATATATTCGTGTTACACGGCGTTCGCGGCGAATTCGCTCCTAAGTCGCTAGCGTTCCGCGTTACGCCGAGCGCTTACCCTTTATATCTAAAAACGCCTAGTTACTCCTTCTTCTTTATTCGTAAACTATTATAATAAATAGCTTTATAGGCTTTTATTATATTCCGTAGTTCGATATTATAGTATAAGCGTAGCTTTACCCGGTTTTTTATTTATAGTTAATTCTTCCTTTATAAGCCTATAACCTTATTTTAGTAGTAAGCTCCGTCGCTTATTCTATGCCTAGGGCCGTGTTATTCTCTGCTAACTCTTAGCGTAGTCGTTCCGCACTTATAGTCACTTTATTAATCTCGTAATCCGTATCTTCGTTTTTCTCTCTAACTATTATAAGTCCCTTAATAAGCCCTCGCGTTAAGCCGGCTAAATAGCAGCTAATAAAGTGCGTATAGATATCCCCTCTCTGCTATAGCGCCCGCCACGCCTATAAAGGGCACCGTTAAAAAGCAGCCGGCCATTAACGATATCGCGCCCCCCCCCCCCCCCCCCCGCCTTTAATAGCGAAAAACGTGGTTAATCGGTTAAGAGCGTGGCTAAGGAGGCCCTCGCCACTATAATAAATACCGGTAAGCGTCTAGCTAAAAAGGAGGTTCGTGATACGGCCTAGTACTTCGCCGCGAGGATCCTACTAACTCTCCGGTAGTCCGTGACGCCTTCTAAGCGTTAACGTGGCCTAGCTTATCCCCCTGGTCGCCTCCGCGACGCTTTCTATTATCCTTATACCGACCGTATAGCTAGTATTAATTAAAGATTTAACTAAATATACTATAATTAATCCAGGCCTAGCGCGGCCTATAATAAGCCTAAATACTATAAATACACTATAGGATCTTACCCGTGCCGCCCTATAAGTTTCTTACGAGTTATAGGCGAGGTCGTTATAACTAACCTTTATAGCTCCCCGCCGCCGCTATACCTTTTATTAAGCCCTTAGCCGATACGGGTTATGCTATACGCGATAACCCCGATAACGACGATATAAGTGTCTTCTTCTCTTCCTTTATATCCTTTTCTAGGTCGCTACTAACTCGGGCCTAGCTCCGCGAGGCCTATAAACTAGCTTATAACGACTACTACGCCTCTTTATCCGAGGCAGCCTCCGCCCCCGCCGCTAACCCCGCTCCCGCCTCTATTAATAACGGTAAGGGTCTCCGCCGCGAGGTAATAGCCCTCCGCCGCGAGGTTTACTTATAGGGTATAGCGATAACGCGCCTCTTAGAGGGTATCCTCGCCGCCCTCTAGGGAGGTAGCGGTCCTGCTACTAGTAGCAGTAATAATAATAGCTAGGAGGGTCTGGGCGGTAATACCGCTAATTAAAGTCCTTTACGGAGGCACTATCTATCTCCTTAGAAACCGGTAAGGGGGCTAGTAAATTCCCCCCCTTTAATTAACTTATAACTATAGGTTATACTCCCCTTATATCAGGGTCTCCTTATCTTCGCGTATTCCTCGTAATATAGTCTTATAAAGGCCCGTTATTTATATCGGCTAGGCCGTATTTTACTTCGAAAACGTCTAACGCTATAGTATCTATTAATATTATACTTATAATAAGTAATAATAATATAAATATACTAGGTATCATAAATACGATATCTTAGTTATTACTTAAGCAAATAACGTGGCGTGATAACCGTCGCGTAGGCTGTTAACGTAACAGTCGCCACCCAATCTTTTAGGGTCTTTTGCCAGCCCCGGATCCAGGAAGAAATCCCAAAAAGTCAGTTCTTTACACACACGTTTTTATATATAAGTGAAATAAGCAGTAATCCTACGGGTCTACGAATTCAACAGCTTTTGCTTAATATTCCTCTCTTCCGCGCGTACAGCCTACTACTCGTAGCCTAATTTATTAAAAGGTTATAAGCCCGGGTTAGCAAAGAAGGAAATCTACTCTTTTCTACCCTATTATTCTACTCGAAATACCAAAAAGACTCCCTGCCTTTTCAGGCCACCTGCCTTTTCAGGCCATTCCTTTATCCTCCCCCGGTCGCAGATCCTTATCTCCGACTATACAAAATCCCTTTATCTCCCGAAGACAGCTAATCGATTTGAACCGTTCGTTCCGATACCACGGTTCAAAGCTCTTTATTCTTCCTAATACGGTCGCTAAGAGTCGTGCTAAGAGGCCAGCTCTTTATTCCTGTTCTGGAAGAACCACACGATCGGAATAAGACTCTCTGTCACGATCGGATATACTGTTCCTTTATCTATAAAGGGACTTTTTGAAAAAGAAGAAAAATAACGAATACGTGGATTAAACGTAGTAGCTCTTTAAAGCTCTTATAACTGCTCCACGAATAATAGCTATAATAGTTAAGCCACTTAACCTACCGCGTTGCCTATAATAACAGGATATCGTAACGTGGTATATAAGCTTTTAGTAAAAAGTCCGCCCGTGGAAATCCTATTATTCGCTTTATACGAGTATCGCTTTTCTTCGCGCCGCGAGATCTATAAGTAGCTTTACCGTTTAGACCCACTTTTAGACCTACTTTTCGAAGCTAGGCTAATCAGAATCAGACCTTCGGCTTAGTATTCTTTGTTTCTATCCTTTATCGATAATATAATAAAGAAAAAGGAATAAAGGAAAACAAATAAAAATAATAAAAATAAATCGTTAAATAACTTAGTTAATTTTAACCTAAATAAATAATAAAAAAATATCGTTCTGCTGCTTAAAAATGGCTTAATAAGAGACTGGCAAAGAAATTTCAGTCCGGAAGCTCCAGGGCAGCATAGACTATTAAAACTAGACTATAGGAATACATGCTTACTTCGCTTATAAAGGAAAATATATTGAAGACGTTATAAAGCCCCTTCTAGTAAATCCTTCTATAAAGCAGAAGGAGGAGTCTCTAAAGGTAGCTGTAGATATACTCTCTGCTCTTTTAGACGGTCCCTTAACCTAGGTTTAAGGAATAAACGAAGCTTTAAAAGTATAGGAAAAACTAAAGGATTTATATAAAGTAAAGGGATTCCAGGCCGACTATATCATCCTGACTTCTTTCTTTAACCTCTCGCCTTCTAAATTCCCTAATCTCGAGGCGTATTTATATAAAATATAAAAGAGACTACTTACCTTGAATTAAAGAGGTATATCCTTTTCTAATAAGGTGATCTTTACCTGGATTCTTAATAGTCTCGATAAGAGGTACGAATCTATAGTAGGGTAAATAACTTAAGCTCTCCGTCACGATATTACTAGTTATATACTAGATAAATTAATAGCGGAATTAATAGATACTTTAAGAAAGGTCGATTAGCCGTCGAATACCCTCCTTATATAAGGTTCGAAGTTATAGAAGAATAAGAAGCCCTGGAAGAAGACTAAGAGTTTATTCTATAAGAACTATAAGAAGCCTGGCTATACGCTGACTAACTGCTATTTTCTCTATCCTAAAAAGGCACTTAAGAACTAGGTAATAAAGGATAATTTAGGATTAAGGAAAAATATCCAGAATAGGGTAAATAAATCCTAGTCCTCTTAAAAGGATAAGGAAAAGAAAGGAGGTAGAAATACGCGTCTCTCTCGAAAAGAGAAACGTATAATAAACCTTATACTAAAGGTAAAGGAATAGCACGCCTTAGATACGTCTTTAGAGGAGGAGAACGACGAGTCTGCTACGGTTAATATAATTATAGATTAACAGAATTAACCGCAGGATTAACTATAAGATTAGTTATAGGAAAAAGAAAAGGAAAAAGAACAGGAAGACGATAATAAAAACGAAGAGGCCGGCGTTATTTTTAAAGACGTCCTCCCTCCTCCGTTTCCTCTTCCAGACCGTCCTAATCCTTTTACACAGGATTTAATGGATATGGATCAGGTATTTATTATCTCTTCTAAGAATAAAGATATAAATAATACTAACCTTAATATAGATTAGTTAGTGGAAAAGATTCATAAAATATAAGCAGAAAACAGTATTAAATTAGATCAGAATTTCTGTGTAGATAGCGGGGCTACGGCGGATATTATTATAAATAAAAGACTCTTTTTTACTTATAATTCTAAAGAGAGAACTGTTCGTTGGGGTCAGGTAAAGGAAATAAAGATATAAGGTGAAGGAGACTGCGTTATAAAATTCAGGGATACTAGAAAGCTTCTGCTTTTAAAAGAGTGCCTTTATATACCGGAAATAGGCACGAATATTATTAGTCTCTCTTGTCTTAATAGTGAAGCTCGCGGTCTTACTAGAAACAAAAGGCTCTTATTATTTAATAATAAAGAGCCCCTCTTTCTTTATATAACGGCTCTGCTTTATAACGGGCTATACTAGGCTATAGCACGGGTATTATCGTATAGGGGAGTTAAGTCTTAGAAAATAAATATAATAAATACTAGAAAAAACATAAAGAAACTGTTATAAAGAGGTATTTTACCTAAAGAACAGTCTTAAGACTTAACTAGAATAAAGTGGTTTTAGAGGTTTAAAGAATAAGCTTTAAAGAAATTAAATAAATAAAGAAAGGGGTTGGTTAAACCTTAATAAAGAAATAATATAAATTACACTTACGAATAAAGATTCAGTTAATAAATATAAAGACTTTTCCTATTTAGAAAAGGTTTATATAGATCTTTACGGACCGATCGAACCTCTTTCTTATAATAAAAAGCGTTGGATTTTGTTTATACTAGACCGTTCCACCCGGTTCCTGTAGGCATAACTGCTCTTAGACAAGTCTAAAACGACGGTAGTTACAGCTATAAAAGAGTGGAAAGCTCAGGTGGAAAATAATAATAATAATAATAAATATCACCTCTTTATTAAAGAAGTAGATACTGACGGTGGAAAAGAATTCAATAACGCCTCTTTTTAACGCCTCTTTGTAGGTGTAAAGCATAATATAAAGCCACCGTACACTCATAAAGCTCAAGGCTCTGTTAAACGAGTTATAAGAACTATAATAAAAAAGGTTCGAGCTTTTCTTTTCTACTCAGGGCTGCCTCGTTATCTTTGGGGTGAAGCTGTTCTCTTAGCTATTTATATATATAACAGATCACCTAATTCAGCTCTTAAATATAAGAGTCCCTTTAAGCTTTTATAAGGTCAGAAACCTAATGTTAATAATATACGGGTCTAGGGTTCTATTATTTATTATAAAAACAACGACCCGAATATAAAGAAACTATATACAAAAGCACTTCGAGGTGCTTTAATAGGTTTTAATAACTATAACTATAAGGTTTATAACCCAGTAACTAAAAAGACTGGTTGGTTTCGAGACGTTTATATCTTAGAGAATCAGTTTCTTTACTCTTCTTTAGATAACTATAATAATAACTATATGCCTAAAAATAATAATAACCTCCCTCCTTATATTAATACTCAGGCATATAACCAGGTTTCTAACATCCTTCCTATATCTACCGCCCACCACCCCCACTTTTATTAGTGCGGGAGGTGATTCCCTAGCCAAATCCTTAATAGCCACCCTACTCCTAGGCATCACCCTGGACTTTAGGTTTAGGGGAGTCGCTAGAAACGGGGGAAAAAGGGTATCTGCTAAGAGCCCTTAATTCACGCTTCTTAGTGGTACCACGCGCGCCACTCTACGACACCTACGCCGTACTATAAACGCCTTAGAAGGACGCTACGGTGCTACCCCCCCTAGGAAAAGACCGAAAAATCTTCCTACGGACCTATAATAGCTAGACAGAAGAAGGCCTAAGCGCCTAAGCCGCTAGCTAATAGCGGGACGTAACTAACCACCACTATAACTATTTAACCCCCCCTATAGGGTATAACGGTATAAGATAAGACTTTCGCGAATAAAGCCCGAAAATAGTGCTAATAGACTATAAACGAAGCCCTAAAGATACTATAGCGTTAAGGATATACTATTAATATCCTTATCTAGGCGGTTAAGGGAGGAATCGAAAGAGCGAAGGTATCCGAGGAAGCCGACGTAACGCTAGCTACCCGACTCGGTAATAAATTTATCGATCTAATTAGAACTAAAGGCCCGACCCTGCTTATAGGAACCCTGGCCGATATAAGGATAAAGGAGGGTGCCCCGGCCCCCCCCGCTAAACTACTAACTAGTATAAAGCCGGCCGGCTAGACTAACCCTAGCTTAACGTCCGTTAGTATACCCCCTAGTACCCTAACGGAACTAAGCTAGTAAGATAACCCCTAGATATAGACTATAGTCGCTAAGAAAGGTAAAAAGAATATAACCCTAAGGGGCACCACGAAGCCCCCGGAGAAATAGCTATAAGGAGGAAAACCGAAGGCAGACCTTAGGGTCTTTCTCCGGTTCCTATCCTAGATTATCCCGGAACTAGAACGCCGTAAAGTACTTATAATTATTAGGCGGACTATTATAGAGACCCGGAAGGTGGACGACTAGGATATAATCCGGATCGACTATACCCGCACCGGAGTCGCCTTATACCTAAGGAACTCCTAAGCCAAATAGAAGATTCTAGAGGCAGGGGATAATATTATTACCGTAACTAACGCCCTAGGTATATAAGGGGCGGAAGTCTAGTATACTTATATAATCTATAAGGTAATCGACTAGATCGGTAACCTTAAGGTTACGGAGGATATAGTAAAAGATAAAGCCTTATAGAGGACCGGGCTTAAGCCGGTACGGGTTTAGAGATAAAACTAACTAAACTATAGCGGACTTATAAACTGGTTTATCTTATTCTAAACGTAACCGAAATATCGGTTCCGCTTATTTAAGACGTCTATAACCGCGAAGCCCCGGGATAATAAGCGCCTTATCGTATAATACGATAAGTGCTAGGGTTTTTACTCCCGGCACGCTTATAATAGGAAGGCCTAATATAGGGAGTATAGCTTTACTACTAAAGACTATACCTATAAGATCCGATATATTAACTGCTTCGGACCCTACTTAGCGAATAATCTAAATTACCCGGCCCGACTAAGGAGAGTAAACGGGGAAGTCACCTCCCCCTTTAAGGCGGAGCTTAGTAAGATTCGCATAAAGGGTAACGCCCTCTAAGCGAAGCTTAATGTATCACCCTAAACCTCTATGGATAAGGCCGATACCCCTAGAGATAGCGATACTGCCTAGGGGGAAGCCGTCTCCGACGCTAGCGAAGCTAACGTTAATAATAATAAAGGGGATAATAACGCTAACGCTAGCGATAGCGGGGAGACCTAGAATAGCGTCGAGATAAACGTTAACGACCTAGAGACCCCCGAAAAGGACCCGGCCTAATACCCCCTATAAACTCCTAAAAGGAAGTCCGTAAAAAAAGACGATAAGACCCTAACTCCGGCGTAGAATAAGAAACTAACGCTAATATAGGCGTGGCTACGGAAGGCCCTGGCCGAAGAGGCCGGAGACCCTATTACCGGAGCCGTAACGACTAAAACCCCGGAGGATAAATCCTCGGCCTAGACGCTAGCACGGCTACCAGGGGGCCAGAATAACCCGGTCGGCTTTAATATACGTTTAATAGAATATAGATAAGAACCGAGCGCTGCTTAGGGTAGCACTAGCGATAGCGTAAAAGGCCCGCCTTAATATACTAATATACTAGGAACCCCTAAAAGGAGATATTAGGAATAGGACGCTGCCTAACCTTCCTAGCTATAAAAAATACTTACCGATACGTATATAGCCCGACCCCGGGGAGGAACCCAGGGTTACTATATATATAAAGGCAAGCCTACACTTATAGTAACTAAAGTCACTATTACCCGGATCTAGGGACCTGCTCCTAGTTAAGGTAAATAGTATAAGCTTCTTAAATATCTACTAAGGTATAATAGGTAGTGCCGATATATAGGAAGACTTTAAAGCCTCCGGATAAACGCCCCCTACTAATATAACGATTAGGGGGGACTTTAATATAAGACACTATAACTAGGAACCGGGAGTCTCCTAGGTTACCGGTAAAGGTAATAAGATCGCTAAGTAGATAAAATAGCACGGGCTAAGCCTATATAATACCCCCGGAGAGGTAACCTATAGCCGGGGGGGCATATATACCCTTATAGATCTAGTATTTTCGACGGCACCACTTATAGATATTAAAGTAAAGGTAGAGGCCGGCCCCCCGGCGTGCTATTACCCACTAATAGGATAAATCGGTACTATATATATTATACCGGAGAACGCCGTTATTAGACCGGACCGCTATAAACTGCCCGAAGAAGTAGATAAGCGAGCCGCGATCCGGAGGGAGGTCGTAGATAGCCTATAACTAGTTAACCGCCCTTAGGTAAGGACCCTAGAATCGATTAATAGGTAGGCTAAACACCTAGTCGATATTATCGTAAGCCCGTTTTAATGGCTCGGTAAGAAATACCGCGGACTAGCTAGTAATAGGAAACCGTGGTAGAATAACGAATATAGAGTAGCCTATAAGGCAGCGATTAACCGTAGACGTTACGACCCCGACGATACCGAAGTATAGGATACCTTTTAGAAAACCATAAAACGGGTTAATAGGGAATACTAGAATAAGAGGATTAGGGGCGTTAAGAACGCTAATAAACTATATAAGATCGTTGGCTAGTATAAAATAGGAGACGGTATAGCCGCCCCCCTAATCTTTTACGACGGTCTAGGCTACTTTAAGGATACTAAGAAGGGGGAACTCCTCCGTAAGATAAAACTAGCTAGTCGGCTAGATATCCCGGACCTGGAAGACCTATAGGACCGCCCTTTAGAGGGACCGGTCAGGGCTATTCCGGAGGACGGCCCTATCCTTAGGGATAAGGTAAGACGGTATACGGTAAAGGTTAACACCACTACCCTAGGTAGTAATAACGCTAGCGTCCCCCTACTCTAATTAATTTAGCCCGAAATCGAGGAGGAGGTCACGGAACTCTTTAAAGCGTGCAGGCTGACTAGCTACTACCCCCGACCCTTCTAAAAAGA
The DNA here is from genome assembly GCF_042370955.1 of Sodiomyces alcalophilus JCM 7366. NCBI lineage: Eukaryota > Fungi > Ascomycota > Sordariomycetes > Glomerellales > Plectosphaerellaceae > Sodiomyces > Sodiomyces alcalophilus. Next base: position 509,717 of record NW_027263536.1, on the reverse strand, counting down.
AGACGTGGTAATAATCGATAAACCAGGGAAGGATACTAGCTTTATCGCCGGTTATAGACCGATCTAGCTACTTAGCGTACTAGGTAAAGGCCTAGAACATATTATAGTAAAAAGGATGGCCTATAGGGCGATAGACGCTAGAATCCTAAACCCTTAGTATATCGGGGTATTACTAGGGCGGTTTATAATCGACCTAGTAGCGATCCTAATATATAAGGTTAAGTTATGGCTTATATAAGGGAAGCAGGTTATCGTAGTAACTAACGATATAAAAGGGGTATTCGATACTATACTATATAGTTAGTTTATCTATAGGCTATATAAATAAGGCTAGGATATACCGACTATATAATAGTAGGAGAGCTTCGCCTTAGTATAAAGTGCTAAAGTAATCTTCGGTGCCTCCTACCCCGAAGAATATACCCTACTAAACCTAGTAGGCCTCCTATAAGGCTCCCCGGCCTTACCGATCGGATATATACTTAGTATCGTAGAAATACACCGTTTACTTAATAAGGAGAACCGATTCGGATACGCTAATAATATATATATCGTCGTAGCGTATACCGATACTAAGATAACGGTAACGATAATTAAAGAGATACTATAATAGTAACTCTAATAGTATAGAGATAACGGGGTTAAGCTAGACTATAATAAAGCCGAAGCCTAACTCTTCTCCCGCTAAAGGATCCCCTAGTTCCTTATAATAAAACTACCCCTATTTAACTATAAGGTCACGGTCGCTTACACTATTAACCTATAGGGATAGAAGCTACTAGCCCCGATTAGATAGCTCGGTATATATATAGATAGACGCCTTAACTTCTAAGACTATATAGAAATATAGGCGAGGAAGGGACTTAAGGTCGCTAACTATATACGGGGCCTCGCCGGAGCCACCCCCGGCCTAAACCTAGCTCTACTACGATAAGCTATACTAGTATATATCCTAACTATTACCCACTATACGGCGAAGATCTAGTAAGAGGGACCCCGGGCTCTAGCCTAGGGCCGCTATGATATTATCTATAAGAAGTAGTGCCGGTCGCTATCCGGATACCTACCTAAAACTAAGGTAATAACCCGAGTATAGATAACTATAATCAGAACCGTGCTCCTAGCCTAGAAGACGGTCCCGGTGCTAGCCTTATACCGGGAATCAGGAATCCCTACGGTAAAAGACTACGCGGAGTACCTACGGTAAAGGTACGTAACCCGGATTATAGGACTTAAGAAGGACTACCCGGTGGTATAAGCTATCTCCTCGATCACTTAAGGGGATACGAGACGGACTAAGGCCCCGACGCGGCGCTTAAGAGTACTACGGATAAAAGAACTAGTATATATAAGACCGCTATAACACTAACTAATAAGACCCCGTTTTATAGGACGGAGCTACTAGGATAAGATCCTGTTTAATAATAGGACTAAGGAGAAAGCCACGGAGACCTTTAATAGGTGGGTCGATAAGCTAGACCCGGAGTATACCCTGGTATTCTTAGACGGGTTATAAAGAGGCTAAAATATAACCTAGGCCTTTTCGATATAGCGTGGCGGAAAAGAAATCACCTTTAGTCGCGGATATATTCGTAATATAGTAGTTTTTAACGGAGAGGTAACCGGGGTAGCTAGAGGACTAGCCGCGGCGGTCCGCCTCCCCGGAATAGGAGAGATCACCTATTATATCGATAACTAAGCGGTAATCTAGGGGCTTACCGGTATAGCACCTAGGTTATCGCGGTAAGAATTCCTATAATAATAACGCCTAGTAACGATCTACCCGACCTACCTATAGTAGTTACCGGGATATATAAGGATCCCGGGTAATAAATAAGCGGATAAACTCTACTTAGGCGAAAACGCCTAGGGGATCCTACTAGAAAATAAGAGGCTAACCTAGGTAGGGGTAAAAGCTATTATAATAGCCCGCTATAAGACTAGGCTTTAGAAATAGTATACTAAGTCCCGGCCACGCCGATATAAAGCGACCGTATAGAAGAAGCTAGGGTTTAGTTAGAGAGAACCGAAAAAACTAACCCTCCCCCGTAAAACCCTAATACGCCTAATCTAAGTAAGGATAGGGCACGGGGACTTTAAAGAATACCACTAAAGGTTTTGTTACGATAGCTACGTGGCTTATTATAGCTACGGCTACACGAAGACTCCGGAGTATTTTACTTACTACCGTAAGGTTAGAAACGCCCGTAGATAGCTAGATAAGCTCTGGCACCACGAAGACGGGAGGAAAACTCGCCGCTTTAACCCCTAGGAGACCCTTATAGAGATCCTGATAAACAGCGCGGCCTTTGCTGCGCTAGCGGATATAACGGGCTTCCTTAATAGGATCTGCCCGATCCCTTCGAATAGAAGGAGCGCTAGCTAGAAGGTGGACGGACTAGTGGATAGTAGGATAGCTATAGGCACGTAGACCCCCGAGGGTACACGGCGAGATATAGGAGCTATCTTTTATCTTATATACTTTCCTTAATAACATAGTATAGATATCGTTAGTTATTATAGTTTAGGAGGCATAGAGTTAAGCGATTAGCACTATACGGCCTGGGCATAGATACATAGATATCTTACCGCCCGATATCCCGACAGCAGGACGCGGCGCTAGTCTTCACTGGCCGCCGCTAAGGCGTTAAATAGATACACACACACACACACACACACACTAGGTTTCTAACCGCGGGCCTTATTAACCCGTTAAGTATAATAAAGGAATCACTTTTAGTGAAAATACCGGTTAATTTTCATAAAATATTCCTTCGCGCGGTTCGAAACGTTCTGTTAAGTCTATTTAACCTAAAGAAGAGAATAATAATAACAGACGTAAGAGTCTTCGTCTGCGGGCAGCGGGCTATGAAGTTCCAGCTATTAATAATAATAATAATAATAATAATAATAATATTAACTATAGCCCGGCTAATAATAATAATAGCCAGAGTACCAGGCTAGAAATCCAAATACCTTTAGAACCATTAAAACCGGACTATAAGGATTTAATATCCTATAATAATAGTGCGCACTTACTATATCATATAAAAGATACAATACTTAGAAACCTATAGTTTCAAGAAAATTCCCTATTTCTTTTAACTATAAATTCGATTAACGAACCAGCTACCTATAAACAGGCTATAAACTGCCTAGATAAAGATAAATAGATAGACGCGATGGTAGCAGAAATATCGGAACTCGAAAAGAGAAAGACCTAGGACTTAATAAGTATAAGAAATACGCCTAATAATTATAATAAAATAAAAGAAGACTACCACGTACTAGGATGTCGTTAGGTCTTTAGAATCAAATATAATAGCTCTGGCGAAGCTATTTAATATAAGGCTCGGTGGGTTATTCAGGGGTTTAATCAGGTTCTAGGTCTTAATTATCTAGAAACCTTTTTAACCACCTGCCGGCCAGAAAGCTATAAACTAGCTTTAATACTAGGTGTATCACGCGGCTAGAAATTCAGGCAGTTCGACGTTAAAAACGCGTTCGTTCATACTGATATAGATACCCTAATATACGCTATACAACCCACAGGCTTCGAGAGAGAAGACAGCTCAGAAAATAATAAAAATAATAATTATATAATACTCTGCAAGCTTAATAAAGCTTTGTACGGGTTAAAACAAAGTCCTAGACTCTGGTATAATTACCTGGTTAAGATACTAACTAAACTAGGTTGCCGGGTCTCTGAATATAATAACGGACTTTTTACCTTTTATAAATATAATAAAATTAAAAGAATAAAAGAACAAGCTATTCTTTTATGCCACGTTAACGATATAGTGGCTCTAAGCCCTTCTAAGGATACTTTAGACTATTTCTTTAAGGAGATATCTAAAGATATTATACTTAAAGACTTAGGTCAAATAAATACCTTTTTAGGCTATATAATAAATATAAATAAAGATAATAAGACTCTTTCTATAAGTCAGTTACCTTATACTAATAAGATACTTAAAAGGTATAATAAACGAAGTCTAAAAAGGGTTAACACCCCTTATATACATAAGAAGGTCCTAGTACCAAATCCTGAATAAGCGTTAACTAATAATATAAATAAATACTAACAGGAAATCGGGGCTTTATTATATCTAGCCTTACATTCAAGACCAGATATAACTTACGCAGTTAACTAGTGTTCTCGCTATATAAGTAGTCTCTCGTAAGACCACTTCACTGCATTGAATCGAATCTGGGCTTATATAAATACATATCCTAATATCGGTCTTTTATATAACTATAATAAAGAAGACCTTGGTATTTACGGTTATTCTGATGCCAGCTTTTCAGATATAATCGAGGATAGAACCTCGACTTTAGAATATATTTACTGCGTGGGAGTTAATAACCCCATTAGTTGGACCTTAACTAAACAAAAAGTCGTTGCTTTATTAATAACAGAGGCCGAATATATAGCTCTTACTAAAGCTTCTAAAGAAGGAATCTATCTTTATAATCTATATAAAGATATACTACAGAATCTAGGTCTAGATTCCAATACAAGAGGCAATAATAATAATAATAAAAATAATAATAATAATAATAATAATACTCTCGAGATTCCTACTATCTTAATAGATAGTGAGAGTGCAAAGAAGCTCGCCGAAAACCCTGAATTTCATAAACGGGTAAAGCACATCGACAGGCAGTATCACTACTGCAGGCAACAGCTATAAAATAATAAAATAAAAATCGTATATATAAATACGAAATTTAATATAGCTGATATAATAACTAAAGGTTTAGCAAAAGAGACTCATAATACTCTTTGCGGTTATATGAACCTAGGTTATAAGGATGATACGTTGCCTAAGTATGATTTGCCGCCTTATAATAATATTAAAGAATTAAAATACTAGGTTTTAATACTTGGTATTCATAGTTCTTTACAAGGGGAATAACTAGGTTTTTTACCTTCGGGTTTTCCTAGATATCAAAGGTTTTTCTAAACTTTCCTTTAAATAATATACTATAATAATAACAAGGGTTTTTGAATTTTCCCTTGAATTAAAAAGAAGAGGTTTTTTTAAAATTTTTCCTCTATGTATTCTAGTCTTAGATAGACTAGGATTACGGCGCTATAACTATAAGTATAACCTGACTAAGCTGCACTTATTATATAAGAGTCAGCTTACGGGGGGGTGTTAATATTATACTTATAATAAGTAATAATAATATAAATATACTAGGTATCGTAAATACGATATCTTAGTTATTACTTAAGCAAATAACGTGGCGTGATAACCGTCGCGTAGGCTACTAACGTAACAGTCGCCACCTAATCTTTCAGGGTCTTTTGCCAGCCCCGGATCCAGGAAGAAATCCCAAAAAGTCAGTTCTTTACACACACGTTTTTACACATAAGTGAAACAAGCAGTAATCCTACGGATCTACGAATTCAACAGCTTTTGCTTGATATTCCTCTCTTCCGCGCGTACAGCCTACTACTCGTAGCCTAATTTATTAAAAGTATCTTTTATAGCGTCTAACGGTTCCTAAATAGGTTCCGCGTATCCTGCCTAGCATACTAATACTTCACGGCATACGCCGTGACCTCGCCGCTTATTCCGTGCGTATAAGATGCTTTCTACCTCCTACTCTTTATCGCCGTAAAGGGCGTCCTGGATCGGTTCGGGCTATACGTCGGTTACGACTTATCTAAGGAGGGGGTCGCGGCTAGCTTATTTTAGGATATCGATATAAAAGCGGGGATATATCCCCGAAAGCATATCTAATTCGACGATATAAGAGTTAATTACTTTTATTACTCTATACTTTTAATATAGCTAACTTAGCTTTTTCAAAGGTCTAGGCGTGGAGTAGTTTACTATAGAAAGCTAGGCGAGGTCTCCTACCTCGAAGCGTTTAGCTAAGAATCGCCGTTTATTTATAGACTCCTCGTCCTATAGCTGCTTCGAGGCTATAGCTGCTTATATAAACTCTACCGCTCCTAATAAGCGACTTAGTAGGTTATAAGCAGCGGCTTCCTTCGGGTATACGGGTATCGGGTTATAAAGTTAGATAGGGTCGATATAGAACCCGTGTTCTAGGAAGAAGGGGCTTAGCTAAGTCATAGAGCTTTTCCTGCTATTAAGTGATAACTACGCGGCGGGTAATAAGCGACCCTAGTCGTCCTAGGAATAGTATACGAAGGCGCGGAGGTAGGCCTAGATATCTTAATTTAGCTTTTCGGGCCCTTTATCGGTTTAGGGGTGGTAGGCTATACTAAGTCGCTACTTAATCCTTATAAGTTTATAAAAGTATCGCTAAAACCTCCCGGTCTAGTTTAAGCCCCTATTATTAATAATTAAAAGGGGTACACTATAAAACCTAAAATAGCAGGTTAGGAAGCATTCCGCGTAGGCTTTTACTTTTATTATTTCTATAGCTTTTAATATTACTAACTTCGTTAACTAGTCTATAATTACTTATAGGTAATACGCTCCGCTCTCGCCGGTAAATAATAGGTCCGTTATAAAGTCTATCGCGAGGTTGCTACGGATTCGCTCCGGTATAGGCAGTGGTTTTAATAGTCCGCGCTTCGTGTTCCGCTATTAGTTACCTCCGTTATAAGGGTTATAGTTATAGATAAACTTCCGTATATCCTTATTTATACTAAGCTAAAAGAACTATTAGGCTATTATAACGATTATATTCTCCTTACCCGGGTAACCGCCAATAACGGAGTCGTGGATCGCCTATACTAAGCGTCCTCTTAGCAGCGAGTCTTCTCTTAAGCTCGGGACCTAAAGGCGATCCCGGAAGGTCACGTATCCTATAGGGTTAAGAGAGTATTCCGCTATTTAAAGCCGTAGTCTAAGGGACGGGTCGAAGCTATAGGCTCTTATAGTAATCACGGTAAGGACACCTTAATACTATAGGTTAGTTGTTATAGTTTTATCCTAAAGTTATTAAAGGGCTTTATTTATTACGAATACACGCTTAACGGATATCGTCCTTTATATAATCGGCTTAGGGGTTATTTTAGGGATCGCGGAGTCGGGTATTAGTTAAATCACCCGCCTTTATTCCTGGTCGTCTAAGCTATCCTTCGGGGCGTCCTGCTCGCGACGGGAGAGCGTGTCCGCTATAAAGTTCTTGGTACCTCGCCGGTACTCTAGTATAAAGTTAAACTAGGCTAATTCGCTAGCCTAGCGGCTTTATTTTTTAGTAAAGGACTATTTAATTATAAAATACTTAAGGGCCTTATAATCCGATAATATTATAAATTACTTATAGCTAGTTAGTTCTGCCTTCTAGGTAAGTATATAGCTTATAATTACTAATATCTCTTTATTATAAATAAGGTAGTTATACTCCGCCGGGGTAAGCTTACACGAGTAATACGCGACTATATAGCGATATCCTAGTTTATCTACCTAGGATAGGATACCACCTAACGCATAGCCTAAATAGTTAGTCTCTAATATAGTCTTACGGTCTAGGTTCTATAACTATAAAACGGGTTCTATCTAGAAAAGTCGTTTAAGCTCCTTAAGGGCGGCGTCTTCCTTAGCCCCCTACCTAAAAAGCCGATCCTTTTTTATTAATACTAAGAGGGGGGCCGTGATACCTATAAAGTCGTAGATATATATCCGGTAATAGTTCGCGAATCCTAAGAAACTTCGTACTCCTTTTACTAAGGTAAGGGCCTCCTAGTCGCGGATAGCCTTTAACTTCTTAGGGTCGTAAGACACTCCTTTATCCACTATAATAATAAAGCCTAGATATTTTACTATTATCACGCTTAACTTATACTTAGCTAGGTCTAGGTTTAGGCCGGTATCTACGAGCCTATATAATACTAGCCGGACCTTCGCTTTATAGTCCTTATAAGATCCGCTAAAGTAGATTAGGATATCGTTAATATACACGGTAATAAAGTCGTTAAGGAACTCCTATAGCGTTTAGTTAATATATCGTTAAAAGGTAGCGGGTACGCCGCTTAGTCTAAAGGGGTATACTAACTACTTAAAGAGACCGAAACACGTCCTAAAGGTAGTCTTACTTTTATATCCGGGAGCTATACGGATCTTATAAAAGGCGGCGACTACGTTAAGCTTCGTAAACCACTTAGCACTAGCTAGGTTACGCAGGGTCTTAGTGATTAAAGGGAGGGGGTAATAATCTTATTAGGTAATCGCGTTTAAGGCTCTATAGTCGTAATAAAAGCGTAATCCGCCCCCTAGTTTCTTTATAAATAGGACCGGCGTAGCTATAGCCGAGCTACTAGCTTATATAAAGCCCTTATCTATTAGGTTATTAAGCGTCTTCCTAAGCACTAATAGCTCTTCCCTTAATATACCGTAGAGGGGCCCCTATAATAGGGTCGGCTCGAGTCTATTAGGACCTCGCTTTAGGGTGATTTCGTGGTTAACGCCTAGTCGGTAAGGGGGTAAGTTATTAGCCTTATCGGGTATAAAAAGGTCGCCGAACTCTTATAGTATATTCGTAGGGATATAGTCCTAAGGGTCTACTAATTCCTTTTTATAAAGGGCCTTATCGATATCCCGTATACTAATGGCACGGATTAAGGCGTCGAACTTATCCCTTTCTTTTCCCTTTAACCCCCTTCTTATCCGTCGTATTATAGCCGTAAACACTAATCCTAAGACTAGCCTTACTTCGCGGATAGCTTATATATTAGCTAGTTCTTCCTCGCCCACTAGTCGTAGGTTAATATCGGCGACTCTATAGTATAGCCTACGATTCTTCGCGTAGTATATAATATTATTATACTCTAGCCACGGTTTTCCTAGGAACACGTCCTAGTCTAGTCCTTCTACTATATAAGCGAAGACTTATTATATATAGCCGCTAATCTTAAGCTCGAACACGGCGATCCCGGCGCTAGTGGCTGGCTTAGACGTATCTAAGAATTCTTTTAGTAGTCGTTTTCTTTTATCGACTAATAGTAACTAAAGTCTCTAAGTAAAGCGTTTATTAATAGTAGCGTAGTAGTTATAATCCGTATCTATAAAAGTATATATATATCTTTTATTTACTCGTATTAATATTAGGGCTAAGTCACCGCTAGCTAGGTGTTTAAACGCCTCCTACTCCTGCTATAGGGCGGCTATCGGCTTTAACGCCCGTTTTTGTGTTAGAGCTATTCTTTTCCCGACTCTTTATTATCTAAACTATCTAAACTCGTAGCGATATCGCTATCTTCGGCTTAGACCTTCGCTACGCGGGCGCCCTTAGCCTTTAAGCCCTTATCTTAGGACCTATAGTTTATACGGATATATCCCTTTTTCCTATAACCCTAGCACTCCCGGTTATCGCGAGGTCGGTTTATAGTCGTGTTAGGCCGGACCTAATTAATCCCGCCTATTATAACGTCTTTATCGGCGTCGGTCTCTTAGTTCCGGGTTCGGTTTAGTATATAAATATTCCGGCTAGTTAGGCGTAGACCTTCTAGCTTCTAGGTAATACTCTAGACCTCGATAACCTAGCTTATATAGTTATAAGGTAACTTCGCGGTGACTAAGGCGCTACGTAGCTTCTAGCTTAGGGCTCCCTTTAAGAAGGTAATCTTCGCCGAGTCTACCTACTCGCTATTACCTGCTTAGCGATTTATTTTTCGAATTTCGGTAAGGACTATAAAAAGGTTTACTCCTCGCGTTATCTAAGGGAATATAGCGTAAGGGCCGCGCGAGGCTATTCGTTCTAGTCCTTATATATACGGTCTAGGTAAGTAAGGAACGACTCTGGGTCGCGGGTACCTCCTAGCCCCCTAGCGGCGTAGAAAGCTAATACCACTTACTAGGCACTCCCTTCTAAGTATAAGTTAATATAGTATTATATTTCGGCTCGGTTATTAAATAAATACTTATCTAGCAGGAGCTTATCGCGTATCTACTACGACTAAGTAATATACTCCGTTTATCTTCTACTAAACTTCGCGGGGTATAGTAGGGGCTTAGTGCGTAGCGGGTATAGTTCGCTTAGTTCCTATAGGACTATAATCTAGGGGGGAATAGAGGTTACCGGGGTTAAAGGACCTGCTACTAACTCGGTAGGCGTATTCGTGGGGGCTCCCTTTAAGGGGGGCGCGAGGTTAGGGGTAGGTTATTACGGGGCCTAGATATTCGCGAGGCCGTTTATAAGTCGTTAGAGTAGCTCTTATTATTAAGCTATCTATTCTTATAGGGGACCGAGCGTTATATTAATAGCTTCGGTAATCCTTTTATCTATCTACTTAGCTAGCTCGGCGGGGTTTATAGGACCACCGCCGCCTAACAGCGCGTTCGTATCTGGCTTTATACTAATATAGCGCGTAGCGTTCGCTAAATTCTAGCTATATAAGCGGCTAGTTATAGGTTAGTCGCACTAAGTAAGGCCGAATAATTATATTAGCTAGAATTAAGGAAAGGAAAGGAAAAAGGTTTATAAAGAGCGTAGGATTTACTAGGTTTATACGAATCCGCGGTAAGGGCAGCGCGAGGTCCGAGCGTCGGTTCTGCGTGCTGATTAGCGGTTCCGGTCTTATACCGGAACTACACTTTCGAGGGGTTAACCCGTAATAAAGGAGTCCTAAAAGCGGTGTTTTTATTTTAGGGAGTAATAGTTAGTTTTTAATAATAAGTAGATAGCGGTGCCTTATATATCCTTAGCCCTAATACTATATATAAAACTCCTATTAAGTATAGTATTACTATAATCAGGTTAACTAGGTAGGAAGTAATAGTAGGAGATAAAGTATAAGGTCCTAGTATAGTCCTTATACTTACTTAGGTTAAAGTCAGGATCTCTAAGGATATAGACTTTAACTCTTCCTGACTATATCGCTTTCCGGAGCTCTGTTTCTAACCTCTTATAATACTCGCTTAGTGAGTCCCGAAGTCTCGCTAACTATTATAGAAGTGCATTAACGGTCTAATTAAGGGAACCTGCGTTATCTTAATACTTATTATCCTTAGCCCTAGTATCTTTATTAGTGGATTCTCCTAGGAGGAGGGGTGCTTTAACCAGCTCTTTATCGATAAGGACGCCGCGGGCAGGGTACGTAATTATTAATTCTCTAGCATAGTCTCTTTCTAATATTATTTAGTCCTCCGGCTCCTAGTATCCGTCTTCGTCCTAGATAAATTTCTTAGGGCGGTTAGTAGTAAAAGTAACGCCTTAAAGCTCTTCCCCTAATAAAGTCGATAGCCTAAAGGTTTTATTATCCTAATTAGACGATATAATACGAAATAGGCTATTCTAGTAGTAGTCTAGCTTCTTATCGCGGCTTATATTAATAGCTAGCTTAGTATTATATATAAGGATAAGGTCGCCGACTCAGAGTCTTTACTTATAAAGGGCCCTAACTCTCGAATAGTTAATAGAGTCCGTCTTCTGCTACTATTACTTATTAACTATATTAGTAATAGTCCTCCGGTTAGCTTCTAACTAGGCGAAGGCCCTTAGGCGTAGTAATATCTCCTTTTTAGGGGTCTTAACGCGGCCCTAGTTAAGTACTCTCTAAGTAAAGCAGGTTATTTTAATAGGCGTGATAGCCTCGTAGCTATAAAGGAGGTAAAAGGGGTCCTTTTAGTGGATACTCGGATAGTTATATCGTCCGCGAAAAGCATTATAGGCAGGATCTTATATAATATACCGCGGTAAATCTTTTACTAAATAATAAGCGTATAGGTAATAGGCTTATATCCTACCTTATTTGGACTATTAGTATAGGGGTAGTAGGTATAGATAACCTTACGCTTTATTAGGTATACCCGATTTAGCTTAATCACGCTACCCTTATTCTTAGGACCTCCGTTTATAATAATATACTAGTATAGTCTATACCGGTAGATAACGTCTTTTTATAAGAATATCGTGATAGCTCGTAACGTGCTTTTTTATAGTAGATAGGCTTTAACCTATCCCGTGAATATATATTAAGATTTTACTAAGTAGTACCCGTTAAGCTACTAGATATTAAGACTAACCTATATAAAAGGGAGGGCTTATTAAGGTAGTTAAGTAGCGATTAGGGGATCTTCGCGTGCTTTACCTTAGCGGCTTTAATACTCGGCGTATACTTTAATAACCTCCTTAGTCTGCTTATAAATCCTATCCTAGGTATATAGGGGGGTAAGCTTTTAGTATATCTAGTCCCTTATATAGTGGCCTAACTCGTTATAGGCTTTCCTGATTAGGGTAACCTAAGTCTTTTTATTATTAATCCACCTTTTAGGAGTCGAATCTTTCTTAGTAACTCTTATCTATAATAGACCGTCCTTTATAAAAACACGGGTTAACTAATCTCTAACACGGCGGGTATTATAAGGGTCTATTCTAAAGGGTATCCGCAGGCTTATTAAATATAAGGCCACTTATTAAGAGAACTGGCTCTAGGTAACGTCCGGGTCCAAAACATCCTCGGCCAGGGTAGGGTTATTAAACCTCTTATCCGTATCTACGAGGAAGATTCGGCTATTAATAAAGTCGTTAATATCTCCCTTTATAGCGTTATTAGCCTAATTAGATAGAGTAGCAGGTATCGTTAAAAGTCTATCGGCTATAGTATTCTTAGTTCCCTTAATATACTTAACCTTAAAGTTAAAGAGTCGGATCCAGGTAATCCACTAAGTAATAAATACGCCAGGTAGGTCCGTGGCAGAACCACTAAGCTAGGACACTAAGGCTTAAGTATTTATTTTAATATAAAACGGACTCCGTAAAGATAGTTATAAAGTCGATAAAGTACCTTTAATACTCCCCTTATCTTTAGCTTACTGGTATTATAGACCTTCTCCGCCGGGTTCTATCTACCGCTTTTATACTAAGCGATAGCTCTCTTCTTATCGATATACTAGCCTAAGATCCCGCCCTAGCCCTTAATATATATATTAATAATCACGTAGATAATACTAGCCCCTTTACTATACTTAATAGTAATTAGGACTAGTATAAAGGTTAGGGTAACCTTAAGAGTATTTATAGTATACTATTAAGACTCGCTTTATAGGAAGACGGAAGTCTTTTTTAGTAGGTCTATTAACGGCCCCGCGATAATAACGAAGTGGTAAATCTAAATACGGTAAAAGGTAGTAAGACTAAGAAAAGAATAGACTTCGGAAATAGTCCGGCACTTCTGCTACTTAGTTAACTTAGCCACCTTAGCCTGCTTAGGGGAACGGCTATCGGTTCCGTATATATAGCCTATAATAATAGCCGCTTTCTAATACTATTAGCTTTTAGCGCTAGCTAAAATGCCTTTAATAAGCTCTATATTAAAAAGGACTTTATCGATATTACTAATATACTCGGCTATATAGCGGCGAATTCTAGGCTTAATTAGGGTATCGTTATAGGTAATAGTCGGCCCTTTAACTATATTATTATTAATAAAGGGTTAGTAGCACTAAGGAATAAGGTTATAAAGAATACGGGTTATAGTATATATAAACTAGGCTATTAAGTTAATTACCCCTTATAAAAGGGTATATATCCTAAAGAGTCCTAAAACTATAGCGAAGGTTATTAAGTCCCTTAACTCCTTATTAAGGGTAACCTAGTTATAGCCGGAGAAGAAATCCAGAAAGGAAACTATCTTATATATACCGAAGTCCTCGGAAAACTCGTTAGCCCTAGGCGGGATAAAGGTATCGCGTAGGGTAATAGCATTAATCTTAATAATAGAGTTAATAAGGCGTATATTACCATCTTTCTTCTTTATAAGGAACTAGGGGTTTTAGCAGGCCGCGTAGCTTTCCTTAATAACCCCCTTATCACTCCTATCCTTAATTATCTTAACGATAATAGACTCTAGGGCTCTTAGGATAAGGATCCCTTTCGCCTACTATACCTTATACGGAACCACCTTAATCTTCTACGGCGGGGCGACTCTAGGGTTAAGCCTCCCGTATTCTTATTAATCCTATATAAAGGCAGCTTCGCGGTTTAGGAGGGTCTTCGTTAATAGCTCCTTTTTTATAGGTAGTAGATAGTCGGTAGAGTCCAAGGTATCTTTAAGTCGCTCTTTTATAAGTCTTAAGTAAGGGGTAATCTTAGAGAACTTTAGGGTAATTAGGCTAATAAAATAGTCGTCTTCCTATTCCTATATATCCTCGGGGATTTCCGCTAAGATCTTCTGCTTCTAGAGGGGGTCGCCTTCGGGGATAGAACTATCGGACGGCGTATCGTCTATAAGGTGAATCTTAAGGGCTTTCGGCTTATATATAGTATAGATAGCCTAATTAGGTTCGTGGTATACCTCCTTAATTAGGTCTTAGTGCTTTCTCCTTTTCGTAGTCTATAGGTTTTTTATAGCTATTACGGCGGTGCTAGTAATACGCGTGTTTTTAGCCCTTAGAGCCGATAACGCTAATAACTAGTAAGACTTTTACGCTTCCGACTTAAAATTAGTATAAATAATTTAGTATAAATTAGGCTAATTAGGGTAACTATAATAAGGACTTATAGGTAAATATAGTAGTAAAGGAAGAAAACGGTATTTATAGTATTATTAGGCTTCCTTATTATATTTCGTATACCCTCGGCCCTAATTCCGTAGTATCACCCTTAAGGCTATATATACCCTTAGTAAAAGTGGCTTAATCTCGTTAAAGAATATAAAGGCTATTAAAGACACTGCGTTAGCGTCCCTAATCGTGTATTAGATCTTATCGCCCTCCTTTAGAATATCCGAAAAGTAATAGTTAGCCTTTTCCTTAACGGATAGCGAGGTAGCGGCCCTAGGCTAACGGGTAGGGTCGCTATCCTAAAGCTAATATTAATTAGCCTAATTAGACCGATCTTTATTAATTTAACGTCTTTTATTAGCCTCGTAGTTCGGCTAGCTTTAGTTCCTCGGTATCTCCTTAATCTACTCGTAATAGGCGATAGGTATAAGAATACGGGTATTACTAAGCGTAAAATCGGTATTAATCTAACTATCCCGGTAAGAAAAGGACGCTTTAGTCTCCTAGATCCACGGTATACTAAGTAGTATATTAGGCCCTAGACCGGGGAGAACTTAGAAGTTAAAAACGCTACTTTACCCGCCGACCTATAAACGCTCCTTAAGGTACCCTATACACGGCTATCCCTCTTAGTTATTAACACCCTTAATCCGGATTTCGGTCTAACTAATACGATATTCTAAACCAGAGCGTTTTATAGTATTTATAGAGATAGTATTAAAGGTAGCCCCTATATCGATAATAGCCTTAATAAAAACGTCGGGGTTATATATTAGGGTACCCTTATAAGTAAGCCTATACTTTAAGACTATATATTAGGTAATAACTAAAGGGTTATCGGTTTTAGGGACTACCTCCCTTTTTAATAATAGTAAGGGTATTTAAGCTAGTATCGTTAAGTCGGGTAAATAAAACGGTATACCCTTTAAATAAAGGCGGGGGAGGAGGTATACTAAGGAGACCTTATCTATTAAGGAAAAAGGCTTTATTAACGGTTAGGTAAACGATCTCGTGCTAAGGTTAATTAGTATTAGCGGTATATATCCTTTTATTATTTCTTAGTCTTATTTCCGGGTCGTTAATAAGGTGGTACTAGATAGGAACTTAATCCGGAGATCCCTGATTTACCTATCTAGGTCTTTCCGTGTTTACTTAAGGTTATAAGGGTTATCCGCGGAGGCACTAGCCGTATCTTTACCGATAACCTTTAGTTACTATTATTTAGGCTATATCGGCGTTTTATCTATCTTTACTTTTTTATCGACGACCTCGGTTATAATAAGGGTCGGGACCCGGTAGCTAGGACCAGGGTTTAACTTCTACGGATATTATTTAATAACCTAATTAGGGAAATAGATAACCTTAGGAGTAGGTTTAATAATCTTCTTACTCCTAGTCGTGTAAAAAGGCTAAGAGGGGGGCTACTCTTTCCGAGTATCCTTTAACACGGTATAAATATACGCCTACTAATAATCGGATATAATAGACACGAAAGTAACGCTAATACTTATTATAGGAGCCTTAGCCTTTATTTTTTCCTTTTTTAGCCTAGTATAATATTCTAATATTACTTATATAATATCTTCTATCTTAATAAGGAGGCTTCCGGAGTTAGTGCTAATATAATAGACTTTAGCTAGGTCTTTATATTTCCCTTAAAGGCGCGTGCTAAGCTAGTAAAGGACGGACTATCGGTACGGCTAGTCTTACTGCTTAAGGTATATATCCTAGGGACAGGGCTATTACTCGTTATTCTAGTCTAAGGCGAGGTAGTCGGGGTAGCGGAACCTAACCAGGTGCTAGGTCTTATCTAGCTATAATACTACGCACTACTCGCGGCGGTAACGCTTATTTTTATAATAAAAGTAACGGGGGGTTAGTTATTAATAGGGTGGTATTATAATAGGCCGCCGGAACGGGGGTAAGAATTCCTATTCCTATACCCCGGTGGTCCTTGCCTATACTATATATTATCCTTATATATACCGATATTAGTTTTATTAGGGGTAATATAATAAGCTACTAAAGCGGCGTCCTGCCTCTCCGAAGTAAACTACTTTAGGATAGCGTAGAATAGAGTCTTTAGGTAGGGGTCGATAGCCAGGATCGCGTTAACCTTATCGACTCCTACTTAGCGCGAGAAGGCTATAACTTAAGGGACCGCGTTCCTAATAACGCCTATACTATTATAGACTATAAAGATAACGTACTTCTCTAAAAGCTCCGTTAACTTATCTATATCGCTCCTTATCTATATACCCGGTTTAGGTATTATAGTAGGCCTTTATAAAATAGTCGGTATATATATTATCGGGTTAGCCTAATTAGGCTAAGGCGTAATAGCTAGTATCGGTTTAGCGGTTAGGGTAAGAGTAGGAATATCTATAATACTCGTTATTTTATTAATAGGCCGCCCGTCGGCTACCTAGACGTCTTCTGCCTACTCTTTTAATATATCCGATAGGTTATAATACCTATATAGTCGGTCCTTTAGGTTAATAAACTTATACTTTATCCGGTTAGCGAGCTATATATTAATATCTCTATATAAGATAGTGAGAAAGATATCGTAAAGCTTATAGTCTTTAATAAAGGTGCCCCCGACCTTATTTACTCTTGACTTCTAAACTATAACGCTTATTTATAGCTACTTAACTTACTAGACTATCTTAACTTTCTTATACTTATAAGTAAGCCGTAGCTAGCGTACTTAGTCGGATAGATTAAGCTGCTAATCGGGATCTAGGTAAAAGTATTTATTAATAAGCCGCTGCTTTAATTGCTTTTATCGGCTACCGGATACTTTAACTAGTCGGATTATCTTATTAACCGTAAGACGGATACTAGGCTCCGTGACTAGGCTAATATAGGAGATCTTATCGGCCTTACTAAGGCGGTTAAGCTTAGTATAGTCTTTATAAGCCCTAAGGAAGTTAGATAGGGCCCTGCTACTAAAGTAAGGGACTCCCGCGGCGAAAGGGTTTAGGGGCGCGCGAGATATAATAGTAACTCGAGTCTTCTTATCGTCGTATAGGCTAATATACTAATAGATAGCCGCGAGTATCTCTAAGGTAAGGCTTACCTTAAAGTTCTTTAGGATATCGTTAGAAGACGCGATAGCCGTGGTGGGTGCGTAAGCCTACTAAGGAGCGCTTAGTCTAGAGAAAACGGGGGGAATAGGGGGAATAGGGGGAATAGGGGAAATAGGAGGAGCGGTAGGAGCTAGCCCGCCGCTAGGGTTCGGGTTACCCTAACTAAGCGAAGGGGAAGCCGATACGGCTCTATAGCCGGATACCGGGACGCCCTAGCTATAAAAGATAGTCGTTAATAGGCCGATACCGGGGTCTATATCCCCTTACCTAAGTAAGGCGGTCGCGAGAGGAGGGTTAGCTATAGGAGCGGCGTTACCCTAATTAGGCGTAACCGTAGTTATAGGGGTTAGGATAGCCGCGTATATGCTATTATCGTTAGGCTTAGAGTCGCTATAGACTATAACCGTAGGGTGAGGGTTATCATAATTGGTCCACTATAAAGCCGTTATATTATTAAAAAGGGGGGGTTAATCTATTATAGTAATAGGTTTAGGTAGATTAAGGAAATTAGGGTCTTTAAGAAAAAAAGGGTTAAGAAATAAAAAGTAGTCGTGTATTAAGTCTATAAGTCTAAGGATAATTCTACTTAGCGATAGGGGGTAAAAGGAGCCTTTTTCTTAGGGGCCCTAAAGGATATAATATAGGTATTCTCCGCTAAGGCTTAGGAGGGAATATATTATAGTTAGACTAATAGAGATACCTATAAGGAATAGGATAAGGTATCGCTAGCCGTTATAGGAGATTAGTTTAAGCCGTATCCGGGATCTACTAGCAGGTTTACTTAACCGCCGGGTCTATAAGGGCGCGGTATCTTAGGGCTCCTTAATAGGTTTTTTTAACTATCGGGGCCTTATATAACTAGATTTTCTTAAGATTCTCGGGGCTAAGGACTTACCGCCGTTTATATAGGCCTCTACTACCCTGATTATAGTAAGGTTAACCCTATACCTTTATTGCTTCTTACTTAAAGGGTTATAGTAAAAGATTTTTTTATATCTAGGCTTTACGGCCCTTAATAGTCTATATCTATAACTTTTCCTATTCCGGTAAGGGAGCGCGCCCTCTGCTTCTATATATATATTCTATCCAGAATCTATCTTATAGTTAATCTATTCTTTATTCCACTTATCGTACCTTTTTTTTAACAGTTTTTCGTTTTTCTACCCACCTTTACCTTATCGGCGGTAAGGGCCGGCCTCTCCGTCTATAGCTCTTATCCTATTTTTAGTAGGAAGGATCCGTCCCTGTTTTCTAGTTATTAGGTTTTATTAAAACCATATAGGGGGCAGGTTTCCTAGGCTATTATTATAATCTTAATACTAATTTTAAATATTAATGCTTTATTTTAATCTCGGCCCCTTAGCCGTATACTTCCCGTTCTATTTCCGTAACTAACGTATAGTTTATTTAGGTAGGCCGGAACTCCCCTTAAGTACTTCCGGTTACCCTAATTAAACAATCAGGACTTCCTAGGCACCGAATAGATCCGCCTCCGAGCACTAATTAAAGAAAGGCGAAGCTATTACTATACAGAACGGCTTAGGCAGTATAATCTCGGATAAGTCTTTAATAACAGGAGTGCTTAAAACCACGAAGTGTATATAACCAAAATAATATATATAATAAGGAGACCTTTAGAAAAGGTTCCTAGAGGGGCGCGCTACCTTAATCAGGACAATATTAGTTAAATAAAATAAATATAATAATCGTGGCAAAACTTAGGGTTAAAAGGATAATAATTATATAGGATAATAAGCATCCTCTATATCTAGGTGGCGTCGCCACGTATATATAATATATAAGACAAATAAAAAAAAAACGATACGCGCGTCTTATAACGTTACGTGATATCCTAACAATATAGCACTAGGTCTCCGAGCCACCCCTCTACACTAAGCTTAGTAAATAACGCGCGGGTAATCTCTATAGTAGCTACTATAGCTGCCTATACCGGATTAATCCTCCTACGCCGCGGCCTTAGTTAATCCCTTTTATGCTACGATAATAAGCGGCCACGTCGAGCCCTAGGGCCTTAAGCCCTAGGTAGCGCTTAACTCCCTTAAGTGCCGGCAGCGCGCGATCGCTGTAGCCGTCGCGGCTCGCTAGGAGTGTTAGGCAGCTCCCTTAAGTAATTCCGAGTCGATCAGACAGGAAGAGGATCAAGGATTCGGGTCCTTTCACGTATCTATCGTATTTCAGGCTAAAATAGGTAATAAACGGTCAGAAATAAAATAATATAAAAGGAGCGGGTAAATATACCAGGCTCTAATTAACCTACTAGTGCGGATTAACTTAAGTATATTCTAGTACGCCTATTACCTTTAGGCAGCGTAATATCGTATAGCGGCATAGTAATCCGTACTACGCCTAAAAGATCCCTGTATAGTTAGGAAGAGGCTAACCAGTCCTAAAGGCTTCCTCTATAATCAGATACTATTAGCTTTAGCGCCTTAAATATAACCTCGAAGACAAGGCTAGAGATAACGGGTCGATTTATATATATTAGTGTGTGCGTTATACCCGCCTCTGCTAGGTTAATCCTTACTCGCTTACTCTTTTTAGTCACTATCTATTAGACTTATAAAGAGAGCTTATCGAGGTTAATTAGACGATTTCAAAGATATATCTTAAGCTCCGCGTAGGCGGACCATATACGGCTTATTACTTTAATACCGTAGTTACCAAAATGCTTTATTACGTAGTTATAAAACTAATCGCAATACGGGAGGTAGGTCTATTTAAGATAATCCATAAAAGCTATAATAAGGTTAGTGATAATAGTGGTAGCAGAGGGTAATAGTAACGTACTAAACTATTTATAGCCGAACTACCGCTTTAATAAACCCTAGTGCTTATTAAATAATTCCTCTATTAGTATATAAACACAGGACCTCTATAAAGCAAGGAACCCGTTAACTATCGGCTAATTAGACGGCGCCGATATAGAAATACGCGAATCTTATAGTGCCCTAGTATAATTACTATCTCTAATTTCGCTAGTAATTAACGCGGCGATTTCCAGATTACCAGCGAGTTATAAGGCGACGATATTATTACTCTCATCCTCTTCGCGAGCACTAGTATTATATTTATCGTTAAAAGGATTATATATAGCTATTATTCGGTTAGTAAAAAGATTTCACGTACTAAACCCGATTAGGCAGGGTAAGCGATAAGATAGCTAATATTATTATAAGAAAAAGTTTTAAGGACCTACTACCCTACCCTATACACACACACACACGCATAATTAATCTATTTATATATAGTAATCTAAGGCACTAAAAAAGAGATCGTGGACTTAACCTACCAGGCGGGAAAAGGCTGCTTCCCTTAAGAGGGCCGTCCTATTTCTTTTTAGTATAAAGATTAACGTTCTTTATAATATACTATATATAGATCTGCTGGTTAATAGCAGGGAAAATAATACTTAACGTATTTTTAAGAGCTTTATCGAAATTAGTGATAATAGAACTTAGAAACTAGATAGCCTTGATTACGAAGATCGCCTTTATTCTTTTATAGATTTATCTAAAAGCCTTTTGATTTTCCCTGGATACTAGCGTAAAGTAGTGTTATAAGAGCTATAGTCTACGGCTACGCCTATAACCTTAAAAGGAAGTATATTAAAACGATTTACCTAAGTAAAGGTTAGATAATGGTAAATAATCTTAGAGTTCGTGGCCGGTATTTACTAATAGAATAGGTATAATCTATAAGTAATAACTCTGAATTCTTTTTCTATTACTTAATATAGTCTTAATAGGTCTAAAAGATTATATTAATACGATTCGTATCGCGGCTAAAGTGCTAATAAACGTGGTATTCGCCTAACGCCCCTATCCATAGTTTCTCGAGGAAATACTGCGTTAATAATAAAGGTCCGTACTTCTCCCGCCGTAGCTGCCCTTAATAGTTACGGATATCCTATGCGTTAATTAAGAGGCTATAAGGGAGATCCTCCCTAAATTTTTACTATATTTACCTAGTAATTTACGGGGCAGAGAGCTTACCTATACCCGATAGTTAGTTAATTATTATCTTAACCCGGGCTGCTCTAGCAGCCCGTTACGAATCTAGCCTCGCTATTACCGACATAGCTGCTATATCCGACACGAGGGGAGGGTGGTTATAGAAATCCTTATCCGCGATAACGAATTCCCACGCCTCCCTAATTAGTACTATAGTAGTAGCCTAAGGGTATCCGATTTTAGTTATTTTAGTAGCTCTTTTAGTGGCTTTAGATAGCCTCTATGCGCCGCCGCGGTTATAGACGAGTCGGATATAGAAGAGCTTACCGGTTGTACGCTTCCTATTACCCGACTTTATAATACTAAAGCCATACTAACGATAATACGCCTTTACGGCTATAAAGAGCTTATCGTGGGTAGCAGTAGCCGGGATAATAGGCCTAGGGCAGGAAAAGGATATCGTGTATTCCGAGATACTTTATTATTATTATTATTATTATTACTCTCTTACTCCGCTATCCTAACTAGTCTAGGAGCCCGGCTTAGGCTATACGGTCCTTCTTAGCTGGTTATAGGGGGGAAAAACCCGTTTAGGTGGAAAAACCCCTATACTCTCCTCGGTAGGGTCGGTGCCGCGTCGGGGCCTTAGCGGTCCTAGTAATAACTCGATACGTATCTAGATCACACCTCTAGTCTAGTGGCTAACAGGAAGGTAGCAGGCTAGGGGTTTCGGGTTAGCCTAGGGTACGGCACACTATACAGGGGGCCGAAAGAAGTCCGCGGCGGCTCCGCGCACTAGGAGTCCTCCCTATATCGGGGTGGCCGGTTTTATTTACGCCTTCCTTTTAGGCGGAGGGTTTTAGCAGGGGCTCCTGCCTTTATTATATATACCTACCGAATTCGGTAGCCTTCTATAGCTATAGCTAGGTTAATAGAAAATTTTAAGGGCCTCCGCCCTTCTTTTTGTTTTTCCTCCTTTAACCCTCCTATCGTGATATCGTAGGTTTCCCTTTAAGCCGCCCGCCCCTCCACTCCCGTCTTTATTCCCGGCTCTATACTATAGTTACTAATAAAGCGTTAGGTGGTTTATTAATAGAGTCGTCTTATTTAGGATCGTTAATTTATAAGTGGTAGCGTAGGTAGGAGGTCGGCGGTCTTAGGGTAGGCTAACTAAAAGGGTTATAGTTAATTAAGTAACGATAGTTAAACCGATTAGTAATAAGATAGCTAATATAAGTCTAAGGGGGTGCTATAGGGGGAAGTGTCGGTTCTAAGTTCTATACTAATAGTTACTAAGATACCGCCTAAGAAAAAGCCCTTTAAGAAAAAGAATAACTCCCGCTATTATAATACTAGGACTATACGGGTATTACTATAGGTATTCCTAGAGGCGCCTCTTAGGGTGCTATAGTAATACCGTTAAGTAGCCGACTCTAACTTCTAATAGATATCTTAGGTGCACTAAACGCCTTAGGGGCGATAAGCCCGAAAATATAAAAGTATATACTAATATTACCGGGAAGGGAGCGGTATACTATTAATATACTAATAGTCATTAAACTTATAAGGATATAAGTCGGTCTTATAGTAGTGTCTTAGTAGCATCGGAGCGGCGGTAGCAGGGTTTTAATAAGAGACTGGATATTCCGACTATACCACTTGGATATTCCGACTGTAGTTCTGACATGGACCCACCTTTTTCCTCTTTCGGAATACCACACATACCTATACTAAGTACGATCGTCAATCGTTCAATCGCCCGAACAGTCTTCTAACGTTGGATCAATTTAATCCCTCGGGTTAATTGAAGGCAGTAGCTATAATGATTCGGATAATATTAATTAAGACCGATGGTTCTATTTTATAGCTGTTTGCCCCAAATTAAGGCCTCTCTACAGAATCCAGTTCCTCATACTTTCCGATTCATGCATCTCTACTGCTGCTGCTGCTGCTGTTGTTGTTGTTATTGTTGTTATTGTTGTTGTTACGAGCCTTGTGCCACCTCCTCCTGCCGAGCCACCGCCCGTTTCTCTTTAAGCTCCTATTCGGTGGGCTTATAGGCGCGAGTCCTTCCTTTACGTGATCGTGAAGCGCTATCGCGTTGTTGATTGACGTTGTTGATTGACGATATCTTGATGGGTTGAATTAATGTGGTACCTAGATTAGGTACTTTGTGTGTGGTCCAGAAAATAACTTTAATTGGTTAGAAAGGTGGGTCCACAGGAACTACAGTCGGAATATCCAAGTGGTACAGTCGGAATATCCAGTCTCTTTAATAATTAGTATAGGTTCCTGCTATAGCCCTAAAGTATTAGCAGCGAGTCCTTAAGCGTTATAAGGAGCTTATAGCGGCTATTAGCGAGGGTAGAGACGGAGCGGTGGTAAGTCGTATCCCTAGGGGTACCGAAACTATACCGCGTTAACTTTAGGTAGGCTTAGGGTCGGCTTATAGCGGCGGTGGTATCCTTTAAGCGCGCCGCTAGGCGTGCTCGCCCCGCCGGCCGCCGCCGTAGTGGCGACGCTACGTTAACGAGTCTAGAGCGTTAACTAAATAGGCTAAAAGGGATAATCGCTATCCTATTAGAGGTGGCTATAAGTCTCCTAGTGGTCTCTTAGCAGTCTTTTAGCGGTATAGTGGTGCTAATATAGTAGGATAGGGACGCGAGTATATTACTAATGGCGATAGTGCCTCTAAGAGTAAGGGTAGTAAAGAGGATAGCGGCGAGGCTAAGGCTAAGTAGAGGGTAGGTATTATTATAGTATACCCCTTTAGTACCGCCGGGGTCCTAGCTTATAGGGCCCTAGTAAATATAAGAGTTAGGATTAGGTGCTATCTTTGTTTTGTTTATCTCTATATCGTTTATTTTATACCGGGGTAGTCCCGTTACGGGGTCTTTAATATATAGTTCCTAGTAATTTATAGGGTAAGGTAGAAGTTATTTAGGCGGCTAAGATAAAGGAACTATTTCGCGATTACTTTTACCTCCTTAGGATAGTTTAAGGCAGTATAAAGGTCTCCCCTAATCGAAATCGGTCTCTTTACGGTATTATAGAGGTCCCTTCGTAATTCTGGAGTAGTGTTTTAACACTATAGGATAATATATTCGGCTATCTCCGCCCCTCTATCTTTATAAGGGCACCGGGTAGTAGCGAAGCCGGGGACCCTCGCTTTAAAGAGGAAGGCCCTAAGGCTTAACTTCTCGGAGCGAATCTAAGTAAAGATAAAGCTTTACGGCTTTAGGAGACCTTTATATCTTTAGAGATCTCTCTTTTAGGGGTTTTAGTCCAGTGCCGCCGTGGCGTAGGTCGGGTTCCGCGTAGACCCTATATCCCTTTACCTTTTTTTCTATTCCTCTCGGAGGGCGGTATCCGGGCTATTATTATTTACTTAGTTTTAGGCGGTAGAGGATTAGGTGGGCTAGGTTAGTGCTTACTAGACGTTATAGCGGCGTCTCGGTGCCGTTAGTACCCTAGTAGCGGCCTAGGAGCTAGCCAGGATAAGTCCCTTAGTTCCGGCGTTTTAGTAATTAAGAGCTCTCTTAGCTATAAGACAGGTAAGATATAGATCGAGCGGGGGGATATACGTCTTTTTTTCTAGGATCCGGATCGGCGTAGCCTTATAGGCTCCCGTAATTGTTCTAAGGCACTTATTCTAGGCTAAGCTAAGAGCCGTAGCGAGGCCGCGGCGGGGCTTATCGGTGATTCTATAGAAGGTAGGGGTATAATAGGAGATAGCTAGGCGGATTACGGCGATATAAAGGCGCCGGGTATCGGCGAAGCTATAGCCCTAGGCTACCGCGGTAAGCCAGGTTAGGGTATAGTTTTATATCGCTAGCTTACTCTAAATCTCCTTTTTATATTATAAGAAATTTAGTTTCTAGTCTAGCTATACCCTAAGGAACCTGGTGTAACGAGATAATCGCAGACCCATCGGCATGTAGTCGGACCGATGGCCGCGCACGGACCACCGATCCGAACCTATCCTTATACGTACGTTAAGGGATTAGTTTAATCCCTTAAGTTAAAGTCTTGGTTTAAAGTCAGCGCTTAGTTAACGAATATACTGCGGTCACTCTACGATACTAAGCTATCGAGCCTTTTCTATAATATCTTTTCCTTAACTAAAGTCTATAGACTTTCCTTTTATTATAATTCTTTAACTTCTATACCTTTAAGGTAGTTAGGCTAAAGATACCACCGAGAAGGACTCGAGGAACGAGCGTCCCCCTAGGGGAGCTAGCGAAGCGGACGCCGGGTAGCCGCCCGCTATACTAAAGTAAATAACGATAGTAGCCGAATAGGGACCATCGGATAAAAACAAGGGGTTAACGGATACGCCGGTTACGCTTATTCCTAAGGATAGTGGTTTATAGGTCGATTAGCGATCCGTCGCCGGCCCCTTGATATTAATATAAAAGGCGTTAATTACGATATTTTCGTAATATCTCTAGTAATAAAACAAGATTAATCGAGTAATTATAAAGAAGCTTACCGAATAACCGGCGCCCCGGCGCGATTATAAAAAACCGCCGGTATATAATTATAAGCTAATTAAAGAGTTGTCTATGGTTATAGAGATTAACGATTAGTTAGTAGCGATTAAGGCTAGGAACTAGTTTAGGCCTAGTGCCCTAGTACTATAGCAGATCGAATAGGCTTTAACGAAGCTCGAATATACCTTCTAGACGTCCTAGAGGCACTATGCCTAGAAGATTATTAACCCGAATTAGAACGACTTTACGGCGTTTATTCGGCGAGAGTATCTATCCCGGGATATATAGCAGTACTATTACCGTAAGGAACTTTATAAGCTACGAATAACCGGCGATATAACGCTAATAAAGCTATTTAAATAGTAGGATAACCTATATAGGCTATTAGGCTAGGAGATAAGTAGAAGCGAAGAGCGTGCCTACGACTATTTTAGTCGGCTGCCTTTATATATTAAGGATAAGATATAAGAGCGGAAAACCGAATTAGATAAGGCGGTGACGCTAGCTTAAGAGGCGTAGCTATTCTAGGATACGAGCCTTATCGAGAAGGCGAGCAGTAAGCGATCGGATACCGGCTATAAAAGGACCCTATCGAACTTCTAGTATTCGGACGGTCGCTTAAGCCGGGTAAGCACTCCGGCGACTAGTCGGCGTACGCCCGCCGAGCTAGGTAAGATAGACTTAAAGGGGGCGCCCCTAATAAGTTAAAAGGTATCGGGCTCGGGCCTAGAGCCTTTATAAGCGTAGCCTAGTACGTATACCTTGACGGGCAAGTGCTATAACTATAGTAAAAAGGGTTACTATTCTAAGGACTATTATAGTAATAAGGAATAACGGATAACCGATAACAGGGCGGCGAAGGCTCGCGCCTATATTAGTAACGTGCACGCTATATATAATAACCTTAATAACGATATCCGGGTTAGGGAACTCTATTTATCGGGAAACGAGTCGGCATAGACAGGGAGGCCGAACCTATACCTAATAACCGGCCGGCAATTATAGTTAGCGAGGTAACGAGATTTATAGCGATAATAATCCGTTACGGAAAGGAGATTAAGTTTAGCGTGGATTTAGATACCTATACGTAGGTAGATATTATTAGCCCGGTATTAGTGGAACGCCTAGGGTTAAAACCGCTCTTAGAGGTTAAGACTCCGGAGATTAAAGGCTTTAACGGTAGCCCGGTAAGGGTTCGCGGAGTATACGGCTTAGCTTTCTATCTATTAGACGTAGAGGGGCGGCCACGCCTATTAAAAAGGGTCTTCCTGTATACGGATCGACCTAAGGGTACCGGATAATTACTACTCTTAAATAATAGTATAGGTTAGGAAGGTATTATAATTAATACGGCTCGCCGAACGTTTATTTATAGGCCGATCTTAATTATAGACCCCGAGTTATAGGCTCGCGAGGTTATCGAAAAGCGAGCGAAGGCGTATATTATATATATCGCTGCCGCTACTGCTATTATACCAGGGACGCCGGATATAATTATTCCGTCTATAGATAACGATAAGGTGATATACAGACTAGTCGTCGAACTACCGCCGGAAATCGCTAACTATTAGGATATATTTTTAGAGCAGGCTATAAAGGAGCCACCCTTCCTAAAGGACACCGAATACACGATTAACTTATAAGATAGGAAGGAACTATTATTTAGGCCGTTATATCCCCTATCTTAAGCCTAGCTAGAGGAGCTAAAGAAGTATATCGCCGAAGGGATAACGAGCGGTTATATTTAACGGTTAACGAGCCTTATAGGCTCGCCTATACTATTCGTGCCTAAAAAGGATAGTAGCTTATAACTCTATATCGATTATTAAGGGTTAAACGCTATAACGATTAAGAATAAGTACCCTTTACCCCTAGTCGGCGAACTATTAGATAGGCTCGCCGGGGCAAAGTACTTTTTAAAGGTGGATATCCGAGATACCTATTATAGGATCCGGATTAAGAAGGAGGACCGCTAGAAGATAGCGTTTAGGACGCGATACGGCCACTACGAGTATACGGTTATACTATTCGGGCTAACGAATACTCCGGCTACTTTCTAGGCGTATATTTACTAAGCACTCGCCGGTTTACTAAATATATATTATATTATTTATCTAGATAATATCCTTATATATTCTATATTAAGGGAATAGTATATAAAGGACCTAAAGAAGGTCCTGGATCGGCTTTATAGGGCCTAGCTATATATAAAGCTATTAAAGTACGAATTCTACCGTGACCGGGTAGACTTCTTAGGGTTTATAGTAACCCGCGAAGGTATCGCGATAAATCCGGAATATATATATATAGTCGCCGAGTAGCCGGCGCCCGAGTTATTCCGGGATATCTAAGTTTTCCTTAGTTTTACTAATTTTTATAGGAGGTTTATTAAAGGGTACTTTAGAGTTACTACGCCGTTAACTACGCTATTAAAAGGCAGTTAGGCGGGTAAAAAGAAAGGACCTTTTAAGTTCCCGGATAACGCTAAGCGGGCGTTTAAACTATTAAAGGTCGCCTTCGGGTCGGCGACTATTCTACGGCACTAGAACCCAGTGCTAGATATAAGGGTCGAGACGGACGCCTCGAATAAGGCTATTTCCGGGATCCTGAGTCAGAAGTATAAGACGGGATAGCGACCGGTCGCCTACTTCTCGCGGAAGCTTTCCGAAACGGAGTAATAATAAGGTATAGGGTAGCAGGAGCTATTAGCTATAGTAGAGAGCCTTAAGTATTAGCGCTATTATCTTAAAGGTATAGGATAGGCGTTTACGGTGCTAATAGACTATTAGGCGCTTAAGGGCGTGCTAAACGCGCCGGCGCGGGACCTTCGCGGAAGGCTTACTAAATAGATATACCGATTATCGTTATTCGACTTTAAGGTTTAATACTGCCCGGGTAAGATAAACCCGGTAAACGGCCTATTAAGATAGCCGGATTATATAGTAGATAAGACGCCGTATAATAATATACTTCCTACCCTATTATAAAGGTTATAACTAGTTAGCGACCTCCCGATAAGCGTTCGCTAACGGATCGCGAGTATCCACCTTACCCTAATAAGTAACGCGGTAAAGATCGCCTATATTTAAGCCGCTCGGGTAACGCTACCCGAATATAGGCCTAGTAAGCGTAAACGGGTATAGACTCTATAGGAGGGGGCCCTGCCTAGCTTAAGAGAATACGAGGACGGAAAAGGGCTATAACCCCTGCGTCCTATTAATAGTACCCGGCGTGTTATTATCGCTGCTATTACCCGCTCCCGAATATAAGACGTGGGGTATAGGGCGATTACCTAGTAAAGGGTCGCTAATAAGATATCGCCGATACCCGAGGCTAAGGCTAGGGTTACTATAATACCGGATTAGTATATCCTATATTCTATAGCCAGAGAGCTAGCTAGGAATAAAACGGCAGGTCGGCGCATTATTAGCGAGAAACTAAAAGATCTAATTAAAGGGCTATAGACTACTAACCCGGATTATATATCCTTAATTAAGAATATTCGCCGAGGGACCGGAAAGAGAGCGGGGTACTCTCTTAGAGATAAGGATATACTATTATTTAAAGGACGGTTAGTACTACCTGTATAGGGCGCCTTAAGGGCGGAGGTCCTGCGATAGCACTATAATAACCCTAGAGCTAGGTATGTGGGAGCGAATAAGATACTTAAGCTGATTTTAAGAAAGTTCTATTAGGTAGACTTAGTGGCGGATATTCGTCATTACGTTACCGTATATTCGGCGTGTTAAGGAGTATAGGTGCTATAATATAAGCCTTACGGTTAGCTATAAACGCTGTTATTACCTACGTATCCGTTTTAAGAGATTAGTATAGATTTTATTACGGGTCTGCCGCTTATAAAAGGGGTAGATAGGTAAACGTATAACGCTATCCTAGTAATCGTTAACCGGTATATAAAGTACGCTCTGTTTATTCGTATACGGAAGGATTTAATAGCACCCTAGCTAGCGGCGCTGCTATATAAGGAAATCGAGTACCGATTTAGTAGCCCGGAGGGTATAGTAATAGACCGGGATAAACTATTTATTAGTTAGTTTTAGATAGAGTTTTACTATAAGCGGGCGAATACTCGGCGACTATCCACTATATACTACCCGTAAACGGATAGTTAAACGGAATGAACGTATTAATTCCTGATTAAGTACCTATAAATAATCGCCGGCGACGCGACGATATAGTGGCCTGTTTAGTTATTAGAAGCAGGGTTCGCTTATAATAATAGTAAGTACTCCTTACTTAGTATCTCGCCGTATAAAGCGTTATACGGGTACTATCCACGTATAGTGGAATATATTCGACCTAGGGACGATACCCGGGTATAGGGCGTTTAAGAATATATTAAGAAACTAGCGGAGGTTTAGTAAAAGGTCCGCGAATACTAGGCGCGTGCTATAGAGTACTAGGCCCGGTATTATAATAAGCGCTACTAACCGTAGTAGTATAATATAGGCGACGTTATTAGACTATCCATAAAGAACTTCCGATTCCGGTAAGGGTCGAAGCTAGTACCGTGATATATTCGGGTATAAGTAACTAAGAGGATCGGTGAATAGGCGTATAGGGTTCGCCTCCCTGCGTAGTATACGAGGATATACGATATATTCCTGGTATCTTTATTAGAACCGTGGAAAGACTAAGTGGCCGTAAAGCTATTAGCGAAGGATCTCCCGCTTTTAGAGGAGGAGTAAGACGAATAGGAGGTAAAAGATATCTTAGTTATAAAAAAGAATAAGGGAAAACGTTCTATCTTATAAAGTAGGCAGGCTAGCCGGTAAAGTATAATACTTAGGAACTAAAGGACTACCTAGAAAACGCTCTAGGGATCCGGAAAAGGTACTAGAAGTATAAAAAGCATATATATAAAAAGTGGGACGACTACGAGATAGTATAAGGCGCCGAAGGGTTATTGGATATAAAAATAAGAACTTAATTATAGGTTATAATAACCTTTTCCCCCTTAACGATAACTAGATAAAATAGGGTTAAGCCCTAACTAATCCTAAAATTATAAAACTACCCGTATAAAGTTTAACGCTATTTTAGGCGATTATTACCGGCGATTACTCGGCGAATAAAAAAAATTAGTTACTAAAACCGTGGAAGTCGGTCTTATTACTAATAGCGGCGGCTATAATATTATCGTTATTAGCGGGGGCCGACTAGGCGGCGGGGGTATAATAGCGAGGCGTACGGATACGATAACGGGGAATATCCTCCTTATCGGAAAAGGCGAAATTCGGCGGCGTGTACTCGGTATCGCTAGCCGGAGCCGGGGGACTAGTAGCCGGCGAAGCGGTAGAAGCTTGACGATAAGCTAGGCGATAAGGGCGAGCCGTAGCAGGACGAGCGGGATAAGAGGTAGGCGCGATAGCCTTATCCGAGCTATCGGCGAAAAGGTTATTATCGCTATTAGCGGAGGTAGTATAGCTATAGCGAGCGGCCGCCGAATTACCGGCGAAATAATATACCAGGGCAGGGCGTCGGGGGTTATTTATAGCCGCTAATAAGTCGGCGAGCCTATCTAATAAAGGAAACGCCTCGAGGCCGTGTAAGCGATCCTCCTAATTAAACGGGCGGTAGCTATTAATCGCTAAGTCCTTAATAAAAGAAATAAGCGACTTAACGTCGTGAAGGTTACCCTTATAAGGAGGACGGGTTTAGTCTAGTAGCGCTAACGCTTCGGCGTTATTAATACGACTAAGACGGTGTATAAAGTTAACCGTTATTATAGAGCGTAAGGATAAGATCTCGTCTAAAACCAGTATCTACGACTACTAACTGTTAGGAATATAGCCGAACGCTTAGCGACTAGAAAAAGAACTTATATCCTTAGCGGTGAGCTTCTTCTTACCGCGGTCTATAACTATATAAAACTATTTATAGGCCTTAGAAATACGCTTATAAGCGCGACGCCGAGCTATCGGCGTTAAATTATTATCTATTATATAAACGCGCTTACTATTATTCTATAGTAACTAAGTAGCGCTTAGTAAAAAATCCGGAATCTAACACTAATTAGTATAGGCTAAACGCTAAAGAGTCGGCGGACCTATAGCGACGTATTTTTAATAGCCGTGGGCGTAAGCGATATAGCGACTAGCGCTAGTACCGTTACTAGCCTTATTAAAGTAATCGACGCTAATATAGGCGTTTAGGCGAGATATATAAAATAAATAAGGAGCCTTATCCCTAATAGCCGATTCCTATCCGTTATCGGTATTATATTAAAGCTCTTAGAGAGCCATAACGATTTATAAATTAACCGACGATATTATAGCGACGGGTCGGCGTTACTATTAATAACATTAGTGATAGAATAGAGACGAATAAGATAATCGCCGTGTAGTCGGCGATTATAATAATAGACTAAAGATAGTTATAAGAGGAGAATTAGGAGCTATAAGAAAATCACGCGAGGAACTATATACTTATCGCCGAATAGTTACCTAAGGCCAGGCATAATATCCGCGAAAGGTTAGATAACTATAGGTAATAATAAGTATCGTGGAGTTTCTATAGTAATATTCGGATAATTTATAAGGTATATAGTCGGCGATGGAACGCCGACGAATAGGTAAATAAAAGGAGTAGCCACTCTTTTTTTCCTACGGGTTTTTAATAAGGGCTCGTATAGAACCAGATAAAGATAATTAATCGCGATAAACGCGTAATTAAAGGCATCACGATAATACGAGTCTGCGGGACTAGACTTATTAGGGGGGGGGGGGGGCAGTATAATAAGATAATCGTAGACCTATCGGCATATAGTCGGACCGATGGCCGCGTACGGACCACCGATCCGAACCTATCATTATGTGTATATTAAGGGATTAGTTTAATCCCTTAAGTTAAAGTCTTAGTTTAAAGTCAGCGCTTAGTTAACGAATATACTGCGGTTACTCTGCGATACTAAGCTATTAAGCCTTTTCTGTGATATCTTTTCCTTGACTAAAGTCTACGGACTTTCCTTTCGTTATACCTGGTTTCCGTTAAGGGCGGGACCGGTATAGTACCGAGGTGGAGGGGTAACGGAGACGGGGAGTAGGATTTTATAAAGGGTATAAACACGTATTTTAAGGGTTTAAATTAAAGACCGCTTATTTAGGACTAAGCCTTATATATCCGCTAGGCGGAGGTAAGTCGGTACCGCGTCTAGGCCTCCGTGTAGCTAAAGGCGATAATATTCGAGTTATTAGTAAAGCTAATAGTAGTGGTTCTCGCGGTATATTCGAGTTCTTTATATAGGGTGGAAATATATAAAATAAAGAGAATTAGGGAGACTAAGGACCCTTATAGAACGCCGGCATAGAGGGGCCGTGGGGCTACCGCCTAGCCGTTAAAGAGGAGGTAGACTATCCGGTCCTAAAAAAAGCTACTAGTTAGCTAGACGGCCTAGTCCGGGAATCCCTTACGCCTAAGGGACTTAAGTAGTCTAGTATAGGGGATAGTATCGAGGGCCCCGCGTATATCTAGCTAGAGTATTATAGGGGCGCCGCCTAGGGCCTAGGCGGCCCTAATAGCCTTTATCGCACGCTATATAGCCTTCTTTATACTACGTCTAGGTCTATTTCCTATTTAGCTACTAGGGAGTAGCCGGTATTCTTCCGCTACGGCTATAAAGCGGTCCGCTATAATACCCTTAAGCAGCTTTCTAATCGTGTTAAGGAGGGAGATCGGCCTTTAGCCTTTCGCTATCTTATAGTTACTTTATAAACAGCCCTCTTTTCGGATAATTATAACGGTAGCGGTACGGTAATAGCGCGGGAAGTAACTTAGGGATAGGCAGGCTAAGAGGATCATGGCTAGGATCTAGCGTAGGGCCGGGCTATAGGCCTTTAGGAGGCCTACTAAAAAGCCGTCTAGGCCGGGGGCGGCCTATAGTTTAGTTCGGCGGAGGCGGCCCTGGATATCCGCTATAGTAATGCTTCGGTTTATATTCTAGCCGGAGGGGTACTCTCGCCCTAGGGGCCTAGGATCTAAGTCTCCGGGGGGAGGGAAGAACTTGGCGTATAGGATATCCGCTTTTTTATTATAGGAGGTCGCTAGGTCGCTTTCGCCGCGGTATAGCGGTGGTATAGTAGGGGGGCCGGGTAGTTAGTGCCCCTTAGTTTAGGCCTACCTTTAGAGTCTTTAGAGGAGTCTATTATTCGCTTAGGTCGAATAAAGAAGGTAACGCTAATACTATCTCTTCGCTACCACGATAGCTTTATTACGGTAAAGCTCGGCTTACCTATACTCTTCTTACCTATTCTATAATCTTCTTACTATATATCGCCTATATAATCTACGCGCTTCTTAGGTTAGGGATATTAGCTTATTAGTCTACCACGGGCAGGGCGGGTAGCCAGGGGGGCTAGGTTAGCGTCGCGGGGCTATTTAGTTAGTAATAATAGTAAGGTCCTAGGTTAGCTAATTAAAGGCCTTATCGATATTAAAGGGCGTTAATAAGGGGCCTGGTTATATAAGAATCCCGGGGGCTGCCTAATAGGCGAGGGAAGGTATAAATTCCTTCTAGATCTAGCGTGGGCGGTTAGGGGGGGCGGGGGGCCATGGCGGGGCTAGATTAGCAGGGTAGTCTATATTAAGATAAATAGTCGCGGTTTAGGAGAGGTAATCTAATCCGATAACCTTGCTATCTGTTATAGGTTTTGTGTGAGGAGTGAAGAGAGTCGTTAAGACTACGATAAGAACAGGTCACGAAGCTGACCTTGGGGGGGAATGATTATGAGATTGTTCGTTAAGCCCCTTTAACTCAGGACTTAACGGGAAACCCCCTACTTAAGGGCCAGTGACTATCCTCCCTAGGACTAGTATATAATAACCTAAGGCTCTAAGATAACAGGTCTTAGGCTAACTTAATAGTCCTAAAACATGACTCGGTCCTAAATATCTCCTAGGGTTAACCTTAGGCCGGTTCCGGGTTCCTAACGTATTCCTCACCGCCCCTAAGTCCTATCCGACCCCCTTAAATAGAATATCCCTGATATTACGCCCCTCCTTCTAAGGCTCCTGTCCACGGGAGCCGGTGACCGTTGCTGGTCCGGACCCGTCCGTTAATCTATCCCGACCTAGGGACGGGCAGGCCGGCCTAAACCCTACTTATCGGGGCCACTAACTCCCTCCTTATCTATCCGAGCTAAACTAGACGTCCCCGTTAACCTGGCCTAACCTTCCTTTAATTAATCCTATTCTCTTTATATAGTATAACCGTAATCCTTATAAACCGGGAGACCCTGTTATCTTTAGATAAAGCATAACTCTCCTGGGTCCCCTTATTTATTACTATTATTACGATTATACCCTAATAAAGCCCCGAGCGCTCTAGCCGGGGCCCCTCCGATAAAGGGCTTTAGTCTAAATAAACTATAATTCTAAAGGCAGGTATTATATCGGTAAATAGTGGCATTTATAGGCAGTGAACCGTAGTCCTTATTACTTTAGTAATCCTCTAGGACTCCTTTTATCTACTCTTCTTACACTACCACTATTATTAAGGCGGCCTAAGATATATATATAAAGGGCCTATCCTAAATAAAGCCCGTCACGATATAATCCTAAATAATAAAGAACTTGCCTTATTTCCTTTATCGCCCTCTCGCGACTTATTTAGCTTAAGGCCGGGTAATAATAAGGCGTGATATTTATCGTGAATATTAATAATAATAGAGCCCCTCCGTAGACGCGTGTTCTATAATAGTACCCTAGACGCGCCCTTTATTAACTAAATAACCGTATCGTAGAAACCTATAATAGGTAGTTGTATCTAGGTAAAAGGGGAAGGAGTAATATAAGTAGGGCCTATATTAGGTTATACGCCTATACTAGTATAGGACTTTTCCGTCTGCCTAACTCGTTTTGTTATTTTTCCTTTTCCTTACCTATTCTTATTTGCTTATCTATAATAATAATAACGCTATTACTATTAATAGTAAGTTATCCGCCCCTGTCCACACTAAGGGTATTAACTTATCCTATCGACTCCTTATTAGGGTACGTATTATCTTTACGTGGTTCCGTGTATCGTATATAGGAACGCGGGCGGCTTAGGGTTCGGCTAATATTATAGTAGATTATTATTATTATCACCACTACTATTACTATTACTACTATATAAGTGTTATGCCCCCCCTTCGCGTAGACTGTGGGCTAACTTATAGTATTAGAGTAGACCATTATTATATAATAGCGCCCCCTGCTTTAGCTAATAAGTATAAAAAGTCCGGCGCGGCTAGTAAATCTAAAAAGTCCGGTAAGGCCGGTATAAAGTCTATTAAGGTGGCACCTAAGGTTATCGATAAGGGGATAACTAAGACTGCTAGGAAGAAGGTATAGCGGGCCGCTAAAAAGGCTTAGGCTAAGGCTAAGGCCGCGGCTATAGCGGCTGCTCTTAAGTAGTAGTAGTAGTAGTAGTAGTAGTAGTAGTCTAACTCTTTGTTAGACTTATTATCGGATTTATCTTCGGATTTATCGTCTTTTTCCTCCTCGGAGGATAAAGCTATCGAGTAGCTAGGTATAGCGGCTACTCTAGCTAAGTAAGCTACGCCGGTTAGGACCGTTAAGAAGCCGGCTATTACGGTTACTCCGGTTATTAAGTCGACCGGCCCTCTCCTTTTAGGGCGTAATAACTCGCCGTAAGGTGCTTTTAAGCCCCTTAGTAACCTAGAGGGCGTCCTTAACTATACTGGTTAGGACGTCGTTATAAGCGGTGGTGCCGATAGAGCCACCCTCTTTAACGATAAGGAAGCTAACTCCGATAAGTCGTCGTTATCGGAGTTCGCTTTATCCATAAACGGGTCTAGCGATAGACCCTTAGACTTTAGCGATAGCGACGGCGTCGAGATACCGGTGCGTCCCGTTATCTTAGTTAGGTCGGGCCTAGAGCTTCGTGCTCCTTATAGGCGGTGCGCCCGCGTACTGGGTTTCCTGGTGCTGCGTGGCGATAACGCTACCGGTCCTATTACTATATAGCCCTGCCGCGGCAATAAGGTATCCGATAAATACTATTACTACTATAATAGTAATAGCCGCGACTACGAGTTAGTACGTTTATATAGCTATAGTCCCCTCTACTTTGACCGCTCCCGAGGTTATTAACTGGATATATAGCTTTTATTACGGGCGGAGAGGGTAGCTAAGAAGCTATAGAAGATATTAGTGGCGGCCGTACGGGGCGGTGGTGGTCTAGACGACTAGGCGTCTATAAGTTAGCCCGATATCTTTATAAAAAGCACCGCTAATACACATAAGCGCCGGGCCTACCGGGTCCAAATTAAGCTATACCGGGCCCTTAAGGCTATAAAGAAGTATACCCGTGATAATAAGGGGTTCGACCCCGTGGCGCGTCGTTACTAGGAGGAGGAGGAGGAGGCGGAGAGGAAGCGCCGCGATACTCTTATTAAAACGGAGCGTTACCTAGCCACTATTATCCGCTATCTAGGCTAGTTAGTTAAATAAAATTTAAAGTTAGCCGGTCTTTATAAAAAAACCGGCTAAAACTAGATAAGGATTATTTATAGTGGTTATTAGGATTAGGCTAGGGGAGTTTAGGGGTAGGGGTAGGCGTTAGCGTTTTTTTTTTTTGATTTTTCTTTTTTCTATTTTTTTTTTATTTACTTCCCTAGACCTGAATAAGAAAAGTCCCTGCGGGGCACCGACGACGCTATTAACTGGTTTCCTTCTTTCGATTATAATACTCCTTAATAAGCGTGTTAGGGAGGTGTCTTCGTGGTTCCTAAGTATTATATTTATACTCGTACCCGGCCCACTTAATAAGGTATTCGCGCCTATTCCCGTTATAGCGATAAGCCAGGACTTCCTTTACCTTATATTTATCCGACTTTTATAGTTCGACCTTAATATCCGCGGGTATAGGCGACCTACCGTCCCGAGATTTCTATAGTTCGAGGAGCGAGATTAGGAAAACGTTATAAATCTTTATTAACTCCGGGAGCTATAGCTTATAGGCGAGCCTATACTAGCCTATTACGGAGGTAATCTTATAGGGGCCGAGGAACTTATCTAATAGTTTCTTATTAGGGCGATATTATTTAATATTCTTCGAGGATAGTAGTATATAGTCGCTAATCTTAAAGCGCTAGGCCGCCTAGCCGGCGTTATAGTATTATTTATAGGTGGTTTAGGCTTTCCTAATAAGGACCTTTATAGCCCTGCGATTCGATATAAGGTGCTTTACCCTTTACTCGGCTATAGCGGCACGAACCTCGCCCGACTTACGTATCTATATATTATATAGTCCGCGTGGGTTAAAACCTATTAGCGTAATAGAAGGGGTTTACCGGATAGCTAAATGCTATACGGTATTATAGGTAAACTAGGCTAGGGGTAGCTAGTTAACCTAGTCGTCCTATTATAGGGCACCGAATACCCGTAGAAAGTGCTCTAAGTTCTGGTTTTATTATTCCGTTTAGCTATCCGTCTAGGGGTAGAACGCGGTTAATAACCGCCGCTTAACGCTTAGGAGGCTATACAGGGTAGTCTAGAACTTACTAGTAAATAGGGACCCTCGGTCCGAAACGATGCTATTAAGTAGGCCGTAGATACTAAAGATATATACCCATAGAATACTAATAAGACCCTTAGCTATTAAAAAGCTATTATAGGGGATATAGATCGCGTACTTAGTGTATTAATACACCACGACTAGGATAGAATCCCTTTTCTTTCCCTATAAGGTTATAGGGGGGAGGCCTATCACGAAGTTTATCGAGATCTCTTAGAATAGCCGTTCGGGTACAGGCAGAGGTGCTAGGTACCTAAAGGGCTTATGCTAGCGCGGCTTAGTCCTCTAATAGATACCATATATAGGCACGAACTTCTTAATGTCTCGCGAGAGGTATTCCTAGTGGTAGGACTCGGAAATCCTCTTAATCGTCCGACCTAACCTATAGTGGCCCGTAGTAGGCGCGTTATAAAATGCCTAGAGGACCTTATCGCGTAAACCTAACTGGTTTAGTATAAAAAGACGGTCCCTAAAGTAGACCGCACCCTAACCGTTATAGGACTATAGGTCCGCTAAGTTATCTTTCGATGCTAAGGAGATATAAAAGGGATCGTCCTTTTAGGTAAAGATAATCTTATCCTTTAGGCTAGATAGACCCGAGGGCTTAGGTATACCACGGGCCCTTATAAGGCTAATAACGAACTTTTTAATGAATCCCTTAACGGGTTTTTACCGCTCTGCTTCGAGATCTGCTTAATCTATAGCAAGCTACGGCTTCCGTAAAAGCCTATCTACGGGGTTTTAAACGCCTAGGCGGTAACGGATCTTAAAATTAAAGCTTAATAGCTCCTCTAGCTAATAGGTATATTAAGGTTTAATTCGAGGCTTATTTAGTAGATACCGGTGGTTTAAGTGGTTAGTTAGCACCTCTACTAGGGTCTAATTATACGCTAAATAGTGGCGCTATTACTAGAACGCTTCGATAATCGCTATTAACTTAGTATCTAGTATCGGATAGTTTAGTTTAGGTCCCCTTAGCTTCCTAGATAGGAACGCCACGGGTCGCTAGGTTCGGTCCTTATACTAGCTAATTATAGCGCTTAGTGCGAAGTTAGACGTGTCGGGTTCTATACGAATAGGCAGGGCTAGGTTAAAATACCGTAGTATAGGTGCCGACTAGAATAACGATTATAACTTCTTAAAAGCGGCCCTCTTTATATCCCCTAACTAGAATATACCTAGTCTGCCCCCTAACCTTAATAGGTCCGTAAAAGGGGTAGTGACCTTAGAGTAGCCTTTAATAAAACGTTAGTAAAAACCGGTAAAACCCAGGAAGACCTAAATCTTTTTAACGGAAGTGGGTTCTTCCTAATCCTTAATAGCCTCGACCCTCTTTGGGTCTATAAAGACCCTATTAGGGCTATATATAAAGCCTAAGAACTCGACCTTTTACGTCTCGAACACGTATTTCCGAGGGTTTACGAATAGGGACCACTCCCTTAGGCGTATAAGGATCTCCTTAACGTGTACACGGTGGGTGCTAAGGTCCTTACTGTATATCAGGATATCGTCTAGATATATAACGTAGATAGTGTCGACAAGACCCTTTAAGGCTTTATTAATATAACGCTAAAAGCTAGCGGGGGTATTATATAAACTAAAGGGTATTACTAAATACTCGAAGTGTCCGTACTTAGTTCTAAAAGCCGTCTTTTACTCGTCCCCTTCTTAAATTCTTAAGCGATAGTAGGCGTCCTTAAGATCTAACTTAGTGTAGACCGTGGAGGACATAAGGCGGTTAAGGATCTTATATATTAGGGGGAGCGGGGTATAGTCCTTACGGGTAACCTTATTAAGGCCTTAATAGTCTATATATAGATATAGCTATCCACCCTTTTTTAGTATAAATAGGATCGGGGCGCCCATAAAGCTTATCGATAAGCGAATCCACCCTTTAGCTATAGCCTCCTTAATATAGTCTTAAAGGACGGCTAATTCTTACTCGGCTAGGGGGTAGATAGGGCCGAATAGGGGTAACTTACCTTCCTCTATCTCGATTATATAATCCTAACGCTAGTAGGCGGGTAGGCGGCCGGCCTCTATAATATCAAAAACGTCTAAAAACTC
Source organism: Sodiomyces alcalophilus JCM 7366 (assembly GCF_042370955.1). Classification (NCBI taxonomy): domain Eukaryota; kingdom Fungi; phylum Ascomycota; class Sordariomycetes; order Glomerellales; family Plectosphaerellaceae; genus Sodiomyces; species Sodiomyces alcalophilus. Next base: position 469,121 of record NW_027263536.1, on the reverse strand, counting down.
TTAATAGTATTCGGGGATAACGTTCCCTAACTCGTCCTTATTTAGTAACTCTTAATACGGCCCGGGATTAAGATATTCTAGGATTCCTTTATCTAGTTAGGTCGGGTTAGGGGGCACGGGGGGTATAGGTTATAACGGGTCTAATTAAATAACCGGGATTAAAGGACTATTAGGTAATATATCCTTTTTTTCCTTAGTGGCGTTCTACTTCGTGCCGATAACTCGGCCAATACGGGGGGCACCGGACTTTATAAGGCGGATAATAAGCTATACATGCTCCTTCGCCTTCTTTAACTCTCTCCGACCTAGGACGCCTCGAAGGTCCTCTTACTAGAGTCGATATATCTATTCGCCGGACCGGAAAGAGGTAACGGGGTTATATTCCACTAACTAGGGTATACCGAGGATAACTTAGGACCTATTAGGGTCTATATCCAGCACCTTAAACTTAATCGGATATATCCGGATCCGGTCTTAACTATCCGTGACCTTAATATACGTCTAGAAGGACCCGATAAACTATACGTCGACCCTAGGGATAACCTATCTAAGTTTTTTTAGCGGGCCTAAGGGCTTATAGTTAGGGGGTAAGGCTCTTCGGTCGATTAAGTTAACCTTAGCGCCTCCGTTAAGCTTAGCGCTCTAGCGGCCCTATCCGCCGCTTAGCCGTATCTCTAACTTCGCCTTAATCGCGCCCTTACTAGCGAAGAACGGCTAAAACGGCGGCTTATCCTAGGCCTAAGCCTATCTAATAACGGGGGCCCGGGGGTTAATCGGTAGGTTATTAGGGTTCTGATTAGCGGAGTATCCTAATAACTAACCTAAATTAGAGGTTTCCTTCGGGTACTTATTCCGGTAATAGCCCTTCTTATTATATCCGAAATAGGTAATATTGCTTTTATAGCGCCTTTTAGGGGGACCTTAGGTCTCTGTGTCGTCTACTTTAATTAACTCTACGAAACCTTAAGGCGGTATAGAAGGACGGGCCGTTATAGTACGGGCCCTATTAGGGGCACTATTACGCCCACGCTTTTCGCCGCGATTATGCCTTAGGCGATCATTCCGGGGTGGCTTTTCTTTATTTTTATATAAGAGGGTGATCTCCGCTTACCGGGCTACGACTCCTAGTGCCTTATTATCGGTGGGGATACCGGCTACTATAATCTAATTATATAGTGGCTTATTAAGCTTCGTTAAGATTAACTATATACACTACTTATCGGGGAAGGGTAGGGATACCTTATTAAATAACGAGTCTAGCCTATTAATAAACTTAGCGTAGGTCTGATTTAGTTTCTATATAGTCTAGTCCGAGAATAGCTTCTTAGTTATAGATATCTTACGGGTTTTATTATCGACTAATTACTCGGTTAGGAAGGTCTTAAGGTCCTCCTAGGTAGCACCTTTAGTCTTCTTATAGACGCGCCTATAGTAGGCACGCTATCGGGATTTTATAATCTTCGGTAGCAGGGTGGAGGTAAGATAGATCTTCTCCGTTTTAGACGGCTTAACCTCGTCGAGTATAAAGCGCTCTTCGATTTTTTTAATAAATATCTAGAACTAGTTGTAGGACTGCCTATCCTATTCGGGGAGCTTCTACGGAACTTTATACCAGCTTTTATAAGAGTCCCCTCTAGGGACACGCTCGGAGGTATCGGGGTCCTTCCCTTATTAAAGGGTAAGGAGGCGCTTCTCTTTCTTTTCGCGGGCTTAGCGGTCCTCGTGGTGCTTAATCAGGAAATTAAGTTCCGCCGATAATAGAGTGCCGGGGGGGCGGCTCTCGAGGTCTTTAATATCGAATTAGGGTCCCGTCCGAATAACTTAGGGGGTCCCTTAGTCGAGTAGTGGTCCTATTATAGGATTATGATCGTCCGGGTTAGCTTATCCGCGAATCTCGAATTCGGGGTTACTATCTTTATCCTCTAACTCGGGTATAAAGGATTACTCGCGATCGGCGCCTAATAGCCTGGCTTCGGCTCCTTTAGTAGCGGGGGAAGTATCCCGGTTACGAATAGTGGTAATGCGCTTAGGGGGTATCTTAGGTACTAGTTAGGGTAGTAATAGGATTTAGAAAATAACTTAGTCTTTTCGAACTCTTAACGGTCGTTATACCCGTAAACGGTTAGAACGAATAAAATATTATAGGTTTTATATAAGGAGTAAAGAGAGTCGTTAAGACTATAATAAGAATAGGTCACGAAGCTAACCTTAGGGGGGAATAATTATAAGATTATTCGTTAAGCCCCTTTAACTCAGGACTTAACGGGAAACCCCCTACTTAAGGGCTAGGGACTATCCTCCCTAGGACTAGTATATAACAACCTAAGGCTCTAAGACAACAGGTCTTAGGCTAACTTAATAGTCCTAAAACATAACTCGGTCCTAAATATCTCCTAGGGTTAACCTTAGGCCGGTTCCGGGTTCCTAACGCATTCCTCACCGCCCCTAAGTCCCATCCGACCCCCTCGAATAGAATATCCCTGATACTATCTATACCGTTATAACCGTAGCGGAGCCCTTAGGACGCCTAGATAAGGTTAATAATGCTTAGCCGCCGGCCTAGCCTATACTAGGTAGTTATTCCGGGGGGGGTAATAAGGTTAAGGTTTTAGCGGGTGGTTAGTATTAGGAGGGTACTAGACTTAGGATAGAATCTAGGGTAGCTAGCCTAAAGGGGATAATAGAGATTAAAGTCTCCGAGAAGGATATAGCGGCCCCGGGGGGGACCCTTATAAGGTCTATAGTTAAAGGGGTGTACCACGGGGTAAAGGCGGATTAATAGTTCTTAGAGTAGATTAACTAAATCGTGACGGCTTAGTCGCCTACGCTAAAAGTGACCGTATAGGAGTCCCGGTAGGCCCGCTATATCTATATACTAGGGGGGTATTATTTATAGATATAAAGCAGGGCTCTGCCACCTCCCTAGATTAGGAGGTACAGGGCCCTGCTTAGGGCTTTTAGCCCCTTCGTAAAGGGGTTAAGCCCTAGCTCTTAAATAGCTATTACGTTATACTCGGTGCGGGCCTATAGCGGGAGCTTTACACGGGCCTATTTAGCTCTTATATTCTAGGTTAGGACACGGAGTTTTATTATTTAGAGGGGGAGGGGTCTAAGGTTAAGCCGGTAAGCGTAGCCTCCTAGGTATCTTATATCGGTATCGGATCGGTCCTATAGGGGATAAGGAACGGCTTTAGTAGTCTAGAGGCCAGGGGGTATTCGCGGGGTCTCTTTAGTAGGCGGCCAGGACTATAGCGGATAGGGGCGGCCTATAATAGGGTAGGAGAGGGGGAGGGTAAAGGATAACGGAAGCGGGGTCGTGGGTATACCGCTTCGGTCCACTTTATAATATCGAATTCTCTTACCGGGTACTTATATACTTCCCGGGCTATTATAGCTTCCTGTTTTTTAACTTTATAGGCGTTATTAAAGGCTTTATGGTTCTTATCGTATACGGTATACCTTTAGGTGGCCTTCGGGGCCGACGCTAGGTAGTTCTCGAACCTATTCTAGTAGGTAGACTCGGGTTTAGCGTAGTAGCGATACCGTCTCTCCGCCTTTAGGCACTAGGCGGCTCTATACCTAAACTAGAAGCAGTTAAAGCACTATAGGAGGTTAATATCAGGGTTATAGGGCTTATATAGGTAACTACCGCCCTTTAGTAAGAGGCTATTTTATATAAGGCTCTCCGCGCCTTCCGGTAAGGTAGTCTTAATAAGCAGTATCGCTACCTTACTAGTACCGTATCTAAGGAGCCGGGTCCTTACTTAGTGTATTTTCGTGTTAGGGTTAAAGGTGCGTAGGGAGTATAGGAGCTTATTTTTAGATAATAGGCCTAGGATCGAATAGGGGATAGCCTTTGCTAGGACCGGGTAGGTACGGGTAGCTATTTTAGCTCTAGCGCCGAAGGCCTACTTAACCTAGTAGTTAGCGAAGGAAGACTACTATTATACCCCTCTAGTAAAGGTTAGGTATATATCGCTATTAGGTAGTCTCTAAGCCGCTATAGCGTTATCGCGGCTAGTGGCCGTATTTATAGCTTAGATAATATCTTTTAGCGACCGGGCTTAGAGTAATTAGTCCGGTTAGTCCCTATATTAAATAATTAGCTCTTTATAGTATTAAGCTAGAATCACCTTAGGGGGGGCTAGGTCCTATAAGGGTGCTATAGCGGGCGGCGTCACGGTTACTATAGCCTAGGTCGGCTTCGTTCCTTTTCGGAGTTCCTTTTTAATCGCACTTCGTATAATAGCGTGGAGGTATATAATCGGGGTTATTATAGTGCTCTGGCTATTAAGGCAGTATAGCTTAATAAGCTCTTCTACTAGCTTTATAACCTAATTAATCGTGTTCCTGTTAGCTAGTAGACTTTAGATTAACGCCTTAACTTATTAGATCTTTATTCTAGGGGCCCGCTAAGCCCCCGTATCGGTCTTAGTTTAGTTATATACGGGATTGCCCTGGTTTGGGCGGTAGGAGTTAAGTAGTGGTCGCTATTAGTAGGGGCGGTTTAAAGAGTTTTTGGGTGGTAGGCTAGTCGCCACCACCCCTTTTATCGTATCCGCCCCCGCGTCCGTACTACGGCTTCTACTTAGTGCTATCACGGCGTAGAGGAGGGGGTTAGGTTCCTTCTCTAATTGGTTTTATCGTTTTTACTGGAGTTACGCGTCGGTTAGCTCGAATCCCGTTGAAAAAATGTCTTAATAACTATATTGTCCGAGATACGTAAAGATAGATAAAATAATCGAAAAATAGCAGTGATTTTATAGTATAGAGTATTCGAGATAAGTTATAGTAAATAGCGGCAGTCTTATTACTATAAAAGTTTTATCGCGATATAGGTACATACCGGTACGCGATATATACAGCCAAGTTAGTAGCGTATATAGACTACTACGCGGGCTCGCGTAACCTTCTAAAATAGGATAGAGAGGGCTGCAAATACCAGACAGGGCGGCTGTAAATAGTGGTACTTAAAAAGCCGTATATAAGACCAGATCTCTAGGACCGCGTATATAGTTATATAATATCTATAACGTCTAGACCCAGACCACGGGTCTGCCCCTCTATAATCGGCCCTAAATTATTAAGCCATGCCTCGTGGTCTTGATAATTTTAATATAAACATAAACAGTAACCGTCTATAAAATATCTTTATTGCCCTGATCAGGGTATCTATAAGCAGTCCAGCAATAGTCCTTTATTCCTTGCGCGTGTATTCCTAAAGACGTCTCTTGAAGACGCGGGCACGAAGGACGGTAACCTTATAGATAGAGATAACCCCGTAAGTCCTTTATATGTAAGCTAGGCGGCGGCGGCGGCGGCTTCCTTAGTTCCTAGTCGTGACTATAGGAAAAAGTAACGCGGCGGGGCGGTGGTAGTGGGCGGCAGTACATAGGCGGCGGCCCTAGTAAAAGATCAACGACGTAAAACGCAGAACCAGGTAACTGCCGTGAAGATCGTGGCAGGAGAATTAATGGCGTAGCTTATAGAAGCAGGTGATAGAGAGTCTCGAGGTCTATAGACTAGTTAGGAGTTCGGAACTATATATTCTTAGGGTCTATAAGAAGATCGTGAGCGACGGGCCTATACGAAGATATCTCGGTATTCCTATATCTCTTATAGAGTATATCTATCTTTTTCTATTACCTAGATTAAAGCAGGCAGTCTACTTTGGTTCGTAGGCATAAAGCACGCAGGTCGGATCTTTTTAGCGCTGGCATGGTAAGGTATATAGAAAGGCAGGTCGGTTTATTAGTTCTTTCGTAGAGTCGGTGGGCGAAGAATAGAACCGGGTCTCGTGGCAGGAATATGGGCAGGACTCTTTAAGGCGGCAGAATTCATAGCCGGGCTCGAAGGATTAACTGAATTAACAGGATTAATCGGATTAATAGGATTAATCGGATTAACTATAGGTAGGCGGATTAGGCTCGGGCCGATAAGAGGAATAAAGATATCGGGGGCAAAGAAGAGTAGTAAGAAGAGTAGTAAGAAGAGTAGTAAGAAGAGTAGGAAAAAGAGGAAAAGAGGAAAAGCTCGTGGTGACTCTGCCGGCAGAAAACGGCAGGCAGGATTAAAAAGGGTAGGCGGGATTAGTAGCATATGGTCTGCTTCGAAAGAGATAACAAAGATATCTAACGCGTATTACTAAACTAACTAATAAGAATTTAACAACTAATAGGCAAAATCAATCAAAATTAAAGCCGTTCGAAAGCTCTTCTTCTAATCAGGCTAACGTGGTTACGAGCAAAATAAAAAGTAAAGAACTATAAAAGATATAGTCTAAGGAAAGTGAAAAGAAAAGGTAAAAAATCGGCAGGACTCCTATAGACTTATAGGTTGGGCCCCTGGCCTAGTTATCTATTGGCCCTAAAGCTTTATAAAGAAGCTCCTGCGCGGATAGCTTTCTATATAAATAATAAGCTGATTAGGGTATTCGTGTAGAAAAGAAGGGAATAAAAATCGGGCAGGGTAATATAGGAGAAAAGGGCAGGACTCTATATCTACCGGCCCTAAAGCTATATAAAGGGGTCCCCCTTAAGGGCAGCTTTCTAAATAACCTAAAAACAAAAATAAAAACAAGAGGTGCTGATTAGGTTAACGGAGCTTCAGGAGAAAAGAAAATCCAGCTCCAGGGCGTAATCCAAAGGAAAGACACGGCCCTAGATACGAGTCCACGAATAAGGGCGCGGCCCCCGTCTATTAGAAGACGCGGCCCCCGTTAGGAACTAGAAAAGCTCCCACGGACTCTACGAACAATTTCTGCTTCCAAAAATAGCTCTATTACCCTGATCAGGTAAAGGCAAAGGCGGGAAAAGGAAAAGGAAAAAGGGAAGGGAGGCGGGAAAAGGAAAGGGGAAAAGAGGTAGGGGGAGGGAGGAACATAGCGAGGAAAAAGTCCCTCGGCCCTAGAGGTAGATCCCCTTAAAGAAGACGTTAACGCCTATTATAAAGACTTTGCTATCGTTACGCCTTTTCGATCGCCTCTACTATCTGCTTACTAATGTATGAATATACCTCTTCGAGCGCACCTTTAAGGGAGTCTGCGAAGATCTCTTTAATCTTTTTCCGGAGGTACGGATTAAGGTAACGGCCGTACCACTCCGGGTAACTAATTTCGAAGTCGGGAGGTAGGAGGGAGAGTAGGTCGGTAGGCGGAATAGGGATAGGCGGAATAGGGACAGGCTAATCGGTAGGAATAGATTTAACTACTCGATCTTCCGTCACGAAGCCGATAATGCCGGTAGTCTTATTAGTAGGCGGACTCTTCGGGACTATAGAGCTACGGGGGCTCTTCTCCACGGCGGGCGCGGCAAAGCTAGCACGGGAGCTTTACGCCGGAATAAAGGGGACGGCGGAGTCTATAGGAGGACTCTTTTCTACTATTAGAATAGGAGGAGGGGCGGCGGTAACGGCGGGTTCCTTTATCACGGAGCTTATAGCGGAGGGACTCTTCGGCACCGGTGCCACGGAGTCGGTAAAGGCAGGGGAGCTAGTATAGAAGCTCTTTAAGGCCTCGGGCGTAGCAGAGCTAGTATAGGAGCTCGGCACCGGAATAACAGGATTAACGGACTTAACGCGCTAGTTCCTCTAAAGCGCGGAGCTATCGTAGCTTTTCCGGATTATAGAGCTAACAAGGCTCTTCTTCCTCTTCGGGTATATACGCCGGCGGTAGCTATCCTAACCGCAGGAATAGCACCTGATTAGACGAATAGGAACGTGCTAGGCGGCGGGGCTCTCTTCCTAACGAATAGCAGGACTCTGTTACCGAATCGGGCTTTTCCGTGGAGTTGTACTTTTACCGCGGCGGCGGCTTTTCTAACTACTACTTTGGCTTCTTTAGCTACCCTCGGCAGGCTGCCTATAAGCGACGTTACTGTTAGTCTGATTAGACGAACAGGAAGTAAATGGTAAAGAGATATCGCGTGCCCTTTAAGCGTGGAGCTCTTCTAGAGCTGCCTCGCACGCCTTTAGCGTAACTCTCGCGACGACCTTAAAATAGGAGGTTAAGCCGATTAGGAAGAACAGGAACGTATGCTATACGCGGCTCTAACCACCCAAACTAGTGGTATATATCCTCCTCTTTCCACGACGCCGTTATTATAATACCTTCCTTATTATATTCGACTATTCATATATAGGCAGTCTCTGCGTCGGATTAGACTATTCTTTCTAAGCAGGCAGTCTTTGCTTTTCCGGATCCGTGGTACTTAGGACCGTGGAACCGGATGCGTAAGACTATTAATATACAGGCAGTCTCTGCGTCGGGATAGTTTACGGCTATTACTAATAAGCAGGCAGCCTCTGCTTTTCCGAAGCATTATCGGGATCACTTTTCCGGAGACTCGGGCCCCGGGAAACTGTTTTCGTAGATTTTAGAGTATATAGTGTTTTTATTATTTTTATTATTATAGCTGTATCGTATCCAGAATCTAAACTCGTATCGTAACCTTCTCTTTCTCTGGTGTCCACGTAACACGCTATTCTTCCGGGCCTTGACTTAAGCCTTTCGGCCGCTATTAGAGGGGAAATCTGTGACTAAAACTGTATCGTATCCGAAGCCTATATCGTATCTAATACTATATCTAAACCAAGACTTAAGACTTAAAGACTTAAAGAAACCGAAGACTTAAGGGAAAACCGTGACCGTATTGTATTAATAACGTGTTAATAGGCCGTTTATTTAAGCAGGCCGGAACTACCCTCGTGCGCAGGGTTATAATCTCCCACGCCGATTATATCCGCCTCTAAGCACTAATTAAAGAAAGGCGAAGCCGTCACTATACAGAACGGCTCCGCTAGGGCTAAAACAAATAACTAACTAATAGGCTAGCCGAAAGAAGGGTAGGCTCGTCACGGGTCCGTATCTAGAGCTAAGGGTCCCGAGGAGACGGTCGCCGGGCCTCTAGAAGGGTCGGCAGTGGTCCGATCAGGGGAACGAATAGCTAGATAGGTAGGCGGGCCTACAGTCGGCTCTTCTGGATCGTCTAGATAACCAAAAAGGGAAGGATAATATAAATTATGATTGTATTGGGTGATAGGTAATGATCGTGAAAGATTAGACGAAAAGCTAGCTAGATATAGTGGGTCTATTCCGAAGAATAGCCGCGTATAAGACTGTATCTCTGGGACTAAGTGGTTACGTGATATCTAACGTCCTGACCCGGAACACGGGTCTGCCCCTCTATAATACCACTCTCGGAAACCTATAGTTTCAAATAAAGCCTTACTACCTCTTAACTATAAACTCTCTATCGGAACCAGCTACCTATAAAAAGGCCATGCAAAGCTTAGATAAATCATAATAGATAGACGCTATAGTAGCAGAAATAACAGAACTAGAAAAAAGAAAGACCTGGGATTTAATAACTATAAAAGATACGCCCCTTCATAAAATAAAGGAAAAATACAACGTCCTAGGCGGACGATGGGTCTATAAAATAAAACTAAATAATAAAGGAGAACCAATAAAATACAAAGCAAGATAGGCTATATAAGGCTTTAATTAAGTACTCGGAATCGATTACTTGGAAACCTTTTCTATAACCTATAGACCCGAAACATATAGACTTGCCTTCCTTTTAGACGTTTCCTTAGGCTGGAAATTCAGACACTTCGACGTAAAGAACGCCTTCGTATATACTGATATACATACTCTAATATACACTGTTTAACTAACGGGTTTCAAAAAACAAGAAGGGAATAGTATAACTATCTATGAGCTAAATAAAGCTTTATACAGCCTAAAACAGAGCCCTAGACTGTGGTATAACCTCCTAGTTAAAATCCTAACTAAACTAGGCTATATAGTCTCCGAGTTTAATAAAGGACTCTTTATATATCATGATAAAGGAGACCGAGCCATATTCCTCTGCCACGTAGATAATATCGTGATTATAAGTCCTTTAGATACTATAATAGATTACCTTTATAAAGAGATATCTAAAGATATTTTACTAAAGAACTTAGGTGAAGTATATACCTTTCTAGGCAATAAAATAAATATAAATATAACTAAAAAGATACTCTCTATAAGTTAACTACCATATATAAATAAAATACTAGAAAGGTATAATAAACAAGCTCTTAAAAAGGTAGATACCCTATATATTTATAAACAGGTCCTAATACCAAACCCTGACTAGGCGTTAAAAGAAGACATAAAGAAATATCAATAAGAAGTAGGAGCTTTACTATATCTAGCTCTTTACTCCAGGCCCGATATAACCTACGCTGTTAATAAGTGTGCCCGATATATAAGTAATCCCTCGAAGGAACACTTTATAATATTAAATAGAGTTTAGGCCTATATAAACGCATATCCTAATATAGGTCTTCTATATAACTATAAAAGAGATAACCTATCTATATGCGGTTACTTAGATACCAGCTTTCCAGATATTCTTAAAGATAAAACGTCTACCTCGGGATATATATACTGCGTAGGAATAAATAATCCGATTAGCTAGACCTTATCGAAACAGAAAGTCGTTGCTTTATTAACAACAGAAGCCGAATATATGGCTCTAACCGAGGCTACAAAAGAAGGAATCTATATATATAATGTATATACTAAACTCATAGATAACCTTAATATAAGATTCAGTTATAATAAAAACCGAGGATTTCTACTATTCTTATAGATAGCGAGAGTGCTAAAAAGGTCGCTAAAAACCCGGAATTTCATAAAAGAGTAAAGTATATCGATAGACAGTTTCACTTCTATAGATAATAACTATAGAAAAATAATATAAAGGTAGTGTATATAAACACTAAATACAATATATACGATATAATAACTAAAGGGCTACCAAAAGAGACTCATAATACACTCTGCGGTTATATGAACCTAGGTTATAAAGACCATACACTATCCGAATATAACCTACTACCTTATAAAGAAATAAAAGAACTTAAATACCAGGTTTTTTACCTATAAACAGGTTTTTCTAGAATAAAATTACGATAGTTTTTCAACTTTTTCCCTACACTATAACAAAGATAAAGGTTTTCCTTTTTTTTCCTCGCCTTAAAAATATATAGACTAAGAAATAACTAGCTAAGCTGCACCTAATATATAAGAGTCAGCTTACGGGGGGGTGTTAGTACTATACCCAGAAAATAAATATATCTATATACGGGATAGTACGATATACGAAACCTCCTGTAAGTCAGGGACTTCCTGAGTCCCCCAGGGACTTCCTAAGTTCTCCCGAGTCCCCCCGGGACTTCCTAAGTCCTCCCGAGTCCCTCAGGGACTTCCTGAGTCTTCCAGAGTCCTCCCGAGTCCCCCGGGACCCTAGGTGGACCCACGGACCTTTAGGACCTTCGGAGAAACCCATAGACCCTTACCTATACTTCGAGGGTCTGGATACCGAATTAGTCGCTTGAATAAACCGTAGGAAACGGTTATATATACCAGGCTGCCTGCCTCCCTGTTCCTTTCCTTTCTCTCTCTCTGTATCTTACTTCTATAGTCTTTATAGTCTTCTATAATTCAAACTGCCTCTTTTCCTCTAGATTTTCCTCTTCCGTTCTATCTCTTCGTGACCGTTATAAAATATATACTATTTTTTCTATCGGGGAAGGGTAGGGATACCTTATTAAATAACGAGTCTAGCTTATTAATAAACTTACCGTAGGTCTAATTAGGTTTCTATATAGTCTAATCCGAGAATAGCTTCTTAGTTATAGATATTTTACGGCTTTTATTATTAACTAACTGCTTAGTTAGGAAGGTCTTAAGGTCCTTCTAGGTAGCACCTTTAGTCTTCCTATAAACACGCCTATAATAGGCACGCTATTAGGATTTTATAATCTTTAGTAATAAGGTGGAGGTAAAATAGATCTTCTCTGCCTTAGACGGCTTAACCTCGTCGAGTATTAAGCGCTGCTTAATTTCTTCGATAAACATCTAGAACTAGTTATAGGACTGCCCGTCTTATTTAGGGAGCTTCTACGGGACCTTATACTAGCTCTTATAGGAGTCCCCTTAGGGGGTATATTCGGAGGTATCGGGGTCCTTCCCTTATTAGAGGCTAAGGAGACGCTTCTCCTTCTTTTCGCGCTTAGCGGTCCTTATAGTATTTAATCAGGAAGTCGAGTTCCGCCGATAATAGAGTGCCGGGGGGCGGCTCTTAAGGTCTTTAATATCGAATTAGGGTTCTATATAGATAACTTAGGAGGTCTCTTAGTCGAGTAATAGTCTTACTATAGGATTATAAGCGTTCAGGTTAGCTTATCTACGAATCTCGAATTCGGGGTTACTATCTTTATCCTCTAACTCGGGCGTAAGGGATTACTCGCGATCGGCGCTTAATAGCCCGGCTTTAGCTCCTTTAATAGCGGGGGAAGTATCCCGGGTATAAATAGGGGCGGTATACTTAAGGGGTATCTTAGGTACTAGTTAGGGGTAATAATAGGATTTAAAAAACAACTAGTTTTTCGAACTCTTAATAGTTATTATACTTATAAATATATAACGAAAGGAAAGTCCGTAGACTTTAGTCAAGGAAAAGATATCATAGAAAAGGCTTAATAGCTTAGTATCGTAGAGTGATCGTAGTATATTCGTTAACCAAGCGCTAACTTTAAACTAAGACTTCGACTTAAGGGATTAAACTGATCCCTTAATGCTCATACAGAGATAGGTTCGGATCGGTGGTCCGTGCGCGGCTATCGGTCCGACTATATGCCGATAGGTCTGCGATTATCTCGTTATACTACCCCCCCCTTAATAAGTCTGGTCCCATAGACTTATATTATCGTGTATTACAAACAGCGTATAACTCAATTACGTAAAATAAGCGATCGATCTGTTGATTTAATTGACTCTGTAGAAACCTCTAATCGTAGTGCTAAATTCCTGCCCTTATTTCTATGGCAGATCCACTCCTACTTTCGGGCCCGGAATAACCCGCTCTGAACCTACTTTAGGCCAGCCTATACGACACACCCCCCTAACTAAATAACTATATAATAGTTGCTTAGTTAACGTTATTCATAGGCGTCTTCTATTAATATATCCCCTTCTATAACGTCCACGTAGCTTTTATCGAACTTCTCTTCCAGCTCTTCCAGATACTCCGGTAAGATCTCCTCCAGCTTATTTATATAGAGACGTCCCTGTATATCTATTACTCCTACCTATTCCCTGAAGCTCACGAAGTTTTCCTTAGACAGGGCCTTTATTAATCTATCCGCGATTATATCGGCGCTTATAACCTAGCTAACTTTAATCCTTCCACGCTGCTACGCCTCTTATAACCAGCAGTTATATATATCCACGTGCCGTAAACGCGTGTTTAATTAAGCGATCTCCGCCGTTAGCAGGCGTATCGTTTAGCTATTATCGTATCGTATCTTTAGTCGTGGATCGTCGAATATCACACCTATCGCCTCTAATAGCCTCTTCGTGAATATCCCTTCCTTCGCACCTTATACTAGCAAGAGCAGCTCTGCCTCTATTATTAACGTTATTACCGTTACTTACTTATTAGCTCGCCAGGCTACTATGCCTCTAAACAGGCGTATTATAAATACCTAACTGCTTTTATAATCGATTAAGTTATCTATAAAGGACGCGTCGGTAAACACCTTAATAAAGTCGCCACCGCCTAGTTCTAGGGCGTAGGTTTATATAGCTAGCAGATATCGGATTAAATAGTCGGCTACTTTGTGATACTAACGGCTCGGATTTATATTAAATCTATAGAGTCGAGATACTATAAAGGCGATATCAAGGCGGGTAATCACTATAGCATATAGAACTAATCTTATCTTTTATTAATAGCTTTTAACGGTAGTGGACTTCCTAGCGTATGGTAGCAGCTCTGCCGGCTTTATAGGACTTATGGGTTTATAGTTAGATGCCGTTAATAATAGATATCCTACCTTTATAATATAATCGCGTTATAATAACTATATCCTCCTAGATAGATGGTCCCGAATAACCTTAATCCTAAGGAAACACTATAATAGCTGCCCGCCTTATAGGGCGTAGTGCTTTCGTAGGCTCGCGATAGCCTATTCTATCTCTTTCTTAAAGTCATCCTTAAAGCCGATCACGATATCGTCTATATAGAAGAACAGGATTAGCCCACGGCGTATAAAGTAGCAGGGCTCTTACGGCACTATCTTAAACCCGTCTCTTTTTAGCACTTCTATAATATGCTTTTACTATAGTAGTAGAGACTCCCGCAGCCCGTATAACGCCTTCTTTAGTAATAGTAATTAGCCCGGCACCGCGGTCCTGGGCGGGAACCGTATATATATATTATGGGGTAGAGGGGCGTGCACGAAGGCGTTAACGATGTTATACTATACTAAGAATAAGTCGAAGCGAGCGGCGATTGCTATTAACGATCTAAAGGACCGACCGGCGAGCGTGGCTGTATATATATCTTCTAATAAGTCCTGATACTATTAATCTCCGCGGACCATTAATCTAGCCTTATACTTTTATAAAAAGCCGTGCTTATTAAACTTATAGGTTATTACCTATATACAGCCTAGCACTTAATGCCCCTTCGCCCTGTCCTTCGGCACCGTGATCCACGAGCCTATCTCTTTATAACTCTTTAGGTAATCCCTTTAGGCTTATCGGAACAGGATTTCGTATAGGTGGTCTTTAAGGTCTCGTTGATTTCTCGGAGGGGCCCGCAGTTACTTACGGTATATCTTACGGTAGGGTCTTTTAAGTGCCTTTTTAATTTTTAATTTCGTTAGCGGCTTACTATTTAAATTACGGACTAATAGGGCATATCTTCCTGCGTTAAAAGCAGAGATCCAGACTCGGTTACTACTATAGCTTCGAAATCTAGCTCCCCCCTGCTTTATAGGTATATAGCCCGTAAAAGCAGCCGCTGTAAGCCCTGCCTAAGGAGGGGTTTCTGGTAGAGTTAGAAGGTGACTATCCAGGTATTAGTAATTAATCGCGGCTATAAAAGAGTCTTTTTCTAGCTCTGGCCTCGCAGGCTCTATAAGCTCCTCCTACTATTCCGGCCTCTCGGGCTCTATAAACGGTTCTACCCCCCGAGCCTCGAGGCTAGCAGGCGCAGCCCTTAGGAGAGGTTTATTAACCTCGCTGCCCGACTAGAGAATAGGCTCGAAGTATGCTATTATAAATATATCGGCTACCTATTACGGCTCGTCTTACTTAATTATATATAACTCTGGTAGGCGGATCTAATTAACGATATCCGCTAGCTGCTCTTCCGTTAATTAATATAAATCGTCCTTTAGGGCTTCGAGTCTACTATTAAAATACTCTTATTCGTTAAAGATAACGTTATATATACGTATAATCCCGTTCCTTTAAAGGCCAGGAACCTAGATACGGTAAATATTAGTTAAATCGTAGCCCACAAGGTAACCGATATAGGCCCGCGGCGCTAGCCGGTTTTAAAGCTTTCTAGACCTTATCAGAGCTGCTCTAGTTATAGGAAAAGCTTTATAACTAAAGGCCCGAAGGTGCCCTAGCTACGGCTTACGTTAATAGATAACTTTAAACGGGGTCTTCTAGCTAAGGCGTTATTTAGGTATTCTGTTTTATACGTAAGCGGTAGTAGGGACGACTTTAACCTATAGGAAATCGGGTAATCGGGAGTATATTTATATAGCTCGTGCCTTCTCCATAATAACAGCCCTAGATCTTTCAGCACCACCGTTTTATACGGGGGTCTCTACTAAAGAGGACTCTAACTAGATACTAAAACCCTTAACTACGCCCTATATTTCGAGCGATTATATTAGTTCGTTATCACACTTAAAGACCCGTACCTGCCGGTTAAATTAACTCTAAACCTATCGGATATATTGGTTTATAACTATATAGATATCGGAAGCCCTCTTTAACATTATAACGTAGTAGGCCACGAACCCGCTATATCGATCCGTAAAGAATATAATCCGTATATATCCGTTAGCGGTTAGTAGGAAATCCGTAAAGTCGATCGCCTACCTCTCGCCGGCGTAGCTTAGAGCTATACGGGTCCTCCGGCTAATCTAACGACCTATCTTCGATTAAGCGTAGGCGTTACACTCTACCGTTCCTGGCCCCTTTAGTTTAACGCCCTATAACTACTCTTCTAGTTATTTTATTATATTAGGGCCAGTATGCCCTAGCCGGAGGTGCTATAGGTTACCGTCGGCTTAGCTAGCTGCCCTCTTAATCGGTTTTCGGATTAATAGACTCGGGGCTAAAAGAGCAGTTATAACGGGGGCGTTAATAACTAGAAAAAGCTTTATAACGGTTTAATCGTAGTAGACACTTAGCTTATAAAGGATTAATCGGTCACGGCGGTATATATAATCGTTTAGCGGCTCTTAATCCCACTAATAACCGTTCTACCATATCTTCTTATTAGAGACTAGGTTATAGACAAAGTCTTCGTAGTAAGCTACGTCTTTTAACCGGAACTTTATCGGGCCGGCCGTTCCTTCTATTATAGTAATAACGTCTCTATAGCCTTAAATCGGCACCGTTATAGTCCCAGCGATTATAACGTTACTAGGGCGGGCCGGTCTATAATCCGTAAATCTGCTTCTATTATAGAAAACGTGGGATATAGTACCTGAGTCTAATATAGCGGACTAATATAATAGATATACAGCTACTAAGAGGGCGGCCGCCGGAGCTTCTAGCCGGCGTGGCTCGTAACGGATAGTGTTTAACGCCTTACCTTACGTAGCTCCTATAAGCTTTTCTAGCTTCGCGGTCCTCTTAAAGAATACTTTATTATTATTACCGGCAGCCTTTATAGCCGTATATAGTCACGCCTCCTCTAGGGCTTTATTATTATTATTATTATCGCTATTACCGCCGCCGCCGCCGGCTTCGTTATTATTATCTATAACTTTATATTCGGTAGCGGCGGTAGCGGCGGTCCTCTTCTTCTTATTCCGGGACCTAATCTTCTCTATAGCATATTATAAATCCCGGTCTATCCTAAGGGACTTCTCCATAAGCCTTCTAATAGGGTCGTTAGCTTAAAAACCCTCCGGCGCTAACTCCGGAAATAATATCTAGTAGCCCTATAGATCGTGGCCGCGCTAGTAGCACGCGGGGTACTTATCCTTATAGAAGAGTGATTACCGGCGCTTAGAGCTTATACGGTTAGTTAACTTACCTTTAGGGTAGACACTACGGCCCCGCTAGGCTCTGGTCCGGTTACCGTTCCGGTTAGCCCTCCTAGCCTGTTATAGTCCGTTATTATTATCGCCTAGGTTTAAGGCCGGGAAAGCTATAGTTCTATAGCTTCGAGTAG
Organism: Sodiomyces alcalophilus JCM 7366; assembly: GCF_042370955.1. Classification (NCBI taxonomy): domain Eukaryota; kingdom Fungi; phylum Ascomycota; class Sordariomycetes; order Glomerellales; family Plectosphaerellaceae; genus Sodiomyces; species Sodiomyces alcalophilus. The sequence goes on along the minus strand of NW_027263536.1, from coordinate 451,857 downwards.
GCGGCACGTTAAGTTATTCCGCCGCCTTCTTTCCTTCCGCGATAAGGGCTATCGCCGACACTATCTTAAGGTTTAGCGTTACTTCCTTTATATCTACCTAGTTACCTAGGGCAGGTTGTATAGCGTTAAAGAAGTCGTTTATCTAAATCTCCCGGGGCTTATTATATATCCCGACGTTATAATAGTCCTAAAGCCGGTTATACTAATCGTCTAGCTAGGCGCCCACCTTCCGGGGGTTAGTGGGCGGCTTACTCTTATATAGATTATAGTTCCTTTAGGAGTCCTTTATACGGGTCGCGATATAGGGTACGGCGTCGGCTTATACTGCTACGTAGATCTCTTCCGGAGTAGTGCCCTTTATTAGGGCCTTCCGTCTTTTCGTAGCGATAGACTCTTCCACCCACTTAAGTATACCGTTAATGCCCTTCTAATAGGTCTTATAGTCTTTACGATCTTCTTTATATCGGCGGTAGTCTTCGGTATAGGCGGCCTTGCCTATAGCCGTTAGCTCGGATATATTAGAGGGTTAGCCGTTAGCGTTAGCGATAGAGGCGTAGGAAGCAAATTCGGGACGGGTAGCTCGTAGCGGCCTAGGCGCTGGATCGTCAGGGCGTAGGAAATCCCAGATTCCGTTACTTCGGGCCCTGACTTTATAGAGGCGCTTCCATAGCTCCTAGTCTTCGTGGCTTATATAGATAGTCGTATTAGAGGTTATAGTTATAGCTATAGGCAGCTCGGCGTAAATAGCTTTAAAAGGTTATCGAGTAAAATAAGACTCCTAATTATTATAAACAGCATATAACTTAATTACGTAAAATAAGCGATCGATCTGTTAATTTAATTAACTCTATAGAAATCTCTGATCGTAGTGCTAAATTCCTGCCCTTATTCCTATAGCAGATCCACTCCTACTTTCGGGCCCGGAATAACCCGCTCCGAACCTACTTTGGGCCAGCCTATACGACATCGTGATGCCTTTAATTACGCGTTTATCGCGATTAATTATCTCCATCTGGTTCTATACGAGCCCTTATTAAAAATCCGTAGGAAAAAAGAGTAGCCGCTCCTTTATTTACCTGCTTATCGGCGTTTTATCGTCGACTATATATCGCGTGATTTATCTAAATATTACTATAGAAACTCTACGCTGCTTATTATTATTACTGGTTATCTAACCTTCTATGGATATTATACCTAGCCTTAGGTAACCGTTCGGCGATAAGTATATAGTCCCGTTACGTATAATTCATCGTAGCAATTCCAACCTTCCTTCTATAACCATCTTTATTATCTTTATATCGCCGATTATATAGCGACGATTTATTATCACTATCCATTAATCATTATTATCTTCCGCCGTCCTTTCGCTATCCTGTCGTTATATCTAATATTTCCTTATAGGTAGTTATCGCTATAAGCAAGAGGCCCTTTAACGAGGCTCAGGGATAGTTTAGCGCTATCGCCGATAAAGCGCTATGCTAGCGTTACGTTACCCGCTTAGGCAGCTATATCGAAGTTAAGTGTTTCGATAAATCTAATAGCCGAGTAGGCGCTAGTCGTTATATTACCTATGCTCGTGACTAATAATAATACACCGCCGTATATTCGACCATCTTTCGGCGTTCCTTATTTTTATACTAAAAAAAATTATTATTAGATCCCGGAGTTTCTAATAGGTGCTGCTTAGCTATTTTAGAATTATAGTAAGCGTATACTTAATAAAAACGACGATTTAACGCTAATTTAGCGTTAGCGTGCTTATACACGTATCTTTAACACTTATAAATAGTTCCGGGCGGTCGTCCTACGGGGCGATCGTAAGCTTCCTATTAAGGCTATAAGTTTCTTACTAATCGGTCGGCGATTATATACTAATTATTAGTAGAACTAGTAGCTTCTTTTAGATAAAGTTACTTCTCTACGGTCCGTTATAACGCTATAGTTTATATACCGCCTTAGTCGCGTCACTAATAACGATACCGTAGTCCTCCTAGACTATATTCGCCCCCCCCCCCCCCCCCCGCGAGGATAATTTACGGGATATTAATTCTTTCCGGCGTTATGTTACCGACTTACATGCTATACACCGCCGCCCGCACCCCGATAAGGATAATTAGGAGGGTATTAAGGCCTTCCTAGCTCTGCCTAGCCTCGCCGCTCTATTAGCGGCTATTAATAAGCCTCGACGGCTTATCCTTAGTTATCGTTTTACCGGCCGCAGGGCGACTCCTCGCCGTAGCTATACTCCTTATACTAGGCCTTTTATTACCTAGCTCCCGGCTATTAAGCTAACGCCGACCGATAAGCCTATTCGTCCTCCTTGCCGCCGCGCCTCCGCTACCTTATCCTTTATAGTTATCGATAACACCGATACTAAGGGTATTCCCGGTCCCTTCCAGTCTAACCGCTAGCGTCGTGCGTCTAGCGCTTCGTTATCCGGTAACTTTAACGATTCTTTCTATAGATTCGACGACTAATTTTTTTTTCATTCGCTAAGTATTCGCCGGTAATAATCGCCTAAAATAGCGTTAAACTTTATATAGATAGTTTTATAATTTTAGAATTAGTTAGGGCTTAACCCTATTTTATATAGTTTTATTTTTATTTATTAGTTCTTACTCCGCTATCCTATATATATACTAGGAGCCAGTATTCTAACTATACGGTCCTTCTCTAATGCCTATAGGGGGGAAAACCGTAGTATAAGACTTAGGGAACTAGTATAAGACTTAGATAAAAACCCCTATACCCTCCTCCGCTAGGATTACTGCCTTATACGGGTACCGCGGGGGCCCTATTACTAACTTAATATATATCCGAAACTCGTGGCTTTTATTCTAGGAAGCCTATAACGTTTTTGCCCGTAGCGACTTTAAGGCCGACTACGTGCTCGATTAACGGCGCGCGCGTAATTATCTTAGTTAGTTTTTATACGCCTTCTATATGCCCTAGGGCTATATTAGGGGCATTCCAGTTAAGGGGCGATAAGAGATATTAAGGAACGTGTGGACGGAACCCGCCCCTAGGAGGACCCTAGGCTGGCACGTAAACGGGTTTATTTAAGTTAGTAAGAGTCCGTTCAAGACTTAGGGCCTTAGGCTCGGCTGCCTACTAGGAGGATAGCTAGGGGACCTTAAAGTAGACGTTTTCCTGTTAAGTCCTGGAAGGGAGGGCTTAACGAATAATCTTATAATTATTCCCCCCCCCTAAGGTTAGCTTTATAACCTGTTCTTATTATAGTCTTAACGACTCTCTTTACTCCTTATATAAAAACCTATAATATTTTATTCGTTCTAACCGTTTACGGGTATAATAACCGTTAAGAGTTCGAAAGACTAGTTATTTTATAAATCCTACCACTACCCCTAGCTAGTACTTAAGATACCCCCTAAGCGTACTACTATTATTCGTACCCGGGATACTTCCCCCGCTATTAAAGGAGCCGAAGCCGGGCTATTAGGCGCCGATCGCGAGTAATCCTTTACGCCTAAGTTAGAGGATAAAGATAGTAACCCCGAATTCGAGATTCGCGGATAAGCTAACCCGGACGCTTATAATCCTATAGTAGGACCACTACTCGACTAGGGGACCCCCTAAGTTATCCGAATAAAACCCTAATTCGATATTAAAGACCTTAAGAGCCGCCCCCCCGGCACCCTATTATCGGCGGAGCTTAATTTCCTGATTAAGCACCACGAGGACCGCCGAGCCCGTAAGAAGAAGGAGAAGCGCCTCCTTACCCTTTAATAAGGGAAGGACCCTAATACCTCTAAGCGTGTACCCCGAGGGGACTCCCGTAAAAGTTAGTATAAGGTTCCGTAAAAGCTCCCGGAATAGGACGGGCAGTCCTATAACCAGTTCTAGACCTTTATCGAGGAACTTAAAGAGCGTTTTATACTTAACGATATCGAACCCACCGAACCGGAGAAAATACACCTTATATCTACCCTGCTACTAAAGACGATAAAGTCCCGCTAGTATGCCTATTATAGACGTATGTATAAGAAGACTAAAGGTGCTACTTAGGAGGACCTTAAGTCGTTCCTAACTAAGTAATTAGTCGATAATAAGACCCGCGAGATATCTATAACTAAAAAGCTATTCTCGGACTAGACCTTATAAAAGCCTAATTAGTCTTACGCTAAGTTTATTAATAAGCTTAACTTATTATTTAATAAGGTATCCCTACCCTTCCCCGATAAGTAGCGTATATAGTTAATCTTAACGAAACTTAATAAGCCATTATATAATTAGATTATAGTAGCCGGTATCCCCACCGATAATAAGGTATTAGGAGTCGTAGCCTAGTAGGCGGAGATTACCCTTTTATATAAGAATAAAGAAGAGCCACCCCGGAACGATCGCCTAAGGTATAATCGCGGCGAAAAGCATAGGCGTAATAGTGCCCCTAATAAGGCCCGTACCGTAACGGCCCGTCCTTTTATACCGCCTTAAGGTTTCGTGGAGTTAATTAAAGTAGATAATATAGAGACCTAAGGTCCCCCTAAAAGGCGCTATAAAAGTAATATTACCTATTTCGGATATAATAAGAAGGGCTATTACCGGAACGAGTGCCTAAAAGAAACCTCTAATTTAGGTTAGTTATTAGGATACTCTATTAGTTAGAACCCTAATAACCTACCGATTAACCCCCGGGCCCTTATCGTTAAACAGGCTTAGGCCTAGGATAGGCCGCCGTTTTAGCCGTTCTTCGCTAATAAGGGCGCGATTAAGGCGAAGTTAGAGATACGGCTAAGCGGCGGATAGGGCCGCCGGAGCGCTAAGCTTAACGGAGGCGCTAAGGTTAACTTAATCGACTAAAGAGCCCTACCCCCTAACTATAAGCCCTTAGGCCCGCTAAAAAAACTAGGGTGGGTTATCCTAGGGGTCAAAGTATAGTCCCTCGGGACTCTTAAGACGTATATTAAGGTCACGGATAGCTAGGACCGAACCCGGATATACCTTATCGAGTTCGAGGTGCTAGATATAGACCCGGATAGATCTTAGATTATCCTTAGTATACCCTGGTTAGTTAAATATAACCCTGTTACCTCCTTCCGAACTAGCGAATAGATATATCGACTCTATAAGGATAACCTTAGGGGCGTCCCGAGCCGGAGGGAGCTAAAGAAAGCTAAGGAGAACTCTTAGTTAATAGTTCGGCTAGTAAAGTCGAGCGCCCCCTGTATTAGTAGGGTTATAGGTATAAGGTAGAATACCCCCGGAGAAGTAAAGGATATATTACCTAATAGTCCTTTAATCCCCGTTATCTAATTAGACCTATCCTGTCCCCTACCCCCTATACCCCCTAACTATATATAATATAATAAAGGAATTCTGGTATATATTAATCTAGGGCCCTATTAAGAGGAATTAGATAAGGAAGTGCCGGAAAGCCTTATCCCCGAGTAGTACTAAGAGTTCTAGGATATCTTTAACGTTATAAAGGCCGGCCATCTACCCGCCTACTAGCGATAGGACTACGCGATTAAAATAAAGGAAGGTAAGTTACCCCTATTCGGCCCTATCTATCCCCTAGCCGAATAGGAGTTAGCCGTGCTATAAGACTATATTAAAGAAGCCACGGCGAAGGGATAGATCCGCCCCTCGTCTAGCCCTACGGGTACCCCGATCCTATTTATACTAAAAAAGGGTAGTTAACTATAGCTATATATAGACTACCGAGGCCTTAATAAGGTAACCTAAAAGGACCGTACCCCTCTACTACTAATACACGAAATCCTTAACCGCCTCGCGACCTTTACGGTATACACTAAGCTAGACCTTAAGGACGTATACTATCGCTTAAGAATTTAAGAAGGGGACGAATAGAAGATAGCCGTCCCCGCCCTGTCGGCCCCCTCGACCCTCAGCAGCAAGCAGGCCGAGCGCAAGAAGCACCTTGCCCACCTATACCGGACCCTCGACAACCCCCTGGTCATTACCCGACGCTCCCTGCTGGAGCCGTTCAGGGAGCAGGATGAGGAGGCCAAGTTGGACGTCCTTACCCTCGAGGAGCTCGAGCCGACTGCTGCGAAGAAGATGGCCAATGGCAACGGAGTACACTCGGAGACCAACGGCAACGGAGTACACTCGGAGACCAACGGCAACGGAGTACACTCGGAGACCAACGGCAACGGCGTCTACTCGACCAACGGCAACGGCGTCTACTCGACCAATGGCAACCGCAAGCTAGCTCTGCCCTCTCCCTCCCCTCGGGACCTCGCCGCCCTGATGCTCACGTCCGGAAGCAGCGGCAACTCCAAGGCAGTCCGGCTGGCCCACGGCCAGATCTTGGCGGCTCTCGAGGGCAAGGCGGCCTTTGCCAACCCGCACCCGCGTAACCCGTACCTGAGCTGGATCGGGATGGACCATGTCGCCAACTTGACGGAGATCCACCTGTCTGCCATGTACCTGGGCCTGCCCCAGATTCACGTGTCCGCTGTTGACATTCTGGCCAACCCGATCCGGCTGCTTGAGCTGATAAGCGAGCACCGCGTCCAGCGCACGTTCGCTCCTAATTTCTTCCTCGCCAAGTTGCGCCGCGAGATCGAGGCCAGGACGGCGGCAAACGGCGGGCTGGACCTCAACCTCGAGTGTCTCGAGTGGTTGGGCTCCGGCGGCGAGGCCAACGTGACGGACATTTGCGCCGCCCTCCAGTCCCTGCTGCAGCCTACCGGAGTCCGGCCGAACGCCTTCGTCCCGGGGTTCGGCATGACCGAGACATGCGCCGGATGCATTTACAACCGCACCTGCCCCAGCCTGGACCGCGAGAAGAGGCTCGAGTTCACCTCGCTGGGCCGCTGCGTGCCGGGGATCAAGATGCGGATCGCCCGCATCGACCAGCACGGCTGCTCCGTTGAGCTCCCGCGGGGCGAGACGGGCATGCTCGAGCTCAGCGGCCGGGCCGTCTTCAGCGGCTACCACAACAACCAGACGGCCACCGCCGAGTCCTTCGCCCCCGACGGCTGGTTCCGTACGGGCGATCTGGCCTATATCGATAGCGACGGCTATCTCAACCTCACAGGGCGGGAGAAGGAGGTCATCATCGTCAATGGTGTCAAGTACATCCCCAGCGAGCTGGACACGGCGCTCGAGGAGGCCAAGATCCCCGGCGCCACCCCGACCTTCTTCTGCTGCTTCTCGACCATGCACCGAGCCTACTCGATCGACACCGAGACCGTCGTGGTCGCGTACCTGCCAAGCTTCGACGCCCAAGACGACGAAGCCCGCCTCGAAACCCAGAACAACATCATCCGCGTCGCCGGCATGCACACAAAGTCCAGACCCCTCGTCCTGCCCCTCCTGCCCACCGACTTCACAAGGTCTACCCTCGGCAAGATCTCCCGCGCCAAGCTCAAGGGGGCCTTCGACAGGGGCGACTTTGCCGCCCAGCAGGCTGTCAACGACGAGGCCGTCAGCCGCCAGCGCGCCCTCACCAGGGGTGAGCCCGAATCCAAGGAAGAGGAGGCCGCCCTCGAAGAGATCCGTCGCCAGCTCGGCGTCCCCGCCGACGACGACTTTGGCGTCTGCGACTCGATCCTCTCCCTAGGCGCGTCGTCCATGGACCTCATTGCCATCCTGCACCGCCTCCGCGCCAGGCTCGATCTGCCCGAGCCGATCCAGCTCGTCGAGATCCTGGAGAACCCGTCGGCCCGCGGTCTCGCCAAACGCATCGCCGACATGAACAACCCCGAGGCGAGGGAGTATAACCCCGTCGTCACGCTGCAGCCGTTCGGCAACAAGGCGCCGCTCTGGCTCGTCCACCCTGGTGTCGGCGAGATCCTCGTCTTCCTCAACCTCGCAAAGCACATCGCCGACCGGCCCGTGTACGCCTTCCGCGCCAAGGGCTTCAACCGCGGCGAGGAACCGTTCGAGGACCTCGAGTCGGTCCTCGACTGCTACGTCGCCGCCATGCGCAAGCGCCAGCCCCAGGGCCCCTATGCGATCGCCGGTTACTCGTACGGCGCCATGCTCGCCTTTGAGGTCAGCAAGCGCCTCGAGGCCGATGGCGACCAGGTCCGCTACTGCGGAAGCTGGAACCTGCCGCCCCACATCAAGGAGCGCATGCGCCAGCTCGACTGGGCCGAGTGCGTCGCCAACCTGTTCTACTTTGTCTCCCTCGTCGAAGAAGACGAGGCCATCAGGCAGTGCCCGACCGTGCGGGAGCTTGCGCAAGAGCAGGGCACCGCTGCGGCGATTGCATACATGCGCTCCATCTCGGACCCGGACCGCTGGGTCGAGCTGGGCCTCAGCGAGGAGGACTATATTAACTGGGCGGCCATCGCGTCGCGCCTGCAGGGCTTGGCGAAGGACTACGAGCCGTCCGGATCGGTCGCGAACATGGATATCTTCGTGGCGGATCCCCTCCAGCTGGTCGCAAAGAACAGGGAGGATTGGATCGAGAACAGGCTCAGCAAGTGGAAGAATTATGTCCGCGGCGAGCTCAGGTTTATTAATGTCCGGGGAGCGCACTATACCATGCTTAGTCCGGAGCATGTCGAGAGCTTTGCCGAGACGCTGAGGAAGGTGCTTGCCGAGAGGGGAGTGTGAGGATTGTGTTATAGGAGGGTTCATGTTCCTTTTTCTCTTTTCCTTTTGATGTCATGCCTGTAGAGCTGTTTCTTGTTTTATTTCTGAAAAGTACATAGGAAAGCCTAAGAATGAACGAATTTTACGAATATTAGACAAAACCGTCTCCTAAGAGCCGATCTTTAGGATAACGTATTAAGCTCTATATATTTTAGCGACGTCTAGTATGCTAGGAAAAGGTTTACCAAGCCCGAAGGGCCAGGAAATGTTATTCTTGGGATCCGGAATATTTACATGTTCGGGATAGTGAGCTGGTCGAGAAAATCTAGGCATAAAGGTTCGTTATTCTTGTCGGCTACAGAGAAACGCTCGAGTTCCTGAAGCAACGGTGCTAAAGTGATCCATGCCGTCAAGTCTCTGTAGCTTAGGCGAACTATCTTTTGAAGTCATTGGAGATGATAGTAAAGTTATGTCCGTCTATCTAAAAAGTCTCGGTGAGCAGGGAGCCGGTATTGATGAGTCCGATCTTGTATTTGGTGCCAGGTTCAAAGGTCACATCAAACATTCAGTGAGTGTCGTTTCGGAGCATGGATCACGAGTGGTCCTGTGTGTTCTGGGTAAATCATCTATCTGTACAAGGAAGATATTATAACTTATCCGTGTATTTACCGTATGCACCATTGGTGTCTGTCTGCGAATCAGCTTGATGGAACGAACATAGCTGCTTGGCTTCGCTGAGCAAAACTTACACTATAGACCGAAATGAAAGTGATACCATAAAGTACTATACTATCAGGCCCGGAACTCATACACTTACAAGGTGCCAGGCTAGCATCTATTAGTTAGAATCACCAGGATAGCTTGCTTAATATCGCCTAAAGAACATGGCACACCTTGGAAGGATATTGCGTGACCCCAGGTACACCTTCTAGATAGTATCCTGCAGTCGCATGCTATGCCAGTGAACACCAGTGCCGTTATAATAGGTCAAAGTATTATGAACGGTGATACCTAGTTATCTTCAGTCAGACTCGATTCTCTCCATTCCACAAAGGCAAGAGACACTAGTCGTCCACGGGTACTTGCTTTAATCTTGCTATTAAAAACCGTCGCGTTTTTCTAATATCTATCTGGGTTAATTAGTTTATTAGTAATGGTTAGTTCGTACTGCGATAATAAGTCTACAGTCACTAGGCAAAAATTCCGACGGATTCTTAACAACTCCCCACTATTAGTATACGCGTTAAAGGTAGAAATCCGTCGAAATTATCGATAATAAGTGCTCACTTCTCGCACTCTTTAAGTTCCCTCTGGTATCACGAAATCAGGGTCCGAATAGATATCGATTCCCTTCTTCCAGTAATCTCGCCTCTCCGGGCTATAAGCGCAACAAGTTGCAGCACCCAGAGTCTGGTGGCCCCAAGGCCAATAACAAGGCCAAAGATTTCGTGATGGCCTGGATTCATGCCACTTCATGCGAACCGGCTTCTTTTTTGGGATACATACATACATTTCTGCTTCATATCTCACGCCCCTGCATGTTAATGTGGCGGTAGGGAGATGGTGACCAACAAGGTTTCACCGAAGCCGGCTTTGCACGGCTGGGCTGCTTCGTCGGGGACCGGGTCCGGGGTAGGCTTCGTCAAAACCCATTTGAACCGCCGTTTGGGCGCCCAAACGAAAAAGTGGACCTAACCCATTAGGGCCCTGCCCGTTTAAACGGGCCCCAATTGGATCGAGGGGTTCTAGTAGGCCTGCCTACTAGAAGCCGGGGTCTTTACTAGGCGGCCTAAGTATGTCTCGGCGTTGTAATGGGTTGCCCCGCTTAGCCCTAGAGGAACCTAGTAGTTCCTATTAGGTGCCTATTTAGACCCCTGGGTTCTTCTGGGCGAGAGCGGGACTACCTATTAGGACTCTAAGACTTTCCTAGGCCGCCTAGTAAAGGTTCTGGGTTTAATTAGGCAGGCCTAAAGCGGATAATAGTAGGGCGGCCTAGTAGAGCCGCCGTACGTATTAAGTACTATATTAAGTACTGTATCTAATAAGCTAAAAGAAGCAAAATATAAACTAGTATTAAATAAAGAGTAAAGCTTTATAAATAATACTCGCTAATAATATTCCTAATCGTAAAAAGAGGTAGTAGATATTAAAGAAATATAAAAGAAATCTGATAATAGTGCTAATTAAGGAAGGAATAATAGTAACTATACCTGTCTTTATTCCTTCCTTTATACTTACCGAAACAAAGCTCCTTTACTATCTAATAGTATCTTCCTTTAGGCACTAAACAACACTCTAGGCAGCGAATAATACCTCTATTTTTTTATTCTATAGCTAAATAAAGCCTATAACGACTTTATTTTTACTATTATTAACGTCTATATTATAACGTTAATTTATAACGAAGCTATCACCACTATTATCACTATTATCACCATTATTATCACTATTATCACTATTATTATCACTATTATTATCACCACCACCGCCACCATAACTACCACTACCATACCGCCGTAAGTTTTCGTCTAGAACCTACACGACCAGGATTTTACTAACTTATTATAGTCGCGCTAGTACTCGCCCTAAGGGCATACCTCGTTTTCCCGCTAGTAAGGCGACTAGTAGAAGGGCGCCTAAGAAGGGCTTGGCTTATCGGGCTACCAGGAAGCAGCCAGTTACGGCGGTAAAGAAAAAGCGTTATAATAAGCCTAGTAATAAGTAAACTAACCTATTTACTAATTTAGTATATATACTAACTATACTATAGCCGTCGTATTACGGGAGATCCGGCGATACTAAAAGTCAGAGTAACTTCTAATTCCCTATACACCCTTTATACGCCTAGTAAAGGAGATCTCCTAGGACTTTAGGCTATATATACGCTAGCAGCGGGACGCTATCCTGGCGGTCTAAGAATTAGCCGAATAGTGGCTAATAATACTTTTTACTAATAAATCTAATAAATTAACGTAATAAGGAAACAGTGATTAATTAATAATAACTAGTATCTTAAAAGGCGGTATTCTATACTAAGAGGGTCACTATTAAGGCCGAAGATATAAAGCACGTTAAGACTATCGTGCAGATAGTTAACCCGACCCCTCTATTCGGCTAAGAAATACAGTACTTATTAAGTACTGTATTTCTTACTAGCAGGGGGGGAGGGTTATTATAGAATAATATTATAATAAGCTAATATATCCCTAATATATTTTATATCCTTCTCCGTGACTATAATCCTATTCGTATAAATCGCTGCTACTTAAGCATATTAGAATATCGTTATAAGCTAAGTCTCTGCCGCTTCTTAAAGTGCCCCTATTACCGTTACGTATACTCGTAGGTCTATCCTCTTACTCGTATCCTAGATTACCTCTCGGATAAGCCTTATAAAAGATAATTAGGGAATTAAAAGATCGAACTATCGCTAAGATTAACGTATCTCGATTAGACCTATACTCTATTTATTAGTAAGGAAATAAAAGAATATAAAAGAAAAAAGAAAAACATACTCTTACTCCTAGGCCTACGCCGTATTATCTAAGAGGTGGCCCTTTTTACTTACTTTGGTATTTTCTTCGCCGTCTTTATTAGAGTCTTCCTTATAGTCTAACGGTTAACCCGCTTCTTTGTTTATATTTATGGACGTCTTTTCTACGGTATAAGCCGTCGAACAGGGGGCTTACCCGTCCCTGTTCGTGTAGCGGTCTATGCCCTTAACCGAGGGCGTAGAGATAGTGGATCCGACTAAGGAGTAGATCCGCCTGGCTGCGTGGACGACTCTCCTAATTATAATGGTTCTCTGGATTATAAGGACTCTTTTAACTATAGAGTAGGCGATTATATAGTGGATAATTATTCCGGCTATATAGGCTATAATAATAGCGAAATAACTAATTATTTAGTATTATAATACTAACCTGCGGGGCGATTAAAGTTTAGAGGTAAAGGCGGTAATTTATATATAAAGGAATCTTTAGAAATGTTATTAGGACTAGGACTTAAAGTCTCTAATAGAGGGGGGGTTAACGGAGGGGAACTCGATTAAATTACTAGTAGCATTTTTATCTATACGAGGCCGTGTAGTAGGAAGATATAAGAGCGAGACAAAAGAAAAGAAAAAGAGATAGATAAATAAAAGAAAGAGGAGACAGGTTATAGTCTAGGGGTCCTATATCTAGTACGTAGTAGTACCCCGTTAGTATAACCTAAAAGGGATAAGGTAAACGGGAGGCGATAGAAATAAGTTATCCTTTTGTTTTTTATTAGATATATTTCCTAGGTAAAGATTTAAAAATAAAAAATAATTAGATTATAGATAAAAATAATTAGAATATAGATAAAGCGAGAGAAAATATATAAGCAAACCCTCGTAAAATAAAGACTTCGAAGCATGGCTTTCGCTTATAGCTATAGAGTTAGACGGTGCCCCCCCCGGTAGGCAAGCCTAGTTAATAGTAATTAATAGCCACTATATATATAACCCGGATAATACTACTAAGTAGTAGGCGTGGATCGATTAGTAGAAGACGATAGGATAGTTCTAGGACTAGCGTGGAGCTAGCGTTCTAAAGGAGACTCTTCTACGGCCTATTATCTAACCGATATCCCGTAGGGCGATAAGGAGTACCGATAAGTATTTTATTAGCACTAAAAGACGGGTTAGAATACCTCGCCTAATCTATAGGGGTTATTATATATACCTAAAGTATCCGAACCTCCCGCCTAGACGATTAAGTAGCACTACTACGGCGACTAGGCACCTTAGATTAAAGGTATATAGGGCAGCAGTATAAAACAGGGCCCTATATAGGGAGCGGAATCGGGTAAATATAGGTCTTTAAAAATACAGTACTCGATATAGTAATTAAACTAATAAAGTAAAGTTCGATAATATCGTTAGTATTAGATTTACTAACGCCTAGCTAGGTCTTATTATAATAATTACTATATATGCCTTATCCTTTAATATAACTATAGCCCCGGGATTTAAGTTCTTCGTGGAATAGCTATATCCCGGTTTCGCCGCCTAGATTCTACACGCTAGTACTCTTATATATTAGTTCAGGACCTATACCGGCGAGGTTATCTCCGAATAGCTTCGGTAAATCCCCCCGTAGGTATATATAGCGTTAATAATCGACTACTAGTTAACCCCGTTTATAAACTTTAATTTACTTAGTATTATAGTGCACTAGATTAATAAGAAATAGAACCGCCGGTAGCTGCTCCTCGATATCGTTAACGTCTAAGGCGATAATACTAAGATTAGGTTAAGTACCCTGGTCGGGGAATACCTATAAAAGTATAAACTCTGGTCTTAAGTCCGAATAATAACCTCGGATAACGGCGGTCTATTTAACGCAGATCGAATTAAGGAGACTATTCGTGGCCTGATAATATAAGACGGCGATACCTCGCCTTCCTTTAATGACTTCACGATATAAAGTAGTAGCAGGATTCGGTATATTCGGTGTATCTCTTATATTATCTAACTTACGTTAAAAGACCTCTTAAGTTGCCTTGGACTAGGCAAAGACGATAACGATAATATAGTTAGACACGGATTTAACTATATTAAAATAGTAAGTAATATTTATATTTAGTATATTACTTATATATTAATAATATAATAAAAGGTTAGGAAGCTTATAGTATATATTAATCGCTTACCTAAATAAAGGCACGCCTTTAAATAACTATAGTAATAGATTATAGGCCGGGAAAACACCGTGTAGTTAGTTTAAGATATTCGGACCCGATAGAGTTTAACCTGTCTAATACTTAAGCGGGCGTAGCGCCTTCGCGCTATTATCCATGAATATATCGGCACTATAAATAAATCCGAGGGATTTCGATAGCTTACCGAAGAGGAGTGGACTTAGATCGGGTTTATTATCGATATCACGAAATTCTTTACTTAGCTTATAAATAATATAGGTTCCTAGTCGATTAGAATAGTCTAGAACTTAACCGAGACCTATATCGTATTAAATAGGTGGCTAACTCGTGTTAACGGTCTCCTCGAGGAAAGTTATAGCGATAATTAGGTAATAAAACTCCGCGAGGGTATTAAGCTTATAAAGGAGAAGCTAGCTAAGTATATCGGTTTTATATAAAACGAAAACAATATCGACCTCTACTCTGTTACTAGTCTTTTATACCCTATCTTAGAGGGCGAAGATAACTAGCGCTTTACGGATTAGGGGAGGTTCTTCGAGGCACCTACTAATTACGACCCCTAGCGACAGGCTATTCACTTCCTAATAATAATATACACGCTATACTATAAAGAGTATAATCGGGAGAACGATAAGGCGATAAATCGTGCGAATAGGGAGCGTCTTAGCTTTTCTGTTAGTGCGTTACTAGTTAGCCCTACGCGAGTAAGTTAACTACCCTACTTAACTTATCCGTTAAAGTAAGCACTTACTAAAGGATACACTAGAGGCCGGCACTAAATTCGGATAATAACCGTATTCGTGTAAAAGTCAGAGAATTCTTAGCGTTACGTAAGTTATTCCTTTTTTTTTAATTACTATACTAATTACTGTATTAATTACTATATTAATTACTATATTAATTACTATACTTTTGATTACTAATATATATAATAGGGAAACGGCCTATAAAGACGATTACGGAGTTCTGGAGACGGAATAAGAGCTCGTATCGAGGCTTCGCCGCCCTAGTAAAGGATCTGTTTTATATTCCTCCCTCGGCCATTAATATTAAACGAGTATAAAGCTTTATAAAGCGTGTTTATACACCTTAACGATCCAGGCTTATACCTAAGACTACCTCTATAGCTCTGATTCTAATAACCTGGTATAAGGATCTAATAGTACCCGAGAGACTGATTCCGTAGGAGCATAAAGATAACGATTCGAATAAGGATAATCAGGATAACCTTTGATAACTATTTCAGCATATATATACCCCGGGTAATATTAGGTTAGAGTTATTCTACTTATAGTTAGTCGAGGATTCGCCTAAGCTACTAAGTCTTCTAACTAGTTAACGCCCTCTTAATTACGACGCAGCGGATAGGGTAATAACCGAGCCTTAGTTAGACGCCTTATCCGTGATCTATATAGTAGGGCTATAGGGCTAATAAGGGCAGCAAAGGCAATAGGAGTAATAGCATCAGGGGCAAGACTCTTAAGACTCGTAAGGCTCGTAGTATACATAGCTAGGATCTGCACCTCCTAGCTCTCCCCCGATATCTTAATTCCGTCTATAATCACCGAGTAGCTAAGGCAGAGATAGGATACAGGTATCGATAAGGTCAGGGCGGCGGGTAACGGCTTATCGGCTAGGAAATTAAGGATATATTAGTTTATACGAATATACTAGGTAGATATAAGTTAGTAATCGTCTATATAATATAGTATTTTGATTTTTAAAATATTTTTTATTAAGTAAATAAGTGATTATAATTAACTTAATAGATAGAATAGTAAATTTAATATAATACTAGTTTTATATAAATACTAAAAGATAAAGACTTAGTTATAGAAACTTTTTATATAATATAGAAATACTATATTATTATTACTATATCTATACCTATTTAGGCTGCTTAATTAGATATCTAGGGTTATTCCTTTTCTAAAGAAAAATTACGTCTAAGGCCGGATAAAAAGCCTCTATAGAAATACTATATAATATAGAACTTATAAATCTTATATAAAATTCTATATATAATATTAAAACTAGGAGGGGAAAGATAAAGTAGTAACTTATAGACTATACTATCTAGAATATTTAAGAATATATATCTTATATAGTATAATATCTTATAAGATATAAATACTGCGTTTAGGTTATTAGCTAAGATATATAAAAAGTATTATATATTATAAATATATTTTAGCTATTATATAAGAATGCACTAAATATATAATATATATAAATATACTCTAGTATATATATTATACTTTAACTTATATATAATATCATATTATAATAATATATAAGCTTAATATAGTTTATATAATTAAGATTATATACCTATAAGATACCTGAGTATTATATATTAAGTAATATAATATAAAGTTATAATCTATATACATATACATATATATATATATATTATAGTTATATATATATAGTATACGAAATAGCCTTTAACTTATAAAATAGAATCAGTAATAATTAGGATTATACTATATTATTATATATATATATAGTATAATATACTAAATGATAAGGTAAGCCTTAAAGTAAAATAAGAATTAGATCTAAAACATATAAGATTATATACGTTAGACGATCTATTTATATTATTTTTAAGTATACTATTCTTGCCTAGCTAAGCTAAACTAGCTATCTAGGCATTGTATTATATTATAAATAAGGTACTATCTTATATTACGTAATTAATATAGAGTTAATTATATATATCTAGCTTAGAGAATATTCTATATATAATTATTACTAGTAGACTCTTATAAATATAATATATATTCTAGGATATTAGTATTAAGTAAACTTATACGGTTATACCTACTTTACTTATTACTTATATTCCTTATACTCTAATAAAAATATACTTATAAGTCTTATAGGAACACTTATAGGCTTCTATTAATACTAATTATATACTATTTATAATTCTATAATCTAGGACTAAATATATAAAATGGTTAGCTAGTTAAAATATATTGGAATATATAGTATATAGTATAGTATAAATGAAAGTAAAGCTATATATAGTCTAGCTTATATAGATATCTATATCTTATAATTAATAATACAGTATTATACACCTAGAGTAAATTCTTAAAACTTAAAAAAAGTAAAGTAATACTACGTTTAGTTATATTATAGTATATATTAATATACTAATAAAGCCTTGAAAGTATAATATACTATAACTCTTTTTATAGATAGTAGTTAACTTAGTTATAATTATCTAAATTAAATAGTATATAAGTACTAAAGATATTATTATTAAGATATCTTATAATAGACTATAATAAAGCCATAATAATATTTAATTAAGGAATACTTATACTATTCTTACTTTAATATATAATAATATAACGAGTATAAGTAAGGTTAATATAAGGACGCATATCACGAGCTAATCATAATTTTAGGAGCGGAAAACGTTATAATACTATTACACCGCCTACTACCACCCTATATAAACTCTCACTATCCTATTACTTATCCTTAGAGGCGATAAAATCCTTCGCCAAATCTGCCTCTACTAAGCCGCGGAGGAAGTCACGCGCCTGCTAGATAGTAATACCAGACAAGGCGGTTTTAAGATCCTGACCATCTAACAGAACCGCTAAATACAGATATATTAGTAATCAAAGAATACAGTAATTAATATAGTACTTAAATTTATAGGAGCGTCGATAACGGTTTACGAAATCCCTAATAAACCGAATTTACTTCTTCTAGTATAGAAGAGGCAGATTAAAAGTGGCCTTTTTATGAAGGCGGGGCACCGTATAGTCCGTTAATAAGCCGAGACTAACGGGCCGATAAACTATATTAGCCCTAGTACTATTAGTTAATTATTCGACTTTAGTATAGAAGCTTATAACACACCTTTGACGCTTTTAGCGGGGGAAAATAGCCCGGTTATTAAGCCGAGTAATACAGCGAATTATAACTTTCTTAAAATCGGTTATAATATCTTTAATATCGATAAGGGGCCCCTGATAATTAAGCGCCCCTAGCTCGTACGCTAGTACCTTATAGTATAGCTTATATATACCCTCGGCGAAGTAAGTGGCCTAAGCCTATTTAGATCCGGACTCGGTAATAGCCTATTAATATTAGTATACTCCTAATACTAAGGGATAAACAGATTACTTACCCCGAACTAGAGCCGAAGGTTAAAGGGCGCTTTTACCCTACTAGTAAACTCGTTATACTAACTATACAGAAGCGCGATAATTAGTTCTAGGCCGCTATTATACGGAATCTTAAATTTATCCAGAAGGCTATATAGCCACTCTATAATAACGGACTCGTTAACTAATCCCTCCTCGATATCTTTCTTATAGTCGTAGAATTCCGTCTTTATAACCTAGACTATAAAATGCTTAAATAGCAGGGCGGCCTTTATTCTATTATACCAGAGCTTATCGTTTCTGGTTTTGACTTTAACGTTAAGTTCGTCGCCCTTATTATTAGACTTAGTGTCTTCCTAGGCGGCTTCGGATTTATTAGCCTGTCTGGCCGCCTCTGCCGCCACCTCGGTATCACTAGATATTATTAGTTTTTAATTACTATATTATTTACTATATTAATTACTGTATTAATTACTGTATCGAGTACTATATATATATGTACCGTTTATTATCTAGTTACTGCTTCAATACGGCTAACTAGGCCTTCTGCTCCTCCTCGGATACGTTTTTATACTCCGTAGAGTTTTTAAACTAGGTAATACGGCGGGACTTCTTCGAAGTCTATTTTTATTTAATATTAAAGATCGCCTTAGTATTAGGATCTATACGGTCCCGCTACTCTTAGGCTCGCTTTGTGTAGGGGTTCTCCGAATATTCGGAGTCTGCCTTACGTTCTACGTAATAAGATTAGTATAATAAAGATATTAGGGAGTATAAGGGATAACTTACTTCCTATAAATTTAGGTATAGTAGCGGCGGTACGGTAAACAGAATAAAAGGCGGTAGTAATAGCGATGCTCTATAACTAAAGAAAAGGAGCAGGATAGTTATAGGAAGGAGAGTTAGGGAAAAGAAAGATAGCTTAAACGACGTTCTTTTATGATAGTAGATATAGGTAATAATATAATAAATCAGGTATACCCTCTAAGATATCTCCTATAGGCATAACAGAATAGTTCTTTAATTAGGCATACTCTATTATATTATAACTAATCGTATTATCGTAATAATAAAATCTATTATCGTATACTAAATATAAGCCCGAATATAAGGTAAGAGGTGAGCTATAATAGAAGATTATACCCTATCCCCTTAGCAGCGCGAGGGGTTTACTTTATTCGGCGCCCTGCTAACCGTCACCGCCTCCCTGCTTATCGCCTCCCTACTTATCGCCTCCCTGCTTATCTAAGCCCCAGTTAGGCCCAGGGGCTCTAATAGGCGTACCTAATAGAGCCGTTAAATATAAATAGTTCCTAATAGGTACCTAGTAGAACCCAGTGGCTTAATCAGGTCGCCTAATAAAGCCTATATAAACGCAGTGGGTTTATATAGGCGGCCTAATTTAACGTCTAGGCTCTGCCGGGTACCCGTTAAGATCTGTTTATACTCAACGGCTTAATTAGGTACGCCCATCCAAGCCCCTGGGCCTACCTGGGACACCCCTATTGGGCTACAGCTTTATATATGGGTCCAGCCCATTTGGTTCTTCTGGGTTTTGCCTAAGCCTAGTCCGGGGCCCATGCCCCACGCCGAGCTTGGCTGCAGCATGTGACATGTCCGAGGGCCAATCTCCGAGTTTTTCTAGACTATTCCCAAATTAAAACAAATCGGCATTAATAATTAGATAACTCTTTAACCGCTAAATAATTATAGAGTCGAGAATCTATTAATCTCAAGATATACTATAGCTCGGCGGTTAGTATTAGGAGTTCTTCGGGACTACCGGAGTTATTTATACTCGCCTACTTAACGTTATCGGCTAAGAATCACTTAATTATTATTAATTAATTAATTAATTAACGCAGGGAGATAATTACTTATTTACTTAATTAATTAATTCTTTAGTGTTATAAAATAATAATAAAAAGGGTAGGCGGCTTTATATATAATAAAAGAAGGTTAGTTTATAGTTATAAAAACAATAATAGGCGATCTTTAGCTCGTTATAAGAGGCATAAAGAGGTCTTATTAGTTCGTGTTATAAGTCTCTAGGCTTCCTACTAGTGCTTAGTACGAGCTTATCGCGTAAGCCATAAAGGCCTCTCGTAAAGAGGTTCTAGAGGCTTACGTGTTAACCAGTAGGTAGTTTCGTGTTTAGAGAAGGCTTATCGTGTTAAAGTTAATTACCCTAATCTAAAATAGGATAATAAGTCCTACGATTAGTTCTAAACCTTTATAGAGGAACTATAAGAAAGGTTTAATTTAGATTATTATTACTTTACTACTAAAAGGCAGAAAGTATACTTTACTAATAGGTATCTCCCGCCTTTAATAAAGTCTAGGTAGTATGCCTATTAGCGGAGAGTCTATAACCCTATAAAAAGAGGGAAGCCCGCTTAATAGGTCGATATTCGTAAATTCCTTACTAGCTAGTTAATAGACTATAATACTTATAAGATATCTATTATAGAATACCTCTTTTTAGATTAGTCTATATAACGCCCTAGCTAGTCTTATAGCTAGTTCCTTAATCGACTAGACTTTTTATTTAACGAAGTCTCCTTAAAGTTCCTTAATAAGTAGCGTATATAGCTTATTCTTATAAAGCTATAAAAGCCCCTTCGCGATTAGATTACTATTAATAGCCTCCCTTAGGATTATAAGCACCTTAGCGTTTTAGCTTATTAAGCCGAAGTTAACTTATCCCGGTTAATAAAGGTCGAGTCGCCTACCTTTAGCCGCCCCTTAGCCTATTATCTAGCTTTCCGTTAAGGCGTAGCTACTAATAATAGCTCGCGATCCTCTTAGCCCTCTGCCTTTACCCCCGCCGCCTTATCCTCCTCCGCCCTATCGGCCTTTACTTCTACTTAGCCTTCTTTTAATAATCCTCCTATTACCTTATCGACGGAGAGTCCCTCCTAAGACTCTGCTAAACGCTAGCCCCTCTTAGAAGTCGAATATTACTATTATTATTAGTTCGGTTATTATAAGTCTGCGTGCCCTAAATTAGCTAATTCGTCTTCCGCTAATACCTCCGCTTTTAACACGCTAAGTAATAGTAATTATCGATTATATAATACTTATACTCCGCTTACCCGCTATATACCCCCGCCTTAGTCTAGCCTTAACGATTAGCCTATTAATTTAAAGAAATAAGTCGTTAATTAAGTTTAAGCTAATAATCTATTAGTAGCCCCCTAATATTAGTCCCTACCTAGCTTATTATCCCTAGAAACTAGGACCCTTAAGACTAATCTCATAGTGCGGCTAGGTGGTAGTTAGAAATAGTGTCTTATGTTTATAGATTATAGAGCTAGTATTAACCTTATTAACCGCCACGCCCTGCCTTTAGGTGTTAACCTAACTAGCCCCCTAGAATATCTGAATTAGGGACTTTCCGAAGTTAAAAAAAACACCTATAGTTCTATCACTTTATTTATTAAGGCCACCGATGATTAGGGCTATACTCGTATATATTATACTTTATTTTATATTATCGACCTTACTAAAGGTTCTTAAGTCCTTCTAGGTATCCCTTAGTTAATTACATATAATCCTTATATCGATTAGTCCGACCGCCTTTAGAATTTTCGTATCGATAAAAAAGACTTTAGATTAGCCACTAATAAGAGAGGGATAATCTAAAGTCCTAAAGAAATTAAAAAAGAAAGAAAACGCGCCCGTGTAATTATCTAATTAGTTAATTTAATAATAGCCTCCTAAGAGGATACCCTTTATATAGGCCGTGTTACTATTCCTGATTCCGACTTAGCTACTTATCCTGACTCCGTTTCGCCCGCCTCCTATTCCGATTCTATTTCGCCTAGCCCTAATATCTCCCTAGAGGATATTACCCCTAACGCCCTCCTGAAGTTACCTGAGTCCTTTTTACCCGAATAATATTAAGAGTTTATAGACGTTTTTAACGTTATTAAGGCTAGTCGCCTCCCGCTATATTATAGGTAGGACCACGCTATTAAGTTAGAAAACGGTTAGACTCCGCTATTTAGTCTTATTTATACCCTTACCGAAAAAGAGTTAGAGACTCTATACTAGTATATTAAAGACGCTTTAGCTAAAGGTTAGATTCGAAACTCTATTAGCCCTACCGGTACCCCCGTGCTATTTATCCTAAAGAAAGGAGGTAAGCTTCGTTTTTATATCGATTATAAAGGACTTAATAAGATTACTTATAAAGATCGTACCCCCCTCCCCTTAATTTATAAGATCTTGGATCGCTTATCTAAAGCGAAGGTATATACTAAGTTAGATTTAAAAGATACCTACTATAAGCTATATATAAAAGAAGGGGATAAGTAGAAAACTGCCTTTCGCACTAAGTATAGTTATTTTAAGTATTTAGTTATACCCTTTAGGCTTTATAATACCCCTACTAGTTTATAGCGATATATTAATAAGGCATTATATAGTCTTATAGATACTATTTATATTATTTATTTAGATAATATTTTAATTTATAGTTTAGATAAGGATACCCACCGCGTATATATATATAAGGTCCTCTAGAGGTTAAGATATTAGTCTTTATACACGAATCCGGAAAAGTATGTCTTTAAGTGTTAGGAGGTAGAATTTCTTGGTTTTATTTATAAGCCTAATAGTATCTATATAGACCCTATACGGGTAGAAGCTATTTACGAGTAGGAGGAGCCTAATTCTATTAATAAGGTATAAGTCTTTATTAGTTTTATAGGTTTCTACCGTTATTTTATTAAGGGGTACTCTAAGATAGCTAGGCCACTTACCGACCTATTAAAAGGGGGTAGTTAGCTAAGGGTATTCACCCTTTCTAATAAATAATAAGCCTTTTTCGAGAAGCTCCGAGATACGTTCTAAGACGCCCCCGTCCTCCGCTATTTTAACCTCTATCTCCCTATTTAAATTAAGCTAAACGCCTTTAATTTCGTAATTAGCGTAGTTATTAGCTAACTAAAGGACCGTACTTAGCGACCCGTCGCGATCTTCTCTTATAAGCTTTAAGGAGCTAAGTTAAACTACTTAACCCCTAATACTAAGCTTATAGCTATTTATAAAGTTTTCCGTTATTAGCGTTATTATATAGCCTATACCTAGACCCTAGTTAAAGTCCTTACTAACTATTTAAATTATCGCTACCTCTTATATAAGCCTTATATTAAGGTATAGTATACCCGCTAATTAAAGGAATTAGCTATTTATAATTTCGAAATTCGCTATTATCTA
Organism: Sodiomyces alcalophilus JCM 7366; assembly: GCF_042370955.1. Lineage (NCBI taxonomy): Eukaryota > Fungi > Ascomycota > Sordariomycetes > Glomerellales > Plectosphaerellaceae > Sodiomyces > Sodiomyces alcalophilus. The sequence goes on along the minus strand of NW_027263536.1, from coordinate 428,284 downwards.
GGCGTCTAAAACCCTGCTAATAGACTATCCCGAAAGCTCTAATATACCGCTAACCCCGCTAAAATCGATTAAGAAAGGCGCCGCCTAATTAAAGATTTTACGAAGAAGTTCGTTATTAGCCTCCTAAAGCTTATTAATAGGGAGAAGCCTACTCTGTTAAGTCTAAGGGAGGAAGTTATCAAAGTATAAAAAGACGACCCCTTTTATTCTGCTAATAGTAAACTACCCACCTAGTAGACTCGGGACGCTAATAGTATAGTCTATTTTCGTGATCGTCTTTTTATCCCCGATAAGTCCGGTCTTCGAGAAGCAGTTATATAAGCCCTTTATAACGCCCCTACTACTAGCCACTATAGTATAGGCAGAACTAATAAGTGTATTTCCGATACCTTCTTCTAGGAGTTTATATCCTAGGATATTAAGAAGTTTATCCCGAGTTATCCTATTTATTAGTATACTAAGCCTAGGCACTATAAGCCTTATAGCCGTCTTACTAGTTTACCTATTCTAAGCCGTTCTTTTTAAGAGATATCTATTAACTTTATTACTAGCCTCCCCCTGGTTACCTACTAGGGTAAAAAAAGAGATATAGTATTAGGTATTATTTACTATCTAACTAAGTACGCCTTATATATCCCTTATAATAGTGGATTATTAGTAGATAGGCTCGCCGATCTCCTATAGTTATATATCTTTAGTATCTTTAGTCTCCCGGATAGGATTATCTCCGATTAAGGCTCCCTCTTTACTAGTAAGTTTTAGACTACCCTTTATTACCGTCTCGGTATTTACCGCCGGTTATCTACCGCCTTTTATCCTTACACCGATAATTAGACGGAACGTTAAAATCAGAACTTAGAACACTACCTTCGATCCTATTATTACCTCTAGCAGGACGATTAGGTAGAAAAGTTATCCCTCGCTTAGTTTACGTATAATATAGCCTAGTATTCCGCTATTCGCTAAACCCCCGGCTTCGCCCTTATAGGATTTAACCCCTAAGGTCCCGATAAGATTAAGTTACCTAAGTCCGGAGAAGTCTATACCGCCTAAGCCGAATAGTATACCGGTTACCTAGTATAAAACTATTAAGCTATATAAGTCCTTATCTAGCGTGCGTAAAGGACCTATAAACGTTATTATAATACCGGTTATACCTATTAGCACTTCTAAGTAGGCGACTACGTGTTACTTTCTTCGAAGAATATTAAGTAAGGTAGACTAAGTCGTAAGATTTCCGATAAGTACCTTAGTCCTTTTAAAGTTATTAGTATTATAGGTAACCACGGGTTAGCCTACCGGTTAAAACTCCCTTTATCTATAAAGATTTATAACGTTTTCCCTATTTCGCTTTTAAAACCTTAGGTCTCTCGTGATAGTCAGCCTCTACCCGTCCCTATAAAAGTTAACGTCGAGCCTTAAGAGTCGGATAAGTATAAAGTCGAAAAAATCCTTAGTTACCGTTATAATAGGAAACGCCGCGAGTATCTTATTAAGTAGGCGGACTACGGATTCGAAGATTATACTTAGGAACCTAAAAGTCACCTACTAGACTCCCTCTTATAATAGTACTATAGTTAAACGCCGCGTTAAGTTAGTTAGTCGTTATTAGTATAGGTCTGCTATATAATAGCAGTACTATTAATTATTAGTATCTTTATACTCTAAAAAAAAAAAAAAAAATTATTCCGTTATTTATAGTATAGCACTTATAGTACCTATTACCGCCCTTCGCCCTTACTACTTATCCTCCTACTCGGTATATTATACTAGGTACTCTAGACTATAAGCGATACGTTAAGCAAAGTCGGCTATTTTATCGCGCCACTCTTACTTAGCTTTAGCTTTCTTTTCCGCCTCCTTAGCGGCCTTCTACTCCGCGCGGCGCTTCTTATTAGTCCTATCCTTAGCCCTATCCCTATTCTCTTCCTTAAACTCAGATAACGCCTTCCGTAGTTTTATCTGGCTCGTTAAAGCTTTAACCTATTATATAGTTGGCAGTAGTAGGGTACTACGTTCTAAGTCCGATATACCCGCTCCCGGTTAGTTAAACCGCCGTCCTTAACGGCCTTTAGTAAAATCTTCTATAGCCCGGTAGCTACCCGAGCGGTATTCACGGAGAGCTAGTTTCCTTTTTATTAGCACCCACCTAGCGGTCTATAGTAGTAGCAGACTTATAACTTAATAATACTTCGATTTACGCACCTAATAACGTTTATATTTAAATAAGGCTATAACGCTATCCCGGCACGCTAAGAACTCGATTAGCCCGCGGGCCTTATTATCTAACTCTAAGTCTAGCTATTAATACGCGTACCGGCTATATAGTGTTATAACCTTTAGACCGTTAACCTGTTTATACACGATATAAGGGGCAGGGCCCTTATCTACTATATTATTATCGTTATTATAGGTGGTATTCTAGTAGCTACCCATACCGTTATCCTTATCGCCAATAGTAGTATTATTATTAGTATTAACTATAGCGGTATCTCCGCCGGCGCCCGCGGTATTATCCTTATAGTGCTCGTTATTATATCCTCTATTAGCGCCGCTTATTATAACGTCTACGTCGCCCTATATACTCGGTTTATTAACGTTATTACTAATATTATTATTACCTACCCTATAGGACTTTTTAATAGCCTTAGCCACCTTATACGCTTTCTTCTTAGCCAGCTTACGGGCTGCCTTAGCGGCCTTACAATTGGTGTTAGTAACGTTAGGTATTATAACTTTTATAATATTAGTAACGGTTACGTATAGGGCACTATCACGGCACTTATATTAAGGGACGTTAAGGGAAATATTATTATTATTATTATATAAGAAACTATCTTTTTATTAGTTCTATCTATTATATTCTATTACCCGGCCGCTAGGAACGAATTCGAATCCGATAACCGAGTCCACAAAGTCGATAAGAGACTTTAAGCTATATATACAGCTTTATACTATTACCAGGAATCGACTTATATATATAGTTATCTAAGAGTCTAAAATTATAAACTTAGATAATAACTAAAGATAAGAAAAAGAGGAAGAAAATAATAAAGTTAGGAGTTAATAAAAAGTTCTTATAGATAAGTTAGGAGCTACCTATAGGTGCCTAGCAGCCTAATCTCTTATAGACTTAGCCTTATTTATATATTATAACTTCCCTTTTTAGAAGCACCCTCTTTTTTTAGGTATTATAAGTTATAGTTATAGGCCTCTAATAGGTAAAGGAGTATTATATAGGTTATTTAAAGATTAGACGATAAGTTAGGAGTTTATAATAGAATCCTTTAGAATAGTTCTTAGTAGTAGACTCTTTGCTATTATAGGGTCTTTATATTTATAATTTATTTATTTATTAGTTCTTACTCTGCTATCCTATATATATACTAGGAGCCAGAATTCTAACTATACGGTCCTTCTCCGATGCCTATAGGGGGGAAAACCGTAGTATAAGACTTAGGAAACTAGTATAAGACTTAGATAAAAACCCCTATACCCTCCTCCTCTAGGATTACTGCCTTATACGGGTACCGCGGGGGCCCCGTTACTAACTTAATATATATCCGAAACTCGTGGCTTCTATTCTAGGAAGCCTATAACGTTTTGCCTATAGCGGCTTTAAAGCCGACTACGTGCTCGATTAACGGCGCGCGCGTGATTATCTTAGTTGGTTTTATACGCCTTCTATATGCCCTAGGGCTAGCCCCGCGGGCCCACTTACGGGCAACTTATATACGCTTCCTAGGGTTTAAAGCTCCTAAGCTTCCCTGTTCTATAGCTATAGGTAGAGCCAACGCGGGCTATATGCCTACGCAGAACGCTTACGTAATAGCGTAAGAGGCTGCCTCCGTATCGTGGAAGAGACACCGCGTATTTTACTTACGCGCTTAGGGATAGCGCGGTACCGTCTTCTTATTTTCCACGGTAAGGCGACTAACTCCCCTATAGCACCTGTTATCGACTAGCGAAGCCGGGCGGAAGGTGGGTCTAACAGGCCCCCTATTTAACCCTTATCGTATATGCTAAGGCAGATAAGGGCCCCTTAGAATAGGATCCGAGTAGCGTAAAAAAGGAATGGGTTCCCTCTTTTACGTGCGCCTCTAGCCGGATTCAAACCAACCCGGTCCTCTAACCGTGTACTAGGTATACCACCACTATACTATAGAGGCATATTTATAATATTAGCCGCTAGTTAGGGTCTCTTAGAATAATCTCCTTTATTAAGCCACTTTATTCTTTATAATCACGTTTATCTATATAGTATTAAAAGGAATCTTTATATTTATAAGCTTTATCCCCTTTTCTTTTTATCTTTTACTTTTATCTCTTATTCTTTAATACTTACTTTAGGAGTAGTGTTATTTTATAGGTGGTATAAAAGGAGGTCCCTAGATTAGGCGGAGTTCTTTATATAAAAGAGTAGCCGGGCTAAGGGAGTTATTCTTTTTTATCACCTCTAGACCTCTATTACTCCTAAGGGCAGGAGTTAAAGAAAAGGGGGGTAATCTATAAGAGGTATAAAGAGGTCTTATTAGTTCGTGTTATAAGTCTCTAGGCTTCCTACTAGTGCTTAGTATAAGCTTATTGCGTAAGCTATAAAGGCCTTTTATAAAGAGGTTCTAGAGGCTTACGTGTTAACTACCAGGTAGTTTTATATTTAGAGAAGGCTTATTATATATTTAGAATATAAGAGTTAACTTAGAGTATATAGAGGGGGTGGTAGCCTTTATAGTAAGGCTACCTTATTTATAAAGGTCCCTTAGTTACTCTAAGAGGAGATTATATAACTAATACCTTCTTATTAAGTAGCACCCAGAGGTCTATAAGTAGAGACCTCTATACCTATATCTTCTTAAAGGAACTTAATAAATAATCTCAGCATAATACCCCCTCCCTTAGTCCACTAGTAGACCTCCTTATTAGTCTTATAATAGCTTCCTTTACTCCTTACTTAAATCCTATAATACTCGTTTCATCTCACTATGACGACGTCTCTGGCAGTCTGGTTGAACTTATTGGCCATCCGTCCATCTCACGCCGACGTCCCAGGTGTTATCATAGAATGGGTCCCTTTCGGCACCACTCGCAACGGTGCGTTCTTGTCTCACCTGGCTTCCCTCCTGTTGACACGAAGGACTTCTAGGACACACATCGGAAGCACATGTCAAGGCAACTATGAGTCTCCTTCGACCCTGAGCATTAGCGACATCTGGCTATTTGCCATTCCCATACAGTCACGGACGGAATGATACCGTGTTCGAGGTGTCACCTTGCGTAGACACTGACGAGACGATGGGCAGATGCATACATACCCGTCAGTCCGTAGCAAACATGCCAGTCATCCCAATGACTGATCATCGCCATCGCCAGTATCCATTCCAACCCGGGGACTATAAATCATGCGACTCGCCAGGGGAGGACTGCGCCATCTCAATCGCAGCCATTGCCTCTTCCGTACACTCGAATCCTTCAGTGATCAAATTCACATCCTTCTTTCACTTGACGTGTCTTATTCCCTATCTCCCCAACAACCATGAAAACCAACGCCCCCCTCGTGGCCCTGACAGCCGTCCTTGGCTGGGCCCTGGCCCAGGAGGACGACCCGGCATCTTCAGCGCCAGAGCCTTTCACAGAGCTGTCCACTTCTTACACGACAGTCACGGTAATCGCGAGCACACCCTCGCAAGCTCCCACGCAGTCACAGTCTCCCGAGCAGTCCCTCATGCCAGACGTGCCCACCGACGGTCCCTCCTGTGCCTGTGGCGCCACCTACTGCGGCAAGGTCCTTGAAAAGTATCTGAGTATGTCAACACCGACACTTTCTTCTTCTCCTGACCCCTGCGCAGCTGCGTTCCTCCGAGACTACTAACAACCCCATCCACCCAAAGACTACACCCAAGGCCAGCTCGTCGAGAGCTACTGCGCCACTCCCGGCACAAACTGCGGGAACTACAACAGCAGCAGCACCTCTCAGCCCCAGGCCGACCAAATCGCCGAGTCCCTCTTCGTCTGCATCTGCGACCCCGCCGAACCGCAACCATCCCGCTCCAAGATCGAGCTCCTCTGTCCTTGCCAGGGCCGCTGCAAGAACGAAGCCCCCGACTTCATCAGCCGCTGCGAGACACCCTGCAACCTCAACTGTCCCGCCGGCGAAGAAGAACAGTCTGCTCCCGAGGAGGATGAGCCGCCCTCTAGCGGTGCTCCTCGCCTTCGAATCTGGTAGGATTGACCAACGCCCAGGCCGGTGGTCATAGGCGAGCGAGAGAGGAAGATAAAGGTGGGCCAGACTGGCGGCGTCTGAGAATTCTCTCTCAAGTCTTGTCCGTGGGAGTGGCGATGGTAGCTGGTAAAGGGATCGTTTTCCTGTTTTCTTTCCAAGTAATTTTTGTAGTTTCGCGTGTGAGAACAATCCAAGCAAATCATCCCCGTATCAAGTATCGCGTCTCTCCCACTTTTGATATGCCATAAACCCACAGCGCTATGAAGAGCGTGCCGTCTCTAAACTCCAGCGTGATCCAACCATGGACTATCCAGCCACCATATATTGTATTCAAAACGCTCGCTTCGACAAAGATGTAGGTGAGTCTAACACACATTACAATACACAGATGGTATAAACAGGAAAAAAGAAGTGAAAAAGGATGGGCCGAAATCCTCACACCTAATCAAGCGCCTGCGCCTCGCACATTTTGCGATACATGCCTCCCTGGGCTATAAGCTCGGCGTGGGTCCCCATCTCAGCGATGAGCCCCCCGTAGAACACGCAAATGACATCGGCGTCCTTGATGGTGCTGAGACGATGTGCGACGGCAACCGTGATCCGCTCGCCCTCCTTGGCCGCCTCGGCAAGGGCACCCTGCACAATCTTCTCGCTCTCCGTGTCGAGCGCGCTCGTCGCCTCGTCCAGCAGCAACACCTGCGGGTCGCGGATGAGCGCCCGCGCGATGGCGATCCGCTGCCGCTGGCCGCCCGAGAGCTGCGCTCCATTCGACCCCGCCTGCGTGGACAGCCCGTCGGGGAGAGACGAGACGAACGTCCATGCGTTGGCGGCGCGGAGGGCCGCTTCGATGGCGGCGTCAGGGACGTCGGTCGAGGCGGCGGGGGAGGAAGTGGGCTCGCCGGTGTCGGGAGTGAGATCATCCAGACCGAGGGCGACGTTTTCACGAATGGTGCCTTGGAAGAGCGTCGGCTCTTGCTGGACCAGTGACACGATGCTGCGGTAGAGCCGGGGGTTGAGATCGGTGAGGGCGGAGCCGTCGATGCGGATGGTCCCGGTGGTTGGGTCGTAGAATCGTTCCAGCATGGCGATCATGGTGGATTTGCCGCAGCCTGAAGCGCCGACCAGGGCGACAAACTGGCCCTTCTTGATCTGTTTTTGCAGCAAAAAATCAATCGTTAGTTTGTTGACACGTCAAGGAGACGGTGATTCAGTTTCTCTTGGAGACTCACGTGTAGGTCAACACCACGAAGGACTGTCGCGTCAGGACGCAGAGGGTACGAAAAGCGGACGTCTTCGAGAGCGATGGGACCACCCGACTTGGGACCCTTGTCCCGATTCTCAGGGGTTTCGCGGACGGTCGGCTCCAGCTGGCGGAGCCAGAAGATATAGTTGGCGGCATTGATGCCCTTGGTGATGCCTATCGCCACACATTGTTAGTCTGCTGATACCACGGGTCACAATGGATGCCGGTGGCGTGGAACGTACTGGTCGAGAACATGAATAGCTGGGCGCATGCTTGTCCAGCAAGGAAGACGCCGAGGAAGGCGACCATGAAGGCATACATGGAGATGTCGCCATATGACAAGAGACGGCAGCCGTACCTACGGGAGGATAAATAGATCAGCGGCGAAGCCATGCAAACTCCAGAGCGGGAATCCATACCAGAAGCCCAGGGCCATGAACCAATATTCGATAGCCTGGGTGAAGGCGAACCAGATCATCATGGTGGCCAAAGGACGCTTCGCACCAGAGACGGCATGTTCCAGCTCGGCCGTGTACCTCGACAGAACGTTCTCCTCGATGGCCAGTGACGAAACGGTGCGAATGGCGCTGACTGCCTCGGAAGCAATCGACGCGCTTGTGCTATGACGATTCGAGATGTCCCGGTCCAACTTGGCATCCGCGCGAACTTTGAGGTAGCCTGTGCCAACGAGCGGGGGCAGGCCGGCGCAAACAACCACGAGGCCGAGTTTCCAGCTATGGGCGATGGCCAGGATAGCGCAGGAGGTGAGGTTCAGGATGCCCATGAAGATGAGGGCAATGTTGTAGCCCATGAGCTCCAAAATGGCCTGCGGGTTCGAGTCGACCCGGCTCGCCATGGCGCCGGTATTGTTCTCCGGCCGGTCGAAGAAGCGGAGATCCTGACGGAGCATGTCGTTTAGGCTCTGCCTCCTCATTCTGTGATTCAAATTCTGCGAGGAGAAAGAGTCAGCCGCCGTCAAGCACATGCATGTGACCTTGGAGTGCTTCTCTTGGGAATGGAAAGGCCTACTTGTGCGACAATGTTGCTGGCATAGCCGAGTGAGAAGTAGGCGACGAAGCATCCGGCGGCCAAGACGATGAACATGGTGGCAAAGAACTCGCCTTCCCGGATCATATCAGACCCCGTTAGGGTAAAGACGTCCATAAAGTTGCCGAGCAGGATGGCCTGGCCCGGAAATGCAGCAGCTAAGGGAAGGAAATAAAAGAAACACGCGTTAGCACTGAACCAGTCAGTGACTGATTTGATGTTTGCTCACCTCCGAGAACGATGGCCCCAAAGACGAAAAAGTACGGCCAACCCAGGTCCGAGGTCTCCTTGAACAGGCGGAAGATGACGGGCACGAGTCCCAGTTGCTTGTGGAGGTCATAGTTGTCGCGATCCTTTTGTGATTCCAGACGGCCCTGGACCGAGGTGGCGTAGCGAGTGAGCGGCTTGGAGAGGTCGGCATCGGCCTCCTTGCCGTCGCCGGTTTGGGTATCCTCGTCCCCGTGGGTGGAAGATTCCTTTTCCGCGACGGCGAGGTTCTGGATCCTGACCAGGCGGGCGTAGGTGCCGTCGTGGGCGATGAGGGAGTCGTGTGTTCCTTTCTCGACGATGCGACCCTGGCTCATGACGACAATGTTGTCCGCCTTGCGAATGGTGGCCAGCTTGTGGGCAATGACGATGGTTGTGCGGCCCTCGGACGCCTTGTCGAGTGCGTGCTGGACAATGCTCTCGGCCTGGGGGTCGAGGGCGCTGGTAGCTTCGTCTAGGAGAAGGACCTTGGGCTGCGATACCACGCTGCGGGCAATGGCCACTCGCTGCTTCTGGCCGCCGGAGAGGAGGCCGCCACGCTCGCCAATCTGCGTATCGTAGCCCTGGGGCAGTTCGGAGATGAAGTCGTGCGCAAAGGCCATCTTGGCGGCCTCCTGAATCCGCTCCATTTGCTCCTCGCGGGAGGCGTTCTCCCAGGGAGTGCCGGTTAAGCCATACCTGATGTTGTCGAAGACGGACCCATCGAAGAGAACAGGTTCCTAAGAGCAACCGTTTAGTCTGTGGCCCATGCGCGGCGCGGCGTTTCCTTACAGACGACTGCACTTACCTGTTGGACCAGGCGGACATTGGTCCGAAGCCAGTTGAGGTTGAGCTGGTCGATGGGGCGTCCGTCTAGCTTGATGGTGCCCGACTTGGCGTTGTACCACCGTTCGATGAGCCCGACAATGGTGCTTTTTCCCGAGCCAGATTGTCCCTAGGACGAGGAAACAAAAACTGGTCAGCGCTCCTGCTATACCCGCAGACTCTCCACACCCGCATGACCTACCACTAGTGCGGTCACCTTGCCCGCCGGAATGTCGAGGGTGAAGTCGTCCAAGACGTTGATTCCAGGTCTCGTCGGATAAGCAAAGGTGACGTTCTCAAGCTCCAAATGGCCAGTCGTCTCGGGGGGTTCCTCGCCGGTCTTGTCGAGAGGGTCGATGGCGGACTGGCGATCAATCAGGCGAAACAGCTTTGCTGCGGACGAAGCGGCGCGGGTGAAGTCTAGTAAAAACGGAGCCAGCATGGTCAAGCTGATGGAGGCAATGACGACAGAAAGGAGGACCCTAAAGACGAAAGAAAACGCATGGCGTGAGCCTTCTAGACATGGGTAAAGCAGAGGGAATAAGAACGGCTAGGGGGTTAGTTTGCTCACGTGAAGATGTCGCCGACAGAATCAACCTCCCCCCTGGCCAGCATGTTGATGCCCTGCCAAAAGGCGAGAGCAAACCCAAGGTAGATGATGGTGTACTCGGTGGAGAAGAGAATGCCGTAGATGAGCGAGTTTTTGCTGCCGACCGTGTGGGCGTCGACCAAGTACTTGTCAAACTTGGCGACAAGCCTGGCGCGCATCTCAAAGGCGTGCACGGCGCGGGCGCTGGCCAGGACGCCCTCGGCGAAGGAGTTGGCGTCGGCGTAGATTTCGAGAATCTTGGTCTCGTAGACGGACGAGATGCCGCCGACAACCCCCATGACGATGACGGTGGCCGGGGCAATGCAGAGGCAGATCAGGGTGAGCTTCCACTGGACGACAAAGGCGACGACGAAGGCGGTGACAAAGGCCGAGAGGCCCTGGAAGGTGAGGCCGAGTTTCTCGGCGATGCCGCCCTGGATAAGGCGGCCGTTGGAGGTGGCTTGGGTGGCGATGGAGCCGGCGGTCCCAAAGTCGAAGAAGGCAATCTCCTGGCTCAGGGCGGCGCGCAGGTAGGCATGGCGAACGTTTCGGACGATGCGGTAGGCGGCGTAGGTCAGGACGGTGTTGTACGTGTACGCGAGGACGAAGCGGCCAATTCCGAGGTAGACAAAGTAAAGACTGCAGCGAATCGCGGCGTCAGTCCAAGTAAGTCGAAGATAAAAAAAAAAAAAAAAAGGAAACTCACGCGAGGGTAGCTGCGCCGCTACGGAAATCCTCAGGGCTGTCGAGGCCCATGGCAAAGTCGGTGATGGTGGTGATGAACTGGCCAAAGATGAGGTTCTGGAGGGCGATACCGGCCCCTGAGGCAATGGCTGCGAAGATGCCGACGGCTTGCAGCCCGTACTCGAGCGGACCTGCAAAGGTGAAGATTCTCTGAGCAGCAAGTGGTTAGCGACGCGACAAGACAAGGGACAGCCAAGGGTTCGCACCTTGTAGGCATCCCAAGCGTTCATTTCTTCGGGCATGAACGGGGTAGGGGAGGAAGAGGGCGCGAGAGACTCGTGCTGGCTGGAAGGGGCCTTTTCTCCCTTGTCATCATCCTTAGATCGGCCGGCGGCCTCGGCCTCGGGCTTGTCATTGTTTTGGTGAGGTTCGGAGGCCATATTGAGATGGACAGGTTGGACGACGGGAGTAAAGGATATATAGGTGAGCGCGTTGAAAAGGCAAACGGAGCAGGCGTCGTGAGAGGAGATTGAAAAGGAACGCCGCCTGGAGATGAAAAGCAAGACTGATGAGTCTAGAAGACACAAATTCCGAGTCCCATGCCGGTCTTTTCACGTCTAGTTGACTTGGGGGAACAATGAGCGTGAGAATGGATTAAGAAAGAAAGACGAGTGCGAGTGCCACGAGCTGACCTCGGGGCGATTTTTGAGCGGTCTTATCCAAATTTAATATAAGAAGCAAGCTGATCCGGATTCTTGGCACCAAGATGACACTAATGCACGTGCCTGACCAGCGGAGTACGATATTGTGTGCAAGGGGGACTTGGGACGGGCTGTATTCGGTGTGGGAATGGAAGTACCCCGACCCATCAGGTTGTTCTCTACAACGTACATGGTACTAATCAAGAAGAGATTCCATCAAGAATCAATCATGATGCTAGGTATTACACGCTAATATGTTGTACCTACCAAATACCGAGTGTGACCTGTACTTTTGATTCGATACGACTCCAAGCGAGGTTGCCTAATGTACAGTATCTACTACCTACAAGTACTTCGTAGCTGTCGGCGTGACTCACCTGATGTCCAAGTACAGTTTTCAGGGGTTTGGACATTTAGGTACGCTGCACTATCGTACGAATGCACCTCCTATCCATGACCCGTTTAAGACGTTACAATTACGAATACGACGGGTGAAGTTAAAGTTGAACATAAAGTATCCCTCCTAGGGGTCCTAGTAAACTGATACACGCGGGTACAGCTAATACACGGGTGGAGTACAACCGCGTAATGACTCTATACATTTCGAAATCCGGGACTCTCGGCCCCCGAATCTCTAAGAGAGATTGCCCCTACTCCGCATCCGGAACACTCACCCATTTTACTCTTCTGATTAGTCATTCATAAAACGCCCATCCCCTCCCCCCATGTCAACTCGGATTCCGCGCAACGTCTTGCGCTCCGCCTTATGATGAGTCGGGTAACACTTCCGCCAGCTTCGCTCGCATAGCCGATAGGTCGCAGCTGACCACGCCTCTGGGACTATACCTTGTCCATACACTGATACAAACTCTCTCACGACGTTGACCGGGTTCCTCGGGTTCATGTCAAGAAAGTCTGCCCACGTCCCCTTGAGGTCGTCTCACTCAGCTTCCCATTCTCATGGGGAAAAGTCAAGTCGATGGCCCGGTGGCCAGCGGTGCCGACGAAACACCCGAATCGAGCGGACAGCCTTCTATTCACGTCCGCAGAGCTGTTAGTCTTCTTGATCTATCCATTTGCATACTCCGCCATGCATCCCAACGGCCCTGGCCTACCGTCTTATAGCTAACACGTGTGTTCCCTTATACTAGTGTGACGCCTGTCGTTCCCGCAAGGTATGCTCGTCTTATGTCATCCGGACGCCACTGCATTCCCGACTTTGTCTCGGACTCACTACCCCGGTATAGGGCTGACTGACGACGGGGACATTACCTAGATTCGCTGCAATCGAGAATCTCCTTGCTCTCACTGCCTACAAGCAAGGATTGAGTGCACCCACGCAGACAGCAGGCCCAGGGAGAAACGAACTCGCGTGCTCATCACTCCGCAATAGTAAGTCGTCTGGCAGCCTGGCCTGGCCAACCGTGTCTCGCTTTTGTTTCCTGTGGTGACGTTTCACATCCCCTACCCAATCTTTTATCATGTAACGACTTGCTCAACACAGCTTCTCTAGTGAGAGGAAGATCGACCTCATTGACAGCCGGCTCGAAGGCGTCATTCGTCTCCTAGAGGACCTCAAGACGAACTTGCCGGCCCTCAGTCCACCCACACAACCTCCAACGCAGAGCTCCAACCCCAGTTCCAACGCCGACGTCGGATCCAACCCTACCGCGACCGCTGTCGCTACCGCTACCATATCAACCTCAACGGGCCTGACGCCCTCTAGCCACGCCCTCCCACATATCCCAGAGGGCTCCGTCATCGAGGGGGACTCGTCCCTCACCGCCCACTCGGTCTTCGCCAACGAGTTCCTCAGAAAGGTTGTCAACACCGAATCGTTGCAGGACGCCAGCCTCGAGCTGCGCGAAACTCTCGACTCCCTGTATCACATCGTCAACGCCTTGAAGCAGCCGACCGCCTCGAGCGAAACGACGTATCCAAATGCAAGGAGACCCTTGCACCGCCCTTCCTCCAAGGGCACATTCGAAATGCCCACTATCGATAGAACCGTGGCCATGATACGCCTTGCCAAGTGTTAGTCACCAACCTCACCATCCCCGAGTCAGCATGGTGCTACATATCTCACCCGCACTGGACACCCTCTTGGGCTGACCTGCGGATCACTGCTGTGACCTGGTGTTCCTTGCAGCCCATAGCTTAGTGTCGACGACTTGGATGTTCGAGCTGGTCCCCATACAGCGCTTTTCCGACGTTTGCCTGGGCGTCTACTTCACCGACGAATACAGCGACGCCGACTTCATCTCGGCCAACGCAGGTCTCCAGTCGATGTTCCAGGACTATGCCAACATCCATGCCGCGGGGTCCGAAAAGGAGGAATGCCTTCGCTTCGCTCGCATGTGTCGCGGAAACCTCGAAACCGCCCTGGCCAACTTGCCGCTCCATCTTCCCACGACCTCCGACTCTCTTATCGCCCTTCTTCTCGGGGTACGTAAGTTGCGGTGACAGCCGCAGATCTTTCGATCCCCGATCCTTTTTCCCCATTCGTACGCATACGCTCTTATTACAAGGAAACTTGGGAATACTGACCAGAACGGTTGTCAAGACATTCTACACCATCGAGATATCCAAACCGTCCCTTTCGTGGACGTTAATCACCAAGGCATCGGAGATCTGCCAGACCCTCGGCTACCATCGGGCCACCTCAATGAAGAACGATACATCCGCCGACAGGACCTTCAAGCTGGGCGTCTTCTGGTCCACATATTTCCTCGAAAAGAGCCTCTCTCTCCGCCTTGGCCGTGCCTCGACCATTCAAGACTGGGACGTGACAACCCCCCTGCCAAATGAGGCGACCATCAACGACAGTCCGTTCATGGCTTATTGTGTCCCGTTGATCGCGGCGGCTCGGTGTCAGGGGGATATATACGAGCAGCTTTATAGCCCTCAGTCTCTGACCCAACCCGACCACGTCCGGGAAGCCCGGGTATGGAAGCTCGTGGCTCAACTAGAAGAGATTTTTGCTCAAGCTTCCTCAGTATCTGTAAGTCTCTCGTCCACCATGTGATCAAATATTGTTGGAACATGGCTTTTTTGACGTGAGTTGACTGGTGAAATCAAACAGGACGAATGGGCGAAGCAGTCGAAAATAAATGTCGGAGGCAATGCGATGGAGTTCTTCCACGTTTCCGACAATGTTTTCTATCTGTCCCTTCTCACCCTCGTATATCGAGCGGCTCCTCGCCCAGCTTCAGCACCCACCACTTTCAGCGACGAGTGTATTAAGGCCGCGCGCGCCACGCTGGCCAAGCACCAGGATTGCATGGAAGTCTTGGAAAAGTCCAATTCCATCTTCTTCCCGACCTACGTCCACTGGTATGCCGTTGTTCATTCCTCATCCGCTTGCCGGAACGCAGTGGTGTTCTGCTACCCTCGCCGTGATCAATGTCTAGCTAACCCTGACTCGCATCTTACAGGACGCTGCTCTTTTCCCCATTCATCCCGTTCATTGTCATCTTCTGCCAGGTCATCGAGACGCTAGACCAGGCCGACCTAACACGCCTGCACCAGTTTGTCACCTCCATACAGTCGGCACCCGCCCTATCAGAGGCAGCAGCGAAGATGCACCGGCTGTTCCAAGTCCTCTACAGTGTGGCCTTGCGCTACGTCGAGTTCCGCACCTCAACACCGCCGGCGGAGCAGTTGCAGGCCAGCGCCGAGATGGAAGGGTACCTGGCTGCCTTGGGCTTTCCCTCGACCGGCCTTGGCGACTCGGACCAGCAGCAGCAGCAGCATCAATCGCCAGACTTTACGGCGTTTGGCCAGGGAGGACCAGGCAATGTGGGGAGTCTCAGTGAAGGCCAACGCGCGGCCCATCCCATGATGTGGATGGGCAACGGGGCACAACTGGAAGATTGGTTCTACAGCAACCAACAGATGATGGGACTACTGCAGCAGTCAGATTTCACATTCCCTAACCAGGACTAGATGGGGTGGTGGGTGGTTTCTCGCCAAGGCCATGGACCTGCACCGGACCGAGCCGCCTTGTCACGTAGCACAACAATCGGTGGAAAGGGATTGGTTAGAGGGGTATCCACCTGTAATATTCCATGTTCAAACATAAAGTGGGTCTCTGATAATCGCGATAAGCGACCAAGTCCCACGTGCACCGAATTTGTATGTACAGGTTAGGGAGGCGAGACATACTGTCCTTGGATGGACGTGGGTGGACACCCGTGATAACTTCATGCGAATTTGATATAATACTTATGTAGGTAAGGAACTATCGATGTTTCACAGCCCCGCTTAGAGTGGGTTATATATGAAACAGCATTTCTTATATGTGACGGCCTGATAGGCATGTCAGGTGACCTGTGCAATGTACGTGTCGGAAGGCGGGGTATTCTAGAACTTTAAGCTAAGACCTTAGCGGCCCTTTCTCCCTATAGCGTATATTGCTAAAGCTAACTAATAGACGGTCTTTCGATAAGGTATTTAAGCGTTAGTATGAAGTAGAGCCCCGGGTATATGTTCGAGGTGGTGTGATTAGTAGGTCGCGGTTTTGGTTAACGTTGAGTTCGTTAAGGGCTTAAGTGGATATTACGCTGAAATTACGCTGGCGAAGAGAGTCTACGAGCTTCCTAAAACATACAACGACGAAACAACTCGTTTCACATAACAGACAAACAATCCATAGAAAAATGAGGGGTACGCACCTCGAGCACATGCCAGCCATGTATACGTTGTAGATAATGGCTAGAAACTGTCGATCAAATGTATAACATCACGCTTATAGGTGTGCGCACTGCGTAGGTGGGTTACATTTGCTCGACATTGGTGTCTAGACTGCTGCACCACACCACCATCCTACTAGGGCAAGTATGGTGTTTCTACTTTCTCTTCTGCGTCTTCCGTTTGTTCTTACCCTCGACGTGGCCCAATGTAATAACGCTCGGGCTTATCGGGGACCTTGGGCAGCTTTGCTTGGTAGTTAGAAACATAAAGGGGTGTAGGGTTTCCTAAACGGCATAGGAGCATACCCTGTGGGTGGTTGATTCAGATAAGTATCCAGGAAACGAGAGGGGAGGGGAGGGGAGAAGAGGGGGAAGAGAGAGAACTTCGACGAGAGGAAACTTGGAAGAAAGGGAAGTTGGAGAGGGGGAATAGGGGAGAGGGAAGAGGGAAGAGAGGGAAGAGAGGGAAGAGAGAGGACCTAGAACAGAGGGGATCTGGAACAGAGAGGACTTGGAGAGAGGGGACTTGAAGAGAGGGGACTCGAAGAGAGGGAAGAGAGGCGAAAAAAGTATATATATAGTGGTTGAAGCCAAGTGTCGATGGAGGTGAGGGCCAATACTCCCACTTCATCTACATCTTACTAGTAGCAGCCATGTTGGAACTCGCGACTGCGTGGAATTACACCAAATCAAACATGAATACCGTCATGTTGAAAGAAAAAACCGTCTTGTTCCTGTCGGGCGCTGTTGGCCTGGTAAGTCAAGCCCGAATCCAATTCTCATTCAGTCCCCAGAACTGCTCGAAAGGCCCAGCCCCTGGCCATTCCCTTTGAAACCAACACGGTACTGAGATATCCTCGCAACCTCTAGTACACCCTCTTCTTCCTCTTGCGCGTCATCTACAATGTTTTCTTCCACCCCCTCCGCGGCATCCCCGGTCCGCTCCTCCACCGCGCTTCCGGCGGCCCGATTGTCGCCGCCCAGATGACCGGCGGGCGCTCGTTCCGTATACAGTCGCTGCACGCAAAATACGGGCCCGTCGTGCGCATCGCCCCGAACCACGTCACCTTCACCGACGCCCGGGCCTTCCGCGACGTATACGGCATCATCAAAAAGTCGTCCCCTTCGGCCCCACCGCCCGCTGTGCCGGAACTGCCCAAAGCCGACGAGTTTTACCGCCTCGGCAAGTCGCTCCCGCGGGACATCGTCACGGAGCATACGACGCGCCACCGGGCCTTGCGCCACGCCCTCGCGCCGTCGTTTAGCGAAAAGTCCATGCGCGAGCAGGAAGGGCTCATCATGCGCTATGTCGACATGTTGATCTCGCGCATGCGCAACGCGTGCGACGAGGCCGAGGCCGAAGCCTTGTCGCGGAATGAGAAGCCCGCGCCGGCGGTGCTGAATATGACGGAGCACTACAACTGGACGACGTTCGACGTCATTGGAGACCTCGTCTTTGGCGAGTCCTTTGGATGTCTGGAGAAGGGCCGGACCCATGGTTGGATCCGGGCCATTTCCGGCTTCCTCCGCAACGAGACGCGACTGCGTGGCTTGGTGTATCTGGGCCTCGAGCCGCTGGCACTGCTCCTGTTTCGCTTGTCCATCTTGAGTGAAGAGTCGATGCGGATGTGGAAGCACACGCGTGAGAAACTGGATAAGCGGATGGAAATGGACCGTACAGACATCAAGGCGGATTTGTTTGGGGAATTGCTGAAGAAGCGGGATCATATAGTGAGTGCGCTGCACGTTCCCCTCTTCACGACGACTAACACTAAGACTTCACTGCACAGGGACTCGACTATGGCCATCTCATGAGCAATTCCTTGATCCTCGTCCTCGCTGGATCCGAGACTACGGCCACGTTACTCGCCGGCGCGACGTACCTGCTCACCACCCACCCCGACGTTCTGAAACGAGTAACGCGCGAGGTGCGGGAGACGTTTTACTCCACGGACGAGATCAACTTTACGTCCGCCAGCCGGCTGAAGTACATGATCTCGGTGCTCAACGAGTCGTTTCGATGTTACCCGCCTGCCTTATCGGGCCTGGTGCGGAAGGTTCCCAAGGGAGGGCATACGGTTGCCGGTCATTTTATACCAGAGGGAGTATGGACTCCCCTCTCCTTTCGCTCTCTTTCTCTCCTATACTGGCCAAGCCGTTGAGATTCCGCTCAGCTGGTTTCCCCTGATCCGCAATGGGTGGACTAACAGAGGTACATCGTTAGACGAGGGTTGAAGTGTCGCAATGGGCAGCGAACCATGACCCGGACAACTGGGCCGACCCCTGGGTGTTTGACCCGGACCGGTTCATGGTCAGCGAGGCCGAAGCCTTGGCCAAGGGGAACCGGTTCGACGCCCTTCAGCCTTTTAGCGTAGGGCCGCGCAACTGTATTGGCATGAAGTGAGTCTTCTTGCTTCCGTGTCTTGGAGTCATGTTTTGTAGCCCCCTCAGGGCATTGCTGGGGGCACTATGACCAGATGCGCTGACATTTTGCGGCCTATAGTCTGGCGTACGCTGAGATGCGTCTAATCATGGCACGCGTGCTGTTCGACTTTGATATGGAGCTCCATCCTGAAAGTAAGAACTGGATTGAGCGACAGAATGAGTATATAGTCTGGAGCAAACTGCCGTTGAAGATCCGTTTGAGACGTGCGGTGAATCATGGGCAGAGCAGAGACTCCGGGGTTGAGATGTGAGGAAATCTTTTGTGGATTGGCCTGTCAACCTGGAGACGGCACGGGCCCTGATGAGTAAGACTCTAGGGCGAGGTCATCTAATAAGATACAGAAAGCGTTTGTGTGATCTGCTGGATTTAACCTGTCAAGCATGGAGGCCCAAGGTCAGGGGGAGTCGACGAGTCGGGCCTCCGGGGGATATGTTTGTTGTGCGGCCTGATAAATGCAAAGGTACCTAACCTAAAAGTACCCCAATGCAACTACCCTCTTTTAGTTTATAGCTAGATATCATGGCCATATTCTGTCATGGAACACAATCAACACAAGACACTTTTCGTACCTAATATTCGTGTTTTGATAAACCCCTGAATTATTTGCCCTTCCCCTGAACTGTTATTCCAGAGGGCGCCAGGTGTTGGCAACTGTACAACATCAATCCTGCTGCTTTATTCGGGCCGAATTCATCCGGTTGATGTACTTTGGAATGCTATGCAAATTGAACGACTTTAACGGGCAGGGTACTTTTACTGTTAACACACATCCATACTTATTTCGCCTTAATTTGTTAGGCTTGGTTGTACCATGTAGAGCCCCACGTCATGATTTTATTCGGTAGCTTTTTAGCCCTCACTTACAGTGACATTATATCGCAAAGGGCTGATTCACTCAAGGCCGACCACGAGCTGACTTTCTTACCTGGTTGACTTCCCGTCCCGTCTAACAGGTCTGTGGATTGATTTCGACAAAGTCTGGTTGTGGAGCGACAGACACCAAAGGCAACCCGCATTCACATACCATTACTCCCCCTTGCCCTGACTCACTCGATCAAACGTCTTTTCAACAGTCGAACCGTTGACGACGACCACTACAATGTCCTCCGAAGCCCTCACTACCATCACCCTAACGTCCCTTACCCGGCTATCCCAGGGCAAGGTCAGGTATGAATGAGATCTGACCCTCGAACACGGCCCCTTTGTCCTTCCGCGGACTCGGCTACCTGGACACTGGACCTTAGTCTGGACGACTACTCATGAAAGAACATGACGTGCGACATTGAGCAGGGCTGATAGGCATGTGCTAGGGACCTCTTCGTGTTGCCGGACGGGCACACACTTCTCTTCGTTACCTCTGGTGCGATACCCCGGCTCATCTCATGTTGTTCTCTTCAGCGGCTGATGTCATGGCACCTTAGACCGTATCAGCGCCTACGACGTTATTCTCAAAGTGAGTTGGCTTCTGAATCCCGAAGCTTCTGGGACATTGTTGATGCTGACTGCCGAATCACCATAGAATGGAATCTCCTCAAAGGGCCATATCCTCACGCTTCTATCGGCAAAGTGGTTCGAAGTGCTCTCCTCTCGGGTGCCAGGCTTGAAGCACCACTTCCTCAGCCTCACTCCCCCTCCGGCACCGGCCGTAGTCACTCCCGAGGAGCGAAGCATGCTTCGCGGTCGATCCATGACAGTTCGGTATGATTCCTCTACTTTACCCAGACGCCGCACGAACGCAGGTTTCGTCACTTTTGAAAGCTTCCAGAGTACTGACTTGCAATCCGGCAGTCGTCTCAAGATTTTCCCCATTGAGGCAATTGGTAAGTCTCTCCTGAAACAACAGAAATGCTGCGTTCGAAACTTGGGCTGACATCATTTTATAGTGCGTGGCTATGTCACGGGAAGTGCCTGGGCCGAGTGAGTTGTCTTCTCTGGACAACATGCATAGTTCATGAATTTCTATATTAACCCTGTCCAGATATGAGAAGCACCAGACGATCCACGGCCTCCCACAGCCTGCGGGACTGTCGCGCTGCGAGCAGCTCCCCCAGCCCCTGTACACGCCCTCTACCAAGGCGGAGCTTGGAGACAAGGACATCAACATCTCCCCGGACCAGGCGCGGGAAATCGTGGGCGACAAATATGCCTCGCGGATCGAGGAGCTGGCTCTGGCATGCTACAAAGCCGGCGCCGCCTACGCAGAAGAACGCGGCATCATCATTGCGGATACCAAGTTTGAGTTTGGCTTGGATGAGGAAACGGACGAGATCTATCTTGTCGACGAGGTTCTCACGTACGCTACCCCCTGATGTTCGACCAAGAAGATTATTCTTTGGCTGGAACCCGGTTTCTACCCTATGATCGAGTGCTGACACCAAGCCCAGGCCTGACTCTTCGCGCTTCTGGAGCAAAGCCGATTACCAGAGTATGTATCCTGCCACGAGCCCGACTCGAACTGGTCAGTGTAGAGTTGCTAACATGGCTTGCAGTCGGACGGGAACAGGACTCCTGTATGTGCAGTTGCGATCCCTTTTTCACCTATGCTTTGATCCGAGTTGCGAAGGGAACTCCAGTTTAGTGCCTGGGGCACTGGTTGACATGAATGCTAACGTACCGTAGTTGACAAACAGGTCCTCAGGAACTGGCTGACAGAGAACGGCTTGGTAAGTATTTTTTTTTTTTAATTTTCTGTGAAAGTCCGAGAATTCGGACGCCATACCCCATCTCAACCCGTCGGTACAAAACTTGGGAGATGCTAATATCTGAATGCAGAAGGGAAAGGAGGGCGTGGAGATGCCCCCTGAAGTAGTGGAGAAGACAAAGGGACGTTACCTGGAAGTGTACGAACGGCTGACGGGTCAGAGCCTGGAGGATGCGCTGAAGAAGCTGGATTAAAAGGTTATGGCTTCGTCGCATGTAACGGCCTGAAGACGGCCTGTGGTCTGGCATAGGCTCACATACTGACGACGCATCTGAGTTAGTCCCCTTTAAACGTTCCTATGGTATATCCATGATCACAACAAGCTGTTGACCTAGCTACATTGATTCGAGTGAGGCTTGCGACACTGCTATATAACTCTTGTACTGGAAGGGCGGCTTCTTCAAGGGCCTCGCTGGCCTTTGTGCAGCTTCTATAGACATGTAGCAAGGCTCTTCGGACTGAGACATGGCGTACGCTAAACTTCACCGTCGGCAAAGCCGAGATCACACTTTCTTTTTGAGAAAGAGATGTTTCATTTCTTTCTTCTTGCTTTTATTTTATTTGCCAGTGCCATGAACAGACTCTGACGAGGGAGGCATAGTTTGGACAGATCCAGACACTATCAGATTCAGAGCCAGATATCTCACTAGGTGGGACGTTGGGCCAGAGTGTATAACCCTTTTTACATACGGGGTTATGAGACG